>NW_026623067.1:74815943-76015943 GCF_023065955.2 Ursus arctos
CTTCTCATAGGTACTATGCAGCTAAACTTTTTTTCAAAATATGTGTTTCAGGACAATGCAGAGACAAACACGCTATTCTTGTGTGCAGATTCACATGCGTGCTGCTGTGCTGCCAATTTTTTAAAAATGTACTCAATTAGCTCAATTATTTTTATAAGACTATTTTAAAATACATCTGTTGTACAAAGTTGAAGTACAGCCACTAAATACATATCTTATGTTATCATGCATATGTCTGTTTAAATGTCATTAATCTCCACGAATACAATTACAAACATAATTTACTAATTTATCTCTATAATTACATTTATAATTAGAACACAATAGACACGAGTGTATTTACATAAAGAACTAAGTTAGGAATTGTCTAAAGCAAGCATGGCTTTCTTCATACCATGTTAAATTCTTATTAACTCTCAAGCCTCTGCCATTTCTTTGTGGTTTTTTTTTAACATTAATAAAAATAAAAAAGTGCCCAAACATTTTTGAGCTTCCAGTGTAATGTATTAAAATGTCTCTCAGCTTCTCTGTACACAGTGAAATGCTTGCTGAATGCAAAGTGAAGGAGGATGAATTTCTCCAGGTTCTGTACGTCTGATCTCTCAAAACCTTCAAAATCTATCCTTGATCTCAGCAAACACAGCAGAGCACAATGTTATTTATGCATTCATTTATCTTTTCATCAAGGGTGGCTTATGTGGTCTTTACTGACTTTGGTTTCTCATCATCATCGCAGATCAGCATCTGCATTGTGTGCACTTGTAACAGGGATAATGGATCTCACTTACAATACCTACAAACTCAGCTGAGAGCCGTGCAAAGCAAATGGCCATAAATGCACCCATCCTGGCCCAAGTCCTGATGAATAAAAATGAAGATCTTGTCAAATAATAAAGTGACAGGTTAATTTACAGCACGGAATAGCGTGAACAGGGAAAGCACTGCTTTTTCAATCTGTATGAACGGTGCCACCTATCTGCAGATTAGCAGAAAGCTTCAGAAACACTAATTCAAAAATCGGGATAAATACATGTGATGTTGCTTAGTTTTGTAAATATCACAGGAATGGAATTGATGATAAAGGCAAATGCAAGATTAGACACACACAGTTGCTTTCGAACCAAAAAAACAAGATTCTCAACAAAGGGCTGCTGTATCAAACAGTAATAAAGAGCCTCAAGCAGTTGTCTGTGCTCATGCCAGTTTTCATGCTTTAATTCAGCTGCCCTGTGGTTCTTAGCTTTGACATTGAGATCTGCACGGCCACCAGAGATAATTATTTCAACCTTCAGGCCATCAGGCGTTCATTTTTGATCATGGATATGTAAGAGATGTTTTCTGCTTTCTAAGTCTTCCAAGTGGATATCAATAGAAGGGTAAAATAAGGAAAAGCAGTATACGCATTTGAAAAGAACATTCTGCATTACAGAAATGTGAATGGCTCTATCGATTTTTGTAAATACTTCAGTTAACCTGATAGCTATTTAGAAGTATTTTAATTTGCCCAGATTTTAAACTAGAATTATTTACTGTCACTAGTACTCTGTGACATTTATTTAAATATTTGCACTAAACTTCATACTTTGCAAATTTCAACAGAGTTACAAGGAAATTAGAGCATAAAATCCATAAACTAAAAATAACTTTTTAAGTTAAATTTGTATATCATATTATAATGTGCTTTTATGCAAAACTGCAATCAGGAGCATACACCATTCACTAAAATATCTAATTAGTAGTCACAGAAATCACTGAACAAAACATTATGATAAATCTCCAAGATGTAGCGAGATTACATTTCTTTCCTTATAAAATATGGAGAAAACACTAATGTCCACAAAATTTGGTGCAAAGATTAAACCATTCCGTTAACACCAAATTAAAACAATAAAAATTAAAATATGTAAATCACTCTTAATTTTTACAAGGATAGCTTATTTTAAAATTTGAATAAGTAATGAATAAGGACTACAGTTCTAAATCTATAATTGTTACCAAGTAGAGAAGAATATCAGAAAATATAATAAGCAAATAAAAAATAGGATTAATCAATATTTTTCTCAACATCTTTATTCCATAATACCAATACTATTCAGTAAGAAATCTATGACTAAGAAATTTACTTAAGTAGATGACTGGAGAAGATATGACCACAGCTACCCTAAAGAAGTTGACCCTGTCTTTAAGTAAAAAATCTACTGTCATAACTTTCAAGACAAAACAGAAGAGATATTACCATGTCAGATGCATGCCAACAGTCTAATAACTCATGATAATTTCAGAATAAGATGAATCATTTTAAGAGGAAAGGAAACAAACTTATGTTAACTAGTATTTCAATGAGTTTAAATTGTAACATTTTCTTCAAATGTAAAAATCTTAACTATTCAGGGTTCCCAAGGCAAAATAAGAAGTGAGCTCAACAGGTAATACTTATGGCAGGTTTCTGCAAGTACTATGATATATATGCTCACTTTCTTTTTCCCTTAAATTGAACACTATAGCAAGTGATGAAAAAGCTAACTTAACATCTTCCTCAGGAAGTACAAACTTTTATATTCTACGTAATGCTATTTAAATAAAATTTCAAGAAGTGGTCAGAGCATCAGATCTTCAGTCTTCTAGAGTGTGCATACTTCAAAGCCCTTTCCATTTTATATCAAGTCCACAACACATTAGAGCAGAGTAGAGGTTGGCGCATAAATGGTAGGCTCATTTAGTGTGAAAAATCAAGCCATATAATTCAGGTGAAATAATTGTATTTCTCTCCAAATATTCTGGAAATACCTAATAGTCAGGATCAAAGCCAATCAAACCAAAAGTCCTTGTCTTTAATAAAAGCAAATCTAACCTTTTTGCGATCCAGAGCCTCCCCCAAAGAAGAAGCTACTTGTCCCCCACATCAAAAAAAACTTTTTAATAAAAGTTACTCTGTATTACAATTTATTTCCTTAATCTATGTATAGGTAAGATTCTGGTCTTTCTGAAGTTGGAGTTCAACATGATGTAATTTATAGAGTAGAGTTTATATGAGAGAACAGGACTAAAAATAAAGGAATTTATAGGAAGGCTATAGAAGAAAATACAAAAATACTTTTGATTTTCCTACTTCCACCTTTTTCCCCATGAAGAAAAAGAAACGATGCTCTCATTTATAACGAGCAATAACGAGCAAAAAGGCCAAAGAGAATACAAACAGTCATTTGCTAAAGTACTTTTACTCTAAACAGTTTTAAACTTAAAATGATGTAGTTTAAAATTATGAAAATTCATGCAAAGGATAGCAAATTAGGATAGAGGAAAAAACTGGTAATTACATGTTAAAATAGAATATTACCTTCTTATTCTATTCCAAGAGATCATTAATTCTATAAAGTACCTTTGTTGAGTTACTGCCAGATCCTCATGCTAAAAATATCTGGGGCAAAGGTACTTGCTTTCCTGCACATTCTACCACATTTTAGACTTGCTTACTACCACTGGAAATTCAAAAGTCTTAATTACAGCATCAAGAAAAGACAACACAGCCAAAATGTAGAAGGTACATTTTTGACCTAAGGAAGATTCAGTGAGTACCAGGGATATTTAGAATCTCCTTCTCTGTGACTTCAAGATTGGAGAAAACAATCTCTTCTCCATTCCCTAATCCTTTGCTGTACTATGTTCACAGATTAAAGCTAATTTGCAAGTCCAGGGTCATTCTAGCAGTTAGGAAGCTTCAGTGATTTGTATATAATGCTGTGGAATCTATGTCTTCCCAGTGATGAATACCCACCTTCTCCTCGGCCTTCTGATAATTTTTAATTCTCATCACAAGATGAGTACTAGTATGTCCAAAATGAGAAATATGATTTCTTATTATTTGAGTTTATTTGTACAGATACTTCTTGTTGCCTTTATCATTTTTTATGCATCTTTATCATCTTCATGGATTTTCTTTCCTATCGGTTTTTTGACTGTGAGTTATTTATTTAAAACTTTCCAGAGGCTGATGTTAAGCAGGACTGTTTTCCTTACCCATGGCACAAAGTACATATATTTATGCTACTTGCCTGCTCCTCACATGTACTTTTCTTTCTGTATCTTCTTTTGTTTTATGTATTTCTTACCCGTATTTCCTTTCATTCTCATCTTTCATTCTCTCCTTTTAGGGACTTACCTTATTCTCGTCTAATGGCAGCTCTTAGTAATGATACACCTCCTCAGTATTATGCAGAATGAAAATGACCACAGGTCCACATATGTACAGTAAGTAAAGCCCTAAATCAACCAAATGGCTAAGAAAAAGATATCCATTTGGTTGTATTCCTTCTGAGTCAATATGGGAATGTATCTCAAGTAATTTCAACCACACGCATGCACAAAAAAATGCTGAAAGCAACTGTATAGCTATTAGAAAGTCTGATACATGGCTCAAGAATGAAAAATTATAAATAATAGCTAACATTTATTGAGTGCTTGCTATGTGACAACTACATTAAGCACTTCACATGCATTATCTCATTTAATCTCTCCTAAAACCCTGCAAGGTAGAGATACTGTTGGCATCCTTAGCTTATAGCTATTAAGACAGCAAGTAAGCGGTAGAACTGGGCTCAGAGTCCATTCTGACTCTGGAGCTCACACCATTAACCAATATGCTATTCTATGTAATGTTTATTACTTTTAGCTTGTGATAAGTGATTCTTGACTTTAATTATGAGATCTTTTGCTGCTTTTAAATTCTCAAGTGATAAATATGATTTTCTATTACAGCACACCTAGATTGACGGCACTTCTGGCATTAGTTTTGTAATGACCATACGTCACCCGTAGGGGTCAGATATACTTTTACAGGATAAGTTAGAAATACTTTAGCATCCATCAGCTAAAAAGTAGCCCACATAGAAACAACAAATATTTACCTACAAACTCTTTCACATTGCTAAAATGTTGGCTTAGAGCAAGTATACATGCATGAGGTGTTGCAGGTGCTCTTTCCCAAGCCTTTAAGAAGATCACTAAAATAAGAAAAACTCTGAAAAAGTTCTTTTTAGTTATGGTGATAAAGCCTCCCTCTATATTCATGGAAGAACAAAGCAGCAAGGGTTTAGGCTTCTTCAAAGATATTTTTGTTATTTAGCCCTTGTCTTCCTGGGTTGAATTTGAAAGCAGCCTACTGTGTACAGGCAGACGAGTTCCTTTGCTTTTAGTTTGTATTTGAAGGATGAGACACAAGGTGAAAGATATGAGTTGGGGGACAGAAGGCAAGAGGGCCATCATCAACTTAAGAAATCTCTATAAAAATTACTTGAGGGATCATTACAATAGCTTCTTTTACATTTGCACCATGATTACATGGACCGAAGTGTGTCCAAGTCAATGGGTGATAAGGATACTTTAATGACATTATTATTATTATTAGGTTTAATAGAAAAGGTCAGTTAAATATCACAGATATTTTGCCAGTAATAATAGTGTTAGTCTTAATGACATGGGTATAATTCTTAACTTGTCCTTCCTCGTGCCTGCCTCACGGAGTACTTGAAAACAAGAAAACTACTTTGGGGAAAAAAAGAGCAAACATAAACACTTTTCTATATTCAACAGATACTGTTTAGATGTACTAATTGGCTCTAATGGAAAGAAACCATTTAAGTGAGAATAGAAGTATTGACAAAAGCGTAATGACATTATTTTAATGACGGCTAGACAGTTGATGACATATATTTAGTGATTAAAAAAAAAAAAACCAGTATGAACATTTTTTCCAGGAATCCATAAATCAATTACTCAAGTAGTTTCTGAATAGCTACTACATGTGGAACATGGACTACACTTGAAAGTAAAATACTAAGGAGAACCTGGGTGGCTCAGTTGGGTAAGCATCTGCGCTCGCCTCAGGTCAGGATCTCAGGGTCCTAGGACTGAGTCCTGCATCGGGCTCTCTGCTCAGTGGGAAGTCTGCTTCTCCCTCCCACTCGCCCTCTGTACTCTCTCAAATAAATAAATAAAATAAAACAAAGTAAAATCATAAAATTGCTTTTTCAAAGAGTGCTATTTTGAAAAAATGGTACTCTTTTTTATTCGAGCAAAGCATTTTGCTCAGATATTATCTCAGAGTCATAAGGTACAACTAAAAAGTAAATAATAAACTTTAAAGATTAGAAAGCAATACAAGCTCCTACATAAACTTTAAAGATTAGAATGCAATATAGGCTCCTACTGTGTAATATAAATTAAATAGTGGTTTTGAAGGTTAGATCACAGCTCGTGGTAAAATTAGGAGTGAAATAACTCTAAGCATTTTTAACAATGTAGTACAAACAATATTCATATACATTTATGAACCATATAAAATAAATCAGTAAAATTTGGGAAGAGAAATGGAGAAACAGTATATAAAATGAAATTATGTCTTTAACGGTTAGTTTTAATTGTGAAATTCCAGGCCTTGGTGTCTTACTCTAGGACGAAATGTCACATGGCAATGGAAGGATTAGTCACATGACCTGAAACTGATTAGCACTCGAATGGTCTGAGAACTACTCCTGGCTTACCTGATATTCCAGATCTCTGGCATTTTCTCTGGGTTAGCTTCTCTCTTCAACCTATAGCTTTAATAGTTCTGGTTCTTATCCCATCCCTCCTCTAACCTGATGCAAGAGAAGCAGGCCCTGCTCAGTGAGATGTAAAGGCAAAATGACTGCTAGTTGACCTTTTAGAAATCTGCAAAGACATTTGAAAACACAATAACTATTTCCTTTTGTTTAGTTCTGAATATGTTATAATCAAGAATGATTTTTTTTTTAATAGTGTATGGTCAAAAAGAAAAGGTGAGATTTTGTAAACTGGAGGTGATTGCAAGAATGAGTCTACAAGTTAAAGATGAAATAAGGCAAAATATGCATCTTCAGGGAAACTTGAGAATGTTTATATAGAGGGGTGTGCATTTAGACAGCAAAATCAGCATATGTCTGAACAGAAGGCTACCCCATGAAATTAGTAAATGACCTAATAAAGCTAATAAACTTCACTAACAGTCATTCTTTGTCTGGTTGTTAAGATGCCACCTTCCTGTAAGGATCTACTGCATATTCACAAATATTCACTTATAAAAATTCTTTTTTTTAAAGATTTTATTTATTTGTTGGAGAGAGAGAGAGAGCAAGAGTGCACAACCAGGAGGAGCGGCAGGCAGGGGGAGAAGCAGACTCTCCGCTGAGCAAGGAGCCCGATGCAGGACTCAGTCCCAGGACCCTGGGATCATGACCTGAGCCGAAGGCAGACGCTTAACCGACTAAGCCACCCAGGGGTTCCTCACTTACAAAAATTCTAAACTACCTCAAAAATTTTAAAAGACACTTATAAAAAGTTTTGAATTGCAATAATCTTTCAGAAGTTCAAAGGCATTGTCCATAACTAGAAACTTCCGAGTTTGTTACATGTTCAAGCATGAATGTGTAAAATATAAAGAATTAAGAGAGTCACGGCACTAGTAGTTGGCAGATGAGTAGGATATGTAATTCTAACACACAATCAGGTGCATTTCTGTAAAGAGCTGTACTTGCTCCATAGTCGTCAGGGAGCAGTACCTTTGATGATAAGAACAAGATAGGGATGAACATATAATAGATGACAATTCATGAAAGTTAAATAATACTTAGAATAACAAAATATATGGAGAAATAACAAGACTAGTTAAGAAGGTTTTAACTTTAATGTCAATCTGAAACATATTTATAAAAGCAGCTAATCTAAAATTATTTCATAAGGAAGGAAGAATGGCAGTCTGCTGAACTTCAAATGTAGCAGATAGTAGATATTAAATACAAGAGCTACATATATATTATCATAATACCATACATTAGTTCAATATGATTCTAATTTTTTTGGCTTATGGAATTCCTATTTTATTCAAGTAAAAATATTCTAAATAAATCATCATCAAAATATTCCTATAAACCACGGACATTAATTACTATGGTAAAAGAAAGGTCATTATAAATGTAATCTGTCTTTTTAATCCACATAAAGTCAGACTAGTAACACTTCTCTGATTAAAAATATTACCCTTGTGAAGATATATTTCAGTCATATATTTGCTATTTAGATGGGAATTAGTAAAAAAAAAAAAAGTGAATAGTAAGTATGTAGATTATTTGTTCTACTCTATAAAGGGTAAATAAAGCATCCAGGGCTTGAGATAGGGTACAAAGAACGTTTCCATGGTTACATGCTTTCCCATATCAAATTAGAGCAGAATTTGTGTACAAGAGGTTTGTTGACAGCCTACATAGGCCATAAAAAGAATAGAAGGCTAGGAGTTTGAAATCTAAATATATTCTGCAAAGTCTGTTGAGAAAAAGTTGGGTGAAGAAAGCAGCATCAGGAGAGTAGCAGATTAGTTAAGAGTATCAGATGCCATTTCGTAAAAAGATCATTTTTCTTTTCGATGTGGCTCGTAAAAGTCTCTTCAAATGTATGATTAGCTACTCTTTTCTTCATTTCCACAAAGACACCTCAATCTGGTGTCCACCCAAGCTATTAAGAAGAGCCATTATTTGGCATGCAGCTAGAAGCATCAGCTTCGCCACCTGCCCAATCTTGCAGATGTCACTCCACCATATTCAGTCTCAAACGCAGGGCCTTCAAAAGGACAGTTAAAGGGCTGTGCCACACAAGTGCTGGCCAAGCAAGACCTTTGTTGTACACCTGCCCCTATTATTCTTATGGGCCATTTAGTAGGAGTGAATTCTGTTTTGAGTACATGTTGAGAATTCCAGTTGGTCTAAACAGTACCTTATAAATTATAAGATGGTCAGATGTATGGTCAAAGCAATTCCCAGTAATTGTGCTACAATTCTCACATGCTTAAATTGTTCTTTACACACCAGCAAAGATACCTGGACATCTGAGTAATTTCCTACTCTGTGAACTAATCCACAAAGAATCAGAGATTGTACTTATATTTCCTGTAGTTTTACTATATATAATTAGGGGTGGAATACAATTAGAGGTGCGATTACTAGAAAAAGAAAAGTTTTTCTACTAAACTGTTAAACTACCCAAGATTCTCTTTTACACAGTATTTTAAGATATTTAAAATGCTTTAACAACTTACAAGAACTAAAGTCACACATACATAAAAACATATACATGACCGAAAACCAGATTAATATGTATTTACAAAAGAGAACCTGCTAAAATTGGCTAATTTATCTGCTATGTATTTTTCAATAAATATGGTGGCAATAACATTTCAGTTACTGGTTTTCTGCTGAAAGTTATACAGAAAGAAGGAGAACTAATTATGGCACACAATATAAATGATTCAAAAGAACATAATTTACAAACAAATCAACTATCAACCATTAAACTGAAAATTCTGTACATCAGTGTATATATATAGTCCTATCCATTATAAAATCCACAGCAGATTTTTAAAAGCAATGGCTTGGTATGAGTTGGTAAATATATCAGTACAACTTCTCATATGGTCAGCTCAGTGATTTCAGATTAATAAAGTGAACACAAAAAATAGTGGAGAAACTTAACCACTTCCTTTCTCAAGCACAATTCATGCCTAGTTTTATTAGCCTTTGTTTTGTCCTTGCTGGCTGTTTAATGACTCTTTCTAGATCAGATGGGTGAAAATTTAGGAGGTACAGGTTGAAGCAGAATTTTTAAAAAGTTCTAACTCATGGCAGAGTAAAAAGTAATTGTAAGAAGGAAAGAAAAAATATGCAAGTGAAAGCCAGCCTACGGCACTACTACGTAGACTAAGGGGAATAGCAGTTGCTAAGCATCACATTGATTCATGTCAGGACTAATGGCTAATGGTAACTTGTACAGTGCAGATTATGCCCTTGTATCAGGGACTACGTAAGTGCTAACTATAGTCCAAAATTATTGCCTGGCTGGGGAACAAACTGTATCTTTCAATTAAAGCGAGCTGATCACACTGGCTATCTCTTAAGAAGACTTGATTGGATTAGGGAGACACTTCTCCTTTAGTCCTACTGAAAGGTTAAGGAAAGGTTTTATCTTCCTCAGGTGATGATCTTTACCGTAGGAACATTTTCAAGTTCTGTGTAATGTTTCAGAGTTGTTCTCTTTAAGCCATGCGGCAAACATAGCTATAGTTAAGAAGTGGTCTAAAATTTATGAATTTTTGACAATTGAAAATGAGACTGCTTACATTTAAATCCTGCTTCTTTGTCTATAACTAAAGATCTTACTTTTCGCTCTTGATTAGGTCTTAAAAACACATGGATCATATGTACAGTGTAGACATTTACAAATGTACTGTGCACTGCAGACATTTACAAGGACATTTAACTGGTGAAGAATGAAATCTATTCCATTCTTCAAATTTAGCTTTTATCTCCAATCCCATTTGGGGAGACCCAAAGTTATCTGTTTTAGGCATACTCTAGAAGTAAAGATCAAAATCTCTGAATGTTGTATGCATGTGATGAGTCACTAAATTCTACACCTGAAACTAGTATTACACTGTATGTTAACTAACTGGAATTTAAATAAAAACTTGAAACTACAAAAAAAAAAATCTCTGAATGTCAGGAAGAAACTCTCATTTACGCAAGTAAGTAACTACACACCCAACAAGATTTGTCAATGGAGTCAAAGTCTTTAATGAGTGAGACATGATAGAAACACAGACTTCAAGAACTAAATATACCAGGTCAGATTATACCAACAATCTTGGGCCAAAGATTAGTAGGTGATTGTCCCTATTTGCATAAAAGGGGTTCTCATCTATTCTTTCGCAAACTCTGGTAGTAAACTGCATTGTAAATTTCAATCTCTTGGTTTAACAGCACCTAAAAATCAAAACCATTACTTCTTTCTGTTACCCTGGTGAAACAAATTCAATGCCTTCATTGTAGATTTCAAAAGAGTTACTGGTTACCTTCAGCAAAATGCAAGTAAAATCTTTTGCAGGCACCCTGAAAATATCATAATGTATACTGATACTGTTTTACTGATAGACTTCAGAATAAAAGAAAATAGTACTTTTTTTAAGTGCTAAAATTTTGCCAAATGCAGTAGTCCTTGAGGCTACCTGAGTCACCTGCATTAAAAAGGTCTTTTATAACACTATGTTTCATTATATTATTTATAGTAAAAGAAAATAGTAAAATGCAGTCAACACAGGAATGAGCTGACATGGCAAGTCTTTTTTGTTTTACATTTCATATTTTCTCTATTAAAGGATGGTTAGATACATGTTTGCTACTGGAACCAACAAAGCATATATTATAAAATCATAGCTAAAATGAAGTATTCCACTTACCTTTCTACACAAATTTTTGCATTTGTTGTTTCTTTTTGTTTCAGTTTTGAACCACCAAAGCACCAATGATTGTTTTTTCTGGTTTTTGTTTTTGTTTTTGTTTTTGTTTTATTACCAACATAAAGAGGAGAGGCTATGAGACAGTTGAAAGGGCATGAATTGAATTTGGATTCAGAATATTTGGTTTTTACTTCTGTCTTGGACTTTTAGTAGCTGTGATATCTTGGGCAAATTCCTCAAAATGCTCTAAACCTCAATTTCCACAACTGCATAATGGGAATAATGACAAGTGCTGCCTTTTTTGTTTCAAATAACAAAAAAATGAAGGAAAACATTTCACGGAAGTGTCAAATGCCATGAAATGCTAGTTTTATCCTAACAGAAGGTCAAATTATCACAATTACATAAAAAAAACTTTTAGTATATGCTAATATTAAGCTAAATGTAAACACCTTAAAATTATTTACAAGTTCACTGTATTAATATTTAATTATATTAGATATGCAATAACTGAATAGATAACTTGCTGACCTGCTAACCCAATAAGACTCTGGTGCATGTGCTAACTGATAAAACAAAACGTTTTTGGTAAACCAAGAATCTAAGCATAGACCAGTTATTTTTAGGGAAAAATGGATCTTCAGGATGTAAGAGGAGACCTATGAAGTGCTCCACCTATCTCTGCAAATACTTACACTAGGTATTTTTCCCTAGCTGCCCTTGTCAACTACTAGCAAATACTAATATTTCATTTCAACAGAGTTTGGGCATTTGTTCTCTATCTCTGTTACATATAGACACATGTGAAGGCACATGCACACATGTGCACACACACACACAATCTAAACATAACTACAAAGTCAAAGTATGGTTTGCAATTTTACTGTGTATAGTGAACGCACAGAATCTGCTGCTTAATTTTGACCGTGCCAACAATTCTGGGAGTCAGCCAAAGAGTCAGAGTAATAAAGGAGTGGTCCTCTATAAGCTCCCCTGCTGTGAAAGCACGCCTGATAAGAGATACTCCAATGAATGATTAATTTTGATTCTGTAACTCATAACGTATTATGAGTACAGACATAAAATCCAAAAAAATCTATACTCTTAAAAAAAGCCTTTTGGATAAATGAAAAAAAATTTATACCATTTCAATCAATTATGCTCAAGAATTGTTATTTTCAGATGCTAATGTTTATTTTCAGAGCAACATCCCCAAATATAATTCTCATACTGATTTCAACACTAGTAGTATAATGCTTAAAATACTCTAGTATTTTTTCTGAGACTATAGCATCTAATAGGACAACAATGGCATTTAGGATTTTTGGTTTACAAAGATGAAATTCAGACTCCCGCAATTTCAAAACTATGTAAACGAATTACTTAATATTCTCTAGATAAAACAGACTGTTATTTACACCGGAATATTATTTGTAGTTTGAACATGTCTGGTCACTGTGAAAGTCAAGATTGTATTAAATTGTTTTTAAGAAAAAAATTCCCTTTTCGCATTCTTACAAGTAACATTAAAACTTGCCGATTGTGTTGGGAAAAAAGATGCAGTTTATATTTTCTTTTAATGACATAAGATTTCTTCCAAATAGAACGCTTAGGAAGAAGTATGCATCTTGGTCAATTTTAAATGCATGCTATAATTTCATTGTTTTAATATTTTATTTACAATCTAATTAAAATGTTCATCTAAAAATGTCTTCTTTAATAGGATAAACTACTGAAAGACAACAAAATTGAGAAATTTTAAAAAGGTAAAAAAGTTGGACAGGTGTTATCTTATTGGTAGAGTATATACTACAATATTCTAGAAAGACTAAGTTTTGCCATATATTCAACAGAAGAGCTAAAATCCATTATTCTTATTTACACAAACCAAAATTTAAAACAACTTATGTGGATTCTGGGAGAACTCTATGCACACAGCAAGCATTCAGTAGACGATCTGATGAACTTAAACCAATGAAAAAGAAAATTTAAGTTGCATAAGAAAATAGAAGATTAAGGATAATATCTAGACTGAGAACTTAGCCCAATTATTTTACTTTTATAGTCATTCTCCAAATAAGAGTTGTAAAACTACAATACAAATATTACTAAATGACTTCAAATTATATTTTAGATGATACATACAAAATATATTGGTATATTGAAGGTGTAAGATACAAACCTCATTTCAAGAAAATTAAACATATTTGGTAACTTAATGTCATGTGATACAATAAAGTCATAATACAAAAATATTTTATACTTTGCTGACCCCTGTAGTAAATTAAACCATTTTTCTAAGTATGCTGCTTTGAGGTATTTGGCTAAGAAGTGTTCAATAACACTATCATGTATTAACCTTACTATCTTTTTATACTGTTAGAATTTAACGATAAAGTTTTTTAAGGTAAATTTTATAAGTTGCTTGAAACAGAACTATTCCATTTTCTACTGAACATTAATAAGGTAAGAGCATACTACATTCATCCCAAATTAAGGTAGGCAGATTATTAAAGCACAAGTAGGAGACTTCGAATGAATGTGAGGTGTCATCCCACTTAACAGGATCATCTTTGACCTTAATAAGGTTATCTTTCTAAAAAGCCAACTTTATTCCAATTTTTTAAAATGTAAGATCTACTGTATCAAAAAATGAGTGAAAAAGTTCTGAATTTGTCTTGTAAGATAAATGATGCTAAAATGAGCAAAACAAGTCCTAAATTTCAAACTTAGGAATTTGGGAATTTTTTCTAAGAAAGTGACAAAACAAAAGCTTTTTGAAAGATTTTAGTAAAAGATAGCTACTCTGATAGAGAAAATGCACATAACAAGTGCATCTGTAAATTTTCAAACATATTTTAATTATATAACAAAACAGGTGAATATTGTAAGAAACCATTATTTAATGATGTATCACGGGAAATTATTTACCACATAAAATATTTTTGGGACATGCCAGTATGTTTCTCCTTCCTAAGTGCCACTTCAATGCAGGATACTAGTTTGTGATTTTAAAAGAAAAATAATGTGAAAGAAAGAGCATATAGAAAAGTTAACTTTAAAGTAATAGCTGTATTAAATAAATGAAATTGGATTAAGATGCATGATATACTTGTCAATTATTTTTATATTATGAATGAACCAGAATTCACAAAAGTAAAAATGGATAATCTTGAAAAATGAAAAACTTTATAAATTCTTGAAGCCCCTCAAGCAAAGGTATTATAGCTAGAGAATATAAAAATAATGCTTCCTAAGACCAAGTTCTTCTTGAGCTCAATCACAAATCTTTTTACTTCCCCATGACCACCTCTGCCCCCTGCTGCCCATAAATTAGTTATAGTCTAGTCTAATATCTTAAAATAGACCGCTTAAGTAAAACCTATAGGAGATAGAACACACAAGCACACATACACACACACAGAAATTTACTTTTTACAGAAGCCAAAAATGACCCTAAGTAAAGACATTTAAGGTTTCTTTTTCCTATTAATATTTTCTTTTTTTTCCCATGTAGAATAAACAGTTAAAAATGTAAGAGTGCCACTCTACTCAAACTAAAATATAGAGCTAAGAACAAAACCAATGTAATTTTTTTTCTTCTGGATAGTATATAATTATATATGGAACATTTTTTTAGTTTTTAAAAAAGGTGTTTAATTTTTGCAGGAGAAGATAATTTTCTGTTTAAAAACTACCATTCCTAAGCTATTCAAATCTAATGCTTAAAAATTGCTGTAAAGAGAGTAACTATTAACTAAATGAATTACCAAACATCTGACTTCTTCACTTTTAAATACATTCAAATATTTGTGAACTACACTAACGTAGCTATCAGGAAATAGTTTTACATGTATTCTCTAACTAGAGATATACATCATTGATTTCTTTCATTTATTAAATATTTATCTCCAATGAAACTGAATGATAAAACAAAACACAAATTTGTAGAAGACATACAGAGGAGAAAATAAATTGACACAGATATGCTTATTAGTTAAAAGTTATTATTTATTATCTATTTTGTGTTAAAGTGTATTTCCCAGGCATGGCGATTACATAAATATGTAATCCCTTAAAGGTTTTGAAAAATAAATCTGATACAAAAGACCATAAAGGCCAAAATTCTAACAAAAGTATAAATGAATGCTTTTTAAATATTCAATAATACATGTTCTTTAGAGTATGATTGTAAAAACATTCAGGAAAATTACTTCTAAAGTAATTAAGATATTTTAAACTAATATATAGAGCATTTTATTGGGTATATTTACTCAGTTAAGACCAAGCATTTCTCCAGATTGTTTTTTAAAAAGAAACGAACAAAAAAAAAAGCCACAAATGTTTTAATGACAAAAGATCTTAACAATATATATTATCCTACTTTAGTTTTTCACTAGACATATCTGACCTGATCAGAAATATAACATAATAAATACTGCTCAAATATAATGCATTTGGTATTGTGACATATAACTAGCACAAAAGCTCTTTCTTTAATCAAGCAATCATAATTGTCAAGGCATATGCAAAGAATGAGACCTAAAATACAAGTTAACATTTTAAACTACAGGGAAAAAACACATTATTTCATATGCTATGCTCTCAAGAAGACATTTCTATTGCAATTTTCTTACTGGTATTGTGACAGGGGAAAAAATTCTAATAGCTTCAGAATCATATGTATTCAGCTTTTTTTTTAACATCTATAAAACATAAAAACAGTTTAATGTTCATTTCCTACAAGAATCCACATTCAGAAGACAGTCATCAAAATTTACTACATGTGAGATAAGTAATACTGACAAGAGTTCTGTAGCTTAACATTTCCCTCGCATCTTCTGGTTTTTGTTTAACATTACTATATATTGGAAGAATGCATTTCTTTTTGTTACAGTGTGCTGATTTACAGCATTTAGAGCAATATTAAGTTCTCTGTGGAAATACAGAAAACTTTCCTATGCAGTCTGATAAGATCCTAAATAGAATTTGCATTATGGAAATTAAGAATCTGGCAGCAATAATAATAGCTTTCGGAACTACCTAATTTGAAGGTAAAAAGACTCCAAATACTGTGAATTTAAATCCGACCCTTCTAACTCTTTTCCTTTGTTGTAATATATCTGAATGCATTTTTTACCAGGATTTCTTTAATCCAAAAAACAAAAACAAAAACAAAAACACAACCCACTATTATTTGGCTTGGTGATTATTCTCTTGAGATATTTGTATATATGTTATTGTGCTACTGACCTCGTCAAAGAAAAACTTAACTGGAAAAGAGCTTCAAAGAAGACTTCTTTGGAAATCTTGACGAACTATAGAGAATTACTGATTTAAAGCAAAAAGATCATTTGAATGTTGAATGCATTCTGAAACATTTCTATCTATAAAGTAGATGAGACAAAACAGGCGAGCACAAGGAAAAGATTTACCTTTTTACAGTTTATGCTGTTATACTGAGTTAGTCACCAAACACACACACACACACACACACACACACACACACACACACACACACACACTTCATAGAAATCACACGCCTAACAATGTTCTTTTTAATCGGTATCTGAGATCTGAGTTATTGTATGTTACTCTTCTCTTTCTTTGATCTTCCTTAGTACTCAGCTCACTGTTAACTGTCCTGGGTGGTCTCCCATCAGAGCTTAGTGATTGGTATCCCTCTCCACTGGCTGCCTTCTAGGGATTCCTATCAGCTGTATTCTTACATGCATGTGACAACTTTATTAGCTCACTCAGATTGTGCTTCAGACCATCTCCATAGCATATATACCCTTTCTCAAACAATCACACTTTTGTAGTTGACTTAGAACAAATAATTATATGAACACTTCAGCTGTTATACTCGATAATAAAGTCGAAATGAAGAGAAATTTCACATTATGTATAAGTCAGGGCTTGGTTTTCATGTTCAGACTAAAAAAATCAATTCTAGATTGATTTTTGTGTATATATCGTTATTGTCAGAGGATTAATTGATGAATTTTTCATTTGATGAGTCAGGTGGAATAAGCTCTGAGGCACTTAGTGAGCAGAATTCTAATTTACTCTGGTTCACACTCTGCAGTAAACTCATCAATTTTGATATTTTATCATAATTTACTTGTTCCCAAATGTTCAGAATAAGGTTCCCAAGCAAAATAAAAGGTATTTAGCACTGTGAATATCTTTGTGCTTATACATTACATGACTAACGAAATCTGGATTTTGAAAATGTACATATACTTTTTGGATATTAAGACTTTATCT
Source organism: Ursus arctos (assembly GCF_023065955.2). Classification (NCBI taxonomy): domain Eukaryota; kingdom Metazoa; phylum Chordata; class Mammalia; order Carnivora; family Ursidae; genus Ursus; species Ursus arctos. The sequence continues at coordinate 74,833,510 of NW_026623067.1, forward strand.
AATTCGATCTATACACTTTGACTTTTTATTTCACTATGATCTAAATCTCCACCATATATCTAATTTCCGTCCACTTACCTTAAAAAGTTCTGCAAAGCAAATACAATAACACTCTAAATATACCCTACTTATAACCTAACAGTTAAAATAGACATAAAAATTATGGAAATCTTATTTTAGTTGTGAAAAAGGGATATTCCCATGATAAGCGAAGATGTTAAAAGTACCAACCAAAATGTTTACTAAGAAAAATTAAATGTATTCTATTGATCAAACATCACATTTTCTAAAAAATTTAGAATTTCACCATAGGCTTTCAAGCACTTCACACACAAGAATAAAAAGAAAAAAAGAATTCTTCATATTTGTTATTTAACACAATGTAGTATTTTAAAACATAGCTGTGTTTTCCAAAGGTGCCATACCACTAAGATCTTTCATACATTAATTTTTCACGTAAAGCAAGCTAATTTTAAAGAGAAACTGAGTTAACATATTATCTTTGAATATGTATCCAAACTGTCATAACTCACTATATCAAAGTTCTTTCCTTTCAAAGATAACTTCCTTCTCCCTTTGGAGTTTGTATTTGGGTTATCTTTTCCAATAAAGTCTTTTCACCTTTAGTATTCTTCTCCCATTTTTCTTTTTACCTGCATTTTTTTCTGGTGCTGTCCTTGCCCTAATTCTAAGGCTGGTGAAAAGTAGTGGATTGCTCTGATTCCCCATACTTAATCTTCCTTTAAAAAGTCCTACATGTAGAGCATCTATAGTCAAAAGAGTTGGAACAGCCTCCTTCCGAGTTTAAACTAATCAACTGGATTTTCAGTCAGCCAGGAGAAAAGTCAGTTATGATGTTCTTAGTCTCCCTGTGCTGTGAATTGTCTTCACAGAACTACTGGCATCAAGGATAGGGAGCAAGGGGTCATGATCAACTAAGACTAATATAACCTCCTACTTCTCTATTCTTGCAAGCTTCTCCTTTTCTACCTCTATGACCTTGTCACTTTCCTTCATTACTTTGTCCTCCTCAGATACTAGAGCCAATAACGATAGCATCTGCACAAGAGAATAGCTTGGAGCATGATACAAATGAAACTGATTCCAAGTCAGTTTTACTGGCCTACTGCCTACCTCCTTAGAAATGAATAAAAGAGAACCTGGATTATTTGAGTACCAACCTTGTCCCAGGTTCAGAACTGTCTTAAAAATCAAACTTATATGAGTTATATAGCATGAAGGCATGATAAAATTTTCAGACAATACAACTTTTCTATTACTCCAAGTAACTTTCTTTTGGTTAATTCATACCAGCTTCTTAATATTCACTTTTTAGCCTGCATAGCAAATTAAAATTTATGGTTGTCAGTTCAATATTAACTTCTACAAATATTATGCTAAAGCCTAATATGAAGGAGCACAATATTCCTTAAAATTATTATAGTGAATAAACTATTATAACATTGAATAAATTAATCCCACTAACCTAGGGCAAAACAAGTTTAATTAATAATATACGAGAAAGAGCTTAGTTTCAGACTGTGGAACAAATGCCAAACCATATTCTCAATATCAGTCAGTGTAAAATAGTCCCCTCTCTCTCTTGGCAAGAATATCCCTCCACAGAAGAGTCCCATTACAAGGCTGATGACCCCATCAGTTTAGAACACTCTTTCTACTCAAAAAAAGTCAAAATAGATAATCTAAAATCTGATAAATCTTCTAGATCTTACCAGCTTAAAAGCTACAACTAATGGTCATATAGGGTTTAGGAATCTGTGCATTTTACTTCCTAGTGCCACTTTAATTTCTGTTACCATGGCTAATAAAGAGCTATGAGATCTCTCTAAAAAAAACAATACAGAGTGAACAGAAGGGCCAGAAAATAAGATATGGAATTTACTCTAAAATCATAGTAATCTGTGATGCAATGAATATGTTGTTAAGGTTCGATAATGTCAAAGGCATCAGTAAGAATCAGTATTTCTGAGGATATGGTATACATATAATGGAATATTACTCAGTCATAAAAAAGAATGAACTCTTGTCACTTGTGCCAACATAGATGGACCGTAGAAGGTAATACACTACATGAAAGAAGTCAGAGAGGTACAAATACAAATGATTCCAATTATATGTGGAATCTAAAAAACAAAACAAAGAAACAACAACAAAAAAAATGGACTCTTTAACACAAGAGAACTGATGGTTGCCAGAGAGGACATAGGTGAGTGAGTGAGGTGGGTGGGATGGGGGAAACAGTTGAAGGAGATTAAGAGGCATGAACTTACAGTTGTGAAATAAATAAGTCATGAAGATGAAAAGTACCGCATAGTGTGATAATGTATGGTGACAAGATGGTAACCTGCGTAATTTATAGAATTGTTGAATCACTGTGTTGTGCACCTGAAACTAATGTAACATCATATGTCAACTATACTTCAATAAAAACAGAATCCATATTTCTTATTATTAAGTTGTCTGCAGTTATACCTTGAAATATAGCATCCAAAATAGTAACTACTACTTTCAAAATGAATTGTTTTTGTGTTTGGATTAAATAGTGAGAGAGTGAACATGGACTGAACGCGAAATTTACTTTTTTTTTAATTTTTTTTTATTAATAATGATTTTTTATTATATTATGTTAGTCACCATACAGTACATCCCCGGTTTTCGATGTAAGGCTCGATGATTCATTAGTTGTGTATAACACCCAGTGCACCATGCAATATGTGCCCTCCTTACTACCCATCACCGGTCTATCCCATTCCCCCACCCCCCTCCCCTCTGTAGCCCTCAGTTTGTTTCTCATAGTCCATAGTCTCTCATGTTTCATTCCCCCTTCTGATTACCCCCCCTTTCTTTATCCCTTTCTTCCCCTACTGATCATTCTAGTTCTTATGTTCCATAGATGAGAGAAATCATATGATAGTTGTCTTTCTCTGCTTGACTTATTTCACTAAGCATTATCTCCTCCAGTGCCGTCCATGTTGTAGCAAATGTTGAGAACTCATTCTTTCTGATTGCTGAGTAATATTCCATTGTATATATGGACCACAACTTCTTAATCCAGTCATCTGCTGCAGGGCATCTCGGCTCCTTCCACGATTTAGCTATTGTGGACATTGCTGCTATGAACATTGGGGTGCATATGGCCCTTCTCTTCACTACGTCTGTATCTTTGGGGTAAACACCCAGTAGTGCAATGGCTGGATCATAGGGTAGCTCAATTTTTAACTTTTTAAGGGACCTCCACACGGTTTTCCAGAGTGGCCGAAATTTACTTTTTTACTAATACACAACTAGAGTAAGATACAATGTATTATCAGAAATATGGTAAAGAGTATTAATGAATCATAGTTCCTTTTGTCTTTGGACAAAAAAGCCCAGGTCATGAATGAAAAGAATTTCATAATTTCCTTTTTTTTTTTTTTTAAAGATTTTATTTATTTATTCGACAGAGAGAGAGACAGCCAGCGAGAGAGGGAACACAAGCAGGGGGAGTGGGAGAGGAAGAAGCAGGCTCATAGAGGAAGAGCCTGACGTGGGGCTCGATCCCAGAACTCCGGGATCACGCCCTGAGCCGAAGGCAGACGCTTAACCGCTGTGCCACCCAGGCGCCCCAGAATTTCATAATTTCTACATAAAATGATCTATAAAGAAACTCACTGATACAGCTTAGCAGGTGGTATTCTGAATAACTGAAGGTTAACCTTTTAAATCCAAATTTTCATTTTAACTTGTGAAAATCTTTCTAATGTGTTACAGTTTTCAGTAAATGAGATAGTCTAATGCTGCCTCAGTAACTGGGTGCATCATTACTGAACATTATGTAATTAATTCATTATTTCTATGCTATAAAAATGAATGGTATGGGATACTGGACAAACACGGTGAAGGCCAAGGGCATGTTATGGAATTGTTTTCTTGATGTTTACCTCTTTCTCATGAAAGTAGAAAGTAGGGAAAAAAGTAGAAAGACTCCCTGTAACAGGGCATGATTATTATTTTTACTTAATCATTTACTGCATTAACAAATTTCTCCTCAAATGTTCTCCTGCCTCAATAACACTGTCTTCTATACTTTATCAGTGACCATGAGTTTTTCAGGTACATCAAAAGCTTCCTTTATTTGTACTGGAAAACCAAGCAATCATGCTCATCACTAACTCCATTAACTTTTTGAGGTAATACTGCCATCTTGTGGACTTAAAAATATTTCTGGTAAAGAATATCAAAGGCAAGTTGCATTTTCCTAACTACAGGCATAAATAGGTATTACTTCTAAGTATAATGTAGTATGTGACACTTGAGTGCGCCAGATAATCAAGATTTTGCTCTATATTGAACAGAGACTTTTTACCTCATTATATAATTAATCTATTCACGATAAAATTCTTGGTTGAACCAGGTAACCACAAAGGTGTAGTCTAGTGGCTCGCAAACACAGGTCCACAAAGCTTCAAAAAAGTTTTCATGGATATATGAGGGTCATGAAGACATTAAAAAAAAAAAGGTTATATGCTTTTCACACAAGCCTATGAAATCCAAACATCTGAGAATCACTAATATAGGCAATAAATATAGTCTTAGAAAAGAGCTATCTTGATGATTAACTATTCTATACCCCAAACCCTCAATTACTCTATGCATATTAGGTGTGCCAAATATAAAATTTAAAAGAGAATGAAGATAATATTGCAGAAAGACGCTTCATATTTGGCTCATAATGGGATCATGATAGGATTCTAAAGTAGAAGCATCCGCAAAGGGAGATTTAGGAAGTCAGTATGATGAGAAAGAGTTCTATTTTATTTAGTATCTGTCTGCAATACACATGCCTCTTTACCATTATTCTTAATATATGCAACATACCAAGTAGAGGAAGCTATGCTGGGTACTTTATACCACACATGAAAATTAAAGTATAGTATTATCTCTATTTTGCAGATAAGAAACTCTTCATCAGTCTTTAGGTAGCGCCACATACTATTAAAAATAATTTAATTCATTGTTCAAGTAACAACATTAAATGTTATTATATGGGCACACTTCCTACTATCATTGTGAATTATAAGAAAAAGTACATAAGCATGAAAAAGAGGCAGAAGCAAATCATCAGCCAGAAGAATTTTATTAGGGCAATAACTAAGTGAGACATGGAAACTAAGAATCATTATTTAAATGCATTTTGTCATTTAGTTATATACCAAATAAAAAGCAAAGCTGCTATCAAGTACATTGAAATTTAAAGAAAGTATGAAATATATACTTATACTGTATTAAAATAATCATGAATATTATGTATTCTCTATGCTCTACTAAGTTTAATAAAGGTAATTTAAATAGTATTTTCAACTGGTGGCGTTTATGCTTTAAAAAGAATATGACCTATTTCAAGTATAGTGTGAAGCAAAATTAGGGCACATTAGGTTAGTGTTAAAAGTCACATTTTGTTCCATCAGTTTTTAATTCCAAGAGTCTCTGTCCTGGCTTTTTCAAGCTCAGAGCATCAGATGACTAATAAAAATTATTAGCTTTACACACAGATTATTCTAACTGCTATCCTTTCCTGACCTGTTAGTAAGAGTAAACTAGAGGAAAAATTACATACAATGTGGGTCTTGTATGAACTCAAAGCTCTTGAAGAAATATAAACTGAATGAATTTCTTCAATATCTGAAATATTCATGACCAAAGTTTTACAAGACAAAGACAGGCTATAACAAGGACAAGTAGTAGCAGCAAATAAAGCAAATAAAATTTTACAGAGAAAACTATGGGAAAAAAAGTATGGGACTATCAGAGTAAAAGAAAGGCAAAACCATAAGCTTTTGGACTATTACATCAGAACACAAATGGAAATGGAGAATTAGAATTTACAAACGTATTCTTTCCCTCTTTGGGATCAGCATGCAGCAAACTCATCCTATGTATTCTTTCACTTGAAATATTTTCTGAATATACCCTATAGGCCAAGAATAGAGTTAATGACCAGGGATAACTGATAACACAGACATAGCCCTTGCCCTCATAGCACAGGGAAAGATAAACAGATAATTACAGCTGTGAAACCACTTCAAAGGACAAATAAATGTGCTGTAAGAACATATAACAGGGGTTAACTTAGTTAGGAGATACCGGAAGGAGGACAGAAAGTTTCCCTACAAAACTGACATTTAAGCTGAGACCTTAAGGTTGGACAGACTAAAGTATAGCTTGAAAGACACTGAGAATCCAATAATCAGTACATATAAAAGCAACAGAAGCAACAGAAGGGTTTAAGATGGAAAGTGACATGATCAAATATGTGTGTTCAAAGATCATTCTGGCTCCTAAATGGAGTTGGACTGAAAAGAGATGAGAGTAGATGTGGAGTAACATTATAAGACGAATGTGGTAGTCCATGTGAGACATAACAGTGGCTTTGATTATAATGTGACAGTGGAAATGGACAGGAGATAAATTCAAGAGACAATGAAGAAGTAGAAGTGACAGAACTTGGTGACTAAACTACACGTCGGAAATAAGGGAATAGAAGAGCTCTAGGTTTTTGACATGGGCTGTGGTGGTGATGTTGGTGCCATTTACAAAGACAAAGGAACAGAGGGGAACAAGTTTGTAAGGGAGGGAACAAAGGGAGCAGTGTGGTTAGTTTGGGTCATATCAGTATGGAGAAACCAATGAGCGATCCAAGCAGAGACGTCAGCTCTTGGATATAGCAGTCTAGAGTTCAGAAGACTGGTTTGGTGTAGGGATTCACATTTGGGAGCTTTAAACAAGTCAACGGTAACTGAAGTCATGATGTGTACGACAGTGCTTAGACAGAGAATGTGAGGTAAGCAAAGGGTCTGCAACAGAATGCTGAAAATGCCCAATATGTAAAAGCAGATACAAAAGAAGCTAGCAAGACGGACTGTGAAGAATTAGTCAAAGTGTCAGTTTGTTGTGAAGAATACCTTGTTGAAGGTTTTCTGGCGCCATGCCCAAATATGTTTCATACACTAAGAAGATGTCATTAGGTACACTTCAACATTAAAAAAATAGGCTAATCCATATTTTTATTTTATACATTTAGGTAAAGATGTTAAAGCTTTTATAAAGAGGTGGTAATTACCTGTTTAATACTTTTCTTTACCTGTAAACAGCACTAAAAAAATTCAGTTAGATTTATTTACTGTCAAGTTTGTAGAAAAGCACAAATTTTTAAATTTATTATTTTACTATACTTTATTAAGATAGCTTAACAAGGTTTTTTTTTTTAAAATCTTATAAAGTGGTAATATAATTTTTATCTACTTATGTAGTAAGAAAAGGAAGTGTAGTTAAGGAAACCATGGAGGGAAATGTATTTTTAGGTGAAAATTTGGTAGTATGGTAATGGATCTTAGGCAGTTGTGACTGGCAATCACTTGTAGCCCAAGCGATGATAAAGCATTTTAAGTTCAAATTATTAGTTTAAACATTAGTATAATTTCTGGTCTTTGCCAATCTTTTTATGTTCATCCTGCTCACAATACTCTAACTACTATTAGGTACCCTAAATTGCTAAATCATTAACAATGAGACAAATAAATCCTTCTCTGTCCTTTTCTTCCTTTTTACTTATGAGTAAGTGGGGGCAAGAATCCTGCCTCTTCAAGAATAATTTCTTTTTTAGAAAGTCAATTAAAGTATAAACTTTTTACTAAAAGCTCTCTGTCTATGCAAAAGTAACAACACCTGAATGGCGTATATTCACAAATTGTTGATGGGCTTATTTCTCATACATCTAATTCTTCAAATACACATTTGTTTTATTTTTTCTTATTGAGATGATCTGTAAGGAAAAGAAAATTAAATGTATATGACCTGCAATATATTAAATCAGTTAAAATAAGAAATTCACAAGATTCTCTACTCTTCTCCTGAAGAATAAAAAGACTGCTTTGGTCTGGTCTCCTTGACAGGTTGTGCCTAGATCACTTTGGATCCCAGGCTTGGCACACTGTGCATAGTTAGAGCAGTAATAAAGACTAAGTGCTGCCTTGGTGCTTTTGTGTCTTAAATGATTTACATGGACTATTTTACTTAACTTCCTATCAGCCTGAGAGCTGGTACTACTGCCATCCTCTCCTTTCAGAGGACGAAACTGAAGTTTAGCAGTGTTGAGTAATTAAAAGTGAAAACATACGTAGATCATAATTTTGTTTGGTAGAATAAAGACATGTTTGTAGACGTGTGTACGTACATTAACATCTACATAGCTTCAGGGGAAATGGAAGGATACCCATCGCACTGTTAATCAAGATCCCCTCTGACCTGGGATAGAATGGGGGCAGAAGCTTTCACTTATTTTTTTAGTTGCTGGGACTGTATACATATACTTTTCCTTTTAGTGTTTTTCAGCATTTTTCCAAGGAACTTTTTAAAAAAGAAAAAGAAATAAAGATCATGGTTACTCTACGTGAATGGAAGCTTATGTACTAATGTTAGTAAAAAGGAAGAGAAAGTAAGAGGAAAAGAAAGGAAAAAAGGTGGAAGGTTTTGAGCAATGAAAGGATATGATCCAATTTGTGTTTTCTTAAGTCAGTTTAATCATGTAAGAATAGGTATGATTATCTGAAGGCAGAGAATGTAAACAGATCACTATTTAGATAGACTGGGTGTGAGGTAAAGTCTTCACAGAACCTGGATTATTCTACCTGAAGCACACAATGAAATTTTAACATGTTTTCATATATCATAGATAAGAAAATACTAACAAATCCTTAGGGGGAAAATGAAAAACAAACAAACAAGAGGGTTATGAGGAAGAACGAGAGGGAGCACAAGGAAGATTACATAACTGGTCCCATTTTACACAGAAACTTCCTGGTAAATCCAAGATTTAATGCCTAAGTTTTTTAACTATTTTTTTTTAAAGATTTTATTTATTTATTTGACACAGACAGCCAGTGAGAGAGGGAACACAAGTAGGGGGAGTAGGAGAGGAAGATGCAGGCTCCCAGCAGAGAAGCCCGATGTGGGGCTCGATCCCAGAACGCTGGGATCAAGCCCTGAACCGAAGGCAGACGCTTAACGACTGCGCCACCCAGGCGCCCCCTAAGTTTTTTAACTATTACATGCCATAGCCTTCATTTACTCCCTCAGGAAATGTACACAGCATGGATAACCAGAGAAATGAATGTGAATCTTCTCAAAGAAGACTGATATATGAGTTATTTGGACCACCAGTTAGGGAGAATCACAGTGGCAATTTGTAATCCACTAAGAAAACTTCTAATGGCACCAAGAGAGTTGAGGAATCTTACAAGCCAACAATTGGGTGATTTGCCAACATACATATTCCTAACAGTTGATTTCAGGATGGCAGAAGAAGATACTGACAAAGAAAACCAAGAGACAGGAGAAACAAACTGGTAAAAGTGAGATCAATAAAACAGCAGAGTGTTGAAAGCCTTGTTTCATGGCTCCAGCCAGAGGATTCCAGAGGATTTAGCTTGGGTGGAAAATGGAAATGGGAACATGTAACTTAAAAACAGGGTGGGCGTGCAACATTGTGAAAGGATTAAATCATATAGGCTTCTGAGAAGATCTCTGCTTCTTCCCAGTCTACTTTAGCTTACTGAGGGAAATCACTTAATCATTACACATGCACATAGTTTATCCTGTGCTTTCAAGGAGTACAGAATGAATGTAGACCTTGGGTGTCGTTTAATGTAAAATGGTTCATTTTCTCCTGAATGTATAACTATCACTAGAGTAAGGTGATCAACTTATATTAGCAATAACTAAAAGATTTCCAAGTTTGTCAAAAGGTATAGTCCTTTAAAGAAAGAAGGCTTGAAAGCATTTTCCCTTGGAATGGTAAACTTTAGATCACTATAAATTATAATATCTTCTTCTATTTGTATCTATCAGTTACAAGAACCACGACTAAGAGACAATTAGATCACAGAAAATATCTGATATTAAGCAAAGAACCTTATGTGACATAACTACACTTCTTCCTTACTATGGCATATAGTACTTTACTTTAATAATAAGTAACTGTCGTAAACACCCTGGAGAATAGAGAAAATTTCAATTTTACTTTAAGTTCTGAGTTGAACTGTAGTCAACAGAGCATATCAAAATGAAACATTAGATTGGGTGGACAATGACCAGTACATGAGTATTATGGTGATTCTACTCTCTATGACATACTAAACCAGATTAGGGTACCTATGTTCAGGCATGCTAAGTCACATGGTTAGTTAAGTGGTGCCTGTAGCATATTAATGATGGCTACAGAACCTTTGATACTCCTCTCATAAAGATGTAGGGTCTGAGTCCATTCTTCTTAAATCTGGATTGGCCTATGACTGCTTTGATCAACAGAATATGATGAAAGTGACACTATGCCAATTCCAGGCCTAACTTTCAAAATCACTGGCAGTTCCTGCAGCCTTCCCCCCTACATGAGCCATCATGTGTGAAATCTGACTAGCTAGAGGCTGCCATGCCATGAAATATTAAAATATCAGTGTTACTACATAAAGTACCCATTTTCTAACCATTAAACTGCATCACATTTAAGGCACTTCTAACTTCCATGCTATTCCAGAAGAATGAAAAGCTCCCTGACAGCAGGAATTTGGGGTTATTCACTGGTACATCCCCATTATCTAGAAAACTACCTTGTACATAGATCATATGCTCAATAAATATGTTAAATGAATACGTATTCTACAACTAAGTATTAGGAAAAAAGTTTAACCTCTTACTCCTAAGGAAAAAAAAAAACATATCTTTTATGCAGCTGGTAGAAAAATATTCTCAAAAGGAAGAAAAATTTGAAGAGCCCTAATCCTGTTTCACTAACGGAGGGTTAAAGACCTATTCACTATTAAAGACCAGCTTTTCTGATTTCCCAAGGATTGTTACTTTTCTCTTTTCTGTTAAAGAATCAGTTTCATGATTATGAGTGGAGACGTCAATTTCCTTAATAAGCATAGCTTAGGATATTAACTTTTAGATCACAGTACAAAAATACAGAATGCAATACACTGAAGATATCGTCCATTTGCCAAGCCATGACTGCATACTCCATAAACAGACAAGATTTTTTCCCTGCCTCACTCAATTTCCAATGCTTAAGGATAATTTTAATATGCCTTATACACTGGCAAATAAGGCACATTTTAACTTTCATTCTGAAGGAAATAAAAAAGAGTGTTTTCTTTTGCTCTCATTCTTGTGCATTTATCTAGGTGCTTCATGCAGCAAATCCCTCTTCTGCAAAAATTCACTGTGGATTGATGGTTCACTCCAGATGGGCTGTAGTGGATGTGATAAAATGCAAATGTGAATTTCTTCAATGCTAATTCTTCAAGAAAGAAGCCAATCCTAAGGCAGGATGCAGGGACCAAATGAGGATATTAACAACATGTGGCATGAATGAAGATTTTTTAAAACTACTAACAAGCTTCTGGTGCAGGCGAACTCTATTAGCCCAGGTAGACATGTGACAGACCAGGGGAGAAGCTGTACAACAGAATAAATGTAAAAGGTGAGGTGTGAAGATAACGGGGAGGTCAAGCTGAGGACAAACTCATCTCAAGGGATCTAAGCAGGACAATAGAAGCAAAGGAAGAGGAAGAACACAATGCAGGACATTCAACTATGTTGGAATGTAGGCAACTGAGAGGAAAAGCTCATCCCACAATGAAGAGACAGCCTTGAGTCAGCCAGGAAAGGATCTACTTCCCCAAAACACAAAGAAACTAAGAGAACTGTGCAGATGTTGGCAGCAAGGGAAAGCTTAAGGGTGTAGAAAGATGAGGCAAAGAGAAACCCAGAGATAGAAAGGAGAGAATAAAAAATGAGTATGGTCCTAGAGCATATTTTTAAATCCGCATTTTTAAAGCATGTCTAGTGAATGAGAAGAACTTAGAAAAGGATGACAAAGGTCTTGGCTTTGGACTGATACCAAGACTACAGACCTCAGCTTTGTCTGCTGGAGGGAAACCCGCTAGTGTCTGTGTAGATGAATAATGCTCACCTTGCTCCTCCTGCCTCCTTCTTCTTTCCTGGCATAGGGGCAGAAATCCTATGTGATCCGTGTACTGCTGTTTGTGACTCAGCCTCTTCCTCCCACTTGGGCAGCCAGCTGCCCACAGAAAACACACCTTCTTCTCTGCTCCTCAGTGCCATAAGCTTCACGTGGCAAGGTCTGTGGGTAACTCTGCTGAGTTCTGGGGAGACAAACCTATAGACCTAACCTACTCCCCAATCTACTATTTTATCAGCTATAAAAATGATATATTGATCTCTATCATCTGATTCTTTTCCTCTCAACTGATTCTAAATTTGGGTGGACAAAAGACAGTTGCATCCCAATTTCAGGGGTGTTAAAATAAGAAGAAAGTGTACATTTTAGAATGACAAAACAAGAATTTAGATACCTTAGGATTGTGATGTGCTAATTCGTATGCATATATGATAGAAAGACTGGGGAAGGAAAAGAAGAAAGAAAGGAAAGAGAGACAGAGATTACTAATATTCAATTATCAATTACCCAAATGAGGGCTTGTCTATACAAATGCTTAGATTTTCTGTAGATACGAAGGCTCTGCTTGGGTTTCAATTCTAAAATAGGTATTAGCAATCTCTTTGTTTTTTCCTCCTGTAATACAGCTTTTAAACCCTTAGGAACTCAAAGTTATGGAAAGTTAAGGTTATATATCCACTTAGGCTTAGAAACTGGGGAAAGTTTTGTAAACTAAAACTCTTAATTACTTTTCTATGACTCTGAAGAACTGCTGAGATAGGTCTGTTGCATCAGTCTCATTGCAAAGCCATTCATCCAAAATATGAAATGGGGAAAATGGAAGAACTATTGAAGGAGGAAGAACAGAGATGATTTTAGAGTTCAATTTTCACTGTGACTTCATTAGTTTGACTGAAGTGTTTGTTATGAGTACCCTGAATGTCCAATGGAACTACATTAACTTTAAATTCAAATTCATCCATAGGCAAATATAAATGAGAGTTAGATGTTTATTCCTACTATTTATTCTCACCTTCCTTAAAATATGGTGGCCTAAGACTTTTCCCAATAACCAGAGGTTGGATCTTATACATTTCTGTGTAAAGCACTTTTCTGTAAAGTACAATGCATACTGCAAGTGAAATATCCTGATATGAACACAAGTTATGTGGCTCCTTTATTATCTAAATACGGCCAAAGAAATCTACATGAATGTATCATAACAAATTTTTAAAAACGTGTTTTTCCAACTGTTTAGATCATAAAAGTTGGTTTAAATTTTTATCTTTTGTGCAACTAATATGTTAACAATGGACACAAAGGACAAGAAAACTACAGATTGAGAGTAGTATTTTATAAAAGTTCCAAATATAAAGGAATTTTGAATTATAAAAACTTGCAGTACCAACAAAAAATATTGATGAAATATATGAGAAAAATACCAAGGCATGTACTGGGATAGATTAAAGAAGAAATAATATTCTTACAGCCTCCCTGTACATGTTTTCTGTATAAAAACGAGAACCTTATAAATTCTTCAATGTAGCACAAAGTTATCGGTAGTCCTTAAAATCTATAAAAACAAAGCCTTTTTTTGGTAATAGTCTTTTTTAAAAATCTCCAAATTAAAAAAAAAAGTTAGTGGAAAAGTGCTTAATTCTAATGCATGCCTATGTTAAAATTAATACTTTTCTACCATTAGATACATATCCAGGATCAAGTTCCTAATCATGCTGTACGTCCCAAACATGGTAAAATAATTTTGTTCTTTTCATATCAAGGCATTTTCATTTTCACTAGAACTAATTACCTTTAAATAAATGATTCAGAGATGTCAAAAGCGACTCTCAGGGAATGTTTCAAGAGGTCCCAGTTTCCTGAATTATAGCCTAGAACATCTGCTTAGCAATCTGGCAAGTAGTATGAAGCCAAAACAGAGCATCTCATATATAGTAGTTGTATCTGACCTCAAGAATGTGACAGCTGGCTATTTGCCTATAGCCTTTATAATGTAAAAATGTAAAATACTGTATGCAAGAGAGACTAGTAAAAACAAGAGTGCCAACACCAGAGGCATGAAGTGTAAAAGAAAAACAAGTTGCCTTAGGAAAGTACAGTTGTTCTTCAATTGCTTCTTCATGCCAAAGGAATTAGAAAATATTGTTAAAAGAACTTTACTTGTTAAAAAAATTTAAAGCAACATAATAACTTGGTTTTTTTTTTTTTTTTTTACAATCTCCCAGAAAACAACTGGAAAAGTTAAACCTGTTCTAAAACTAGAAAAAAATTAAAGCTTAACTTGGAACCTCCCAAAAATGAAGTATTTAAGATAAAAACTGCCAGAAGCATTGTAGGTTAGGATCAGATAGAAAAGGAATGAGTTTATCAACTACAGAAGTATAAATTAATTCTCTTCAATATGGCAGACAGCTGTTATAAGCCATTTGACATATACCCATAAACCAGGCAGAAACATACCAGTTGAAGTGTATACCTAAGTGGACTGGTGAGTACTACAAGTAAACAACATCAAACTGTTACAGACACTAGTATTCTCAACCTGACCTTCACTAATCAGCAGGGTTATGACACTTATGTGACCAGACAGGAAATCATAGTTCGGTCCAATCTAAATTCAAATTGATCTTGGGATTTTTAGCTACTCTCAGATTCAGAGGTCTAGAAACTTATTAATCTTTTATGAGATCTAACTCTTTATTAGATCATGGCTGATCATCAGTTACTAATAATGTATATATAACTTACAAAATCTCTTTATGGAAAAAGGATTTGAAGTTTCCCATTGTCTATCCTATTTACAAGCCATTCAAAATTATTTCTAAGGTGACTGTAGATATGCTTGATAATATGTAGATGATGACAAGGAATTTTTATGAGAGTTTGGTTTTTGTTTTTTAAAGATTTTATTTATTTATCTGACAGAGAGAAAGAGAAAAAGAGAGGGAGCCCACAAGCAGGTGGAGCAGCTGAGGGAAAGGGAGAAGCAAGCTCCTAGTTGAGCAAGGAGCTCACTGGACCCTGGGACCATGACCTGAGCTGAAGGCAAACACTTAACTGACTAAGCCACCCAGGCGCCCCTTTATGAGAGCTTGTATTGGATGGTTACATTAGGACAATGGAAATAACTGTTAAGCTATGACATTGGAGGTTACATTTGAGGCAATAGTGGAAGTCTTGAACGAGACTTTTATTCATTTATTCAGCAGTCAGATTATAGCACCTGCAATCATCCAGTACTCCTGAACCCAGAAAAGTTTATCTAAAAATGTTCACACTAATCTTCAACTCCTATGGTAAAAGACGCAGCAGTAGGTAAAAACTACTCTTATTGAAACCACTGGACTCATACCTGAACAATCAAGAACAACTTACATGTGAGAAGAAAAATAAGAAATTCCAATAGGCAAAATTAGGAAGAATGCTTTCAAATCCAAGGAAAAGCAAGAACATAGGTAATGTAGTAAGTGCACAGGTTGAGTTCAAGGAATGGCATGTATTTCAATTCAAGCACAGAATATGCATGAAAGAGGAGAAAACACAACTCTTGTGATAAGTCAGAGTGGGCTTTGGCTGTATCTCAATGTAAGTTATCCCTCAAATGTACTAACTGCCAAGTTTCCAGATATATTTTTCAATTCAGGCAGTATTTTTTTCTAGTGAACTTTTAATATTATATACATATAGAAAAGTGCACAAATCTTAAGTGTATGGCTTGATGAATTTTCACGAAGTGAACACACTCCTGTAACAAACAGTAAGATTTTTTAAAAGATGAACACTACTAGCACCCAGAAACCCCCACCACAAAGCTACTCTTATAGGCACAAACTCTATCTTGATTTCTAACACCAAATGTTTGGCTCATTTTGAACTTTGTATAAATGGAATCATGCAATCTGTACTCCATGACTGGCTTCTTTAACTTGACAGTAAGTTTAAGAGGTTCATCCATGTTGTTGCATGTCGTTTTAAGTTTGCTCATTCTTACTGTATTATAATTAACTTTATTATATAAATATAGCACATTTAGAATGTATATTTAGAATTAAGAGCTGAATTTATACAATATTTAGATAATAATTACAATTAGACAATAATCAGAATTACCATTTTCCTACTGATGAGCACTGAAATAGTTTCAGTTTTTAGCTACTTAAATAGTGCTGCTATGAATACATTTGTTAAAAACTGTGGTGTGCTGGAGCTAGCTCAAACTGGTTCATGAGAGCCCACTGTTAAATTTTCAGGAATTCTGTGAGTCAACTGCAAAAGAAAACCACTATTAAATATTAAGCTATATAATTTTACAAATAAATACAAGATACTTATAACAAAGGTAATAAATACTCATCACTTCCAAGTTACTTTACCAAATTTTACTATTATCCATGCTCTTTTATCTGTATGGTAGAAATATTCTGTAATGATGGGAAACTATATCTGTTCCCAATTCTGTGTTCAATGACATCACATTGGCAGCTTGAAATCCACCATGGCTTTTTACATGAGTATCTACACCATGGAAATTGGCAAAACCTACAAATTAGGGCTTCATTTATTCTTTTGTTGATAGTCTAGTCTTATGATACAAAACTGTTATAAAGATTAAATTTGAAAGTGTGCCTTGGGGTGCCTGGGTGGCTTAGCTGGTTAAGAGTCCAACTCTTGATTTCAGCTCAGGTCATGATCTCAGGGTCCTGGAACGGAGCCCCGTGTCTAGCTCCGCATTCAGCGGGGAGTCTGCATGAGGATTCTCTCTCTCCCTTTGTCCCTCCCTCTGCTCATGCATGTGCACTGTCTCTCTAATGAATAAATAAATCTTCAAAAAAAAAAAAGAAAGCATGCCTTGTCTGTAGCTGTTACATTGTGAAAAAAGCATATAATATTAAGGAAATGTTATGCTGTGAAAAAGCATATAATATTAAGGAAATATTTTTCTAGTATTTGAAAACTATAATCCAAGGCATTCACATATTAGTGAAGTTTGGACATACTTTTTGTTGTCTTGATTTTATCTTATTGTTAACACCATGAAAATATCAACCATTATTCACATCACAATTGACAATGTCAACTGTAACCACAGGAAAGCTATGGATTCAAGAATTGAACAAAAATCAGCAAAAGTATTCTATGAATAGAGTCCACAGGTTATATGAAATTTACTACAAAGAATATTGCAGATTTTATTATTTGGAACTGTTATATATTCAAAGTTAATGGATATTTCCAGTTTTCAAAGTGGTAATGTTAATTTATACTTCTACTGGCAATGTGTGAATATTCAAATGATCCATGTCTTCTGTATGTAGTCAGTATTTTGTTTTCTAAAATATTAGCACAAATAATGTTATTATCTAACACTGTAGAGTTGTAGTCCAATTTCAATCCCACCATTTAAGTGAAATTACAAAAAAAATTGGTCACCCAAAATCTCAGACTACATACATGACAGTAAAGAGTTACTTTGCATACACCTTTAGCCCAATAGTTCTCAACTGGAGTATTTTCGTCCTCTAGGGAACTTTTGGCAATGTCTGGAAACATTCTGGTTGTTAGAACTGAGAGGGTGCTGCTAGCATCTACAGGGCAGAGGCTAGGGATGTTCCTAAAACATCCTACAATGCACAGGACAGTCCCCTTAACAAAGAATTATCTGACCTAAAATGCCAATAGTTCTGAAGTTGAGAAATCCTGTTTAAAAGAACCAATTCCTTATTAAACACATATTCTTGCCTGGGGTAAAACGAAAAAGAAGGAAATGAGAATGGATTGTTCTAGGTAAACATAATGGCACTAGATAAACAACTGAGTGCATATGCTTTATTGTTAATTACATCCAAGGAATCTGCATAATGAATAAAAAGCACCAATATGTTATCTAAACAATCAAAGATTACAATATTTTACATCTCATAAGAGAAGAAAATCATTTTGCTCTTATATAAAAGACCACTGAAAGATAAAAGAATCTGAATTCAGAATTATTTTTTAAATTTTTATGATTTTCTTTTCTAAATGCCTACTGTCTTTAGGTTAATATGGCGGAAAAAGAAAAGAATAGAAGTGGGAAAAAAAAACCACACACACATGGGAAAATCAAAGACTATTCCATTTAAATACAATGCTAACTTAAGTAATATTTATTTGTAATTTCTTAAATTAAACTGGTACTTCTGTCGATAATAAAAAATGAGCTGACTTTCTCTCTGTATGTTTCCCGTGTTTGAACACGGAATACTAAAGCATGTCTAGAAATAACTAATAGTCAAACTGAAAGGCAAATTAAAATTATTGCTCTATCAATATGAAGGCAAGTTGAAAACTCATTTTGTTCTTTATTAAAGCCACAAGATATTTTATATCCTTCCAATTGAAATCTCTATTAATATTTCTAAATGTACCCTTCCCCTCTTAAGAAAAAAAATATTCCCATTAAAAATTTGTGATTGGTAGAATACATAGTGAGCAGTTATGGAGGCCAATGTAGAACTTGAAAGTTTTAGAAAATTTTTTATGAAATTAGTTTTACTCTCTGCCTCTTGAAATCAAAAGGGAGGAATAAATCTCAGGTAAGAGATAACGACAACTCAAGCAAAATTTTGTCATTATCACCAACAAACAAATTTTATGTAGTTGATTATTTTTCAATGATTAAGAGCAGATTTATAAGTGATAATAAATTAATCTTATCTGGAAGTAATCAAAAAAGTATACTTGTTGAGTATAACCTTTGCCCAGTGGTAAAATATGATCATTATATGTTGAATGCTATAAAAGAAAAACGAATACTTTGGACCATAACTATATTCATAATCATAATTCTGTTCTCAGCAAATTCAGAAGAGGAATGTCTATATGGGAAGAGAAAAAAAATTAATATACAGAATATTGACTGTTTTGTTCAAATCTATACAGAATAATTAATCATCAATTGTTTTGCTTGCTTGCTTTTAGTCCCAAAATGTAACTCAGGAATAGCTTTAGAACTCAATTCATATATTTAAAAAAAGTTTTAATATAAGGCATATTGAATTTAAATTGGTATAAAAGGTAAATTAGTAATTATCCATACAATTATGGGTCCTTTATCCCATCCTCTACATATTACAATTTCTTTAAATTCTTTCATATATAAGTAGTTCTTGAATTTATGGTTTCAGTAAGAGTAGTTTTTACCTACTTGTATTATTTTTCACCATGTAAGACTTGAAGCATCAGATATTAGTATGAATATGGTTTTATATACTTTTTGGGATAAGCAAAAACTTGGAAATTAAAATCAAGGTTGGGAATTTCTATAAAGACTAGGCTAAAAATAAATTTAATTCATTTTCAAAAATCATGTCTCATTCTCTATATAACTTATGACAGCAAATCTTGAATGATTTCATGAATATGTAGCCTTATGAAAATTATCAACAAATTGCTCCATTTTTCAATTTGTGTTTTCTCTTCATATTGCTAGCATCTGAATGAATGGTGTTAGCTGCACCACAGAAGAAAGTATTCTCAGGAAAGAAAAGCACTTTTTATTTCATCTGAGTGAAAACTATGTTGCCAACAGAGAAAAACAACTACATCTCCCAAAGAATCATACACAATAAGATACAAAGCTAAGAAATTCCTTTTACTAATGCTAAGATTAACATTCACAGTAAGATGTTAAGCTAAAAAAACCTAATACTAAAAAATGGATAACTTTCCTACCAAATCATCTGTTATCAATGCATCTTTGATAAAACATGTCACTCAATGAATAAAGGGTTTAGGTCAAGTTTTCCCTGATTGTTCTTATAACAATATATAAGAAAGATTTCCATATTCATTATCAAGTGGAGGCTTATAAAGATAAAATCTGTCTTGTATATACTTGAAAACTATCAGTGCAACAAAGGTAATGTAAGTATGCCTTCTTTTTTCAGTAGGAGAGAAAGAACAGCTAACGAGGCTAAATAACTTTTCTAAGGTTCAAGACAAGTTAGAAATGTAGGACTATAAGTCAAGGCTGTATTACAACATATTTCCAGATATAACTTTACAAGAAGCAATAGAAGGTATCAAAAGGATGGCAGGGTGAGCTAAAGGCATAAGAGCTGCTCTTCTAGAATAAATAATGTTTTAAAAAATACAAATGCAATGAGAAATAGTAAATAAGATATCCTTTATCCTAGGAGGAATGCATGCATTCCTTCTAACAAAGAGGTTATTTCCTGAAGCCTGCTTCCTCACTCTCACTTAACAGTTCACCAACTACCATTCTTCTCAATCTTCCTTTCCTTCCCAATCCACATGGTCGACCATCCTAACATCTAGTTTACATGTTTATAAACAGAAGCTATCTATTTAACTAGATATCTACTGTTTACTCCGTACCAGCTCTTCTCATTCAAATCTCCTCCTACAAGACATTTACTTATACCTATCTGGACATGGGTGAGCCTATACACTGCCTGAAATTTTTGAATTGGGACATATGTAGTAAATGAAAAACTGTTGAATGTGTTTATGTGCCAGGTGCTTCAGTAGTCCTGCATTTTCAATTAATAGCAACACTTTAGTATAGCAACCTTCTCTTTCCATTCCCCAAGCAGTTAATGATTTCTTAATGAATACATTAATACAAAAAGAATTCAATACTGACAGCATCTCTGTGATAGATCTTTCCTAAAACAGGTTTTTGTAATTAGGAGGAAATTTCAATATTAGAAGCAAAACAGAATGAGATTAAATTTTGAGAAATAAAACCAAAATTTTCCTATACTTTGGTTTCTTAAAGTGGGTATGCTTGTGTCATTAAAAAATTATTATAAAAACAGAATCTATGGAATCAATTTAAGACCTAGGAAGACCGATTCAGACATCTAGTGTAACACCTTCATTAAAGAAATGAGAAAACCATTTTCATTAAAAAATACACACACACACACACACACACACACACACACACACACACACACACTTTCCCTATGGTGCCAGTTTCAAAAGTTAAACATAGCAGTCACTGCTTTGGGAGAGAAGAGCATGAACAATATTGTGAAAAAAATTTTTTTTAATTTTTATTTATTGGACAGAGAGAGAGAGAGAAAGCATAAGCAGGTGGAGCTGCAAGCAGAGGGAGAAGGAGAAGCAGGCTCCCCGCTGAGGAAGGAACCTGACGCAGGGCCTGACCCCAGGACCCTGGGATCATGACCTGAGCCGAAGGCAGCCACTTAGCTGACTGAGCAACTCAGGCGCCCCCACCGTGAAATATTTTAAATGTGGAACATGACCATACTTAATATCCATACATTTGATCTCTTTTCTACATTATGTAATGGCAGTCAACAGACTTCATCCAACTAAACACAATGTTTTTCAGTCTCAATGTAGGTTTTCTAAGACCTTTCCAAATGTTATTCACATTTTTTTCTATTACCTAATGAGCTCCTTGCTTAGTAGCCTTTCAACAAACACTAAAAGAAAAGGAAATACAAAAGTAAGAGTTAAAATCACAGTTTAAGTTAATCTGCATGACATTAGGAGATATATTAATGTTAGGATTAGTTATGCTTTTTCTTGCAATTTTATAACAAGGGATTAGGCTTATCACAAAATTAATTCTTCAAAGTGTCTGCATGACCCAGCACATCTCTTGCTGAAACAGAGGGATATGATAGAGTGAGTCAGAAAGTGGGATCACAGGCACTGTCAGACAAATGGCTTTGGAAGAGTATGGTGGCATATGCACTTCATGTCTAAAATAAGATTCTCAACTTCCTCAATGTTAAAAGATCACTCCTCTTCAGTGAGTTGAGACTCAGTTAATGTTATTACCATCTCCCCTATTACACAAGTCAGAAACCCTGCTATTGTATTTGATTTGTTTCTTTCTTTCACTCCCACATATATAGGCCTATATATATCTCGAGTTCTATAGAAGCTCACCGGTTCCTCAGTTCATTAAACTATTTTTGCTCACATATGTTACTTCAATAGTATCTTACCAGTCACTGAATCTACTCTTCTGAGTTATGCCAGAATTAATTTTCCAAAACAAACCTGACCATGTTATTTCCTCTTTTAGAAACCGCTCAGTGCTGTTCCATAATCCTTAGGGCAATTTACAAATACCTTAAGTGGACACATAAGTCCCTGATGACCTCTGCAACCCTAGTCTTATATTCTCTCTCATAACAAACTCAACGTCCAAGGTTTATTCAACTAAAACTTCTATCTAGAACACCTCTCCTTACCCCCAAGTGCCTACTCATACTTAAGGATTTCATGTAAATAACCCTTCTTTTGGGAAATATTTCTACAGAGATGGACTCAAGAGATGCTTTCAATAGGGGGTGCCTGGGTGGGTCAGTTAAGCATCTGCCTTCGGCTCAGGTCATGATCTCCGGGTCCTGGGATCTAGCCCCTCGTTGGGCTCCCTGCTCAGTGGGGGAGTTTGCTTCTTCCTCTGCCTCTTCCCCCCACTCATGCTCTGTCTCTGTCTCTGTCTCTCAAATAAATATATAAAATCTTCAAAAAAAAAAAAAAAAGAGAGAGGTGCCTTCAAAATGCTAACCCATGGTATCCTATGCTTACAATTTCAGGTCATATTTGTACTGAATTTACTTGTATACCCCATTAAACCACAGTATCTTGAGGGCAAGAACTATGTTTTATTCACTACTGTATCTCCCTAAACTTAGAACAGTGCTTGGCCCTCAACAAATACTTGATGGATCTACAGATGAATTGAAGGATTGATAGATGGATAAAAGGATGGATTTCACAGGGTAGGAAGGTTAGAACAAAATTTTTGTCATTAATGACTTCGAGTTTTCAATACAAAATCATTTTCAGGATGCCTATGTTTCTACTTGCTAGGTGTAGTTACTCCAGGAATAATATTACAAGTCTATCTACACCTCCAAGGCACTGCCAATACCAACTTAATCCCATGTCCTCTGGGTCCTCAGAATAGTTGGATAATACGCACCCAGAAAAATTACTGCCAATACAACCAGATGCCAGAGGAAAACCAGTCATACTGTTATAGGACTAGGTTAGAGAGTGGCAGGATTTAGAGAGAAAAATGGAGAAAATAAACCAAAAACAAAACTAAACACTAAATAACTACCATCTCCACCTTCATTACTATTAACGTTTATTAAGTACTCATCATGTGGCAGCTGTAATATTAAGAACTTGTATGGCGTGTCTGGGTGGCTCAGCCGTTAACCATCTGCCTTCGGCTCAGGTCATGATCCCAGGGTCCTGGGATCGAGCCCAGCATCGGGCTCCCTGCTCAGCGGGAAGCCTGCTTCTTCTCTCTCTCCCACTCCCCCAGCTTGTGTGCCCTCTCTCGCTGTCTCTCTCTGTCAAATAAATAAATAAAACCTTAAGAAAAAAAAAAAAACCTTGTATACATCATGTTCCTATTTAACAGGAAAGCTGAAATCACATACTATTGTCTTTTAATAGATTTAACATTAAGAATGGTGCCTGCCAATAAGCCATCACATTTTTCTCTTTTGCTAATGGAATTCCTTTATCCCTCCATCCTTAAAAGAAAAAAAAAAAAAAAACCAAACAGCTTCATATATAGTGGTAAGTGCTTCCATACATTATGTCATTTAATTTTCAGGATAATCCTGAGTTTGGTATTACTATTACAATTACTTTATGGATTAGTAAACCAAGACTGAGCAATTCAAAACACTTGACCAAATCACACACTATTAAGTCATAAAGCTAAAACTGGTAACTAGAAATGTTTAACACCAAAGCCTATGTTCTTATCTACTAAACCATACTGCCAGACAATGGTAGAAATGTATGTCCTGCCCTCAGTGAGCTTGCAGTCTAGTGGGTAACAAGCATACCAATAAAATTTCAGAAAATAGGACTTCTGTCATTAGGCAAGTTGTTACAGTTACAGCGTGGTGCAATATATGCTAAACAATGTAATAGGATATTTCCCAAAGCTATAGTATTTAGGAGTCTTAACTGTCTCACCTCTGTACATTAACAAATTGAGTTGCAGAAGCTCAAGATGAGACAATGATGTGGCTTCCTTCTAAATGCTTCTTTAAAACAATTTCTAATATTAAAATCATTTGTCTTAAAACAACTCAAATATATCTAAATGCAAGAAGAAAGCAATCATAAATCCCACTACCTATGGTATTTATACAGATTAGAGCATCTTGTAAGACATCAACACCATTCATGCCAATTTTTCTCTCTCCTGTGAAACTGTTTCTCTAGTATGCCACAACGAAATGCTTAAATAAAATGATGCACCTGAAGCGTAAAAATAAAACTTCTAATAAACAAGCTCTAATACTTAAGCTCCTCTGGCTAAATGAACTAACCCATTTAATTTAGTTATCATAAAATACAAACACTACACTTGTTTTTCATTTTCAAGATTAAATTTTATCATTTTACTAGACCAAAAAATAAAAGGAGGAGTCTTAAGAAATTATTAGGTCAATATTTTTAATTGTTGACATAGTACTGACTACCTCAAAATACATATCTTCTACAATGGACTCACAGCTTTAAACTTGTTATTTATTGTTGTAAGTGCTTTCTACACAACCCAATTTTTTTCTCTAAAGTGAACACTGCAAATTGCCTTGGATGGGTGACAATGAAAAAGCGACACCATTTATTAATGTTGTATAAGTTATCCTCCACCCCTGAGATTCCTTGGAGGGGAAGAGAATGTCTCAATTTTACCATACAGTGCCACAGGCAGAAAGTGAGAGAAACCAAAACAATTGCATCCTGGAGGAAGATAAAATGCCTGCAGCAGCAAATGACCTACTATATACAATCAGGCTTTGATGTTATAATTGGTTAATTTCTGGGAAAAGAGACAATTACCCAGAGTTTAAGTTTGTTCTGATACAAGTGTTTAACTTCAAGTTTTTGATCACAAACAACACAAACTGTTCAAAAGGGCAGTATGTTTTCAAATCATTACAATACTAAGTAAACGTGCATGAAAAGCTCAATGGAAAGATATTTTCTTACTGTCAGAAAACACAAACTGAGAAACACACTAAACTTTCCTTAAAAAGTTTAAAAATATTCTTGGCTTGTGTTTGTCTGGATAAATGTTCTCTTAAATATTTTCAAGACCAATTCTCGTTAGAGAAGATAATTTTATTCAAATACACAGCTCACAGTATAAATAAGTAATCAACTATTCATTTCCCAACAGAATTGACAAGTCTTTCAAATAATAGTTTCTTTTTAAAAAGATATTACTGGGTTAGCAATCCGGAATTTTAACATACACAGACACTTGTAGGTATGCAGGCATGTGTGTTTGTGTATATGGTATAATCATGGACATGTTTCAAAACATATCATATGATCTTACCAATATGTGGAATTTGAGAAACAAGGCAGAGGATCATAGGGGAAGAGAGGAAAAATGAAACAAGAAGAAACCAGAGAGCGAGACCAACCAAAGAGACTGTTCATCTCAGGAAACAAACTAAGGATTGCTGGAATGGAGGGGGTGGGAGGAATGGGGTGGCTGAGTGATGGACACTGGGGAGGGTATGTGTTGTGGTGAGTGTTGTGTATTGTGTAAGACTGGTGAGTCACAGACCTGTACCCTGAAATAAATAATACAATATATAAAAAAAGATAATAAAATAAAGAGCACCTTGAGCCAACCTTCATTTGAAAGATGAAAAAAAAAAAACCAGAATATAATTTCATGGCCTGTCCAACTTAGAATTTGCAGTAATTTCAAAAATAAACTTATTATGCCTTCTGTAAGAAAAAAAAAGATACTACTGGGTTAGCAATCTGGAATTTTAAAATACACAGATACTTGTAGGTATGTAGGCATGTGTGTCCATGTGTTTCAAAACATATCTATTTTTAATAATAAAGAATTGAACTGATCCTTATTAAAGTGAGTTACTATTTAACATCTTGTGTTCAAGCTGCACCAGAAAAGAAAAACATAAATGTTTGCACTTGTATTTCTTATCTCAAAGTGTCCTTTTTTTTTTTTTTTTTTAAGAGGATTCGTCCGTTATTTGAGAGAGAGTGAGTGTGAGCAGGGGTGAGGGGGAGCAAAGGGAGAGAGAGAATCCTCAAGCAGACTCCCAACTGAGTACAGAGCCCCATGTGGAACTCGATCCCAGGACCCCAAGATCACCTGAGTCAAAATCAGGAGTTGGCATCTTAACTGCCTGAGCCAACCAGGCACCCCAGCGCCCTTCATTTTTATTTTTTAAAGATTGTACTTATTTATTTGAGAGAGAGAGAGAGCGAGCACACAAGCCGGGGGCAATAGGCAGAGGGAGAAGAAGACTCCCTGCTGAGCAGAAAGCCCAATGTGGGACTCAATCCCAGGAACCTGAGATCATGACCTGAGCCAAAGGCAGAGGCTTAACCAACTGAGCCACCCAGGCGCCCCGCGTCGTTCATTTTTAAATAAGTTTCCAAACTGTATATGTAATCATAAAGACAACAATTTAATAGAATTGTTTCAAATAGGCATAAGGATCACAACTTAATAATAAAATTGTTTTAAAAGCTTCAGTCACACTATTAAATATGCTAAAACTGTAAAAATTATAATAAAATTAATGGCCTTCATTATCAAAAGGAAAAGCAAAGTTGAACTGCTCACATGACAGTACTTTCCCTAATTTTCTTAAAAAGTTTCTTTTGAAGACATATTATCACTGTGTTACTACAGAAACAAAGGAAAGGTTCTTATAAATACTAATTTTCTTATGATATCAAGATTGTAGTTTTGATTTATAAAATAATAAATTGTGAAATACCTTTTATCATTCAGAATTTATAGCGCATATGTTCATTACAATTTAAGCTGCAGGTAACAAATAATAATAGTTTCCTATGCTGTGCCATTTCTAGGTGGCATTCCTAACCTAAATTGGCTTAAATCTAGTGATCTTATAAAATTAAATGTGAATGACCCTGAAACTATGTCGATTTTTTTAAACTGGAGAACGTATACCTAACATAATACTACTTTTGTGCTTTTTGTTAACATAATACTACTTGTGTGTTTTTTAAAAAGATTTTATTTATTTATTTGAGAGAGAGAGAGAGAGAGCACGAGCAGGGTGAGGGGCACAGAGAGAAGCAGACTCCCTGCTGAACAGGGAGCCCGATGAGGTGGCTCAATCCCAGGACTCCAGGATCATGACCTGAGCTGAAGGCAGATGCTTAACCAACTGAGCCACCCAGACGCCCCAACTTGTGTTTTTTATTACTTTTTATTAACACCCTACTACTTGCGCTTTTTAAAATTAATACTACTGGAAGCCTTCTTCCACAGCCTTCAAGCTTCAAGAGGTATATTCATCCTCGTATATATGTTTCATAAACAAGGTACCATCTCCTTTACAATAACGATTACAAACACAAAGCAAAAAGCAACAACATAGATTCCAAAATTTTAAGATTCTAAAATTGTTGATATCTGAATGCATACTTGACAGTATGGGATAACTGGTTATTCATATTTGGAGTAAACTGATAAGAGTTTCTTTATTTTGAAATACAAAAGTACATGATTCTAAATATACAAAGTATGCCAAAGTATTCGATCTCATTCTTATAATAAACACCTCACTATAAACTTTTAAGTGGTGATTTGTTTTATGTCCAGGAAAACAAGACTCTATATTCTATGTAAATAAGAGTTAAAATACTTATCCAGAATTACTGCTGAAATCCAATCTTAATTTTAAAAAGTTATATTGTAAATTAAAAATAAGTAATTAATAGACATATCTTTTCCATATTAAATCTTTAAGTCATAATTAGGCATTAGTCAGAATTTCTAATATCATACATAGAAATAGACAATTTACCTAGGAATTAACATTTTAAAATATGCTTTTTATTTACATCATGTAAACAGCTAAATAAAATCATCACCAAAGGAACTCGGTTCAACTCCCCTGGAAACTAATAATTATTTATCCTTAAATTCGCTTAACATTATTTTCTTTAAAAATCATATTTTACTGATTATATAAATATAATGCGTTTAATCTAAAGCTTGGTGACTTAAACTAAGAGTATACAGTATACTTTCACAAACAACCTAACTTCCATAATTTACTACCTCGATTATTTCAAGTCAAAGTTTAGACTATTTCCTATTACTAAAGGCTGATATTCTTTTTCATTTTAGTTCTTCTCCTCAAATTAAAGTAACTCAGGGGCTCAACGGATATATGGAAGTAATTACGTTTTTAAAATCATGTTTAAGATAAATAAAAGTATACAGCTGAAACCTGAAACAAACCAAAAGTACAGTGAAAAATGCAGAGCTGACCTATCTTTAATCTTTTCTTGTTAAACCTAGGCTACTCAAGAATTGTCAACTAATTATTCCATTTTATTGATGACATTTTTCTCTCGGGAAGTTCTTTTAAAAGTTTAACCCCGGAGCAAGTCATAGCTTCTCCTATCTTTGAAAGTGTCCACAGCATTGATTTTAACTGCAGGAGGTGTTACCTTCTGCCCAGAGAATCTCACCCTGCACAATCTTACACACTCTCTCACTCCCCAAACAGCTTTGATTCAGCAATTCAAACTGCTTCAGCTGATATTAAAGGAAGAACCACAGAAAAGGGATCAGCAGTTATAACAGATTAAAAAGGGGAAAACACAGATCGTGGATATAGTAACACAAAGCTCAAGAGTAAAGCGGATTTGAAAAAGACATCAGAGTGACTCAAAAAAAGAACAACATGACAGAAATTAAACAAGTTTTTTATGTTTGCCTTCTATGCATTTAAACTCACCTCAACCTCCATTAAAATTCTGATCATATACAAACCCCAAGGCTTTTGACATAATTTCAAAACCCATACCTTCTCTTTCTGTCTCCAGAGTCACTTCTTAGGTAGCCAAGGGAGAGAAAAACAAAACAAAACAAAAACAAAAAAAACCACACAACAGAATTCAAATGTGCATGTAATTGAGAAACAGAAAGATCGAGTCATACCCAAATTATAATTTTGGCCAGTATTTTTTCATGTAAAAGTGGTACTTGTTTTAAAATCCAGTATTTTTTTCTCTTGCACTTTGTGAAAAGGCCTACTTTAAGTTACTTGATGTCAGGTATAAATATAAGTAGAAAACAGATATTAAGGATAAGTGTCTTTGTAATATTTTTCTTGGGATGATGTGAGAATATCAAGATGTTCTATGCTGTTATACTTCGTTCTCTACTTTGACTACAGAAAGAGCTTCAGTATATGCTTAATTAGTTAATTAGTTCAATACTAGAGAACAATATAAATGCAAAGAGCTATCACAAAATGGCTTACTCACATCTACCTCAGAAATAGTGACCAAAATTCCAGAAGGTAATTGGATTTTCAAAACTGGTTGTGTTTTTTTTCCCCAATTCAGCCATGACAGGGCCAGAAGGTAATGATATATCTGCCATGATGCAACAAGCAGACCTGTCTTCTGTCAAGAGTTGAAATCATAAAGGAATAAGCTGTCGTTAACAACCTTTCTGCAAACACTAGAGCTGTCATTCCACTGTTTTCTTTTGCTGGCATGGGGGCTAGTGTGGCCTCGTATACCTTGTCAGTTCAGTAATGTGCTAAGCTTTTTTAACCTTTTCTGGAATTCTCGACTTGAACAATCTTCTATGAAGTCTATAATGTAACAGTTTATATTTTCTTTGATTATCATATAGTTTCTCTCAAAGTTTACTTTTAAAATTTGGAATTAGTACTCTTGGTTTCAACCTATAATTTAGTAGTCCATATTTTAAATAGGAAAAAAAGAATCAGCAGTTATTTTGTTTTAAGTTTGAAATGTAAATTTTAGTGGTCTAAATTTAGCCAGTCTTTAAGGGGAAAAAAATCAATAATTATTTAAATAAATTGTGTGCAGTTTTATAATCTAAAATTTAAGCTCTTTTAGAAATGGTTAAGTGAATAACTACAATATTACTATAGTATATTTCATGAATATTATTTTTAAAATTTTTAAATTAAATTATTATCTTTTTAGTTATTAAAGTAATACCTGCTCAAAGTAACAGAAAAAGAGAGAGAATTAAATTAAAAAACTGAAGAAATAAAAGTAAAAGAAAAGTTCATGGTTTCTTGCATAAATTTCCAAGAACATCAATGTATACCCATGTATGTATGGAGGTGTATGTGCATGTATGTGTAACTGTACTTTTGAACAAACAACCTCATTCTTGTGTTTTCCTCTGATAACTCTTAGACATCATTCTAGATGAATGAACACACACACACACACACACACACAACTCATCCTTCTTAATAGCTACATAATTTTTAATGATCTGAATATACTATTATTTAATCAAATAGTCCCCTACCAGTGGGTATTTAAGTGATTAGAATTTTCTGTGTTATTACAAACTGCTATGATGAGCATGCTTGTATACCTGCTGTACTGGTCTAGTGTAAATTCCTACAAATGGAATTTAGGGTCAAAGGTTAATAAGCACATTTAATTTGGGGCAATATAACTAAACTACCACTAAAAAGATTGCTTCAAATTATATTCTCAAAAATATCCAAACTTGGTATTATCACACAACTTATTACAATTTATCTGCCAATCTTATATGTTGAAAAATGACACATTTTAAAGAGCATTTCTTAAATCCACAGATCTTTAAATTACTATTTAAAAAAGCATCAAAGCCTATAAGTCATTTAAACAAAGATATATTTAAAAGCTCCAAACAATTTTCATGTTTTGGAGGTTTCTGAGACCTTAAGCATACATTTCCGGCTAAACTATATTCTGCTTGTACTATATAAATACTAAGTAATATCCCAAAAGCTGCTAGACGGCATTGCTCCAGTTAAAAATAAAACTATGCCCTATACTGATACAGTACTTCTTACTACTATCTACTAACCAATAACACCCACTAGAATTCTCTTAAAATTTCCATGTCACCAACTTTGTAAATACTTATCCTGAAGTAGTAAGACCTTGAAATACTTAGTTGGAAGACTAGAAATTGAAGGCAGGAGTTAAGAAGGTGTTACCAAAATTTTATTACTTGAATTATTGAGAAAAAACAACAAGAAACCACACCCTATTTTAGATAACCACCTATAATGGCTCCATGCACATTGTGGAAAAAAATCCTAATACTGTAATCAATCAGCTTTACAAAATGTGCCTGTCAAAAAAGGGGGGGAATTCCAAATGCATTAAGGAAAGAGGAATCATCAGAATAAAAAAGTTAAGTATAGCTATTAAAAGGGAAGCAAATAATTCAAAAACTAGAAAGCTCTAAATCAACTTTTGAAGTCTGTAATTTATATCAGTCAAGCAACAGTTTATATATTCTTTAATTTAGTTGCTTCATAATCAATGATTTTTAAAAGAAAATCCTAAAATATTCTAGTGTTATGAATACTGCTACATAAGGATGTCATCATCTAAAATTTATAAACAATTTTGTTATACAGAAAGTTGCTTTAATGTAATTTGTTTTAAAAAGGTCTGAGTTGTAAAGTGACAATCTATCACTGGAACAACCAGATTAAAAACATGTAATTAAAATGCTATACTGAATTCTTTTGATTATCTCCATTCCTTCCACAAATCACACTAAAATTTTAGCTTAAAAAAATGTATTATTCAA
Organism: Ursus arctos; assembly: GCF_023065955.2. Lineage (NCBI taxonomy): Eukaryota > Metazoa > Chordata > Mammalia > Carnivora > Ursidae > Ursus > Ursus arctos. The sequence continues at coordinate 74,865,201 of NW_026623067.1, forward strand.
ATTACTGAGTAAAGAAGGGTGGTATTAACCCAACGGGACAAAACAAATAAGAGTGGAGAGAAAAGAGGACACGAACAATAAATTTTTGGAAGACTATAAGCTGATAGAACTGGATTGATACTACAGAGGGGAAAAAAACCTTAAGTGCCCAGAGGGAAACAATGACTAGAAGAAAGCCAAAGCATCCACAGAATTTCAGAAAAACCCAGAAACCGGGATGTCAGTGATCTTGGAAAGTAGGAGTAAGCCTTGAAACTAAAAACGGAAGCATTACTTTTAAGTTCACATAAGGTGCAATTATTCCATTCCTTAAAAAAAAGAAACCCCAAACCCCCAAACCAGGTCATAATCCCATATTATACCACTTGCCCTAAAAGAGATCAAAGATGTTTCCTTTTGAGAAACATATCCTGAGAAGGACTGGAAGGACGAAAGACCACAGAAGGGGAGCAGAGAAACCTGGAACTCAAATCAGGTATACTATGCAAAAGTCTGCAAAGTGATTCAAAAGAGAATTCCATTCCAAAATATGATAGAAGAACTTGAAAAATTCTCTAGAAGGGTTAAAAGATAAAGTAGGTAACCTACTAGAACAAAACTAGAGCAAAAATAGATGGAAAATAAGAAAGTATATGCAATTAGACAAAACATTTACAGGCTCAATCTACAACTCTAAAACCAAGATACTAATTCTAGAAAAAGAGATTAAAATGAGCAAGAAACAACACAAAAAATTTTCTAAGAACTGAGAATCGTGAGTTTACGTTACAGAGAGAAAGGAATCACCAAGTGCCCAACACAGTGGAAAAAAAACAAAACAAAGATAAAAACCCCAAGGCATAGGAAATTCATTAAAAGCAGTATGACTAATTTCTTGACACCAGGCAGAAGGAAAAGAAGCTTCCAGAGAGGGAACAAAAGGATTCAAGATCAAAATGGTACCAGACTTTTCAGTTAAAACTCTGGAAGCTAAAAGACAATGAAACAAAGCCTCCCAAGTTTCAGAACGAAAATGATTTTCAACTTGGAATTCTATGCCTAGCTGAATTATCAAAATAAAGGGAGCAAGTAAAATAAAGGCATTTTTTTCAGAAATACAAGGTTTCAAAAACCTATCTTGTATTCACTTTTTGATGGCTCCAACAAAATGAGGGCATATATCCAAAAAGCTGGGGTCTTTAGATCCAGGAAACAGGAGTTCAAACATAAGGAGACCATCTAAGGGGAGTCCCAGGATGACAGACAGGTAGATACGCAGGCTTAGAAAGTGACCAGTCAAGGCTGGAACAAAAAAGTCCACAGAGTTCCAAAAGACATTTCTCCAGAAGAAGAAGAGGAACCTATGAGATGCTCTGATAAGTTTGACCCTTTAAAAATACTACTGAGAGATAAATCAAAATCTGAATTAACAATTATTGCAAAGAAAATAGAAAAAAAATCAATTCCATGAAAAAAAACTTCAGCAAAAATGAAAAATAATCATAGTACCTACCTGGCTAGCCATAAACAATATTAAAGTAGTAGTAATGTTATAAAGCTTAATTGCTGACTTAATCCAAAAACTGTGATGATGGGAAAGAGATTCTTGACTACAATAACAGAAAGCGACTGATAAATCAAAAGACAGTATTATAATTTAAAAATATGGATAAAGAGCATACAAGTAACACCAAAAAGTACTGAGTGATTATATATAGGGAACAGAATAAGTGAGGAAGGATTAGCAAAGGATAATCACTATTTTGATATATGCCTCTTGATTTTAGTTGACTTTTAGATTACATGCACATATCCTCTGATGTTCTGCAGTTTTATTTTAATACATTTTAAGTGTATATTTCTCTCCATTTGTTTTGCTTAAGCTATGGCATGCTTCAATGATTTCTGTCTTTACTGTCAGAAATTCATATATTGCTTCTTCTCCCCTTTTTTTCTATTGTTTTTCTGAAACATCTACAAGAATATTAGATTTTATTCTATTCTTCATGACTTTTTATCTATCAAATTTTTTTCTCAGATTCTCTGCTATATTCTGTATGCTAGACTCCTCAACTCTAGGTTTTAATTTATCAATTCTCTCTTCAACGGTGTCTGATTGTTAGTTGCCTCACCTGACCCTTCTTTGTGATGAATCATTTCCTCATATAATTTTTAGTTTCTGACTGGAAATTCATCTCCACTAGGGATTTACCCTGGACTGGAAAGTGTTGCTACTGGCAGTTTTGTGTTTGCTTCCACCTAGTACCCCAGAGGTTTCATCAGTCCAGAATCCATTTTTATATTAATATACATTGCTTGAGATTCCCACACTTACGCAGGTTGTCTAAATTCAGGCTGCAAATTCAAATCCAAATTTGGGGTGTGATCTGTGGCTTCTATTTCCCAAGGGAGGATGTTTATTTACCCCACCTGGCCTCTCAAGCAAATAAACGTCCTCTTTTCACCTTTGGGCCATGAACTGATTTTTCTACCCTTGAAAACTAAAAAAAGCAGAAACTTCCAGGCCTTCGCTATTTCCAAGGGTCTTGGTATTAGAATCTGCCTCTCAAGCTCAAAGCTGTAATGTAGGACTTATACCTCATCAGCTACACCCTTTGGGTTACTAAACCCTCCAGGGACTTACCACTGTGGTTTTAAGTTTTCCTTTGTAGTCAGGCATTTAAAGATTCCTTTTCTACCTTTTGAACATAACTAGATACTTAATATTTTTGTTGTTGCTATGTTTTATCCATTATTCTTATGTGTGTGTTTGGGGAAGTGAGAAATGCATACTAATTAGCTCAGTCCACCATATTATACCCAAACTGTACCAATTACATTGATAAAAATAGTATAATTTTTAAACTTAGCTATAACAATATGAAAAGTATACTCAAGGTAAGTAATTAGGGAAACATCAGATTTTTCTAAATAATCCAGCTATGAGAAATAAGTAAAAATGTGGGCTTAGTGAAGTAATCAGACTTCTTACAATCGATAAATTTTGTCATGTTGAGTATGAATAATTTATATAGTATTTTGAAAGCATTCTTCATAACTTAAACTTTACTTCTCTACTGATTTCATTATAAAACATTTCCTAGAACTTCTTACTTTCTGTCATACTAAATATAATTGCCATCAAGTTCTACCTTATCCATTATACCTAGAGCCTGAGAAGTATAAATAAAACCAAAGAGTGTTACCTACACCAGAGGTTCTAGTGTGGTACCCAGATTAGGAGCATAAACATCACCTGGGAGGGTCTTAGAAATGTAAATTCTCAGGCCCCAACCAGACCCTTCTACATCAAAACCTGGTTTTGCTACAAGGCAATGTGTGTTTCAACAAGCTCTCCAAGTGATTCTGATGCATGGAAAAATTTGACTGTATAGACGCAATGGCTCTCAAACTACTCTCCATAAAACTTCTCGAGAGTACATCTCAGTCAGTCAAAGCGTGGACAGGGAGAGATCAGAAAGGTGCTTAGTGCCTTCGGCTCAGGGCGTGATCCCAGCGTTCTGGGATCGAGCCCCACATCAGGCTCCTCCGCTATGAGCCTGCTTCTTCCTCTCCCACTCCCCCTGCTTGTGTTCCCTTTCTCGCTGGCTGTCTCTCTCTCTGTCGAATAAATAAATAAAATCTTAAAAAAAAAAAAAAAAAGAAAGGTGCTTAGGATGCCAAATTTAAGGAGGTACTCACTCTCAGGGTCCTACAAATACTGCACAACCCTGAGAGTGACCGACTCCTTGAATTCTGCACCCTTGTTCACCTGCAATTAGTAATTTAATGACTTTAAGCAGTGTAATGACTCTTCTTTCCTTTCCCATTTTAGAGACCAACTGAAATGCCTAAAAAGATACACATGAGAAAAGATCAAAGAAGAAACACGTATGAGTAACTCTCAAACTGCACAAACACTGAATAATCAGTACTTGGCTATATGATATACTGTTTCCTGCTCCAAGTAATGTATTATGCAATGAAGACTGTTAAACACTAAAAATATGAGCTATGAAAACCTCAGAAGTACTGCGGGGATGTATCTGATATGTACTATTTCTTCAACATGAAATATTAATAATTTTTTTACAGTAAAGGTCTAAAGTATCTAAAATGCAAGGACTGGAATATCTTTAATTTTCAGACTGTTAGCTATGGAGCCCCAGGATTTGGGGAAGAAATCTCAGGGGTTGCTGTAGAAGTTGCTCTAATCCTCACCCCAGCTTCAACCGAAATGGCTGCATAGATTTAAACCCACTTTTTACAAAACAGTACACTCAGAGGCAGGGTTCCACTGATGGGAAAAAGTTTTAACCTTATAATGCTATGAATACAATATTAGGACCTTTAATCTTATCCTAAAAATCTGCAAGAGATATAGCAGATTTTTTTTTTTTTTTTTTTGAGCTGTGCAAGTAGGAAAATTTATTAGTGAGAGTGGGTGAGCTTGAGGAAGAGCTGGCACAGCAGACATACTATTAACAACACTGAGTAGAGATCATATTGTCTTTCCTGAGAAATATCAGAACTTACTTCAGTTGTGATATGAAAAACTTGACAGATCACAAAAAAAGGAGTAGTGCTCCTAGTCTTGTAAACTTTGGAAATATTTCTTTAAATATAATTTTAGAACTAAGTCCACAGAAACAACAACAACAACAACAACAACAAAAACCAAACAGAGCTAATCTGATTAAAAGGTAAGGATGAGGGGCGCCTGGGTGGCAGAGCGGTTAAGTGTCTGCCTTCGGCTCAGTGCGTGATCCCGGCGTTACGGGATCGAGCCCCACATCAGGCTCCTCTGCTATGAGCCTGCTTCTTCCTCTCCCACTCCCCCTGCTTGTGTTCCCTCTCTCGCTGGCTGTCTCTATCTCAGTCGAATAAATAAATAAAATCTTAAAAAAAAAAAAAAGGTAAGGATGAGACAGGCTTTTCTCCTTCCAGTTATTCTTCCTCTGCCTGCTTCCTAGAATACCACCTCTTTCCCGCCAGCATCCTCCCACCACACACAAACACACAGTAGCCCTTGAAGAACCACCAGAGAAACACCATGAAAAGGTAAAGGCAAAGTAACAAATCACTTTATCTAGATTAAAAAGAGATATCCATTTTTAAATATTCACCATATAGAAATTTACCACAATAAAGTTCAGAATTGTTTTTTTATAAAGAGAAAAAAGTATATCAATTAAAATTTTAAGTATATAACATATAAAAACTAAATACACTAAATACTAAAGTACTAAGAAATCAGCTGATTTTTTTTTTCTTAAAGGAATCATGAGCTGCTATTATTGAGAAAAGCAGAGAACAGTCAAAGCAATGAAATGCTGTTAGTTTCTAAACACTACACTTCTACTTATAAGAACAAAATGCCTGACTAGTCTAAAGTTACTGACAAACTTCCTCCCTCCTGTTTGGGATATCAACAGTTTGTTTATAGGTGTTTGGCATGACTTACCATACTCATTCACCTTGAAAAATCTTACATAACAATACAACATTCTAGTATAGGAAAGGGTTAGTTGATCTAGTAGCAGGAACAATATAATTACATACAGTATTTCACCAAGCCCTCATATGTACAAACACACGATTTTCTTTACTAAATTTTCAAATATACACTGAACTGTAATCCCATTTCACATATAATGTTCTTAATCACTGATATGATCTCTTATAACCACAAACTAATGTGTCAGAGAAAAAGTTCATTTCACCAGAAATATAAATGTTTCAATGATACAATATTTTATGCGAGTTACTTTAACCTAAACTTCAATTTATTTTACTTAAATTCCACTGAATTTTACTCAAATTCTATAAAACTGCACTGTTGAAATCTGCAACCAATCTTAAGTAATGTCTTGTGTTCTTTGAATATCCAGGAACACTAAAAAAAGTACACAATTAATCTAAGAAATTCTACTTGAAGCATTTTAAGGGCCTCAAAAACTATTAACAAAAATATTCTCTAAGAGCTGGATTAGGCCTTAATTTTATCATCTCAGAGGCAAAAAAGCAGGGAACTTATCTCTGACCTTTGAAATCATCAATGTATCAAGCAATACCTCTCCCGCTGTAATTACAAAAATGTAATAATGTAGGTCTTATAAAGCATACATGCACATATATATTCCTAAATAACTTTGAGTTTTTATATGAACTCTTTTTTACAAGACACCTTTTTTTTGAAGAAAATCTCTATTCATATTTGAAAGAAACCTATACTTTGCAAAATTTGGCTGTTCCCTGCACAACATAAGAATGAGACAGTTAAAAAAAAAAAAAAGTAGCCAAACATTTAGATGTAACAATGCTAAGTCAGAAAAAACAATTTCACTATTATAGGAAAGAAAACCTTGAATACAATTTTAAAATATAAGTTTCTCGAAAGGTAGAATTCAAGTAATAATGAAGTAATTCATTAAATATTTCAATTTACCATTTTACAGGTCTTTGTCTAATGCTTAAAGCATTTTGAGTTCTAGAGTTTGTAAAGAAATGACAGACATTGCGTTATTCCAACTCTTTTTTTAAAAACTCTTCTTTTAAAGAATAAGAAATTAATTTCAAGTAGATTTCCTTTAGTTTCTAGCTTAACTAAATTAGGTAGGCAAAGATTCACAAAAGCAGTCTTGATATTTTTTATATGTATTTTAAATAATATTGATGTGTTTGATAATTTAAGTGATATTTCAAATAACAAATTAAGAATCAAAAATATTCATTTTAAAGACATTATCTAAATAAAATTCCATTTTGTTTTTCATTCTAACTGCAAAATAATGTAGAATAATCTTTCATTACAAATAAAAAAAACAATTTAAAGATAAAACTATGTTTAGAATGCACTTTTGAAGAGACAGGATAAAATAATTTATAACACATAACAAAACAGAGCTATAAAATGCCAAAAAAATATAAAAGAAATTGCACTTACATCCATAGCTCTCTTAATAAAAGGTATCTGTGTGCCACTGTCCAGATCTTCATTTATAATAAGCCTTCTAGCCCACTGACCTGCCCTGACAACACCACTACCATGAATTAAAACCATCAGTTTCTGTGGATTTGTCAAAGCATCCTCACTCATAAAGATAAAACTCTTTGGTTCACTCTCAGTGGCATCTACCTGTAATTAAAAAAAATTAAATAATAAATAAATGTTTTCTGATCAGGCATAGACATAAATGAGAAAACAACTAATGGTTACCATAAACTATAGAATGGCTATTATAGAACTATAGAAGCAAAAAAGCTTAAAAAAATTAAAATATTCATTAGACATTAACGACTACATATGAGATGGATTAGCATAAAAGACATGATAGTAATATGACAAAAGAATACTGGAAATACATCTCCCTGTATTATTGGTACATATTAATATTAAGTATTATAAGTAAGAATAACTGATTGTTTTGAGTGCTTCCTATGGTGTAGATACCATGCTAAATGTTTTAAAAACATTATCTCAATCACAATCTCATTAAAGTGGTATTACTATTATCATCATTTATAGATGATGAAATTGAGGCCTAGGAATTTAAATAATTTGCCTAAGATCACACAGTTAATGAGTCTATAATTCCATAACAGAAGTGCATTGCATCTATAACAGAAAACAAAATAAAACAAAAAACCCCACTGGAGCATATAGCTATTGGAAAATCATATATTAGCCAGGAATACTACTAAGCTTTTAAAAGGTGGGACAGGGAACTATTTAAAAACTCAATCACCTATTATTCTATGTAAATGGTCTTTGAAATTTCACTCAGAATGTGAACACAGGCTCATATAACAATTATTTTATGAAGCAATATTATTTATGTATTCCTATAACTTTATTTTATGTACTAAATATTTATAGGATGAGTATTTTTATACATTTTATGTAGTACTTATTTATGGAATGAATATTTTACACATTTTGATTATACTTAGTGTTTAGGTTTAAACCAGATGATATATGTTTTAGATTTGAAAGACTCAAAAGACTTACAAAGAGGTAACTTCCCAACCTTTATATATGATTGATGGCCTACACTGAATGGTATCCATGTCAGCAGTGGCCAGTACCTGGGAATGAAAGCTTTTGTGCAGCCAAGTCAGAGTCAGAAGCTAAAGTCTTGGTGGCTGGTAATACACAGACTCAAATACAGAAGTTCAGTCCACATACTGTGTAATGAAATAGCTCTTTATTTCCTCTCCAGTATATAGTCATAAAATTATGAAACTAAAAAATAGACAAAAACTCTATATACAACAAAACAAAACAAAACAAAACAAAACAAAACAAAAACAAAACCAAAAAAACCGTCCTGGATTCTAAATGTTCCCAGTCACTATTTCTGGGAAGAGAAAAAAATTAAAATTTCTCTAATCCTAAAACAAATAGATTGGTAGCCATTTGTTTAAACAGCATAAAGGGCAATTATTTCAGCAAGAGGAACATAGCCACAGGGCTTAAAAAAATATCCCCTCCTCAGTAAAGCCTTCCCTGACTACCCCATTTAAACATCTCCCCAAGAATTCCCTAGCCCCTTTCTCTGTTTTATTTTCCTTCATAGCACATACCACAATCTAATGTATGTTTTACTTTATATATTTGTTTATGTAACTTTATTAACTATCTCCTCCCACCACCAGAAGGGCATGGACTTTTCTGTGTGTATCCAGCTAGAATCTCAATGTCTAGAAGAGAGGCTGGTACATTGTACGCACTCAGTAAATAAAGGAATAAATAAACTTTTGGAAAAAGGAATTTCACCTAGCATCACCAGTGACCTCCTTTAAATAAAGGCATTTAACTAAATAATACGTCCTCCTAAATTGTTACAATACTTCCCTGGTTCAGAAAGCATATATTGAAGATTAAACTAATATATGACTATAAAGAATTTTAAAAGAGCTACATAATGCTAAAAATTAAAATGGCATAACTGTATATTAGTAGTAATGAAGTATGCAGTAACAGAAGTATGAAGTGTAAAACGACTAGTCACATTAGCTTCTCTTGCATGTGATGTCCAGAGTATGCAAATTATGATGATGATAGTGGGTATGACTGAAGTCAGAGGAAGGGAAGTGGATGGAGAGATGGGGAAAACCAAATCTTAGAAGAAAAATTCTCTTTTACCTATGAGTGTTATATGAAAACAGAAGAATCACTCAGTTAAAATGGCTTTAAAAAAAGAAAAGTGATAAGAACAAAAGAAAAAATTAAAAAGCAAAGCTGTCAGTGTATAATAAAAATGACGCCATAGAGGTTTCCAGTCATTCATTTACCAAAGAGTATGTCTAAATGTGCACAAATAAAAGTACCTCTTAAATCATTGAGGCCTTAATGGATCCTGGAATGGCTATGGAAATGGACATCTGTTTATCTTAATAAAACAAAATAAAACAAAACAAAACAAAACCCTGTAGCTATAGACTTTCCAGTAGGTGCTGTTCACTATTTCTTTTCTCTATTTGACTAAGTCCCCTGTTACCAAGGAACTGAGTCAATTTTTTAAGCAATGGAATGTTGGCACTTTAAATTCCACAGTAATCACTTTAAAACTGGAAGAGTGCTTATTTTCAGAAGATAAAAATGTGTTTTTTATATTAAAATGCTGTTCAAAAATATTTAAGGGCTGCAAATTAAGGTAGCCGTGAATAAATGAATAAAAGTTTTACTTGAACATGCAGAAGAACTGACTTAAAAAACATGAGAAAATCAAAATTTTCAAGGAAAAAAAATGAAAATGAGAAATGTAGTGGTATTAATGATTAAGGAGTAAGAACAGTATTTAGGATGGTCATTGGCTTATATTCATCTCAATTTAACACAGAACTCTAGTTGGTATCTATAACTTACTCTGTAAAAGGTTAGTACTAAGTTTAAATACTAAAATATCTATACGAATAAAACATAATTTTTGGCATTAGCTTAATTAAGTTTGAAAATGTCTGTTCCAAGGCCATTGTCTTCAAACAGTGCTAATTCATTAAACTGAGCTTTCATTAAGGAATGCATATAAAAGTCATTCTAGTGCACCACCTAACTTTATTAACCAATCAACTTCAAAGACCAACTGATCAGTGAGAACAATTTTTAGCAGTTAACAATTCACTTTAGGATACTCATGAACCCCACTCATTGTGATGATCATTTAAACATGGCTGAATAAAATGGAAAATTTACAATCAAGTAATTAAGTTAATTTATGTAATCTGAAGTTCTACACACGTGTAAGATACTACAATTGAGAATAATTTGTACAAGAGAATATATATAAGGTAGGGAGTAAACATGGGTCGTGATCATGATCTTTACCATCAAATCATAGGTTTCCACAGGGTGCTGTTATTTACAAAAAGAAAAGGAAAGGAAAGAAAAGAAGGCTTTCTTTCCTTATTAAATAGTTCAAATATAAAACTAAAACTTAGTTCATCATCAGGGAAAAGAAACAAACTTTGGTGGTATTCCTATAATAAAAAGAACAACTGTGATACAAAACAAAGCAAAACAAAACAAAACAAAACAAAACACCACCTTCACTGCTAGCTTTGGGATTTAAGAGAACTCAGGAGAAAATGAATAGTTACAGAAGAAAAATTTCATAATGATATAAAATATATGATGGTAACTTAAGGAGAGACATTAATTTCCTAAAACGAACAAAACAAATTTTGGTTCTTTTCAGTTTACAAAATCAGGAAATGTTTACTAACTAAAAATGGACATGACACTTACTATAGGTCTCATACAATGTAAAGCTTTCTTTATGTTTATTAGCTTTATAATCTAAATTTAAACAAGAGGAAAGGAATCAGATCTATAAAACGAAGTCCTCCTAAACCTAATCCCAAGTTTCCTATAAAGCAAATTAGTGAAACTTAATCATTTAACATAATCTATATGGCCAATTATCTTTTGATTTCTTCTGGAAATCTAAGGGATTAAAGTGAGTTTAAAAATTCCATATAACTACGAGTATTAAAGAGTTAAATGGCTCAGTCCTAATTGTGTTGTACCAATAAATCAAGCTAAGTCTCCTTAAATATAGTTCTTCAGAAACTTTGAAAGAAATAAAATTAGCAAGAAAGGAAGACTGAACAAAAGGAAGAAAAGTTTCCAAATAAATGAAGGTTAGCCTAGTTGTTGCACAGAGTAATATTTTATTCACTAGTATTATCACAAGCACTTGGCACCTAAAAGGGTTTTAAACAAATATTTGTTGAGTAAATGAATAAATGATTACCAATGTGACCTAGCATTTGAGCTTATTTATATAAAATTAAACATAAAATAGGTTTTCCTTTTAAATATTGAACTTTGGAATTAATTTGTGAAAATAAATATTAAAAAATCCTCAAACCCTCTAATTCATAATAGAGTAACTTTACCCAAGGAATTTAAAAATCTCATGCAAAATTTCATCTAAGCAAAGTATTTATATGCAAAATTTTGTGCCTTAAATTAATTGCTTTCATAAAGCCTTCCAGATTTTTATATATCATAAACTCAAAAAGTTATCAGGAACAGCAAGGATCACCTAATCTAACACCACCATCGTTTCATATATAAGATTACTGTTTCTTCATTTTTTTGATTGTATCATGTTTTACATAAAAAAATTTTTTTGTGAATTTGAGACTGAGAACAAATCTCAAACTTTTTCACTCTGAAATGGGAAAATGTACAAAATTTGAAAAGAATGTTCTGCAAAAAAGGGAAGGACCAATGTTATAAAACAGGAAGCATAAGAAATGAATTTGGAAATGTGCACAGGAGATAAAATGGAAATAAAATATATAATTATAAAAATCAGGAAATAATTAAAGAGACAGTGAATGTCTAAGTGCAACATTAAGTACACTGGTTTACTCTGAAAAAATAAGTAAAAATAAATCATACTAATTAAATAAGAAAAGGCAGAGGGGGTAGTCCTTTTAAAGGCATCATCATTTTCAAAAAAGACTGGTTATCAGTGTTTTTTTCTCTACATTGAAGAGTATTAATTTTAAAGAATTATTGTGCACAACAAAATGAGGTACACTGCCAGAAATTTAATATTATCATGATCAGTATCAACACATTAGGACCTTATTGTTTAAATTTACCACAGTTAAACTAATATAAACAGTTTCTTCTGAATTGAAAACTATTTCATTTCAAAGTTTAACCATTTTTAAAAACTGGACTTACTGGAATTGAGATTTTTTTCAAGTTACAGTCCTTTTCCAAGAGCTCATACACATACTTTGTGATAATCTAGGTAGGAAAAAAAAAATAACACATTAAGATGTAATGCCATCCATTATCAAAATTCACATAAATTATTATGTTATTGCTCTGAATGAGTATCTATCTTTGAGTGTTCCCCCAGTTTTATTGAGAAATAATCGACATATATCACTGTATAATTTTCAGGCATTACAGCATGATGGTTTCATGTACATATACACTGTTAGATGATTACAACAGGTTCAGCTAACATCCATCTTCTTACGTAGATAAAACAGAAAGAAAGAAAAAAATAAAAAAAGGAAAGAAAGTTCTGTTTGTGTTGGGAACTCTCAGGATTTATTCTTTTTCAAACTTTTCTATGTATCCTACAGTAGCGTTAACTGTAGTCCATTAAGTTGTACATTATAACCCTAGTACTTATTTATTTTATGACTGAAATGTTTTAATACTAAATTAGGAGATTCTGGCTTACTCACTGCTGCTATGTGAATAACTACGAACCTTAATACTAAAAATTAGGGCCAGTTAATATAAACTTGCAAAAATATACAAAGACTTCCTGTTTTTTCAAAGCGGTACTCTGAAACCATATTTTCTTTTTTCAGTGTTTCTAGAATCTGTTTTCCCCTACGATTTCCATATAGGAATTATACCTGATACAGTACTATCTTGACTGAATCCTAACACCTCTTTTGTATTTACCGAATCAAGGAGGAAAAAGTCAGAGGTATTCTACACAAAAAAGGAAAATTAATCCAGCAAATTTAGACAGTATTACTGTTTGTAGCAGGCAGAAACATAGTTCCTCAAGTATGTCCACATTCTGACTCCTGGAACCTATTCATATGTTATGTTACATGGTAAAAGGAATTATGCAGATATGATTGAGGTTAAGGACCAGAGGGGGGATTATCCTGGATTACCCAAACTGGCCCAATCTAATCCTTTAATTTTTTAAAACTGGAAGATTACAAAAGGACAAAGGGATGCAAAGTGAAATGACCTTGAATGGTCATTGCTGGTTTTGAAGGTGAAGGAAGGAGACCATAAGCCTCTAAAAGGTGGGATAACCCTTCAACAGCCAGTTAGAAAACAAGTCCCCAGTCCCGTATTTACAAGGAACTGAATTCTGCCAACAATTCAAATAAGCTATAAACAGACTGTCTCCTAGAGTCTCCAAAAAGGAACACAGCCTGTGTATACCTTGATTTCAGTCTGGTGACAATCATACTGGACTTCTGACCTGCAGAATTGTAAGATAATATATTTGTGTGGCTTTAAGCCACTGAAATCATAGTAATTTGTTACCGCAAAACTAGAAAGCTAACGCACTACTTCTATGAAGGAAAGCAAAGAGAGTGAGGAAAGAGATACCGAGTAAAAGCAATGATTTAATAGATTTCAATGGTCATTTTAAGATGTATTGCTCTCTCCAAAAATGTCTTTAATCATCTATGCACAATATCTCAGAGAACATTATAGCAGCAACATAATTAAAAGTCAAATTTCATGAAACAAAATCAGAAGATGATTTTTTTTTAGAAAATTAAGATGTCAATTGCTTTGGTGCTATATTCTGTAATCTAAAATAGATTCTCTATCCTGCTTTCTTTAAGGAGCCTAAAATTCTTTCTTCTATGTATATATATTCATTCATTTTAGAAAGAGTATGTTAGATGTATGCTAGAATAGCTTTACTTTGGTTAGTAATGATAATTTCAAACACTACAACACTGCACTAGAATGAGGCAATAATCTAATCGTTATTAACCAAATAGTATTCCTATATCTTAACATAGTAGTTAAAATTACGTTCATTATACCTTCACCAGAAGGTAGTGGTGCTGTAAGCCTGAAAAAATAAACTAAAAATATGTAGGATCAGACAAAAATATGTACAAAGTTATATAATGGCCTGCCACTTCAGGAAAAAATGACCTAACTAAATGAGATTAGCTAAAATGAGCAGCTTATCATTTCTGAAAATTTCCTATTATCTATGAAATTATAAAATATCCTTATGTTTAAAGCAATAAAAAAACCAATCAAATTTAATTCAAACCCAAGTTAATTCTACCACTATGCAAAATACTTCAGAGACATATTTGAGAATTAAAAAATTAAACTATTTTGGCAGTTCATACTTAAAAGTTAATATGAAATACAATATTATGGTTAATTCTCAACTTTCATACTACATGATAATAGAAAATGGTTCAAAAACTGCTTACATTTGGTTTCAAAATACATTATAGGGCAAGTGTCTTCATAAAATATCAAGCCAAATAATAAAACCATACATCAGTAGAGTTGGAGAAACACTATGTAACTTGACCAATTTGCCTTGCTCTCTAATTCCTGACTGCAGAAGAAAAGCAACCATAGGCTAAACCCTCTATCTCTTAAGCAATCTGTCTGCCTGTCACATGTCAACTGTTTCAGGCAACTTTTCATACCTCATCTCAACCCTACCAAGATAAGATGAAGTGTCCTGCCTCCATGCTCCTGTGGACACGACTGAATAGTATCATGTAATATATGAGTTTCATATCATTCACCTTTCAGTTACCAGACTAGCCTTAGAACATTATAATTTTGATATCCTACCTTTACTCTTCCTTGTAGCCACACAGGAGAGTATCTGGTACATGGAAGGGAGTTAAACACAGTACACAAATTCTCCTCACTATTCATCCTGTCTACATGTTTTAAGGGAGAAAAGTGTTTGAGTTTTTTAAAAAAAAATCTTTAAAAGAAAAGATTAAAAAACAATCTTTTCTAATCCTGAATCAAGGTTTAGAAAGAAAGCATCAAGGATTCATTGCCATCTTGCTTACATGCGATTGTACGCTGCATTTAGAAAAATCAACAAACGATAATTTCAAAAGGAGATGAAAAAAAAAATCTCTGTCCAAATGTCATCTGTGTTAAAATATTCACTGGAAACACTGATTCTAGGCTTAAGAGATTAAGCATGCTCTAAAGAGAAATCTTCATTCTAGTAAGAAACATAAACTTCTGGTTTCTTGTCCAACATACAAAGAACTTGGAAGCAGTCACTACTGTCCTCCCCAAAAAAAAAAAAAAAAAAAAAAACCTGAACAAACTAAAAATCAACAACTCTCCTTAGATCTATCAGAGAAATGAGGTCAAAGAGCAAACTACTGTTCTGAAAACTGGAAAAACAGACAGGCAGATACAGAGAATCAGGGCTTAGAGGAAGCAAAATCCCAGGTGCAGAAGTCATAGGTTGAAGCCAGTACTGTGGAAGGAATACCTTAAACTGTAAGTGATTAATTGCTCAGGCTCAGTATGGACTAGCTTAAGAATTAAAAATTAATAGGAGGTGGAGCCTTAAAGACAGATCTCCCAAACATTTCCCAATTTTATTTCCATGAGTCCCAGGAGGTTCTCACTGTGAAGACAGAAAAATCCTTTCCTGCTTCCAGCAGTGGAAGGGGAAAAGTAACCATTCTGAAATATTCTAGACCTTTTTGTTCTCCTTAATAAGGCCTGCCCATAAAAAAACTATTTTACCAGCGCTTAACTGACATGAGGGAAGGGAAATGCCCAATTCGGGCTCACTAAAGGAATCAGACCTAATGATAAGAGTATAGAGCATTTCCTCCCACACCTCCCCACATTACCACCACATCACTAGGGTTCCTATAAAATAAGAGGGAATTACAGAAGAACTGTAGGACTCACATCCTATTTAAGTTCTCTAGGAAAACTCAAAGACAATAAGAGGAAATTTTGGCCTTGGACCCCAGAGCTATAGCAAATAATAAACACAGCTGAACCCCTAGCCAGATAAACATAAGACCTGAAACTAACCACCCATCTATTGAAGTTCCTTTTCCCCAATACATTATGTCTAGCTTTCCACAACAAATTACCTAGCATACTAAAAGACAAAAAGAAACGGTCTGAAGAGATAAATCAAGCATCAGAAACAGATATGGCAGAGAATTCAGAATTATCAGACTTGGAATTTAAAGCAACTATGGTTAACATGTTAAAGAATTTATTGGGAAAAGTGGACAATATACAAGAATAAGTACATAAACAGACAGACAGAAAATCTAAGATAAAGAATCAAAAGGAAATGCTAAATCAAAAACACATAACAAAAATGAAGAATGGGGGTACCTGGGTGGCTCAGTTGGTTAAGTGTCTACCTTCAGCTCAGGTCATGATGTCAGGATCCTGAGATCAAGACCCGCATGAGGTCCCTGCTCAGCAAAGAGTCTGCTTCTCTTTCTCCCTCTGCCCCTCCCCTCCACTTGTGCTCTCTGCTCTCTCTCTTGTGCTCTCTCTCTCAAATAATAAATAAAATCTCAAAAAAAAAAAATGCAGAATGCCTTTGATGCAACCATTAGTAGAATGGACATGAACAAGGAAAAAAAAATCAGAGTTTCAAGATATGTCAACAGACATGGCTAAAACAGAAATGTAAAGAGAAAAAAAACAATGAAAACATGGAATAGAGTATCTGAGAATCGTGGGACAATTATAACAGGTTTAACAAATATAAAATATGAATACCAGAAGGAGAAGAAAGAAGAACTATGTCAAGTAATAATGGCTCAGAATTTCCCAGTTAATGACAGACACAAAACCACAAATCTAAGTAGTACAGAGAACTCCAAGCAGGATAAATACCAAAAACAATACCTAGCTTTATCACATTAAAACTGCGTAAAACCAAATACAAAGAGAAAATCTGGAAAAGAAGGCAGAGAAGGGACAGGGGGGATTCGGAGAAGGGAAGGGAGGGTAGTGTGGGAATTTAGTTACAGAGAAAAATGAGAATTACATCACACTTCTCTTAGAAACAATGCAAGTATGAAACAAGACCAAACCAGAGAGGGAGACAAACCATGAGACTCTTAGTCATAGGAAACAAACTGAGGGTTGCTGGAGGGGTAGAGGGTGGGAGGATGGGGTAACTGGGTGATAGACATTGGGGAGGGTATGTGTTGTAATGAGCACTGGGTATGACATGGGACTGATGAATCACAGACCTGTACCCCTAAAACAAATAATACACTATATGTTAATTAATTGGATTTCAATTTAAATTTTTTTAAATAAAAAAAAGAAAGAATGCAAGCAAGAAGACAGTGGACTGAAATATTCAGTGTTGAAAGAAAAAAACCCACCGATTTAAAATTCTGTATCCAGTAAAATCATCCTTCAAATGTGTAAGAGAAATAAAGACAGTCTCAGACAAAAAAAATGTACAGAAAATTTTTTTGCAAGGCGATCTGCCTTGCAAACACTGTTAAAAGAAATTATTCAGAGAGAAGTAAATTATAGTTAGAAATTTGGATGTACATAAAGAAAGGAATAGTATGAGAAAAAGAACAAATAAAGGTAAACTGTATTTTTTTATTTTTCTTATCCTTAATGGATCTGGTAGATAATAGCTTGTTCAAATAACAACAATGAATTTTGTGATTATAGCTTATAGAAAAAAATGAATGACAGCAAGGTTATAAATTATGGGAGGTAGAAACTAAGAATACTCAAGTACTTGCATTACCTGTGGAACAGTATACTGTTATTTGAAAGAAACACTGGAAGGAAAATAATTACTACTGATAATTTTCCTAGATTTCTTTTAATGAAACCACAATGGAAGAGACAGGAAAGTAATTCTGAGATTATATATTCAAGAAATAGTGCCCTTAGCTACCAATAGAATAATGTCCTCTCTGGAATTAGAGTCTAACTAAGCTTTTTTCTAGCTCAGGGTTTCTCAATACAGGAATTAAAGAAAATTTTAACAAAGTGAGGAGGGATGATCAAAGAAATAAGACTATAGAAAGAAGGAAAATGAAGTCTAATAAAAAATCAGTTCTCAGTGGAGTACTTCCAACAGAAGGGGTACGTTCATGCTGCAATAAATTCACTTTAGACATTTACTGAGCAATTGTTGCGTGCTTATCATGTATCTCATACATTTCAGCATTATTTCCATTCCTGAGTTAAATAAGAAGTGAACACTGATACACTTTATCCCTACAAAAGCAGTGAAATAATTCTGGCGGATTAAAATTCAAGGTGATCAGGGGGGAGAGGGTGATACTAAGAAGCCTCCCAGAAAGTACTTCAGACACTTTTGGAACTGGATTTGAGAAATGAAATGAGATGAGAAGACATATTTGATAAGAGATATGACTGGATAAAGATAATATAAATATTTTAATTGGATGAAAATATAAAGTTCATTTTACTACTAGATTGTAAGGCTTCCATTCTTTCTTACTCTGAAGGAAATCCTCTTGTTCGCAACAAATTAAATTTGGCCTGATAGACTCAGAGCAATAACAATTTTTATTTCACAACTTTATTAACAACGTAAGATACAAACCTCTCTATTGTGCCTATTAGGAGAGTAAGAACTTTAGCCAAAACACAAAACAACAAAACTCATAAATTGTTAGTTATATCTACCCCTAAGGAGAACACTTAAATGCTAAGAGTAAACTGATTTGGGGAGTAAAGGTAAATAAATATAACTGAAAGAAAAATTCTGAAAGATTTAACTGTATCTATGAAATCCTATACTTCCTGCAATCAAAGAAAAGTCTCAGAAATTAGACTAAATAAATTACCTACCTGAATTAGTAAAAGATGAATTTTAAAATGTTTTAAAGGAACATCTTTTAAAGACCCTTAGGCTAATCAACGTGGTAGAAATCTAGTTCTAGTTGACGGAATGAAATTAAATCATTTGTAATGGGTATAACGAAGCAAAAGTTTACTTTCAGTTTTCTGCTCAAGATGATTATGTACATGGTATTTTTATTAAACAGATATTCACAGAACGGTTGAAAATAGCTTAGTTCTACCTAAGCATCCCCTTTTAATATTATTCATTTGCTTAGGAAGCTCTGATTTCACAAATAAACCAAGAGGTCAGTATAGAACTCTGACTTAGAGAGGTGCCTGGGTGGCTCAGATGGTTAAGCGTCTTTGGCTCAGGTCATGATCTGCAGGTCCTGGGATGGAGCCCCATGTTGAGCTCCCAGCTCCGTGGGGAGTCTTCTTCTCCCTGTCCCTGTGAAACAGCCCCTGCTTGTGCTCTCTTTGTCTCTTGTCTCTCTCTCTCAAATGAATAAAATCTTAAAAAAAAAGTATGACTTATAAATGTATCACAAATGTAAAAAAAGTTTGATATTATCAGGTTTTACCATACTGGAAGTTTGGTATTATTTTGGAGACAGACTTTGCTTTTAATACAATCTATACTAAATTATATCTATTTTGTGTTACTCAGTTCCACTTCACTTATTAATAAAAACAGCATTAAAAAAACTCCATGGCAGGGGTGTTTTGAGGAAGATGGCGGCGGACTAGAAGGACCCTAGGCTTGTATAGTCCCATGAACACTATTAGATAACTATCAAATCATCCTAAATACCCCAGAAATCAACCTGAAGACTGACAGAACAAACACCACAATTAAAGGGAGAGAAGAGCCCACAACGAAGACGTGTGTTCATCAAACTAAAAAGAATAAAAACAGTAAGATTTTTTAAAAAATTTAAAAACTCCAAGGCTTTTAAGAAACCAGTCTTACTCATTTTTGTCTTCAAAGTACAATTGGTAGGAGATTTTAGGTCGGAGCAATGATTTGACTTACAACACGTTATCCCCAAAAAGGAATGTTAGGAACATTCACACAGTGTAACTTTTACTTTCAGGGATGAACAATGACAGCTTTACTTGGGCATACAATTCTAGATCAACAGTTATTTTCTCTGGTGTTTTTTGGATTCCGTGGTTGTAGTTAATACTTCTGCTATCAGTCTAATTGAACTTGTTGGTAATCAGGCTTCATTCTCTGGTTTCTTTTACAGCATTCCCTATGTCTTTTATGGACTGCAGATTCACTATCATGTCTAGGTGCAGATTTTGTTTTATTAATTTTCTTGAGGACTCAAAGTATTTTCTGAATCTTTTATCAATTCAGAGTAAGGCCTTGTTTAGTCTTATTTCCTCTACTTGACTACATTCCTTGAGAATAAAGAGTATACTTTGCACTTAATTGTAGTTCAAACAAAAGGAAGTGGAATAAGGTGCTCAATAAAGTTTTGCTGATTTTTAACTTTTTCTAAATATTCATTAATGAAATAGAAGAAATGAGCCTAAAAGAGAACCCTGTAACTCAGTTGATTATTCCTTTATCCTCCCAATACTTTCTGGGTATTTCTTAGTCTCATACATTTCAGACTAAAATATTTAATAGAATATACATGGTATTCTTAGATTTTAAAGTGAAAAAGAGTGACTAATAATGAATAAGATACTGTTTAATTTAGGGCATTTTATAATATTTTATCTGTTGTATATCTGTAAAAATACTGCAGCTAAAATTCAGGATGGCTGATTCCAAAGCTAGCTCATGTTACTTTGAGAATGAACTTTACTACTGGATAATTTGAGCATCTGTAGTTCTTCCACTGTCAGAAAATCTGAATGAAATACTATAGTTCCCAGAGTATGCCACTCCTACAGCCCTTGCAGCCTCAACTCCTTCTCAATTACTATCTCTACACCTTCAGACATATAGATACAAAACACTGAGTCACTTTACAGTGCTAGGAGTGTAATTCAGCATCAGTTTCATGTTACTGGCCAAGAGAGTGGGTAGGAGAGAGTCTTGGCCATCTCAAAGAAAAGTCGTCTAGGGGCCCCTAGGTGGCGCAGTAGTTAAGCGTCTGCCTTCGGCTCAGGGCGTGATCCTGGCGTTCTGGGATCGAGCCCCACATCAGGCTCCTCCACTGGAAGCCTGCTTCTTCCTCTCTCACTCCCCCTGCTTGTGTTCTCTCTCGCTGGCTGTCTGTCTCTGTCAAATAAATAAATAAAATCTTAAAAAAAAAAAGAAAAGTCGTCTAGCTTCAGTTTTTCAGTTTGTGATTTGGGGAATGCAGTAAGAGCTTAGTAGAGAGAAATCACCTATAGTTCTCTCTTCTGTAAAATCTCATTATTCTGCCTCAGTGCCTCACCTGAGTTTTGATTAATTAAAAATTTCTTATTGGTATCAGTATACACACTTATATTTGTTGTGTTGTGTGTCTGTGTGTGTATATATATCTCAAATATTTTAATATGTATTTCAAAATACATATATCCATCTATATAGACAAAATGGATATAGGTATAGATCTACATGAGTGTATAGGCATTTATGCATATATACATATATATCTGTACACACATCTATATTTTATTTATTTCCATATTTACCTATCTACAGAGAGTAAAACTATGAATATATACACATGTATATGCACAGACATGAACACGTTTGCTGAGGGCCTAGAAGAAATGTCAATGTCACCAATGTACACACCTTGGTGTGTAGATAGTGCGTGTGTGTGTGTATGTATACATATGTATATATACATACATATATATACACACACATACATAGACATATATGTAAACACCTTTTCAATAAAAGTAACCAGGGCTCATTGAAGAGAAGGTTGATTCAGAGGCTTGGGTTTTATATGTCATTCTCCATTAGGAGGAATCACGGATCCTAAGAGAAAAGGTTGATTCGGGGCTTGGAGCACAGCAATTACAAACCTGAAAAAAAGGGGGGATTTTTGTACCAAGAAGTAAGAAAATACAGAAACAGCAATGAATAAATACCAAAATAACACAAAAAACTGCTTGACAAGAACTCTTCTAGTCAAATCTGGGATAACTTAGGCATTAAAACTATGATAGCAATAAATTATATGACTCACTGAATAAAATAAGAATCTATGAGTCCACAATGATATAAACAACTGAATGAATAAAGTTAAAAAAAAAAGAGAGAGCTCTTTCTTATATAGAATACCAACTAACATATATAGAAATCATGATGGAATTAAAAAAACCTCAATGGATGCTAAAATTAATAGGCTGAGGTTCTGAAAAGAACAAAGCCTCAAGTATCTGCCCAAAAAGTACTTATTGATTACAAAGAGGAAAATAATAATAATATATGGTATGATCGGACAGACATCACCAATATTGGAGCAAACCAAAAATGTACTCTTTTTTTTTAAACTTAAATATAGTTGACATACAATATTACTATGTCAGGTGTAACAACATAGTGATTCAACACTTATATATATATTATGAAATGTGCACCATGATGTCTACTTACCATCTGTCACCATACATAAAGTTACTATAATATTATGGCCTATATTCATTCATTCAAAATCACGTACTCCTGATAACATGCAGTGAGGACAAAAAATCATTTCTAGGGTACTTCTGTCAAAAATGCATAACCTGAATGTAATCATGAGAATACATATGACAAACTCAAATTGAGGGTCATTCTACAAATGTCCTGAACTCCTCAAAAACGTCAGTGTCAAGAAATACAAAGAAAGGCTAAAGAATGATTCCAGATTAAAAGAGAATAAAAGGACATGACAATTAAATGCAGTATATGAACCTGGATGTAATCCTGGACTTGAAGAATATTGATTATTAAGTACATTATGTGACAATTAGCAAAATTTAGATGTGGCTTGTAAATTGTATTATATTAAATCAATATAAAATTTCCTGATTCTGATAATCGTACTGTAGTTATCAAGATAATATTCTTGTTCTTAGAAAATACACACAAATGTACTGGTGGCAAAAGGGTATGATGTTTCCAACTTACTCTCAAATGGTTCAGAAAAAAATCATATAATATACAATATACATGGTTCCTTATAATCATGCAACTTTTCTGCAAGTGTGAAATTATATTCAAACAAAAAGTTATTTTAAAATTTCACAAACTGTTCATATTCCTACTTCAGGTGCTACTGACACTGCATTTATTTTCACAAGTATTTCATTTGAAATGTGGCAGATGACAAATAGGGTAACAACAATTTGCTTTCATTAAAACATTTTAATTTCTTGAAATGTTATGACAAGACCACAACTATACTCTACGAGTATAATATTCATCCATTATTGCTTGTCAAAATCAAGGACTCAATGGAGTAATAAGTCTTAAGAGTTTGCTAAGTTTGAGCCTGTGTTTATCTCCCACCTAAAATTCTAAAATTGTCTTAACTTCCCCCATTATTCTCTAATTCCCCAAAACTCAATTCAAATGCTACCTCCTACTTAATGTTTTTACTTATTCTGCCAATGAACCCTATCTTTCTTATGACATTTAGTGTTCCATCTTGATTATCTCACATTCTCATTTGCCCACTGAAGTGAACACTTTAAAAGAATTATATCCTACTTTAATTAAAAAAAATTTTTTTATATCCTACTTTTAGTATCAATCACATTGTAGATGAGCAATATATGAATAATGAGTGAATGAAAAACAATTGGTAGTGCTTGCAAACATGTGGCTTTTCAGTTTATCAAGAACTGTAAGTAATACAGCACACTTGAAACTCTACATATAACTTCTAACTTCCTTAAAACTTAACTAATTATAGCCCACTATATTGACTGAAAGCCTTACCAATAAATAACGTAAAGTCAGTTAAATAACACATGTTATATGTTATATATATTTTGTACATAAGAATATATACATATATTCTTACAATAAGGTAAGCTAGAGAAAAGAAAATGTTATCAAGAAAATCATAAGGAAGAGAAAATACATTTACAGTACTGTACTGTATTTACTGAAAAAAACAACAAAACCAAAAACTGTGGTGGATCCGCACAGTTCAAACCTGTGTTACTCAAGGGTCAACTGTATTACATTGGGACTCAGAATCATTTAGAATAAAGATCTGCCCAGTAAGTCACCTAACTATTTAAAAAACAACACTTTTCCCCTTTAAAGGTCCCATTTATCCAACCTCTACATTCCATCCTACCTCCCTCCTAGGAAAGGATAGAGGGAAGATGGGTTGGAGATGCGGGAGAAATGGAGGAAGGAAAAAAAATTTCTTAATAATTAAAGTTTAACATCATTCAATAATGTCAGTTTGGCTAAACCTAAAAAGGTTCTTTTGCAACTCTACATTAAAAAGACTATGGAATGGCAATGAGTTGCTTAATAAGAACCAAAGCACATTTGCCCCGGGGGCATGTCCTCTTAAGTCAGAACTACTTCTTAAATTTCACTAAAATTGTCTCCATTTCATCCCTATTTTTCCTCTTAAAAGCTTTTATACTTCACCATCAGTGGGTACATTCTAATCTTTAGTCTTTTGAAGTAACTTCTTTTTTTCAGCATATCTTTGAAATAAAATTCATTCCTTCCAACCTTCCATTAATATTCCCTGGAGTTCTGCTCTGCATCCCTAGCTGTCCTTCATTTATATCAGCTTCGGCTCAGATACTCTCACATTTTCCTTTTACCTCTTCGAAAGAAGAGTCCTCCTTCTTATATGCCATCTTTTCTCCAACAACCAGATTCTTGAACAGCTTACCAGAGCAATAGATTTGTAAATGTATCCAACTAACTACTGATATCTCCTACGGATTTCATGGGCACCTCAAACTGACTACATTCAAGTACATCCAACTATACATGTTTTAGATACCCTATTTTCCTCTGGTACATTCCTCTGGTACGTTCATCAACACTATAAAAGGCACCACCATCCACCTAACTTCTCAAGCCAGAAAACTAAACATCTTGAGTCCTTCTACCTCATCCTCTACTTACAGTCAATCATCAAGTCCCTCAAATAAATAGTGGAATTTCTCCACATTCCCTCATGTCTACTATTGCCATTCTAGTCCACTGTAATCTATCAAAAGGTAATTATCTCTTCCTTGGATTGCTTCTGTAGCCTCCTTCTGCTATATTTAATACCTACTTCCTTCAGATCCTACCTCCTGTTAGCAGGCCTACTACTCATTTAAAAATGCAAATCTGATAAATTCCCAGTACTATTAGGGAAACATCCCAATCCTTAAATTTTTTTTTCTTTAAGATTTTATTTATTTATTTGACAGAGAGAGACAGCCAGCGAGAGAGGGAACACAAGCAGGGGGAGTGGGAGAGCAGGGAGCCTGATGCGGGGATTGATCCCAATCAGGACCTGAGCCAAAGGCAGACGCTTAACGACTGAGCCACCCAGGCGTCCCCCCAATCCTTAAATTGTGCGATCTCCTGCTGGACCTGGCCTGGGCCTACTTCTCAAGTTTCATTTCTACCATTCTATTTATTTATTTTTTTGTCTTGTGTAGCCACAATGACTTTCTTTTAAATTTTCAGATGTATCAGGATCTTTTCCAGCTCACAGCCTTTGCAAACACTGTTGCTTTGCTTGGAATCCTCTTTCCATTCTTTGCTTATTCAGTTTAACATCTTCCTTGCCTGGCCCCCAATCTACCACAAGATACAGCTAAGAATCTTGCATTCCTTCCTCCCTAACGCTTAGATAATATTAATTATGTCTCTTCCAAAATCTGTCTTTCCCATTAGACTTTGAGCTTTCAACTATATAAATCTGTCTCAGGCTAAACGTCTAGGGCCTAATCCATATAAAGGAAATAAAATATTTTTTTTAAAGTAATAATAATAGCAAACATATGCATAACATTCACACTAACGTAAGTTCCTTTAATAAATCTTCACTCTTTTAATCTTTGCAACAACTCTATAAAGGAGGAAACCACAGCATTTAAATGGTTATGTAACCTGCCCATGGTCACATAGCTAAATAAGTCATAAAGTCTGGATTCAAATGTAGGCAATTTGCCTGCCCTGAAGTCTAGAATCTATTTTCTGACCTTATATGATATACTGCATCTCCTATGTTACAAAGTCAATAAAGTCCCTGCCAAAACTATTTTATGCTTACATTCATAATGAAAAGACATTTAGTTTAGAAGGTAGGAAAAGAAAAATGTAATTTTTTTTTTTTTTAAGATTTTACTTATTTATTTGTGAGAGAGAGCATACAAGCAGGGGATGGTGCAGGCAGAGGGAGAAGCAGGATCCCCACTGAGTAAGGAGACCAATGCGGGACTGGATTCTAGGACCTTGGGATCATGACCTGAGCCAAAGGCAGACACTCAACCAAGTGAGCAACCCAGGTGTCCCAAGAAAGATGTAATCTTTATCCCGTGGGGTTCACAGATCCTACCCAGTCAGTCCTCACTTTGGGTTAAGAATACCTGGCCTAGGCATTATCGCCTGGAGCCTGTAGAACGTCCCACAATAAGCAATACCCTGGGCTCAAAAGGGAAAATTGTTCTGATCCGTATCTTTCCTGAGATGTACATTATAAAAAGCAGAGCTCTAGATTCATTTCCTGGCTATACAAATTTATATGATTTTAGTTTTAATATTAGGCATGTTCAGATGATTTGAGATAAAACATTATTTATAAAAACAACTGCAAAGGCAAATACACATATTTGAAAGACTTTGTGCCAATTTTTATCAGCATACTCAAGTAAACACATTACAGTTCACATGGGTTTTTTTGGTGTTCCAAGATGGTGGAGGAGTAGGAGACCTAAATTTCATCTGGTCCCAGGAATTCAGCTAGATACCTATCAAACCATTATGAACACCTAGGAACTCAACAGGAGATCGAAGAAAAGAATAGCAGCAACTCTATGAACAGAAAAGCAACCACTTTCTGGAAAGTAGGACATACGGAGAAGTGAATCTGAGGTGATATATGGGAATATATACCGCGGAGGGCAGACGGAGCCTCTGTCAGCCAGCTACTGGCAAATGAGACAGCAGCGGAACACAAAATTGGAACTTTAAGAAGTCTGCTCCAGTGAGGGACGTTGCTCTGGTGGCTAAGCCAGGGGTAGAACCCTCGCTGGGACAGTGTGGTCTCAGGACCCTTGGGGTCACAGAAAGTCTGGGGGTGCCTGAGTGTGGCAGAGCCCGCAGGTATCAGAGTGGGGAAGCCGGCTGCAAAGAGTGACCCCAGGAGTGGGCTCTCACCTCGGGGTTGCCATAAACCATGACTCATGGCACAGTCGAGCCACTGCTCTTCGAGCTGGGGCCCAACAAGCGGCAGATCCGGGGAGACTCTCCTTCCTCCCTGGGGAGGAATGGTGCAGGAGCAAGCCGCAGGAATATGCTGGGTTTGGAGACTCCAAAAAGGGTCATGTGCCAAAGATAGAAATACTTGGTCACAGGCCAGGTGAGCATGAAGTATGGATGGAGACAGGAGTGATTGACAGCTTTTCTCTGAGGGCACACTGAATAGGGGGGCCCGAGGTCTTGGCTCCTACAGAGCCATTGGTTGGGAGGCCACCATTTTCATTCTCATCCTCTAAAGCTGTATGGAAAGCCTTCGGGGGAACAAAAGCTACAAAGAGCAAACCAGAGCCGGATCACTTAGCAGATCACCCCTGGCAAAGGCAGTGCAATTCCGCCTGGGGCAAAGACATTTGAGAATCACTGCAACAGGCCCTCCCCCAGAAGATCAGCAAGAACATCCAGCCAAGACCAAGTTTACCAATCAATGAGAACTGCAAAACTCCAGCGCTAGGGGAATACAGCACATAGCATTCATGGCTTTTTTCCAAAGATACTTTAGTCTTTCGAAGTTAATTTTTAAAATTTTCTTTATTTTTTCTTTTCCAGTATCTTTTTTTTTAATTTTAATTTTTATATTTTTAAAGATTTTATTTATTTATTTGACAGAGATAGAGACAGCCAGCGAGAGAGGGAACAAAAGCAGGGGGAGTGGGAGAGGAAGAAGCAGGCTCATAGCGGAGGAGCCTGATGTGGGGCTCGATCCCAGAACGCCGGGATCACGCCCTGAGCTGAAGGCAGACGCTTAACCGCTGTGCCACCCAGGCGCCCCTTTTTTTTTAATTTTTAGTCTTTCCTTTGTCAACCAACTTCTTATCTTACCAATTCCTTTTTTTTTTTTTTAAAGATTTTATTTATTTATTTGACAGAGAGAGAGAGAGACAGCCAGCGAGAGAGGGAACACAAGCAGGGGGAGTGGAAGAGGAAGAAGCAGGCTCCCAGCGGAGGAGTCTGATGTGGGACTCGATCCCAGAATGCGGGGATCACGCCCTGAGCCGAAGGCAGATGCTTAATGACTGAGCCACCCAGGCGACCCTTACCAATTCCTTTTTTAAAATCTTTTTTAATTTTCAGTTTTACAGTCATATTCTACCCCTTCATTGCATTTAACCCTATTTTTTGTGTGTATATGTATATATATACATATACACACACATATATAAAACATATACATATATACATATATTTTTTCTTTCTTTAAAATTTTGGCATGCAGTGTCTTCTAACAGACCAAAATATACCCTAAATCTAGTGTATGGCTTTGTTCTATTCACCCCCCTGATCACATTCTCTCCTTTTATTTATTTATTCTTTAAATTATTTTCTTTTTTCAAACAGCTTATCAATTACTTTTTTAAAATCTTTTTTTAATTTTTACTTTTGCAACCATATTCTATCCCTTCATTGTACTTACCCTTATTTTTGTGTGTGTGTGCGTGTGTGTGTGTGTGTGTATATATATATATATATAGAGAGAGAGAGAGAGAGAGAGAGAGAGAGAGAGAGTTTGGTTTTTTTTCCTTCAAATTTGGGAGGCAGTTTCTTCTAACAGACCAAAACACTCCCAAAATCTAGTGTGTGGCTCTGTTCTATTCACCAGCCTGATTATACATTTTTTTTATTTTCCCCCCGGGTTTCAGGTCTCTTCTGAGTTGTTTAGGGTATATTTCTCTGGGGTCGTTGTTACCCTTTTAGCATTTTGCTCTGTCGTTTCATCCATTCTTCTCTGGACAAAATGATAAAATGGAAAAACTCATTTCAAAAAGAAGAAGAAGAGGCAGTACCCACTGCCAGGGACCTAATCAATATGGACATTAGTAAGACGTTGGAACTAGAGTTCAGAATAACAATTACAAAGATACTAGCTGGGCTTGAAAAAAAGCACAGAAGATACTAGAGAATCCCTTTCTGGAGAAATAAAATCTAACCAAGTCAAAATCAAACAGGCTATTAATGAGGTGCAATAAAAAATGGAGGCTCTAACTCCTAGGACAAATGAGGCAGAAGAGAGAATTAATGATATATAAAACCAAATGATGGAGAATAAAGAAGCTGAGAAAAAGAGAGATAAACAACTACTGGATCATGAGGGGAGAATTCAAGAGATAAGTGATACCATAAAGCAAAACAATATTAGAATAATTGGGATCCCAGAAGAAGAAGAAAGAGAAAGAGGGGCAGAAATATATTAGAGCAAATTATAGTGGAGAACTTCCCTAATTTGGGGAAGGAAACAGGCATCAAAATCCAGGAGGCACAGAGAACCCCCCCCCTCAAAATCAATAAAAATAGGTCAACACCCTGACATCTAACAGTAAAACTTACAAATCTCAGAGACAAAGGGAAAATCCTGAAAGTAGCTCGGGCCAAGAGGTATGTAACCTACAATGGCAGAAACATTAGATTGGCAGCATACCTATCCACAGAGACCTGGCAGGCCAGAAAGGACTGGCATGACATATTCAGGGTACTAAAAGAGAAAAATATGCAGCCAAGAATACTATATACAGCTAGACTGTCATTGAAAATAGAAGAAGAGATAAAAAGCTTCCAGGACAAACAGAAACTAAAAGAATTTGCGATCACCAAACCAGCCATATAAGAAATATTGAAAGGGGTCTTCTAAACAAAGAGAGAGCCTAAAAGTAACATACACCAGAAAGGAACAGAGAAAATATACAGTAAGAGTTACGTTACATGCACTACAACGGCACTAAATTCATATCTTTCAATAGTTACCCTGAATGTAAATGGGCTAAATGCCCCAATCAAAAGACACCTGATATCACATTGGTTAAAAAAACAAGACCCATCGATATGCTGTCTGCAAAAGACTCATTTTAGACCCAAAGACACCACCAGATTTAAAGTGAGGAGGTGGAAAACCATTTAACTTGCTAATGGACATCAAAAGAAAGCTGGGGTGGCAATTCTTATATCAGACAAATTAGATTTTAAAGCAAAAACTACAATAAGAGATGAGGAAGGACACTACATCATACTTAAAGGCTCCACAGAACAAGAAGATCTAACAATTGTAAATATTTATACCCCTAACATGGGAGCAGCCAATTATATAAGCCAACTAATAACAAAATCAAAGAAACACAACAACAGTATTACAATAATAGTTGGGGACTTCAACACCCCCCTCACTGAAATGGACAAATAATTTAAGCAAAAGATCAACAAGGAAATAAGGGCTTTAAATGACATACTGGAACAGATGGGACTTCACAGATATGTTCAGAACATTCCAACACAAAGCAACATGATACACATTCTTCTTTAGTGCACATGGAACATTCTCCAGAATACATCACATCCTGGGTCACAAATCAGGTCTCAACTGGTACCAAAAGATTGGGATCATCCCTGCCTATTTTCAGATCACAATGCTTTGAAACTCAAACTCAATCACAAGATGAAAGTTGGAAAGAACTCAAATACATGGAGGCTGAAGAGCATCCTACTAAAGAATAAATGGGTCAACTAGGAAATTAAAGAATTTTAAAAATTCATGGAAACAAATAAAAATGAAAACACAACTGCTAAAAATCTTTGGGATACAGCAAAGGCGGTCCTAAGAGGAAAGTATATAGCAATGCAAGCCTTTCTCAAGAAACAAGAAAGGTCTCAAATATACAACCTAACCCTACACCTAAAGGAGCTGGAGAAAGAACAGCAAATAAAGCCTAAACCCAGCAGGAGAAGAGAATTAATAAAGATCAGAGTAGAAATCAATGAAATAGAAACTAAAAGAACAGTAGAACAGATCAACGAAACTAGGATCTGGTTCTCTGAAAGAATTAATAAGATTGATAAACCCCTGGCCAGACTTACCAAAAAGAAAAGAGAAAGGACCCGAATAAATAAAATCATGAATGAAAGAGGAGAGATCACAACCAACACCAAAGAAATACAAACAATTGTAAGAACATATTATAAGCAACTATATGCCAACAAATTACACAACCTGGAAGAAAGGGATGCATTCCTAGAGATGTATAAACTACTAAGACTGAAACAGGAAGAAATAGAAAACCTGAACAGACCCATAACCAGTAAGGAAACTGAAGTAGTAATAAAAAATCTCCCAACAAACAAGAGCCCAGGGCCAGATGGCTTCCTAGGGGACTTCTATCACACATTTAAAGAAGAATTAATACCTATTTTTCTGAAACTGTTCCAAAAGATAGAACTGGAAGGAAAACTTCCAAACTCATTTTATGAGGCCAGCATTAACTTGATCCCCAAACTAGACAAAGACCCCATTAAAAAGGAGAATTACAGACCAATATCCCTGATGAACATGGATACAAAAATTTTCACCAAATCCAACAGTACATTAAAAGGATTATTCACCAAGAGCAAGTGGGATTTATTCCTGGGCTGCAAGCGTGGTTCAACATCTGCAAATCAATGTGATACACTACATTAATAAAATAAAGAACAAAGACCATAGATACTCTCAGTACATGCAAAAAAAGCATTTGACAAAGTACAGCATCCTTTCTTGATTAAAACTCTTCACACTGTAGGGATAGAGGGTACGTATCTCATTATCATAAAAGCCATCCATGAAAAAACCACATTAAATATCATTCTCAATGGGGAAAAACTGAGAGCTTTTCCCTTAAGGTCAGGAACACAGCAGGGATGTCCACTATCATCACTGCTGTTCAATATATTACTAGAAGTCCCAGCCTCAGCAATCAGACAACAAAAAGAAATAAAAATCGTTCGAACAAGCAAAGAAGAAGTCAAACTCTCAATCTTTGCAGATTATATGATACTTTACATGGAAAACCCAAAAGACTCCACCCTAAAACTGCTAGAACTCCTACAGGAATTCAGTAAAGTGGCAGGATATAAAATCAATGCACAGAAATCAGTTGCATTTCTATACACCAACAACGAGACAGAAGAAAGAGAAATTAAAGTATCAATCCCATTTACAATTGCACTCAAAACCATAAGATACCTAAGAATAAATCTAACCAAAGGGGCAAAGAATATGTACTCAGAAAATTATAGAATACTCATGAAAGGAATTGAGGAAAACACAAAGAAATGGAAATACGTTCCTTGCTCATGTATTGGAAGAACAAATATTGTTAAAATGTCCATGCTACCTCGAGCAATCTACACATTTAATGCAATCCCTATCAAAATACCATAACTTTTTTCACAAAAATGAAACAAATAATCCTAAAATTTGTATGGAACCAGAAAAGAACTGGAATAGCCAGAGGAATGTGGAAAAAGCAAAGCAAAGCTGGTGGCATCACAATTCTGGACTTCAAGATCTATTACAAAGCTGTAATCATCAAGACAGTATGGTACTAGCACAAAAACAGACACATGGATCAATAGAACAGAATAGAGAGCCCAGAAATGGACCCTCAACTCTATGGTCAGCTAATCTTCGACAAAGCAGGAAAGAATATCCAATGGAAAAAAGACAGCCTCTTCAACAAATGGTGTTGGGGAAATTGGACAGCCACATGCAGAAGAATGAAACTGGACCACTTCCTTACACCATACACAAAAATAGACTCAAAAGGGATGAAAGACCTAAATGTGAGACAGGAATCCATCAAAATCCTTGAGAACATAGGCAGCCACCTCTTCGACCTCAGCCACAGCAACCTCCTACTAGACACATTGCCAAAGGCAAGGGAAGCAAGGACAAAAATGAGCTACTGGAACTTCATCAAGATAAAAAGCTTTTGCACAGCAAAGGAAACAGTCAACAAAACCGAAAAACAACCAACAGAATGGGAGAAGATATTTGCAAATGACATATTAGATGTCAGGTATCCAAAATCTATAAAGAACTTATCAGGGGCGCCTGGGTGGCTCAGTCGTTAAGCAGCTGCCTTCCGCTCAGGGCGTGAACCAGGGTCCTAGCATCGAGCCCTGCATCGGGCTCCCTGCTCTGCTGGGAGCCTGCTTCTTCCTCTCCCACTCCCCCTGCTTGTGTTCCTTCTCTCGCTGGCTGTCTCTCTCTCTCTGTCAAATAAATAAATAAAATCCTAAGAAAAAAAAAGATCTTATCAAACTCAACACCCAAGGAACAAATAATCCAATCAAGGAATGGGCAGAAGGCATGAACAGACATTTCTGCAAAGAAGACATCCAAATGGCCAATAGACACATGAAAAAGTGCTCAACTATCACTCGGCATTAGGGAAATACAAATCAAAACCACAATGAGATACCACCTCACACCAGTCAGAATGGCTAAAATTAACAAGTCAGAAATGACAGATGTTGGCTAAGATGCAGAGAAAGGGGAACCCTCCTACACTGTTGATGGGAATGCAAGCTGGTGCAGCCACTCTGGAAAACAATATGTAGGTTCCTCAAAAAGTTGAAAATAGAGCTACCCTACAACCCACCAACTGCACTATTGGGTATTTACCCCAAAGATACAAATGTAGTAATCCGAAGGGCATGTGCACCCCAATGTTTATAGCAGCAACGTTCACAACAGCCAAACTATGGAAAGAGCCAAGATGTCCATTGACAGATGAATAGATAAAGATGTGATTGGTATATATATATATATATATATATATTACACACACACACACACACACACACAAAATGGAATTTATGCATCCATCAAAAAAATAGAAATCTTGCCATTTGCAACGACGTGGATGGACCTAGAGGGTATTACGCTAAGTGAAATAAGTCCATGAGAGAAAGACAATTATCATATGATCTCACTGATATTTGAGAAACAAGGCAGAGGATCATGGGGAAAGAGAGGAAAAAATGAAACAAGATGAAACCAGAGAGGGAGACAAACCATAAGAGACTCTTAATCTCAGGAAACAAACTGAGGGTTGCTGGAGTGGAGGAGAGTGGGAGGGATGGGGTGGCTGGGTGATGGACACTGGGGAGGTTATGTGCTATGGTTAGCGCTGTGAATTGTGTAAGACTTATGAATCACAAACCTGTACCCCTGAA
This sequence comes from Ursus arctos, assembly GCF_023065955.2. Lineage (NCBI taxonomy): Eukaryota > Metazoa > Chordata > Mammalia > Carnivora > Ursidae > Ursus > Ursus arctos. The sequence goes on from NW_026623067.1 coordinate 74,899,430, forward strand.
ATAAATAATACATTGTACGTTAATAAAAAAATAAAAAATAAATAAAAATTAAAAAAAATAAAACATTACAGTTCACACGTAGATTAATATAGTTTAATAACAGGTATGAGAAAGCCAGAAAGATACAAACTATACATTGGATATCATATATGCAAATAATAAAATTGCTATAAATTATTTACTGAATGAAAAGCACTTACAAAAAATAAGACTACATTAGTTAGCAAAACAAAACAAAAAAACAAAAAAACCCAGGTACACTATGAAACTCAGAGCAGCCTTTGCTATGCCACCTGAAAGCTTCAAGTAATTTGTAAAACTGAGAATATCAGCAACTACATTATGGATTAACACTATGCCTCTTTATCTTTTTTCAAAACAAGGTAAAACTATTCCCTGCAGTGATAGTAGGAATAAAAATGATACTATTTTCACCAATCTCCCTTTACCTTTCCACACAGAGGGTTTTAACAATTTAACAAGTAAGTCTAGAAAAGAAGACAATTCTATTGAACATAAAAATGTAGATTCTACGGGAACACTATTCTAAGAAACATGGCCTATGTTAGTTAGGTCAAGAGATACTTTCTTTCATAACCACGCTCATTGAGGGAGAGGAAGAAAAGAGTTTCCTCCCATCCTCCTGTTTCTACAACTAAAAAGCAAAAAAAAAAAAAAAAAAAAAAAAAAGTTAGATTTCAACTTCCAGCCACAGTAGAATTACTAGTATTTGGATTTTACTTTTTGGTATAAACAAATAGACAACTGTATGAAGTATATTAAATTGTTTTTAAACAGGGGAGAAATAGGTGGTATAGATCCATGATCCCTGAGAGAAAGAAAAACAAAGGAGATGAGCCCTATAATTACCTTGGCTTTCTGCCTGAAGGCAATTTCTGAGGTGTGGCCCAGGTACCATAAAACCCAAGCTGAACCCAGTGGCCTTAATGAGTTCAGGAGAAAGAGATTCAAGTTTAGGGAAAATGAGGCAACTGGAATTTGCAGGCAAAATATCAGACATAAGGGAGCTATGCAGAAAACGAGCTCTAGAAATCAATATATGAGTTTCTTTACGCTTTAGCTAAGCTGTATATGCACAGGGAGAAATTTCAAGAGACCAAAGAAAACTACTGGGAAAAAAAGACTGGAAAGTTTAAAGGTGAACAATTTCAAAAGCTTATAAAGGGCCTGAAGACAGTTAGAGCAAGTCAGAATGAAAAAGGCTTTATTCAGTAGTGACTCAAGGAGGATAAAACCTCAGAAGAGATCTAAAATATCACTAGAGTAATAACTAACTTAGATCTACCTTAGCAAAGCTTAAAAACAAATCAACAACTGATCTAAGATGCTCCACAACAAACCTAATGGCTGCCAAAACAAATGCAATATTCTTTAAAGGGAGACAATAGTATCAGACACTCATTGATATAACATTTATAACATCCACCATTCAATACAAATTACTATAGACATTCACAGAAAAGGGAAAATGCAATCCATAAATGGAGAAAAAAATCAGTCAATGAAAATAGATCTAGAAATGATAGAAATGACAAAAATAGGAGGCAAGTACATTAAGTTATTGTAAAAATGTGCAAGGATGTAAAGGAAAATATAATAAGAAACGGATAAAAAAAGAACCAAAAAAGGTGCTACAAAGAAATGAAAAAAATATAATATCTGAAATAAGGAATTCAATGGGTAAATTTAACAGGAAATTAAACACTGGAGAAGAGTAGATGAGGGAATATGAAGACACAGCAATAAAAGCTATCCAAAATGAGAGAAAAGATGGAAAAAATTAAAGGTGCTTTAGTACCCTCTGAGACAATGACAAGCAGTTTAACATACATGTAATTGGAGTACAGGAAGGGAGAAAGAGGAAAGAAGAAAAAATAATGGAACATCATCTTTCGGATTTGATAAAAACTATAAACCCACAGATCCAAGAAGCTCAACAAAGAATAGAACCAGAAAGAAAAGAACCCCAAGGCACATTCATAATCAAATTGCTGAGAACTACTGATAAAAAAAATCTCAAAAGCATCCAGAGAAAACAATATATTATATTGAAGGGATCAAAGATAAGAAAAACCACTTCTCAAAAGAAGTAAGACAAGCCAGAAGAAAATGAGGAAACACCTTTAAAATAATCCAAGAAAAAAAATATCTCATCACCTGGAAATCTACATACAATGAAACTATCCTTCAATAATGAAGGCAAAATAAAGACTTTTCTGGACAAACAGAAGTCAAGAAAATTAACTGGCAGCTGACTGGTACCAGAAATATTATAAAATAATCTTTATGTTAAAGAAAACCACTCCAGATGGAAACACACAAATAGGAAGAAATGGAAGCACAAAGTTATGAGGCTCTCACATTATATGTGAAGTGGCATAATTTTATTTGAAGATAAACTATGGTAAGTTAGGGATGCATATTGTAAACCCCAGAGCAATCAACAGTAAAGTAAAACAAAGTGGTAGAGCTAATAGCCAAAAGAGGAGGTAAAGCGGATTACTACCAAAAATACAATATATTTAATTAGATTTATTGCTTTAAGCTAAAGTTTTTCTTTTGTGTGAAAGGATGAACTTTTAATGAAGTCTGTAATATATACTAGTCATTTCCCTATTTCTTTTTGCACAGACATTAATTATACAGTTTCTCCATGGATGAAAACTATGGACTCAGAATACAGGCATTCTAGAAATGCAAAAAAAACCATTCTGCCAAAAATATTAGATTCCTACTTAGATAAAATATAATTTTTTACAAACCCAAATGTTATTTATTATCAGTCATATATCACAATACCAAAATAAATGATCAAAATTTAAATTGAATTTCAGAGGTACCTCTTTTCTCAGAGTACGAGAACATAACCATTCATTTCGAATACGATTCAAGACATTTTAAAAGTAGATTTCATTCTGCAAAAGACCTAACAGGAAAAAAAAATGTTTCTACTTCTAAAAACCCAGGTAAGAAACAAAAACAACCGTGCAATGATTCCTACACAATTTCAAAAAGTAAACTTTAAATGTTTATATATTAATTTAATGAATACATGGTAAAGTTAGTCACCAATGAAATACAAAACTTCTCAAGCTCAAAAAATACCTTGAATTTTGGCTTGCCAAAAGCAAATGAATTAAAAAATTACCTTAAATATATAATACGTAATTTCAGTGATATCTGAAAGCTATTTTATTATATAAAATATTTTGCTTTGGAAAGCCTTACCAGCTGGTACCACTTGCCCAGAGAGACAGCTGTTTTTTAGTTTCCCTATCTCAGCACGTTTCCAACTGTCAGTTCTAACTGTATGCAATCCCATAGTGACAGAATACTTTAAGAGAAATGGCTCATTAACTGTGAATCTACGAAGTCCACTCTCTTCAGTGAATTCAAATTAAACCCACAGACTTGCTAGCTCATAACAGAATTCCCCACACATTTTTTGTTGTTCTTTTGCACTGTCGACTCAAAGTAAAATATTCACACCATCTACTATAAAATATTTTGCTCAGTCCTATAAATGCACTGACATAAAAAAAATGGTAGTGGAAGAAGTATTTCTTCAAAAATTATGAATTAAAGAGCTATTTTAATAAAATAAGAACTTCCCAATTCTATTACACTATAAGTAGCTTACAATTTTGCAGAGAGTAGTGTGGACAGTAAAGCACAAATGTGAAATTCACAATAGTTTCTTAGAAAATTCCTACTAAGAAGTCTAAGAAGAGACAGATATTAAAAGGAAAGAAGTAAACAGGATACCCCTTTATTGTTTTATAGACTACAAAATTCCTGACTAAATCTTTCACCTCTCGTCTGTGCCAGGTAGATCTGCCAGATGTTTTTACTTCTAGGTTGTCAATATTCACACTATATTTTTCTTTAATATTTCTACCAAATCAGTCATCACCAAACATAAGTTGTTTGAGTAACTTGCTGTCAGGCTCCAGAAGATATCTAGTTCAGCCACACCAGATTTTAGCAAACAAATATTTTATCTGACACACTAGTTGTGCCCCTAAGTTGATTTTAACATTAGCACAGCACAAAGATAGTTGTTCTAGGAGCTAGATTGGAAATCAGTACAGATGAACACTAAATATGTTTTCTAAGTACTCCAGTATAGCTTCAGCTAGTTACTCTGTATTCAAAGAGATATTTCAGGACTCTAAGCAAACCTAAAAAATATACAAAATCTCTTCATATAGTATACTCCACATACTTCTTAGCAATCAAAACTGACATTTAACCTTAGGTTTGTGAAACTAATACCTGTAAACATTTTGACAAACTTGGTTTCCCTTTTTCAAGTTACATCTGCTCTAACTTCTAGAAAAAGGAGTTTAAATGCCCTTGAAATACATCACTTTCTAATTCAAGATATGATAATCTCATGTAATCAATTAACCTCTGCCTCAAACTATTTCACCTGTAAGAATAGGCCAGCCACAACTTTCTGCATGGGAACTTTTTTTTTTCCCTAAGAGAGAGAATGAGAGAATCAATGTAGGGCTCGATCTCACAACTCTGAGATCATGACCTGAGCCAAAATTTAAGAGTTGGATGCTTAACAGATGAGCCACCAAGGCGCCCCTGCACTGGAAAATATTTTTAAGGCAACTTACAGTCAATGACTTCTGCTAGTTTTTGTTAAGGTATTCTATACAGGTTCGAATAGAATATTGTTATACTGACCCCAAATACTCAGTTTGAATGAATTAAGTATCAGAATTCTGTGTAAATTCTATATCATACTGCAAAATAATCAGAATTTCTCTGTTCTGATCAAACAGTTCACCAATGCCCAAAACAAGATTCTCAACAGTGTACGTTATCTGTACACACACATACACTCACATATATGAATATGGATATGTGTAGATGCATGAGTGCAACCCCAAAGGAAAAGAGGTTCAAGGAACAATTTGTGCAGTCTTTTCTTTAAAAATTGGGGGAAAAAAAACCTGACAAATTCATGAAGAATAAAATAAAGAGTGTAATGAGAAGTCCCATCTGCCTATGACATAATAGCCAAGCATGATTTTTTAGAATCTTTTCCTTAAACTAATTTAACAAAATGTTCTTAAAACCTAGAGAGTATTGAGATGGGGGTGGGGGTATCAATTAGCATATATTTTGGAAGTCAAATATAGTTTATCTTTATCGGTAATAGAATTTAGCCTAATTTTCATTTCTATTATTTCTAAAATCCTAATTAACCTTGAGGAAAGGAAGAAAATAAAAGATGTACAAACTTAAAATATGTCCATCCTTCTTCTGGCTCATGAAAGATATATTTGTAAAATATTTGTATGTAAAAAACCCCTATATATATTTCAAACTACATTTCATGAAAAATATACTTTGCATTAAATATCTACCTGAATAAAGATTTTTTTCCCAGAGTGTGGAAAGATAAAAATTTAGTATAAAAGGACATTGGCTCAGAACAACATACCAGATGAACATAAAAGGTTAATTTTAATAATCAAATTCATAATTCATCTAATCTAGGAAATGCCAAGAATAGTTTAAAGAGATATTCCATTTAACATGAACTAATGCACCAACTGTCAGTAACAGTGAAGATGACTAAATGATTCTGAAATACAATATGCTTGTGTTTAATGACATCAGTAGACATGTAGGAAATTTGCAATAGATTATTTGCCCAGTTACTATGCTGCTTGTAAAACCATTACTAGACTACAAACCTTTTTCTACTTTTAGAACTGCCCATGATCCAAGAAAAGAAAAAAAAAACCAGCATAAAACATATTATTCTTTTCTTAGACAGGTACATTTCAGTGAAAATACAATTTTAAGAATGTTATGCTTTTGTTTCTGGCACAGAAAAACCTCTCTAAGCATTATTCATATTATTTCTCTCCCCTAAAGTTAACATACTTTAATGCCATATGGGCACAAATTTACTTCTGTTCATTTAAACTTGCAATTAAACTTTATAACATAGAAAACTGCTAAAGTAAAATAATCCCATTCCACTAAAAGGCTTTTTTTTTTTTTTCTAAAATAACATGGATGATGTGCCAAATGGCTGGGGTGGTAGCTCATTATACCTTCAGAGAGAATCCAAGTTTGAGGCTTATCTTGGGTTCTCACACGTAGTGGCAAAACCTTTGAGTGCTATGAAGGGTTAGAAAGGGCAGATCTAATGCCTGAATAGAGTGAATACATTCAGAGGGCACTGGTTGTATAGTAATCTAACGAGCAATGCATTCATATATTGATCCATGCATTTTATTTTAACTTTATTAAATAACAAAGTCCTTTGTATCTAAAATATTCAAACCATTCCACAGTAAGAACTCTTTGTGCTACCCAGAAAATATTCTTGTTTTTCTTTAATCTATGTCAACTCCTTTAAAATCATGAAATCCTATTTAGAGAATGAAGTAATTTGTGAAATTCCAATTAATAGGGAATCAGAAAGTTAATATACTTTCAAAGAAGTAAGCAGCAGGATCTGGTCCAGCATATCAGTAATCCTAAATATATATTCATAAAGTGGGTAGATGAGAACATAAGGCATTCCCAGTTATAGAAGAAAGAGCAAAGAAAGACTTCTAAGGAATCAGGCAGAAATATGGAGGGAAAAGCCTAGACACATAAAACATTATTCTCTATTGTGCCTTCAGTATCAACAGTGATAAATTTTTACTCCATACATAGAGTCTGAATAATGTTGTTAGAGCAACTATTGTGTTAATAACTGTACACAAATTCCAGCTGTTAGTAACGTGACAAGTAAGCCAAAAAATAGATGAACTTCAAAAGCAAAAATAAATACTGCCTTTTTGAAATTGAAATGCAGTCATATTTCTAATTACATTAATCAACTTCATAAAGAGCATCCACAAAAGCCCTATACCTAATATTTTATTTAATAGCAAAAGTCTGAATGCTTTCTTCCTAAGACCAGGAACAAGACAACGATTTGCACTTTTAACACTCCTGCTCAACACTGTGGTAGAAGTTTTAACCAGTGCAATAAATAAGAAAAGGAAATAAGAGACATACAAATCAGAAAAGTAGAAATGAAACTGTTCCTATTTGCAGATGACATGTTGTCTACAAAGAAAATCCCAAAGATTCTACCATGAAAAAAAAATCCCAGAACAAATAAGTGAATGCATCAAGGAACACAGGATACAAGATAAACTTACAGAAATCAATCTTATTTCTATATACAGCAATAAAAATATGAATGCTTAAGTTAAAAATACAATACCATTTACAATCACTCAAACAAATGAAATACTCTGGCGTACAATTAATGAGCACAGGACTTATACACTGTAAATTACAAAATGTTAATGAAAGACATAAAACACATAAAGAAATACAGAGGCATACTGTGTTCACATAAGAGTCAACATAAAAAGATGTCAGTTCTCCATAAATTGATAAGTTAATGCTTAGCTGTTATTAAAATCCAAGCAAGACTATTTTAAGATACAGACAAGATTATTTTAAAACATGTATGAAAAAGTAAAGAAACTAGAATAGATAAAACAATTTTGAAAAAGAAAAAGTGGGAGGAATCAGTCTAACCCTACCTACAGAAATCCAAAATATGTGGTATTTTAAGAATGATAGACATATATATCAATGAAACACAACAGAAAACTCATAAGTAGACACACACATATATGCCCAAGTGAATGTTGAGAAAGATGTAAAAGCAATTCAATGAAGAAAAGATAGTCTTTTTGAGAAAAGGTACTGGAGTAATTGAATACCCATAAGCAAAAAAAAAAAAAAAAAAAAAAAAAAAAAAAAAGAATCTTGGCCTAAACCTCACACCTTATACAAAATTTAACTAAAAACGTATTATAGATTTAAATATGAAATCTAAAACTATAAAACTTCTAGAAAAATACATAGAAAAAGTATGTAAGATGTAGGATTAGGCTAAGTCCTTAGATTTAACACCAAAAGTACAATCCATGAAAGAAAAAAACCTGATAAACCAGATTTCATCAGAATTAAAAAATTTCCTCTGTGAAAGAGACCTGTTAAAAGGATGAAAAGACAATCTATACCCTGGGAGAATATACAACTGATTCTCATTACTCATGGTACATGTGTTCAGTGAATTCTCCATGAACACTGAATTAGTTAATACTGAAATACAGGTTCCTGCAAGACTCTGGTCACATTATTTTCATAAACCAATCAATACATAACACTGTTTTATACGTGTTTCTGTTTAAAGTCATCTTATCTAACATATATTGACTCATTAGCATTGAAGTCAAAGCCAACAGCACCGTAGGTCATGCCTGAACAAAGCTTATCTAACATATGTATTTGCTCTGTAAGGCACTTCACAGTCTCCATGCATTCAAGAACACTAGACAGCACTTCAGCACTATCTTGAAAGTCTTTTTAAAGAGAAAAATCACCAATAAAAGACATAAAAATGCAAAAAAATATATGGCACTAAATACTCTGCAAAATGTAAACCCAAGTTTACAATAGGAGAGTTAAAACAGAAGGCAGAGCATCACCTTGTTTGACCTCAGCTGAAAACGTGTGTGCAGGGTGACAAAATTTTCACCACTTTGTGCATGTCTGTAAATGACTGTAGAAGCACCACAGTATTGATTTTGTTGTTACAAACTAATTTTAGCAAGTAAGTGAATTTGCAAATACAAATTCCATAAATAATGAGCACTGATTGTATTTGCAAACCAAATATCTGAAAAAGAATTAGTATCTAGAATATATAAAGAACACAAAATTTAAAAGCAAAACAACCCAAACAATCCAATTAGAAAATGACCAAAAAACAATGAGACATTTCACTGAAGAGAATTTACAGATGTTAAATAAGCATATGAAAAGATGTTCAACATAATTAGCTATTAGAGAAATGCAAATTAAAACCACAATGAAATATCATCACACATCTACACAAATGGCTAAAATAAAAAATAAGTGACAATATCAAGTGCCTGGTGAGGATGCAGAGAAAATGGATCACATATACATTGCTGGTGAGAATATAAAATGATAATAGTCACTATGGAAAATGGTTTGGCAGTTTTTTAAGAAAATTAAACATATAATTACCATACACGCCAGCAACTGCACTCCTGGGCATTATGCCAGAGAAATAAGCAATCACCTTGATACAAACAACTATATACAGATGTTTATAGCAGAGACTATTTATTCTGTTAGTCTCAAACCATGGGGAAAAAAACCCATGTCCATTAACAGGTGAATGGTTAAACAAACGATGATGTATCTATACCATGGAATAATGCTCAGCAATAAAATATATATACAAATACATGCAACAACTTGGATGAATCTCCAGAAAATTATGCTGAATGAAAAGAGACAATCTCAGAAGGTTACATACTAACTCTAAACCCACTTATTTAACACTGAAATAATAAAATTATAGAATTAGAAAAATTATTGATGATTACCAGAGGTTAAGAATGGAGGGGACTGAGATGGGCAGGAGATGGGTGTGGATATAAGGAGACAAGATAAGAGGTCCTTGTGGTAATGGAGATGTTCTGTATCTTGACTGTATCAATTTCAACATCCTGGCTTCAACATTGTACTATCATTTGCAAGATGTTAGCACTAGAGGAAATGGGGTAAGATTCAACTTCTCTGTATTATTTCTTACAAATGCTTATGAATCTACAATTATTGCAATTAAAAAGCTACTGAAAACAGTGAAATGCAGTTATGCTTTCAACTATATTATTTAGTATGTCACACTGTTTTTTTGAGGTAGAAATTTCTAAGTTTTAATATTCATATTATTTACTTCAAGTAAGTCTAATATAAGTTGAAAAATGAGTTATGCATTTTAAAAGGTGAGTGAAAGGATAAATTACCTTACAGGAAAATAATGAAATACAAAAGTGCTCACACAACAAAAACTTGTTTTTAAATGTCCAGAGCAACAATAGTAACAAAGTACTTCATTATTGATTTTTCCACAACAGAAAAATGATTTAGCTATTTCAAAATTATAACTAAAAATCAAGGTTTAGAGTGCAAGTATAGCACTAATTTAGTTCTGCACAATCTGATGTCACAAATTTGATCCAGTTAGAGAAACAGTTATTGTTCTGTTTCCTGGCCACTGGATGCATCTCTAACAAACCATCCAACAACTGCAGACCCCATCGGAAAGAGATAAATGATTTCCAAATCTATTTTTCCTTCCAGAAAAAGGATCAAGGAGAAAAGAGCAAAAACAACCTATAGATTTTAGTTTGGTGCCACTATCCTTTTTTTGCAACATAATGCAAAGAACCATACAATTCACCAATAAAAAATAATCCATTGCCTATTTCTAAATGATATGGCAATGGCATATGTTAATGAAAAAGCATAAAGTTTTTAAAAAGCAATAGCTGCAATGAAAATTTTAACATGTGTACAACAGAATACAGCAAGAAATTTACACAATAGCTTAGGTTGATTGAGTTTAACAAAAACCAACTCTCAAGAGCTGTGAAGAATCTGAGATTTTACTCTACTTGCAAGCTAAATGTTGGCATGTTACTGTTTCAATGATGTTGATAGAAGACACAAGATTTTAGGGTCTGAAACAAAGGCCTTTGCTACTCATGGCACAGCAAGCAACATGAGCATATTTGTGTCAGTCTTCTTTCCCCCAAGTCCCATAGGGGCAGGGCAAGAAGCCCAGATGACACCTGCACACAGAGCTGCATTATGAGAGGGGCCTTAGTTCAAGGGCCCAGCACTTTTTGAGCCGGCATCTAACATTAGTGCAAACAAGCCAGGCCCATGCTCCCAGGAAAACTGGCTCAAATCAGCTGATGGGAAGTCTTCCAAGCTCGCAAACTCAGCAAGGACGTGCAGGAAGGGTCCAGCTCCTCGCAAGCACCAGCACTTATATTTTCTTAAGTACAATTATTACACCAGACAGAAGAATTCAGAAAAACTTAAGATACAAGTAGTAAGTAAACAAGTGAATTACTCCAAAAAAGTTTTGTACTTAATTTTTAAGTGAAATGCACAATGAAATTAAATATTAGCCTACATGAACACCAAACCAAAAATCCAATACATATGTTTTCTATAAGCTAAATCAGTCTGTAGCTAAATCAGTCTGTGGCCAGAATCGACAAATTTTTGAAAAAGCATTTCCCTGCCACCTTTTATTCACCAGTGAGGTTGTAAATTGCTATAAAGCTCCCTAACTTTAGAAGTCTGAGACATGAGTTGAAGAAGTGGTAAAAGAGGTGTATGAGAAATATCTGGGAATAAAAAAGGTTAAAATTTCTAAAAATGTTTTCAGAAAGACCAGGTAGTACAGCCCCACAAAATCTCACAGCTCACCAGAAGTTGTTTGGTACTTCTCAAATTTTATTACGCATAGTAATCACTTGTATATAGTATTTAAATGTGGACTGATTCAGTAGTCTAGGGTGAGGCTTGAGAATGGGAATGGACATTTCTAGTATGCTACCAGATGTTGCCTATACTGCTTAGACTACGCACACTTTCAGGACCAAGAATTTTAAGACTTGCATTGACTGCCAAACTATTGCCTAGGCAAAATCTGTGGTGCATTACACTCTAAATTTGTTCAACAGTGAGATTTTGAAATTTTCTGTCACTGGAAAAAGATGTCACATTACTCATGTATACTGCCTTTAAGTTGTGACTAATAATAATTAAAAATTTTACTTTCATACTTGAAAATTAAGTCAGTACATATGATTATATGTTCTAAATAGTAGCTCTGTGTGCTTTTCTCAACACAAAAATATTTGGAGCACATTGGCCCTCAAGATTATCTTAATGTAGTTCTTAATTATCTTCTGGTATAAGATCTAAGTATAAAGGTAGTACTGATTCCAACTTCAATTAACCAATTTAGCTCACAATGTGCTCTTCCTGCTGCTAGTATTAAGAATAAACCTAAATATATAATTCATTTCTTGGCACTTTTTAAAAGGTCTTTTGATAACATTTGAGCAATATGTAGGTTTCTGTACAAGTTCAGATAATAAACTCATTTTAACAGGGTTGTGAAAACTTGCATGTTGAGAATAAACTAATTTGATTTCTGAAAAGAAATGTCAGGATCATGTATTAAGTATTGTGCCTCTTAAAATTAGATTTGTCTTTCTAAATCCTTAACCCCAAGAAATATGACTCTTTCAAAGAATAATGGCAAATGCATCTGTTCACATTCAAAAAGTTTGTCTATCCTCAAATTATTTAAGACTACTAATAAAGGATACTACTTAGAATCAATCATTTACATACAAAACAACATAATCGTTAGAAGCATAGTCCAAAAAAAGGATTCATTTTTAAAAAAAGAACAAGTTCCACCTGCTTTCAATAAATGGATCAATATATCAATAATACACTATCATTGTCATTGTTTCTTATTGTGATTTTACTACTCAAAATTCCTCAGTATAAGAACAGAAGTCTAGATAATAAGACCTTGCAATCTCATCAAATTAAAATATCTCACACCCTCTAAAAAACTTTTTATAAAGAGCTAACCATTATATATTCAATAACCTTGATGAATGATAAAACTGATAAATACAAAATAACTACAAATTAACTCTCTTGATCTGGTAAAATACAACATCCAAATGTTGAAAAGGACATATTTTAAGACAACCAAGACAAGTAAGCAAATATTTCAGTTTACTTTTTGCTTTTATATTTATACAAAATAATTAAATATATTACTTTTTCTTATACTGAAACCAGAATCATCTTAAAGAGTTAAAATCTACATTAACATAACTATAATTTCTCCAGTGTGACCTTTATAAACATTTGGTAATTTATCACTGATGCAATCTGTGTCTATAGTTTTGAGAAAGGATTTTTAACTGTTTCTTTAATAGAAAACTAAAATAACCTATTCAGGTTATCTATTTCTTCTTCAGTGAGATTCTGTAGTTTGTGTTTTTCAAGGACTTTGCTCATTGTTCTAAATTGTTGGATTTATTGGCATAAAGTTATTCATAATATTCCTTTACTATCCTTTTAATGTCTGTATAATGTGTAGTGATATTCCCTCTCTTACATGTAAAATTACCAATTTGCATCTTCTGGCTAGAGTTTATCAAATTTTCTGATATCAAAGAACCAGCTTTTGGTGTTACTGACTTGTTTTCTTAGTGCCTTTCTATTTTTATTTAATTCATTTCTGCTCTTTATTTCTTCTACTTACTGTGGTCTTAATTTGCTCTTCTTTATTTAGTTTCTTAAGGTGGAAGCTTAGGTCACCAATCTTAAGACCTTTCTATGTTTCTAATAAAAACAGTCAATGCTACAAATGTTCCTGTAAGCACTGCTTTAGCTGCACCCCCACTAGTTTTAATATGCTGTATTTCCATTTTCAGTAAATTAAATAGATTTTCTTAATTCTCTTTGGAATTTCTTCTTTGACTGATGGGTTATTCAGAATTGCACGGTTCAGTTTCAAACAATAAATTTGGGTTTTTCCATGTAACTGAGAGAATGTACTATATATTTGGTCGGAGAACATACTTTTTATGACTTGAATCCTTTTAAGTTTGTTGTGACTTGCATTATGGCCAAGAATGCAGTCTATTTTGTTTTAGATGTATTCTTATGTCATTAGATGGAATATTCTAAAAATACCAATTTGAAGACATCAGGTAATAGCGTTATTAGAAAAACAGTTTTCTATATCCTTACTGATTTTCATCTACTTGTTCTGAGTTATTAAGCAGGATACTAAAATTTCTGATTGTAACTGGAATTTACCTACTTCTTTCAGTTCTATTAGTTTTTGCTCTTTGCATTTTGAAGGTCTGTTATTAGGTACATAAACTTTTAGGATTATTATGCCCTCTTGATGAATTTATCCATTTATTATGATTACCTGACTCTATGTTTAGCCTTGTATCTCATTTGTCTGATATGAATATAATTTTTCCAGCTTCCATTTGATTAATGCTAGCATGGTGTATATTTTTGCCATGTTTTTATTTTTATACTTTGTGTCTTTATATTTAAGCAGGTTCTTATAGACAGTATATAACTAAGCCTGCCTTTTTTTTTAATCCAATACAACAATCTCTGCCCTTTAACTGGATTTTTTTTAGAACATTTACCTTTAAAATAATTGTGCTATTGTTGAATTTAAATCTGACTTCCTGCTTTTTTTTCTCAGGTCTTCCTTGTTCCCTTTTTGCTCACTTCCAGGATTCTTCTACACTGAGGTTTTTAGTTATATCACTTTATCTTCATTATTACTTTACTAGCTAAATCTCTTGTTTATGAGGTTAGTCCAAAAATTACTGTATATACTTTTAAGGCATCAGAGTCTATCTTCATATTATAACACTTCACATATAGAATAACTTAACAATATCTTCACTTCTCTCTTCCCAGCCTTTGCGCTATTATTATACATTGTATTTGTACACTTGCTTTAAATTCTACAATGCATTATAATTATTTTTGTTTAAAAAGTCAATTATCTTTTGTTATCAGCTTTACTGAGTTACAATTTCACACCATAAAATTCATCCTTTTGAACTGTACAATTTAGTGGTTCTTAATATATTCACGGAATAGTGAAAAACATCAACACTATCCAAATTTAGAACATTTCCATCATCCCCCAAAAGAAACATCTGCCCATTATCAGTCACTCCCCTATTCTTCCTGCACCTAATGCCTTGTCAATGATTAATTTACTTTATATTTCTATTATATTTGCCCCTTCTGGACATTTCATACCTTTGAATCAATACATGTTTTTTTTTGTGCATGACTGGCTTCTTTCATTTGGATAATGTTCCCAAAGTTCATTCATATTCTAGCATGTATCAGTACTTCATTAGTTTTTACTGCCAACTATTATTTCACTGTATGGATACCACTTTTTGTTCATCTGTTCATCAGCTGATGACCCTTGGGTTGTTTCCACTGTTTTGCAGTTATGAATAAGATTGCAATGAACATTTGCATACAAGTTTTATGTGGAGATATGTTTTCAATTCTCTTAGATATACCCTTATGATTGGGATTTCTGGGTCATATAGTAACTCTATGGTCATATGTTTTAACATATTGAGGAACTGCCAGACTACTTTCCAAAGTGGCTTAACCATTTTACAACCCACCTACAATGCATGAGGTATCTGATTTCACCAACATCCTCACCAACACTTGTTATTACCGTTCTCTTTTATTATAACCATGTTAGTGGGTATGAAGTGAAATCTCATAGTTTTGATTTGCATTTCCCTAATGACTAATGATGTTGAGCATCTTTTCATGCACTTACTGGCCATTTGTGTATATTCTATTCAGAAATATTTATTCAGACCTTTTGTATATTTTAATTGTATAGATTTTTTAATGTTCTACTAATTCTATCCTATGTATCATTTTGTATTTATTTCTATTGACCCAAATTTCTCCTGGTTACAGGCAGTATCTTCCTACTTTTGTGCATGCCTGGTAATTATGATTGGATACCAGACACTGAATTTTATGTTGACTGCTGGATTTTTATTGTATTCCTTAAAATATCCTGAGGCTTTATTCTGGGATTGTGGGATGCAGTTAAGTTACTTCGATTATGTTTAGCTCTTGTGAGGATGTTTTTAAGCTTTATTAGAGCAATTCCTGAATAGTTTTAAGTCTGCAGTTCATCTGACTCCCATACTAAGGCAATGCTCTTCTGAAGAATACCAAACGTCCCATGTGTTAGATCATTTCACTCTTGCTGGTAGATACACAAACTATTCCTGGCCCACGGAAAGTTTTAGAAATTGTTCTGCCTGCTCCTTTCCAGTAGTTTATCCTGTCTTTAAAAGATTACCAAAGCATGCATTTTAGTGGATTATTGCACACATTGATCAGTACTCTGCCCCAAACTCAGGGTAAATCCACTAAAGATCTCCAGAGCATCTTCTCTTTTTGATTCCGTGCAGCTCTCTCCTTTCTAGTATACTGCCCCACAATGTGAGAATATCCTAACCAACTTGGCCTCCCCAAACTCTGAACTCCCAACTCAGTGACACCTCCAGGCTATGTTTGGGTTTCTTCTCCCCATGCTATAGCCTGGAGCCTCTCCACAGGCAGCGAGCTGTTGTGCGATGTCTGAAAACTATTGCTTCATACATTTTCTCTGGCTTTTAAAAACTTAAGGCTGGGGAAAGATTCTTTTCCTGTTACTCTATTTTGGCTGGGAGTAGAAGTCCTATACTTTTAAGAATATAAACAATTCATTTACCAATATTCTGTCACAGAACCGAGGCCTTTCTCATTGAGTACTGATTTACTTCCTCGAAGTCTTACACGTCATACTCATTATGCTACATCTATGATTCCTAGTTTACTTTCTTTAAAGTATAGAGCACATTTAAGACATTTAAGAAACACTTCCAATAAGTGAAAATGTCTTTGGATCTTATAATTCTGTACACATACACATACATATACCCCACAATTACTTACAGTAATTACATTCATAATTTCTTTTAGTACCTGCCCTTATTCAGTCTTTCCTAATTATTCAAATTATTTTGATAAAAATAACAATTCTTTTTCTTTCCTTTCAGTTTTCATGGGTTTATAGAATTATAATGAAAAGCATAATTCGAATACATGAGTTTGGGAATAAACTCAGCTGGAGGGAAAGAGACACACAGACTACTAGAGAATACCCTACAATAGCCACAACATTCAGGGTGAACCATTCAGTAAGTCAGAAAGACAACAGTCAGAGGTTTGTTAATAAAGCTTCCCCTAAATAATCAAGATGTATCAGATAATGTAATATCTAAGGACTATAGGCTTTTATTAAATACTTCAGAGAACAATCTGTCTGCCAATGAAAGTAAGTATCATACAAAATGGCAATTACTTAGAAGAAACTATAACCCAAAAAGGAGATTGTGCCAGGAAATCCCAACACCTTTCCTAATAAAGGTAATGATGTGAAAATATTAAATACAGGTTCTGACAGGGATTTTGAAGAAGACAAAAGGTGAAGTTTTTGTGACAGTAAGATAACAGACCAGGTGAAAGGGACTGTGCAGACAATGTCTCAGCCATCAGTGATATTCACAGATTGACAACAGCCTAACAAACACGTCTGTGTAAGAATTTGTACCAATAAATGAGTTTTTTCCAAGTAACAAAATGTAGCATGTTATCTATATAACTTTAAAATGTCAAATCAGCTAGATTTTTATGGAGAACTATTACTAATCAGTTTCTTAACTTGTATTGTAAACACTACAATCCCTTAATTATCCTTTAATTAACTAAAGATCTAATTTACTAAAAATTACTTTGGAAAAGAAAAAAGATGACCTTATTTTTTCCTTTTTTTTTTAAATTTAAATTCAATTAGCCAACATATAGTACATTATTAGTTTCAGATGTAGTGTTCAATAATTCATCAGTTGCATATAACACCCAGCACTCATCACATCACCTTCTTAAATGCTAAACTTACTTCATTAAAAGAATTTACCATGTTTAAAATACTGATTTATAGCATTACAAAGAATGGCTTGGCTTAAAGATTTTTAAAAACAAAACCAAACTATATTAAAATAAAAAATGTATATTTTATTACCATAATACTAGGTCTAAGATACTAAGAAATTCCTCCTGAATAATACATTGGATTAAAGTTTCCAATGTGTGATACTTGGAAAACAGTATGATTAAGAACTATGAATACGGGATCTAATAATAACACACCTGATGTTCTTAGGCAAGTCATTTACCTTTTTCCTGCTCTATTTAGTCCTATCTGAAATCTGTACAGGAAACATTAAAAGCCATGCACCACAGGATAAGTTCGGAATGTGAAGTAAATGAAATATGATCAGTACTTCAGAATACCACTAAAGAAAGCAGTACTTCTTTAAGGCTATAGCTAATTATTTCTTTTGACTGTGGTACCTTCAAAATTCACTGCTCTGAGTATTTCTATGACTGTTCCACTGTCTACCAGTTCTCTCAGTGTATAAGCAGAGAACATTTTTTTTTTTAATCTTCAGCTTAAACTTTTCTTTCCGTAGCTTCAGGCAACTGGTATTTTACCACAATCTTCAGAGAATAAGATAGTTCCCTTCCTTCACTGAAAGTGTTACCTTGTAGGGAGGGATCTATAAAGTATGATCAAGTTCTCTGGAGTCTTCTCTTTTCCCATCCATATGAACATAGGAATACGTTATACCTTACCTTTCAATCTCACATTTTTTGATTTTGTAGATATTTTTCCCTGTTAGATTTTTTATACCAAATACAGGCTTTTAAACAACGGGTTTATTACTATCAGAACACCAAATCTTCCCATTTTACATAAACACATGTGAAGTCACAACAGGAAAACTGCTTCAAATGCCATAACAATACTGAACAGAAAAATCATAATGTCACTATATTCAGTCAAAAAATATTATTGAGTACCGGTCCTGTGCCAGGCTCTATACTGGGTACCAGGAACAATGCTGTAAAGCAAATAAACAGACCCTCTGATTTCATCCAGCTCACATTTTAGAGAGAAAGAAGTATTTAAGAAAGACATTAAATGCAAGAAAAAACAAAACATGTTTTGAGTTATTGCAGTAAATATCGGCATCTGTGAGAATCTAACCTAATCCTGGATCGGAGCAGGTCTCACTAAAGAAGTGAGACTTAAGTTATTCCCTTAAGGACGAATATCAGTTAAATAGACAAAGGAAGAAAGAAGTGTTTCATGCAAAGAAGAGAGGCCACGTTAAGGCTGTGAAAAAAATAACTTCAAATGACTCCTGAAGTTCATAATGGCTTGAATTTAGAGTAGGACAAAGGAAAATGAAGCTACACAGTTCTGCTCAGAACTTGTATTCCACATGTAGTCACCTTTATCCTATAGACACCAAGAAACAGAACTTAATCATGTTTTAACTCTGAGATAACATTTTGGCATCAGAGTGGAGATATCAAGAATTACACTTAGCCAAGGAGATGAGTCAGGAGAACTCCATGAAACACCTCCACTGATCTCCACGTGACTTCAGTCTACAGAAATCATTATTTCTCCTTGATAAATATTCTTCACATGGCTTGAACAACATTACATGTCTCGAGGTTTTCCTTCTGCCTCAATGGTTGTTCTTTTTAGTCTCTGTTGCACTGTAGATAAACGTCACATCCCTTTCAAAGGTAAAACAGTTTGGGTTAAAATACATACATGTTGACACAAGATCAAACATTATTCTGGCTATTTCTGTGAGGGTGTTGAATGAGATTTACATTTAAATTGGTGGACTTGAAGTGGAGCAGACAGCCCTCAGTAATGTGAGTGGGTCTTATCCATTTGGTTGAAGGGCTTAACAGAAAGAAAACTGACCTCCCCCAAACAAGAGAGAATTCTGCCTATAGACTGTTTTTGGACTCAAATGGCAACAAACTCCTCCCTTGTTCTCCAACCTGCCAGCCACCCCATCAGATTTTGAACTTGCCCATACTCCAGAAGCTAATGAGACAATTTCCTAAAATAAATGTATTTCTCTCCGGATATACAACCTATTGGTTCTGTTTCTCTGGAGAACCCTAATCAACACAGTATCCATTTAGCCTTAGTTTAGCCCCAACACACCTACTAAAAGAGAGATATATTAAACACTAAGGGAAATAAAATATAATGCCTGTTATAATAGAATTATTTTAAAAGCACATATGAGACACAAAGGAGAGAGATGTCCATGCTAGCCTATATAGATCAGGATAGGCTTTCTCAGGGGTTGATCTAAGCCTGAAAAATGAATAAATACTCTGCAAGCAGATGGGAGGGGGGCGGTGAAGCAACTTCCCTGCATGAGAAGAAGCCCAGAGATATGAAACAGCATGCCATATTAGAAAACCACAAGTGGGTTTATATAGCTCAAGCATAGGGTGAGTGGGGACTAGGGCAAGAGAGTAGGCAAGTGATAGAACCAGAAAAATATAATAGGGCCAACTCATGAGAGATCTGATTTGAGAAGGTAAGCAGTTTGAATTTTATTTTGTAGGGAAGCACATAAAGGTTCTAAAAATAGGCAAACTTGATCACAGCTCCATTTTTAAAAGATACCTCTGGTAGCAGTGGTAAGAACAAGGTCAAAGGGATAGAAATGAGGGGAGGGAAACCAGCATGGATGGACCACATTGGAGGTCAGTGCCTGGGTCTGATTAGGCTGCCATTACCAAAGTACCATAGCCTAGGTGGCTTAAACAACAGAAATTTATTTCTCATGTTTCTGGATGAGATCAAGTTACTAGCTGATTAGGTTCCCTAGTAGAAGCTCTCTTGCTGGCTTGCAGACAGCCACCTTCTTGCTATTTCCTCACATGGCCTTCCCTCAGAATGTGTGTGTGGGGGGGATCTCTCTCTCTCTCTCCTTTTTCATGTAAGGCCACCAATCCTATCAGATTAGGACCCCACCCTTATGACCTCATTTAACCTTAATTACCTCCTAAAAGTCCAATCTCCAAATACAATAACATTTAGGGCTTAGGGCTTCAACATGTGAATTCTGGGAGAGGGGCACAATTCAGTTCCACGGCTGCAATGTAGCAATTTAGTTAAGAGATGATAGATACCTAAGTGGAACTGATAGCAGTGGAGGTGGAGAAAGATGTCATGCTAAGAAGGTAAAAGAACAAGACCTGGTTGCAAGTTAAATATGAAAAGTGAAAGGATTTAGGAACTTTCTGACTTACATAACTGGATGAATGGTAATAACATTCATTAAAACTGAGAACCCAGGTTATTGGCCTAGTAGAACCCCAGGGGCTTCAGACTTAGAAAATGCAGGCCCAGTGAAGAAGTCAGACTGAAAACAGAGGGATTACTGAAGATCTATCTACTGAAGACTTAACAAAGTCTGAGATTTGATTTTGCCATGGTTACGAACTAATCTGTTAGCCTGTTACATGGATGCTGACAGCAGACTCAGAACTTCTGGGTCATAGACAAAGGACTTTATTAATCATGACATAGCATAGGGATGTTTGCATTGGTTCCCTGGATCCCAAATTCCTGGGGGGTAGCATGGTATGAGCCTAGATGGATGCTGTGCTCATATGGTTTGACGTAAAGGTGAGGGATATGAAGTTGGGGAACCTACCATTTTAGAGCAAGCTGTAAGCAATCCTGTTCTTTGTCTCATCTTATCCCTCAAGATGACACAAACACAACTCTGAGAAATGGCTATGCAAAAAGCAGGCAGGGCCTTGCATTCTTGGCAGAGGTAGTAAGACATGTAAGAGCAAGAGAAAATCCTGTCACAACACTCAACAGACCTAGTTCATTCCCTCTGAGACTCCAAATGCATTTATGCCCGAGGCAAAATACTAAGTAAGCTATCTCTAAAAAAGAACAAGCCCCACTCACATAAAAGATGCTCCTTCAAGTTTCCAGTCATCTTCTATTTCCCCCCCCATATATCTGTGAAACTTTTCAAACATATAGAAAAGCTGGAAAATAATATAATAACTTTACATTTACTCCCTTTGATTGAACAACTGTTAACAACATTTTGCCATATATGCTTTCTTTTTATTTCTACAGGCTTTTATCTTCTCTTTCTTAAGAAGCATTTAAAAATAACATGCTTTGGGGGCACTTGGATGGCTCAGTCAGTTAAACATCTGCTTTCGGCTCAGGCCATGATCCCAGAGTCCTGGGATCGAGCCTCTTGTCGGGCTCCCTGCTAAGTGGAGAGTCTGCTTCTCCCTATCCTTCTGCCCCTACCCCTCGCTTGTCCTCTCTCTCTCTCCCTCTCTCTCTCTCTCAAATAAATTAAATTTAAAAATCTTTTAAGATCTGATTAGAGTCAGATTCAGCATATATAACCAGACTATTCAGTTAATGCTTTGTACTTCAAATTGCATCACATGAGAAGAAACATAAATGTCAAGTTATTCTATTACTAGTAATACTAACTGTTCACTTAAGTGCCCGTAGTTAGATCTCTATTTAAACGTACATATTTTTCCCTTTACAATTGCAAGAAAACTCTGAGGTGATACTTCAGAACTATGCAAATATACTGTGCAAACAGTCCCTCACATCCTTTCACCTAATGAAATTAGCATCCACTGATAAGCATTATCTGAATCAATTATTTCATGGAAGGGCTGTACTTAGTTTTCTAGTATTAATGAAATAAAACTATCAAAAACTTATAACAGCTGTAAACAACACAATTTAGCATCTCACAATCTGTAGATCACAAGTCAACGCTGGTTTCTCTGCTCAAGACCAAAATCAAGGTGTCAGCCTACGGGTTCTTATCAGGAAATTTTGGAAGGAGTCTACTTCCAAGCTCCTTCAGATAGTTGGCAACAGCTAGTTCACTGAAGTTGCAGGCCTGAGATCCCCATTTCCTTAAAGGCTATTGGTACATGGACACCCTTAGCTCCCACAAGCTTCTATATGGTCCTAGAACGTGGGCCCTACCTATATCTCGGGCCAGCACTGACATGTTGAATCCTCCTCATGTTTGGACCTCTCTGGCTTCCCTTCTGATGCATCTCTTACAAATTCCTCTTCTGTCAAATCTCTGTCTCTGACTGTTCTGCCCTTCTTGTCAGTTTTAAATAACTCATATAATTGCATTTGGGTCTGCCCAGAAAATCCAGAATAACCTCTCTATATTAAGGTCAGCTGAATAGTAATCTTAATTACATCTGCAAAGTCCCTTCACAATAGTACCTAGATTAGTGTTTGATTGAGTAAGCAGAAAATGTGAATCCTCAAAAAACATTTTAAGAATTATGCTACCATAGGTGGCAGAATGGTGATTTTCTAATTCTGTCATATTTACTACTTCTACTAGCCAGTATTCTTTGGTAAAGAAGAGCATTCCTTCCTCACCCGCAAATGAACTACAGTTCCTTATAAGACTAGCTGCTTAATTCCTTCCCTTTGATTACCAATTTTTACATAGTTTCCATCTGATGATGGCAAATTAACTATATTTTTAAAAAATTAAGAAATGATGACTTTTTAAATGTTTTATAATCACTAGAACCTTTATTCTGCTTTATCCTCAAATTGTCTCAATTTTGGCCAAAAGAAGCCCTTTCAGATTGGCCCCTCTGTCCTTTTCACACACCTCCATTAGATTAAGTGTTTCCTTTACGGTAAAATATAATGTGCGAGGCTTATCTTGTATTTTCCCAGTCCCTGATCTGGAATCAGCCTTCTCTCCAGTGACTCTTGCTTGACTCCTTTTACTAAGCAATGCATTTAGACACCAAGATGTTGCCATTAAGTGTACTCATCGTTAAGAGGAAGCCACTACCTCCAAGCCTTTTAGTGGGTAGAACTAGGAAATATATTTTTTAAAACGTAATGAGTTTCTAGTGATATTCCAAAATTTAAACTTTTCTCTGCATGGGTTTTCCTAACTGCTTTGTTACAGTTTGTATCTCTTTTATCTAATCCTGAAAATCAGAGTTCACAATTACATTTACATATTTACTTATTTGTTTTAATACACCATGTTAATAAAATAGCATCAACATTACTATACCAATATCACTATTAACAATAAAACCACTGAGTTCATTTTAACATTTCACTGCCCATTCTCAACCACAGGACAAATCCAACAAAGGAAGTACCAAGTATTGTATCCAAAAGACATTAGAAATAATTCTTTTTTCTCTTTTGTTACATTACTAACTAGATATACACTACATCTTCTTTCAAATTTTGTGGTATGGTTTTTTTTTTCTAAAATATTGAAATCTACAATGGTTCAAAAATCAAAAGTGTAAAAAAAAAAGTATTAGAGATTTCTCAATGCCATCCCTTCATCTCATTCCTCCAAATACCCCATAGATAAATATTATTAATTTTGAGGTGATTTTTCCAGTTTTTTTCACAAAAATAAACATATAACATTATATATGCATTTTCCCCCCTTTCTCACACAAAAAGGAAAATGCATCTGTAATTTTATAAGATATTGGCAATTTCTCATTTAAAGAGATTATACCACTTTATTTTACAAAACTACCAGTAACATATGAAAGGTTCTTTCTCACTACAGCCCCATCTACTGAGTGTGCCATCAAGCTTATAGGATCTTTCTCAACCTGACAGATGAGAAATATTACTTTAGCACAGCCTTCATTAACATGTTTCTTGTTATGAGTGAATTTTAACGTCTTTTCATATGTTTAAAGGCTATTTGCATTATTTTCCCTGAACTGATTGTTCATGCATATTTGCCCACTGTTGGGGATTTCTGTGGATTATTGGTGTTATTTTGTTTTGTTTTGTTTTCTTTGTTTTTTTTTTTTGTTTTTGGAAGGGGTTTTTCTTTTCAAGTTTTACAGGAGCTAATATTCTCTGGCAACATCCCTGCTTTCTGATATGACAAGATATTCCAGATTCAAGTCATTTGTTTTTGGCCGCACACTGGACTCCAACATTTCTCCAAAGAATTTGTATTATTTTAATAGGAAGTAGTATTTCAAAACCACAATCATTGATACTGGGTTGGTATTTCAAAAATATGATCAGGAGGAGTTAAGATGGCAGAGGAGTAGGGGACCCCTTTTTCAGCCGGTCCCCTGAATCGAGCTGTATAGGTACCAGACCAGCCTGAACATCCACGGAATCAGCCTTAGACACAGGAGGATACATCTGGATCTCTACAAATGAACATCTCCAGCACTGATTATTGAGGTACGAAGCAGGGAGCCGTGAAACCACGCACAGATATCAGAAGATAAATGGAAGGGGGAAGGAGCCGCTGTGTTTGGGTGCCAGGAAGTGGTAGCCACCTGCACGTGGGAACGGATGGACTCGCGGACCGGCACCTGCGAGACAGCAGACTGAGACCGTGAGCCGGGAGTGCGACACCAGACTGAAACGGAGCTCCAGTGTGCTCACTGGAACCAGACTGAGACCGGGAGCTCTGGGAGCAGGCAGGGGCGGCTGGCGGCTGGCGGCCAGCGGCTGGCGGTGTTAGAAACACAAAGGACAGAGATGCGCCGGCCCTGGAAGTGAGAACTGGGACGCCGGGTGTCGAGTGCATATCCCTAGACGCTGCAGGGTTGAGCAGCACCAACAGAAACAGAGTTAAAGTGGCCAGAACATCAGTGGAGAACGGTCCGTGATCCCTCTGTTCTGAGACAGAGGCTGAGATTCGGCCACTGCTGCTCTGACTCTCAGAAGAGGCACAGCAAAGCGCCAGGAAAAGCCGCCAGAGAACAAAAGCCTGGAAATACCAGCTCACAGTGTGCCAATCCCCATCCCCCCTCTCAGGGGACACAGAGACTCTACCCAAACAGGGCTGCCTGAGTATCGGCATGGCAGGCCCCTCCCCCAGAAGGCAGGCTGAAAAATCAAGAAGCCCACATCCCTAAAATCCCTATAAAACAAGGGCGCACGGCCTGGGTCCCGGACAATAATTTGGGCTCTGGACAAACCCGCAACATCTCATCAGAATGACGAGAAGGAGAAATCTCCCCCAGCAAAAAAAAAAAAAAAAACAATGAGTCTGTGGCCTCTGCCACAGAACTAATGGATATGGATATAACCAAATTATCAGAAATGGAATTCAGAGTAACAATGGTCAAGATGATGTGTAGACTTGAAAAAAGTATTAACGAAAATGTTAATGACAATATAGAATCTCTAAGGGCGGAAATGAGAGTGAATCTGGCAGAAATTAAAAATTCTATGAGCCAAATGCAGTCCAAACTAGAGGCTCTGATGGCCAGGGTGAATGAGGCAGAAGACCGTATCAATGAATTGGAGGATGGGTTAGTAGAAGAGAAAGCTAAAATAGAATCTGGACTCAAAAAAATCCATTCTCATGAATGTAGGTTACGGGAGATTACTGACTCAATGAAACGTTCCAATGTCAGAATCATCGGCATCCCTGAGGGGGTGGAGAAAAACAGAGGTCTAGAAGAGATATTTGAACAAATTGTAGCTGAAAACATCCCTAATCTAGCAAAGGAAACAACATTCCTGTCCAAGAGGCAGAGAGGACCCCTCCCAAGCTCAACCACGACAAACCTACGCCACGTCACGTCATAGCGCAATTCGAAATATCAGATCCAAGGATACAGTATTGAAAGTGGCCAGGGCAAAGAAATATCTCACGTACCAAAGCAAAGCTATCAGAATTGCGTCACACCTGTCTACACAGACCTGGAATGAGACAAATGGTTGGGGGGGGAGCATTTTTAAAGCTCTTTCAGAGAAAAACATGCAGCCAAGGATCCTTTATCCAGCGAGGCTGTCATTCAGAATTGATGGAGAAATAAAGACCTTTCAGAATTGCCAGTCACTGACCAATTTCGTAACCATGAAATGAGTCCTACGGGAGATATTAAGGGGGGTTCTATAAAGGTAAAAAGGCCCCAAGAGTGATACAGAACAGAAAGTCACAATCTATAGAAACAAAGACTTTACTGGCAACATGGCATCATTAAAATCTTATCTCTCAATAATCAGTCTCAATGTAAATGGCCTAAATGCTCCCATAAAACGCCACAGGGTTGCAGATTGGATAAAAAGACATGACCCATCCATTTGCTGTCTACAAGAGACTCATTTTGGACCTAAAGATACATCCAGACTGAAAGTAAAGGGATGGAATACCATCTTTCACACCAATGAACCTCAAAAGAAAGCTGGGGTAGCAATTCTCATATCAGACAGATTGGATTTTAAACTAAAGAGTATAGTTAGAGACAGAGAAGGGCACTATATTATTCTTAAAGGATGTATCCAACAAGTGGATATGACAATTATAAATATATATGCCCCCAACAGGGGAGCAGCAAGATACACACGCCAACTCTTAACCAGAATAAAGAGTCATATAGATAAAAATACGTTAATAGTAGGGGACCTCAACACTCCACTATCAGAAATAGACAGAGCACCCATGCAGAAAATTGACAAAGAAACAAGGGCTTTGAATGCCATACTCGACGAGCTGGACCTCATAGATATATATAGAACACTACACCCCAGAACCAAAGAATACTCATTCTATTCTAATGCCCATGGAACATTCTCAAGAATAGACCATGTTCTGGGTCACAAAACAGGTCTCAACCGATACCAAAGGACTGAAATTATTCCCTGCATATTCTCAGACCACAACGCTCTGAAATTGGAACTCAACCACGAGGAAAAATTTGGAAGAAACTCAAACACTTGGAGACTAAGAACCATCCTGCTCAGGAATGATTCGATAAACCAGGAAATCAAAAATCAATTTAAACAATTTATGGAGACCAACGAGAATGAAAACACAATGGTCCAAAACCTATGGGACACTGCAAAGGCAGTCCTAAGGGGAAAGTACATAGCTATCCAAGCCTCACTCAAAAGAATAGAAAAATCTAAAATGCAGTTTTTATATTCTCACCTCAAGAAGCTGGAACAGCAACAGAGGGACAGGCCTAATCCACGCACGAGGAAGAAGCTGACGAGGATTAGAGCAGAAATCAATGAATTAGAAACCAGGAGCACAGTAGAGCAGATCAACAGAACTAGAAGCTGGTTCTTTGAGAGAATTAATAGAATTGACAGCCACTGGCAAGACTAATCCAAAAGAATAGAGAAAGGACCCAAATTAATAAAATTATGAATGAAAAAGGAGAGGTCACAACCAACACCAATGAAATTGGAAGGATTATTAGAAACTTTTATCAACAGCTTTATGCCAATAAATTAAGCAATCTGGAAGAGATGGAGGACTTCCTGGAAACCTATAAACTACCAAGACTGAAACAGGAAGAAATTGATTTTTTAAATCGGCCAATTAATTATGAAGAGATTGAGTCAGTGATAAACAACCTTCCAAAAAACAAAACTCCAGGCCAGGATGGTTTTCCTGGGGAATTCTACCAAACATTCAAAGAATAAATAATACCTATTCTCCTAAAGCTATTTCAAAAAATAGAAACAGAAGGAAAGCTACCAAACTCATCCTATGAGGCCAATATTACCTTGATCCCCAAACCAGGCAAAGACAGCATCAAAAAGGAGAATTACAGACCGATTTCCCTGATGAATATGGACGCCAAAATCCTCAACAAGATCCTGGCTAATAGAATCCAACAGTACATTAAAAGGATTATCCATCATGACCAAGTGGGATTAATCCCCGGGATGCAAGGGTGGTTCAACATTCACAAATCTATCAGTGTCTTAGATTTTATCCAGAAGGAAAAATTCAAAAATCATATGATTCTCTCAATAGATGCAGAAAAAGCATTTGACAAAACAGCATCCTTTCCTGATTAAAACCCTTCAGAGTGTAGGGATAGAGGGTGCATTCCTTAATTTCATAAAAACCACCTATGAAAAGCCTACAGCAAATATCATTCTCAATGGGGAAAAGCTGGAAGCCTTTCCCTTAAGATCAGGAACAAGACAAGGATGCCCACTCTCCCTACTATTATTCAACATAGTACTACAAGTCCTTGCAACAGCAATCAGACAACAAAAAGGGATAAAAGGTATCCAAATCGGCAAAGAAGAAGTCAAACTGTCTCTCTTCGCAGATGACATGATACTCTATATGGAAAACCCAAAAGAATCCACTCCCAAACTATTAGAAGTTATAGAGCAATTCAGTAATGTGGCAGGATACAAAAATCAATGCTCAGAAATCAGTTGCATTTCTATACACGAATAATGAGACTGAAGAAAGAGAAATTAGGGAATCCATCCCATTTACAATAGCATCAAAAACCATACGTTATCTTGGAATTAACTTAACCAGAGACATAAAGGATCTATATTCTAGAAACTATAAATCACTCTTGAAAGACATTGAAGAAGACACAAAAAGACGCAAAAATATTCCATGCTCATGGATCGGAAGAATTAACATAGTAAAAATGTCCATGCTACCCAGAGCACTCTACACTTTCAATGCTATCCTGATGAAAATACCAATGACACTTTTCAAAGAACTGAAACAAATAGTCCTTAAATTCGTATGGAACCAGAAAAGGCCCTGAATCGCCAAGGAACTGCTGAAAAGGAAAAACAAAGCTGGGGGCATCACAATGCCAGATTTCAAGCTGTACTTCAAAGCTGTGATCACAAAGACAGCATGGTACTGGCACACAAATAGACACACAGACCAATGGATCAGAATAGAGAACCCAGAAGTGGACCCTTGGCTCTTTGGGCAACTAATCTTTGATAAAGCAGGAAAAAACGTCTGGGGGAAAAAAGACAGTCTCTTCAATAAATGGTGCTGGGAAAATTGGACAGCTATATGCAAAAGAATGAAACTTGACCACTCTCTCACACCATACACAAAGATAAACTCCAAATGGATGAAAGACCTCGCTGTGAGACAGGAATCCATCAAAATCCTAGAGGAGAACATAGGCAGCAACCTCTATGACATCGACCAAAGCAACCTTTTTCATGACACATCTTCAAAGGCAAGAGAAACAGAAGGTAAAATGAACTTGTGGGACTTCATCAAGATAAAAAGCTTCTGCACAGCCAAGGAAATAGTCAAGAAAACAGGCAGCCCACGGAATGGCAGAAGATATTTGCAAATGATACTACAGATAAAAGACTGGTATCCAAGATCTACAAAGAACTTCTCAAACTCAATACGCAAGAAACGAATAAATCATAAAATGGGCAGAAGATATGAACAGACACTTTTCCAATGAAGACATACAAATGGCTAACAGACACATGAAAAATGTTCAAAATCATTAGCCATCAAATCAAAACTACACTAAGATACCACCTTACGCCAGTTAGAATGACAAAAATTGAATCAAATTCAAATCAAAACCACACTAAGATACCACCTTATGCCAGTTAGAATGACAAAAATTGACAAGGCAAGAAACAACAATTGCTGGAGAGAATGTGGAGAAAGGGGATCCCTCCTACACTGTTGGTGGGAATGCAAGTTGGTACAGCCACTCTGGAAAACAGTGTGGAGGTCCCTTAAAAAGTTAAAAATTGAGCTACCCTATGACCCAGCCATTGCACTACTGGGTATTTACCCCAACGATACAGACGTAGTGAAGAGAAGGGCCATATGCACCCCAATGTTCACAGCAGCATTGTCCACAATAGTTAAATCATGGAAGGAACCGATATGCCCTTCAACAGATGACTGGATTAAGAAGCTGTGGTCCATATACACAATGGAATATTACTCAGCTATCAGAAAGAACGAGTTCTCAACATTTGCTGCAACATGGATGGCACTGGAGGAGATAATGCTAAGTGAAATAAGTCATGCAGAGAAAGACAATTATCATATGATTTCTCTCATCTATGGAACATAAGAACTAGGAAGATCGGTAGGGGAAGAAATGGATAAACAAAGGGGGGTAATCAGAAGGGGGAGTGAAGCATGGGAGACTATGGACTCTGAGAAACAAACTGAGGGCTTCAGAGGGGAGGAGGGTGGGGGAACAGGATGGACTGGTGATGGGTGGTGGTGGGGGGGCACGTACTGCATGGAGCACTGGGTGTTATACGCAACTAATGAATCATTGAACTTTACATCAAAAACCAGGGATGTACTGTATGGTGACTAACAGAATATAATAAAAAAACATTAAAAAAATATGATCAATGCTACTGGGTTCATAGTTTTATTTAATTTTTTGCATTTAGAACTTTGATCAATTTGGAGTTCATTCTGGTGTACACTGTGATTATTGGTCAAATTTTATATTCTTACAAATGATTATTAATTACTTAAAGTTCCTTTTCCCCCAGTGATTTACAACTGCACTATAATATAAACTGTATTTCCATGTGTATTTGAACTTTCAAAGTATTTGTGGGCTTTATATTCTATTCAGTTGGGTCTGTGTTTGCTCATATGTCAATGCCACATTGTTTTTGAGAGGCTTACAGTTTTTCTCAGTTGGGTTTTCTCATTATTTCAGTGACTACTTCTTCAATTCTAAGATGTGTAATTACTAATACCACCCTAGCTATATAGTATCCCACTTGTAAGAATGGATGCTAAAGAGAGATGGAAGTCAAAGGAAAATGCTAACCAACTCTGGGCTGATGGTCAGGTCTTCATCTCTACCACAGAAGTTAAATTTGAGGGGTGCCTGCGTGGCTCAGTCATTAAGTGTCTGCCTTTGGCTCAGGTCATGATCCCAGGGTCCTGGGATTGAGCCCCACATTGGGCTCCCTGCTCAGTGGGAAGCCTGCTTCTCCCTCTCCCACTCCCCCTGCTTGTGTTCCCTCTCTTGCTGTCTCTCTCTCTGTCAAATAAATAAATAAAATCTTAAAAAAAAAAAAAAGAAGTTAAATTTGATGTCAGTAATAAGTAGACTAAGAGAGAAAGGGGAAAAGAATAACTAGAAATTAAACCTTTATAATATTAATAATAAAGGTAAGTTATAAATCTTAAACAGAGCAGTTCTATTTTTATTTCATACTCCTAACCCTTGCATGGCATATTTAAGAATATAAAATGATATCATATGTATGTATCTTACTAATTCATCACCACTGTATGAATAATTTTATTTGCACTTTATAGTGGGGGATCAAAAACATTTTTCTGAAGTCATACAGTTAGTATTGACCAAAACTAGGACCCATATTTCTGGATGGCTAGCCATTCTTTTCTATCAGAACATAAGATCTGTGAATTTCACATTATATGAAGGTATTAATTATACATTAATTATGGCAACTGGAAAAAACCCTAGGAGAGGAAGATGGCAGTGGAGTAGGAGGACCCTAGGCTCACCCCAACCCACAAATACAACTTGGTAACTATCAAATCATCCTAATTATCCCAGAAATCAACCTGACCACTGACAGAACAAACTCCACAACTAAAGGGAGATAAAAAAACAAACAAAATCCTAAAAACAAAAAACAAAATAAAACAAAACACACAGAAAGAAGGTAGGAAGTGCGGAGACATGGTTTAGGGGAGAAGAAGATCATGGCTGCTGTAGAGGGGAGGGAGCTGTGGTCACAGAGAAAGGGTGAGAGAGAGGAGCATACAGGGGAATGCACAGGAGAGTATTTCTCCATAGCCGTTGGCTTGGAAAATGAGAGGGGTTGAATTTCCTGAGTTCTTAGAACCAGCAACCCCTTAATGCCTGGAGTTCTAAAGATTAGTGGGCTTGGCTGGGATAGAGCCTGGATGGCATTGCAGTACTCTTGAAAAGAAGGCTGGCGAACAAGGGGGGGGGGGCAGTGAGCATGGAAACATTGATCTTAAGAACACCTGGTGCACATAGTGGGGAGATTATTTCTCTTCTCGGAGCATGTTGCTAAGAGGCAGCATTCACAAATACAGGGCTCCTGGAATAAAGGAGCTGGCCAATGCCATTTCTCTCCCCCATCCCTCACCATAAACACAAGCCACCTATGGGAAGCACCAAAGCATGAACACTGGCTGCCTAACTTACTTAAACTAAGCCTCACCTGCCTGCAGTCCATGGAATTACCTTTCCAGTCACACTTGTGTCAGTCCCAGCCCAGTGGGCCCCTCCAACAGGAGACCAGCATAAACCCCTGCTTACACCACATCTCCCAACAATAGAGTTCTGCAGGGCCTCAGTTCTGGTGGAGGTGGTGACAGGTCTCATTTCACAAGCAGACTAGAGCACACCTAGTTAAAACTCACCACATTCTGGCCAGGGACCAAACAGTACCAACAGCAGACAAGAAGAGTCACTGCAGGCAACTGGCCTGAAGGACACAGCAGCCAGAACACAACAGTATAGCACACTCAGAACACACTAGAGACACTCCCAAAAGTGCCAGGCCCCAGGCATTACATGACCTCTTCTTTATAAAGCTATTACTTTCAGTAAAGGAGACATACCTGGCTTTGCTAATACAGAGAAGCACACAGAGACTTAAACGAAATGAGAAGACAGAGGAATTTATCCCAAATGAAAGAACAAGATATGGTCATGGCCTGAGATCTAAACAAAACAGTTATAAATAACATGACTAATGGAGAATTTAAAGCAGCAATCATAAGGATACTCACTGGACTTGAGAAAAGAATGGAAGACATCAGTGAGACCCTTAACACAGAGATAAAAGACTTAAAAAAAGATTCAGAGATGAAGAGTGAAATAAATGAGATTAAAAACATGCTTGACGCAATGAACAGCAGACTGGAAGAAGCATAGGCGTGAACTGGTGACATAGAAGACAAAGTAAGGGAAAGCCATGAAGCTGAACAAAAGAGAGAAAGAACAATTATGCAAAATGAGAACAGACTTAGGGAACTTAGTGACCACATCAAATGTAATAATATTCACATTATAGGAGTTTCAAAAGAAGACAGAGAAAAGGGGGCAGAAAATTTATTTGAAGAAATAATAAGTGAAAACTTCCCTAATCTGGGGAAGGAAACAGACATCCAGATCCAAAAGGCACAGAGAACTCCCATCAAAATCAACAAAAGCAGGCGAACACCAAGACATGTTGTAATTAAATTGGCAAAATATAGTGATAAAGAAAAAAATCTTAAAAGAAACAAGACAAAAGAAGACATTAACTTATAAGGGAAAACCCATAAGGCTAGTAGGAGATTTTTCAACAGAACGCGGCAAGCCAAAAGGCAGTGGCATGATATATTCAAAGTGCTGAACGGGAAAAGTCTGCAGCCAAGAATACTATATCCAGCAAGGCTATCATTCAGAATAAAAGGAGAGATAAAGAGTTTCCCAAAGAAACAAAAGCTAAAGGAGTTCATGACCACTAAACCAGCTGTACAAAAAATGTTAAAGGGGACTGTTTGAGTGAAAAGGAGAGACCAAAAGTGACAGTATAAAGGCAGCAAACACAAAAGCAGAAAAAAGAAATATTCCTGTAAAAAATCAGTCAAGGAACTCACAAAATAAAAGGATATAAAATATCCTTAAATTGTGGGGAGGAGAAGAGGAAAGAATGGGTTCAAACTTAAATGACTATCAACTTAATAGACTGCTATATGCTGAAGAGTATATATACAAACCTAATGGTAACCAAAATCAAAAGCCATTAATAAAAATGCAAAGAATAAAGAGAAAGAAATCCAAATATATCACTAAAGAAAATCAGAAAAACATGAGAGACAAGTAAGGATCAGAGAAAACCAAGAAATCAAAGAAGAAGTAAAAAATTACATGGAGAAAAATGAAAATGAAAACCCAAAGGTACAAAATCTCCTTGAAGCAGCAAAAGTGGTTCTAAGAGGAAAGTATATGGCAATACAGGTCTACCTCAAGAAGCAAGAAAAATCTTAAATAAACAACCTAACATAACACCTAATGGAGCTAGAAAAAGAACAACAAATGAAGCCTAAAGCCAGTAGAAGGAAAGAAATAATAAAGACTAGGGCAGAAATATATAATATAGAAACTAAAATAATCAGATCAATAAAACCAGGAGCTGGTTCTTGGGGAAAAAAAAAAATCAATAAAACATAAATCTCTAGCCAGATTTAGCAAAAAGAAAAGAGAAAGGACTCAAATAAAATCACAAATGAGAGAGGAGAAATAACACCCAACACCAGAGAAATACAAACAATTATAAGAGATTATGAAAAGCTATACACCAACAAACTGGACAACCTAGAAGAAATAGGTAAATTCCTAGAAACACTAAATTACCAAAACTGAAAGAGCAAGACATAGAAAATTTGAACAGATTGACACCTGCAAAGAAACTGAATCAGTAATCAAAAAACTCCCAACAAATGTAAGTATAGGACCAGATGGCGTCACAGGTGAAAAAAAAATTATGCCCTTAGTTTTTGTGTGATTCTAGTCAAGAATAAAAAGCCATGCTTATAAGACTATCTAATCACTGCTATTCTCTTATTAAGCACATTGACAATTTATTCTTTTTTTTTTTTAAGATTTTATTTATTTATTCGACAGAGATAGAGACAGCCAGAGAGAGAGGGAACACAAGCAGGGGGAGTGGGAGAGGAAGAAGCAGGCTATTAGCGGAAGAGCCTGATGTGGGGCTCGATCCCATAACACTGGGATCACGCCCTGAGCCGAAGGCAGACGCTTAACCGCTGTGCCACCCAGGTGCCCCGACAATTTATTAATTCTTAAAAAGGTAATTAAGATAAATATTAAAGGAAATGCAAAGACTGAAATTAGTTAAGAAAATGAATAGTAATTAATAGTAATTCAGCATTGACATGAAAGAGATAGTTGGGAAAATTTCACAAATTACATGCTGGGTTTTACAAATGACGCCTAAAGCCTAAATTCTACTTACTACTTAACATGATAGCCTTTGGAGTCTTCCTGATTGAGCCTACCAGAAACATTATTCTCTGGCATTCAACTCCAGTATATATACTGAAGAATTTTATTTTGAAAATTACCCTTTCACACCACTCTCCCACATCCTTAAACCCTGACAGTATCTTTCTAAATTTAGATACATTATCCAAACTTATTATAGGCTATATATTTTTATCAAGCTATATGTAGATAGTAAAAAAAAAAAAAAAAGACATATTAGCAAAAGCATTTGACTATAAAAACGTAACTATGTGAATGCAAAGAGTATTCTTTTGTGTAGTTATGGAACTGCATTCTAAAAACAAACTGACATCTCAGTTTATTTTACTTACACAATAAGTTTAATTTACATAGAAATGACAGAGCATTTCAGGAGCAAGTCTTAAAAACAATTTCTGCTGAATGACTGCTATAATAATCTCCTTAAGAGAGAAATAAACATAAACTAAAACGGCAGTTGTGAAACATACATAGAAGCTTTCTAGTGAAGACAAAACTCGACATTTAGTAGGAACAAACTAAAAGAAAAAAAAAAAAACCAGAAACGGTTTTGGTTTAGATTGTTGGCTAAAGTCAGAATCTGTATCCTTAAAACTTCCATCTTAAGCATATTAGAAGCTATTTATTAAGGCAGGCTCCTAGGCAATAAACTCAAATTGCACTATCTTCTGAATTCCACCGTATCCATCAATGAGGAGAAAGGAGGTTCTTCAGTGTTTCTGTGTCCAGGACGTGGTGAGATGCTTTCTACAAGTTCTCACTTAACTGCAACTAGCGACCTCACTGGTAACATGAAGTACTAAATTTTTCCAGAATTTAAATGCAAACCTTATTTGTCTTCTAGGAACTTTAGACAGTTATACAAGAACTTCTGTTTTCTGAATTATAGCAAATTAAGTCTAGAGTTTGACTATGAAGAAATAAAAATTTTCCAACACAACATGTCACAAATACAGACTACCTTTAATCAAATAATTTTAATCAGCAAAACTATAATTGTCTGAAATTCTTAGAAATTAAATGGGAATTAGAGTAAAATAATTGAAAATTGCTTAGTTTACAAATGGCATAAATTATCAATAGCATATCATTCTCCTTTCTTCCAATAAGAAAATATATCTTTATGTTCAAATTCCTAAAATCAAGAAATTTCCTAAAATGCATAGGTCTAGAATTTATAGTTTACATATTTGTATCATACTCATTTACTATTCAACGACTACCATGAGAACACAGGAAATTTCCCCAAACTGCTGAAAGACAAGCATTAAAAAATACTGTAATAAATTTAAGAGAAAGGAAGCAAACTCATGCCATTAGTTTACCAACATTTTTTAATTCTATTTTATTATTTTTAACTTAATTTTTAATCTTGCTAAATGGCACGTTCACATTTAAAATCACCTTAATTTGTTCTTGGAAGAAGGCAAGATAGGCAGAAAAAGAGAATGAGAACAAAGGAAATTGAGAAAAGAAAAAGACAAACAGTGGTAGAGGAGATGAGAGAAGGCTTCCTAGGAGACATCAGAGCCAAAACCTGAACACAGGTGGAGGTAGGGGGTATAATGAACAAGGGAGCAAGGGCATTTCAAAGACAAAAAACAGCATGCGATAAAAGTACAAGGTATGAATGAAGGACAGTAAGGTGGTTAAATATGGAAGGCAGAGCTCAGGAATGGAAATGAAGGAATATGGACAAAAAGGTCCACCTATGCATTATTAAATCCCACCGTAATGAACATCAAACAAATGTACCATAGTGAAAATTGTCATTATTCGTATGTAACTAGAACTCATACATCTCCATCCTGAAAAGTAGGAAATGAAATTCAATTAATAAGCAACCTTCAACAGTGAGATTAGTAACGAAAACAAGTATTTCAAACGAGACACGAGAAGCAAGATAGCAGGGAACAAAATGCTAACAACCAGACTTCCCTTCTCTAATCCTTGGATCTTTTATTGTGACAATTTATGCTAGAAGGTTGTATTTACTTTTGATAAATATATCGGGAAGTAACTGGGATTGGTACTTGAAGCTCAGGGGTCCACTGATCTAAATTTGAAGTACACTGCATTACAGAAAAAATCCTGTGATTTGGGGTGATCGTTTGGGGCCAACTTGATCATGAACACAAATGTTGATGCAGGTACAGGAGGTGGGGCATCTAGATAATGCAGAATATTTTCTCTCTATATATAATTGTCAAAGTGAAACTTCAAAATACTTTATCATGGAGTAAGAGCCACCAAAAATTAAACCTGTGATGATCCATACGTCCAAAGAACGTAAGGTAGGAGATCCTAGAAAAAAGGAATCACTTGTACATGGATAATCCAATAAGACACAGTTGCTAAGTTTTGACAGAGATGATGCTAGGGGGTAGAGGTTAAGGGTGAAAAAGATGCAGATGCCAAAAAGGACAAAGTTTGTTTAGAGAACAGCACCTGTCCAAGTGAACAAATATTTGTGGCTCATGGAAAAGAGTAAACTGTAAGCCCCATTTAAAAACAAAACAAAACAAAACAAACATCCCCAGTTCTTCTGTAAGGTCACATACTATGGATACTCTAGAATCAACATAATATTAGCCTGCAGCATATAATTAATTCACATGGAAATGGGCAAGCATCTCATGTGCAGCAGAAATTATTCAGGTCTTTAATTATACTTAAGCTATAAATGCTAAAGAACAACGTCAAGAACTTCGAAGGGCCTGAGATTTTATCCCGTTTGCAAGCTAACAAGTTAGCCTGCTACTATTTCATGGATACTGCCAAAAGACACTAGACTCCTGTGTCAGAGACAAAAGAATTTATTACTCAAGGTATATAGCAAGCAACATGAGCTTATTTCCATCTCTTTCTTTTGTCCTTCAAATCCCAAAAAGGCAATGTGGACAGGCTAAGGATAGAGACTAAGCACACAGTGGGACTCTATCATAGCTGAGGAACCTTAAAATTTATGAACCCCAATCTCATAAGGGGGTGCTAGCAAACCTGCTCATTCTTTGCCACCAGTGGGGGATGGGAAGAGCATTTTCTTGGATAGCAAACAAATCTGCTCTCTGCCTTGGAGGAAGACACAATCTCTGTCTTCCAAGCTGTCTCCTATACAAACACTCTCAAAAAGATAGTCCACAACAAAAGCTGTCAGTGTCTTTGCTCAGACACATGCGGAAATGCAATCCATGGAGAACTGTCGCCCAGCAAACATAAACTAAGTTTCATATATTCTTTATGCTACTGTTTAACCAAGTAATTCATTCTGACTAGTTTTTTAAAGAATCAAAACAGGAATATAGGAACTTCAGCTTTTCCTTAGAGAACTAAAGTAGTATATAGTTATCACACTAAACAAATGTGTCCATATGCATTTTATTAAAATTACTTACCATGACACAGAATGAAAAAAACTTTTGGTTTAACAGAACATTCACCTGAATGACAAATGACACTTTCAAGGGTTCTTCCCAGTGGTACCATGTAAGGAACCTAACTAGTCACAAGGCCTAAGCCTTCATCAAGTCAACGTTAAGTAGGTTAGACCCAATTTATTAGCCAAACTAGTATCAATCTTCTTCACACAGATAAGCACCTTTTTTTTTAACCTTTATTGAGGAATAACTGACTGTGATGATTTGATATATACATACATTGGAGAATGATAAACAAGATTAACAACACATCCATCACCTCATATAATTAACATAGGTAACACTTTTCTTTTTTTAAAGATAAGCACTTAAAAGAACACTTATTCCTCCTGGCATGGCAGAGGATTCAACCTCTTAAAAACATTTAAAAGATAAAATTTGGCATGAATTTCTTTTCTGATGTAGTGACTCACTACAAAATATTAAGATCATGGGAAGGATATGTTTACATAAAAACATAAACTTTGAAACTGAGAATATGTTTCAAACATAACCACTGAAATAATCAAACAAAAAATGCAAAACATTTTTTAAATCACTTTTTTTTAAAGAAAGACTTCATGAACTGCTTTAGCTTCAAAACCTTTATTCTGACTATTCAAAATTGAAAAAAAAAAAAAAAACAAGTTTAAAGTTGAATATATGACCATACCTCTCCTAGAGCTTCGTATCTTTTCTGGTTCCACCTGTGCAGGTCTTCTCGGTAGTTAAAAACAAATGGTTCTCCAGTTTTTATGTGTCTTAACTGCCCCTCTAGAAGATAAACAAATAGTATTGCTATGATTCAGAGTATGTTTATAATGATATGAAATATATAACAAATAATGACTGATAAAAATTTAATATAACTTTCTCAGAAGTTTCATTTTTTTCTTTACATTTTTCCTTCAAATATCAACATGATGCAAACATCTAAATACTATAAAAGAATGGCCCCAACTACTCAAATGCTGCGCCTTTTGACCTTCATTTCTCTAAAGCAAATTAACAACATATAAGGGCCTATAATGTATAAGGATCTTGGCTAGCTACAGCTGTGAACATGGTCCCAGTTCCTAAGCTTAGAGGTTACTGGAGGAGTAGAAGCATGAATAACAAAAAGTTAAGCAACTTTTCAGGAAGTTAACAAGAATGAGGTAAGTCAACAATCTAAAAACTGCCACAACCAACTCATGTAGACAATAAAGTCTAAAATGAGTTTGGAAAAATGAAAGATCCCTATAGGTTAGAAGAGGTTTAGATGTTCCAATGAGATTTCTCAACTAGGCCCTGTAGTATGGTTAAGTTTTTAAATGAACATCGGAGAAAAGCAGAGAGCCAACACCGGTTTGGACTGTCAAGTCAGGCACACTCAATTCAGAGATTTTACTGATAATAACTTTGCTAGTAATATCAAGAGAATAAGCAATCAAGAGGCACAGGCAAAAAACAGCAGGAGAGGTCCGGGACAGCCTGGGTATTTCTTCCCAGGTCCTTCCCTCTCACTGCCAGCACTCTCTGGTCCGAAGTAGGGGGGTCTCTAAGTGAAGCAAAAGGGTCACCTCATACATTGGTGAGCATTTGGTTATAAAATACTTCAATTTTATATGCCAGAGAGTGGTACCGCTTCTATATTCTTCAGAGAAATATACTTCAAATATCCACAGATTATGTTTGTTTACCACAAGCAATGCCAACCCAGTCATCCTGCTCAAAGTGTTCCATAGATAAAGACTCTGCTTATAGTAAACATTAGTCTGCGTTCACTAAAAGATTACATTATCAGCAAGTTTATAAGGAGAAAAGACCAGGCTACCTGTGTTCTTTCTGTCCCAGAAGTGTTCTGCTGGTAATCAGGAGAGAAACAGACCACAGGCCAATTACTTTAACCTACTCCCCCCTGCCTCTACCCAGCAATTTAAACAAAAATGTGAAAAATGGACAGAACACTCAAATAACAGTGAACAACCCATTTTAACAGCAACAAAAAGAAGTACTGAGCCAAACTGCAGAACACTGGAGAACATGTTGGGATAAAAAACCAGAAGGCTCAAACTACTGGGTCTGGACTTTATGCTAAGAGCAGTGAGGCACAAGAAAGGGTTTAGAACCCGAAGAGGGACGTGACATGCAGAGTGGAACTTAGTATTTGATTTTTATTCAATGAGGGCATGCAGGAGTGGACAAAATGTTGAAAGGGAAGTTATGGCACTAAAACTGAACCTTGGAAATATACTACTCCAAGTAAAACTACTTCA
Organism: Ursus arctos; assembly: GCF_023065955.2. NCBI lineage: Eukaryota > Metazoa > Chordata > Mammalia > Carnivora > Ursidae > Ursus > Ursus arctos. The sequence goes on from NW_026623067.1 coordinate 74,940,441, forward strand.
CTATTTTTATGAATCAATTTCACCACATACAAAATTGCCTTTTTAAATAAACAAAATAAGGGCTAATTCTTATTTCTAAAGTTTTTAATACTCTCAACATGAGACATTGTGTTAGATCACTGGAACACCTCTTTTTGTATTCTTTAGGAAAATGGGGCTTGTCAAAATAGTCATCTATAAGCACTAGTGTTAAAAGTGAAAAGAAGGTTGAAAAAAAAAGTGAAAAGAAGGTTAAGAGGCAAAGGAAGTGAACATTCTCATTCAGGAAAAAATATCTGGATCACTTATGTTATATTTCTACTTGCAAATATGGCATTTCTCAAAGGTTTGGACAATCCTTCCAGTGACTGTCAAAGGTCTGATTTAGATTTAGGACACTTTAGCTTAGGGTCCCCTAAAATCAGTTGTAAAATTTCACATGTATACCTAAAATGTGTGCTATTCTGGGAACTGTATCCATATATTTTATCAGATTTGTTACAGAGTTTAGGACCTCCAAGAGGCTATCACTTGCCTAAATGAATAAGTTGAAAGTATTCAGGATAATTCCTGGCATGTATTAAGCGTTCAATAAATATCAGGTATTATGCAAGACGGTATTCAAACTCAAGTCCAATTATTTTTCTTAGTGATACAAAAGTGTGCTGCCTCATAATAATGCACCAGAGCAGAGCGAGTATAGGAAAAGCCTTCAACTTCATCAGCAAGGACATCTGAGCTGGGCCCTACGCAATACAACAATGGGAAACACAAGGTGTATTTGAAAAGGCACAGTGATTTCAAAGAATAAGTTATCAATTTGATGCAGGTAAAAACAATCTCTTCCCCTTTGTTACAAATTGTTTGGCTTACAATAAAATTTGTATCCAAATTCTTCTTTTACCCAACTACTTTAGAATCCTTTAGAAAAAATTAGAAACTCCTTCAATCAGTTAATGAAAGTTTAATTTCAAAGCTTTCGTAAGAGTTTTTGTTATCATAAAGTTAAAAAAGAAGTCCCCAAAGATACTAAGTTAGAATTGCCCTTTTAGGGGTTTAGTATCGAAACGCAATTTTCTGTTTCCAAAACCTCACCTCTTTGAAAAAATATTCACCATTAACCCAAATTCAAAGGTGAACTGTATCAGGCTAAAAAGAGATCCTTAAAAGTGATGTTCTCTCCTTCGAATTCAAGCATTTCTGCCTCATACTGTTAGTCTATGTTTATGCAAGACAATGTCCAAGAGCCTTATAAAATAAATGGTAGGTGTGTGCAAGGATGCACACACATTTGAGGTATACATACATGAAACGGTACATGTGTATGCAAAGGTATGGGTATGTACATAAATGTGAATGCAAGGTAAGTACATGCAAGGCTGTACAAGTGCGTGAAAAGATGTGTGTATGTATCTGGTAAAAAAGGAGAACATAAAAGTATATTGCTTTTGGAGCACCTGGCTGGCTCAGTTGGTAGAGCATGCAACTCTTGATCTCAGGGTCATGAGTTCAAGCCCCATATTGGGTATGGAGCCTACTTTAAAAAAAAAAAAATTGCATTCCTTCTTTGTTTTTTAATCACTTCAAGAAATATTCATAGAAGATGAAACATAGACTTCAGTGAAAACTGACGTCCTATATCCATAAAGCAAACATAGTTCTGTGATTTACCCACAATACTAACATCCCACCCAATTCCTGTTCTGAAGGAATCTAGGAATCATTTTAAAGGAAGAAAGAATTTTAGTCTCAATGTCCATTTGGTTCTGTTAATTAAAATACAAAGAAATTTGAAAAAAACAAAATAGTACTACTCATACATATCTTGGCATTAAGATATCCTTTATTAAAAAGCATGAAAATTAATGTCAGAAAAGAGATAAAAGTTTCTAATACCATCTGTTTAAAATCAATTAATCTTCCGATACACAGAGACTGTCAGTATAAATCCTGACACCTATAACTGTTATTAAAAAGGGATATCCACTACTACAATGATAACAAATCACCCAATTTAGTTGATGTGGAGCAACAAATAGAAAGCTACAACTTAAATGCTACCAAACCTGTAACAACAGTACTCTTCAAATGTAACGGTTTGTTATTAATTCAGTGATTCATAATTCTGTGTTCTAGAAACATCTTTGTAACTTATGGTATGTTCTTCCAAACCCCAAGTGCAAAGTCTTTCTTATTCAGAATTTAATTAATGAATTTTAAAATAAACATGGTGACTGGGTGGCTCAGTCAGTTAAGCATCTGCCTTTGGCTCAGATCATGATCTTGGGGTCCCGAGATTGAGTTTCGTGTAGGGCTCTCTGCTCAGCAGGGAGTTTGCCTCTGTTTCTCTGCCTCTCATTCTTGCTCTCACTCTCTCTCAAATAGATAGATAGATGATAGATAGATAGATAGATAGATAGATAATCTTTTAAAAAAATAAAATAAATTTTAAAATAAGGATGTTGCCTGAAAAAATCATGGAAAACTGAGTATAATGCTTTAAAATATCATCATAGATGATAATTGCTAACCACTTCATTTTAAATATGTGGAAAAAATATTTAAATATAGCCTCTTTCCACGTAATTTAATTGGAGTTCCAATTGGATGCCAGAGAGTTGAAAGCTCAGGGTTGAAATACATTAAGTTAAATCAAATTCAAGTCCGTTGGCTTAAGTGACTTGATAATTATGGGAAATTATAATTTGGTTCTTTTGCTTGAGTGACGAATTTCACCATGAAGGGATAAGTCATTATTTTTTAAATGAATTACATAAAATGTTTTAACTGGCAAATAAAAATAGCAAATAGTATCTGTCCTATGATTCTATTAGCATGATAAATAAATCTTGTATGTAGCATACAACCACTTACTTTCATTAAAAGCATATTCAAATCCTTCCAGGGTATCAGGAAAATCAAGAGGTGGTTCATCTTTTTTCATTAGTTCATCCAAATCAATCCTAGATAATAAATCTAGAAAAGAATATGAAATGCACTTACATTCATTTTCTTAGTAACAAAGTCATATTTTAGTAACAAAGTTAATAACAAGGATTACATTTTTGATTATTTTACATATTTTTCTGTTCTACTAGATTATTTTTTATGTGTTGCCTTATTGATAATGTTTTTAACATTTTAAGTTCCCCAAGCGCTACATCATGACAATATCAAAAGCACTTTCAAAATCATAATTCCCAAAACAATCACAATTTTAGATCCTATGTACCACTATAGTGAATTAGTAACTTCTTCCCCTCAAAATATTCAGCTATTAATGTGTATCTTACTAACTTCCATCTATAGTTTTAAAAGTTTCAGGTATCTTAAATGGTCACTAATTCTTATATAAAGATGAAACTACTATTTATGAATAAGGAAACTTACAAATTTAAATGGGGCAATACAGCACATTATTTCATTTTTATAGGAAAAAATCACAATACTAAAATGCAACATGCTAACTGGAGAAAATGTGGTTAACACAACGCAGTCTTTATCTTCATACCATTTGATTCCCACACAACAAAAAAACTGTCAACAAAGTTTTTTAAATAAACATTTTATTTCGAAATGATTTTGGATTTACAGAAAAGTTGAAAGAAAAACAGATGTGTCTGTAGGTCCTTTACCTGGTTTCACCTATTGTTAACATCCTACATTACCAGGGTACATTTGTGAAAGTGAAGAAACCAACATCTGTACGTTCCTATTAACTAAGCCCAGAAATTATTCATCAGGTTTCCCATTAACGTCCATTTCTAGTCCAGGATTCCATCCAGGATACCACACCGCATGCAGCTGCCATGTCTGCCAGGCTCCTCTGGCCTGTGACAGATTCCAGTCTTTGCCTTTTTTTCATGATCTTGACTCTTTTGAGGAATACTGGTTAGGTATTTTATAGAATGACCCTCAATTTAGGTGTGTTTGATTTTTTTTTTTTAATTTTGTGATTAGACTAGGGCTACAGGTTTTTAGAAAGACTACTACAGAGGTAAACTGCCCCTCTCATATCATATCATATCATATCATATCATATCATATCATATCATATCATATCATATTATATCAAGGGAAACATGATATCCACGGGACATCACTGGGGATGTTAATCTCCCATCAGTTAGCTATGGCAGTGTCTGCCAGACATCTCAACTATGAAGTTACTATTTCTCCCTTTCCATAATCTATTCCTTGGAAGTGAATAAGTCTAGCCCACTTTCAAGGAGGAAGAGGTGGAATTATACTCTACCTTGTGGAGCAGAGAATACCTATATATATTATTTGTAATTCTTCTGTATGAAATTTTTGTCTCTCTTCCTCCATTTACACATTTATTCAATCTTACTTATATCAGTATGGAATCATGGATATTTATTATATACTCTGGGTTACAATCAATACTACATCATTTATTTTGTTGTTCAAATTGTTCCAGCAATGGCCATGGCTGTAAGCTCTTTCAGCTGTCTCCTGTAACTGTCTGACATGCTCTTATCTTTTTGTTTTTTAAGTATTTCCTTATTTTGTGTTACCACAAGATGTTTGCTATAGGCTTATCTTTTCCCTGCCCCAGCCTAGACTCAGTCTGTCAACAAGTATTTAATGGTATCTTTTAGGCTCTTATTATAAGATGAGGCAAAAATTCTCACTATATGCCATCAGAGAGTTATATCAAAACTCAGAAAAACAAAAAGATAAGCTTCAAATTTATTGTTCTGAAGAAAAGATTTTTTAAAAAAATGTCTAGGTTTCGAGATTTTGCATTCTAACTCAAGTTCCTGAAAAGAAACCAGCTAAAAAAATACAGTCCCTTTTCCTACAAAAGAATTATCTCAGAAGAAACACTTTCTGTCTCTTACATACAGAGATATAACAAATCCATATATATGGAACATCAAAATACGCCAAAGAAAAAAGTAGTTTGTCTACCTCTAGTCTCTAGTCTCTTTCTGTAGGCCATAAAGATACGCCATCAAAAAAATCATTTTTTAGTACTCTTCAAACTGCTATATCAAATAAACCTCAACTCACATAAAAATATAGCATCTTCAAAATTCTAATACAAAAAATGTTTGTAAATTCTCTAGTAAAATGTAAAATGTCACATAATATGCATACTGGGCTAAAAAGGGGTTATACACGACAAATTTCTGATTCATTAGTGAATTTCTGAACACCATGTAATCCTTTGCAAAACAGAGCAAAATAGAAGATTTTTTAGTAGCAAAAGTGGCTTGGAGTGGCTCGAAAATTCTCTTTCCGATGAGTTGAGTCTCCTTCACTTTAGTCATCTACATTTCAAAACTTAGAAACCTTTTAATCAGACACACAGCAACCATCTAATATATAAGCAGATATATTATGTCTAACAGCCATTTTGTCTACCAGCTCAGATCATAAAATGCCACCTAACATCTACATACCAATTTAAAGTTTTCACTTACTTTACCCTACTTGATCATCACAACCCTACAAAACAGTAGCATGTATTATCACCTTCACTGTCTTTCGGATGAGACAATCAGCTCAGAGAGTAAAAATGGCTTGTCCGAAATTATACCTTAATAGTACACCGGGATTAATGGAATAAATGTATTTTCCAATACCTAACTCAATGCTCTTTCAAAATCACCATACTTACTCTATGCGCCATATCAACCCTAAAATATTCTGCCCCCTCTCTTCCGTACCTTATAAAGAATAAAGTTATGAATACAGAAATATGCTTTTGCCTTGTTTGAAATGTTCCTGTGAATGACAAAATGAAAACTAAATAAATAGGCATTCCTCAAACTTCTCCTCTATTAACAAGGGAACCAGATATAGATATTTTTTTATTTCATTAGCATTGAGAAGACATGTAGAAAGAAAATGTCAGAAATTATTTTTCCTGCTTTTTAAAAAGAAAGCAATACCATAAGCTGCATTTTAGACAGAGACTGGGTTCCAAAGACAGTGGATTAGGCGAAAATCAAGTATAATAAAACATTTCCATTAAAAATACCTTCAATCACCTGTAAAATACAGTATGACTGAATCGATATAACTTAAATATGCATCAGATAATAACACAAAACACACCTCTGGTGATTAAAGTGATTAAGGAACTTAGAATTCTAAACTTCAACTAAGCATATGTAATAATTGGGTAAAAATACCACTTGACACCCAAAAGAAATGAAAATAGAGACTTAAAACAGATATTTGTACACTCAAGTTCATAGCAGCATTATTCACAATAGCCAAGAAACAACCTAAGTGTCCAAAGACAGAGAGGAATGGTGTGCTGGTTAATTTTATGTGTCAACTTGACTGAGCCCTGCAGTGCCCAGATACTTGGTTAAACCTTACTCTGAGCGTGTCTGTGAAGGTGTTCCTGTATGAGATTGACATCTGAATCTGGACGAATATGTATATGATACTTTCAAACACTTCTGGAAAACTAACAACATTATGAAATTGGCTGGTTGCTCCTAGGGTCACTGGACAAGGAAGTGGAAAAAATGGACAAATTCAGGAATTCAAATCCCAGGTCAAGCACAGCATAAATAACCTCTAATTTTCTAAGTGTGCCCTGAAGGTAACCCTTATCTCTTGTAGCTGAAGGGCTGAGATTGTTAAAAATCAAGCACAGAATCTCATCCTGCAACTAGTTGAATTATAACGCAAGTAGAACTACCAGTCTCATAGGTGTCCATGGTTAAAGTGAGGACACTAACTGGAAAAGAATGGGATCCTGCAAATTGGAATGGCGACATGTGGGAAAACCCTGATGCAGCTGGGGACAATGACTCTCAAATTCTGATAATTCTTTGTCAATGGAAGAAGCTTTCCCACCCTCAGTAGAAGTGGTCTCTCTATCTTAGTCTGGGAAAGTTAACCTTCGTTGCCTAAAGAAACGGTAATGCCTTCCCTCAGGCTGCTGCCAGGCAAGACAAAGCTGATTCTTGGGGCACATGGGTGGCTCAGTCAATTAAGCGTCTGACTTTGGCTCCGGTCATGATCTCAGGGTCCTGGGATCGAGCACCGCATTGAGCTCCCTGCTCAGTGGATAGTCACTTGCCTCTCCCTCTATCTCCGCCCCTCCCTCTCCCTCATTCTCTCTCTCTCAAATTTTTTTTAAAAAGCTGATTCTCTTCAGGACCCACAGCCCAAAGCCTTCTTCACACCTAGACTTTCAACTGCACTCAAGTCACAGCAGGCCACTAAAGGTGAGGTATAAAGTGTGACTCATAAGGAGCTGCACAACACCCAACACAACAAAAGAACTACCTCTTTTTGCTAATGTATACAGCCAGAAATCCAGAGAACATGTGTGGGAATAAATATTAAGGGTATGGAACAATGCTGGAAAGATCAGGTCATATTTATTGATATAGGCTCGCTAAGCACATAGTGTCTATTATTTAACATTGCAGCTTGAGGAGTTAGGAAGGGCTCTAAGTTTGTATGATTGATCAAATGCCAGACATGCTTTGGTTTAATGCAGAGGAAGGAATACAAAGGTTTTGGAAGACAGGAATGCTAGAATGGATTTGTCAAACTACTCGGCCACCAAGGGAGAACCAGAAGACATACCTTCCCTACAACAATGAGAAATAAATTTGTGAGGAGAACACTGGCATCCTTGAAGAGCTCTGTAATAGCTCTTTTCTTTTGCCAGACCTTACAGTGAGAACTAAGTCAATAATTGGGAAACCTGGGATGCTGTTTGGAATCTTTGGCAAGGCCCTTAGCATCTTGGTGTAAAGCCCTGCCATCTACCACAGGTAACTACTCTTCGTGGCCTGACACTGGGCCTTAGTAGACACTGAATGCTTAAGCATGAGCTACCAAGTTACCATGTTACCTTAATTACCCACCATAAATGGGACATTCGTTATCTGACCCATCAAGTCATAAAGTCGGGTGTGTACAACAGCACTCCATCATCAAATGGGAATGGTATATCTGATCAGAACTGAGTAGATCGCAAAGGCAAAAGTAAGTTACATGAAGTAGCCCAAATGCATATAGCCTCCATTCCTGCTACACTGACCTTCTATCTATTGGCATCACCCAAGGCCTCATGGCGGGTTCCTACCATCAGGAGATATAAGAAGAGAAGACTGGGGTCTGCTTTATAGATGGTTCTGCAAAATATTCAGGCACCACCCAAAAGCGAGGCTAAAGCACCAGAGATGCTTTCTGGGATACCACTGAAGGAAAGTGGTAAAGGGAAATCTCCCCCATGGGAAGAACTGAGAGCACTGCACTTGGCTGTTTTGTTTGCTTGGGAAAAGATATGGCCACACAAGTAACTATATAATGATTCATGGGTTGTGGCCACTGGTTTGGCTGGATGGACAGGGACCTAGAAGGAATAGGATTGGAAAACTGGCGCCAAGGAAATTTGGAAAAGAGTTACATGAATAGTCCCCTCTGAACAGGCAAAAGAAGTGAAAGATACGTGTCCCAAATTAATGCTTACTAAAAGGTGACCTCAAAGGAAGAAGATAATAATAATCAAGTGGGTAAGAGGATTCTCTCTGTGGAGGCCAGTCAGCCTCTCTCCTCAGCCACCCCTGTCATTGTCCAATGGGCTCATGAACAAAGTAGCCACAGTGGCAGAGATGGATGTTACGCATGGGCTCATCAATATAAACTTACACTCACCAAAGCCAACCTGGCTACAGCCATTACTGATTGTCCAATCTGCCAGCAGCAAAGAACAACACTTAGTCACCAGTATGGCATCATTCCCGAAAGTGATCAGTCAGCTACCTGGTCACAGTGGATTACATCAGACCACTTCCATCATGAACGAAGCAACATTTTGTTCTTACTGGAATAGACACTGTCTCTGAATACAGATTTGTATTCCCCACATGTAATGCTTCTGCCATATCTACTATTCGTGGAGTTACAGAATGCCTTATCTATGATCATGGTATTCCACAGAGCATTGCTTCTGATCAAGGAGCTCACTTCACAGAAAAAGAACTGGAACAGTGGTCCCATGCTCATGAAATTCATTGGTCTTACCATTTTCCCAACTATCCTCAAATAGCTAGTTTGAGAGAATGGTGAAATAGCCTTTTAAAGATTCATTACAGTGCCAGCTAGGTGACAGAACCCTGCTGGGCTGAGCAAGACTCTCCAGAAGGTTGTACATACTCAGAATCGGTGTCCAATATATGGTGCTATTTCTCCCGTAGCATAATTTACAGGTCTAAAAATAAAGGGGTAAAATGGGAGTGTCACCATTCACTATTACCCCTGAGAACAAGGAAAGAATGTCCATTTTTTCACTATCCTTATTCAACATAGTATTAGTAATCCTAGCAAGTACAAAAAAAGCAAGAAAGGAAATAAAAGGTTTACTGTCCAATGTACAAATGACATGATGGTTTACGCAGAAAATATCAAGGAATCTACCCCCAAAATTTCTAGAACTATTAAATGACTCTAGGAAAGTCATAAGATATAATAGCAACACATAAAACTTGATTATATTTCCACAAACTATCAGTAAACATGTAGCAACTGAAATTAAGAACACAAGACTGTTCATAATCACTCTAAATAATTAACACTTGAGCATAAATCTAATAACAAATGTTTACAACTTACACGTTGAAAATTACAAAATGCTGATGAAGGACGTGAAAGATCTAAATAAATGAGAGACATACCATGTCATAGATTGAAAGACGCAATAAAAATGTCAATTTTCCCCATTTTCATCTATAGGTTTAAGTAAATTCTTATCAAAATCTCAGTATATTTTTTGCAAATATAATTTTATTCTAAAATTTATATGGAAGAGCAAACAACCTAGAATAGCTAATAGCTAAACAATTTTGAAAAAGAATAAAATGGGACGTATGACTCTACTCAAGTTAAAGATATACTACTTCAGTAATCAATTGAGTGTGATATTAAAGAAGAGACAAAGATCCATGGAGCAAAACAGAGAACCCAAAACAAGGCCATCCAAACACCCAAATATACACAATTCATTTTTTACAAAGATGGAAGAAGTAATTCCACGTTAGAAAGACAGTCCTTTTCACAAATGGTGCTGGTGCAAATAGACATTAACAGGCCCCAAAACCCAACCAACCAAACACACACACACCTTGACTTAGATCTCCTACCTTACATAAAAATTAACTCAAAATGTAACATTAATTTAAATGTAAAATCTAAAATTATAAAACCTTTAGAAGAAAACACAGGAGAAAATCTTCACAAACCACGGTTAGGCAAAGGATGCATAGACATGACACCAAAAGTATAATCCATAACACTGACAAGTAGACTTTTTTAAAGATAAAGTTTAATTCGGTTTGACAATTTGTTCTAAATATACTTTGCCATGCACTGCCACTTTATTTTCTAATATTTCCAATTTAACTCCTTCATTAATTGTCACAAGCTCATGTGTACCAGACATTCTTCTTCCTATAGTACTAATGAATTAAGATTCAGAGAAGCTACGTAGCTAGTTCATGGTAAGTAGAAAAACCTGAGTTTGAATCCAGACAATCCCATCTTTAGACCCTATTCATATTCTTTTTACATAATTTTACTAGCTCTAAAATCCAGCAAACCTATATAAACTCTTACATATTGCTTGAGGAAGTGTAAATTGGAATGACTATTTGGAAGATATAATTTTCACATTATCGAGTAAGGCTGAAGATGCACAGTCTATCTAGGAAACCCAGTGAGTCTATTTAGAAGGAAACAAACACATTCCTGTCCTTTCTCCTAAATCAACCATTATTCTGAGAGTGCTAGTCATTTCCAGCAGCACACAAGCATACGCTAAAATCTTCTACAGGATTGTCCGGAGCTGCCTCCAATTCCTCCCTTCTCATTTTCTATGGAAGCTCTCTAATAGAGCTTTCATTTCCATCAATTTGTGAAAACAGCTCTTTGTGATGATCACCAATGACATCCACACTGTCAAACCTAAAAGTAATTTCTCAGTCCTTGTCTAACCTGAATCATTATTATGACTGAATGAATTACTCCCATTGTCTTCATTTGGTGTTCAAGATCTCTCTCTTGCTCTTGGTTCCCAGCCTATTTTACTAGAAATTCATTTTCAGCCTCTTTTGCTGATTCCTCTTCATCTTCCTGACCTGAGAGCTGAGATGTCCCAGGGCTCAAAGTTCAGATCTCTTCTCTTTTCTGTCTACACTGACATCCCTGGTGATCTTAATTAGGACCTATGGTCTTTTAAATATTACCTCTATGCTAACGATTCCTAAAACTTTTATCTCTAACCCAAATGCTCTCCCAAACTCCATACTCAACTTCTCTACTTCTTGTTTAAGTGGGATCTCAGTTTAATATTTAATATGTCTAAAACCTAACTCTTGCTTTTCCCTACCATCACCACAACCTGCTTTTCCCAGTTTTCTTAATCCATCTTAGAGCTTTTTAGGCCAAGAACTTTCAAATTTATCTTGATTTGTCCTCTAACAACCCAAGTCTAATCCAACAGAAAATCATGTCATCTCTTCCTTCAAAACATAATCAGAATCTGTCATCATCCAATCCAAAACATCATCATCTCTCACATTTGTGAGAAGAAAGCAATGCTCTTAGCCATTTTCCATTTTTGAAGATAAGGGCTACTTACACCATCCCCTTGACAGAACATTAGCTCTAAAAGCAGGGACAAGATGAGGCAAACTGTGAGCTAAGAAACTGGCTGCTTTATTATATATATGCTTTAGGCTTCCATGAAAAGAGATAAAAGGTAGTAGGAGAGATTCTTGAGGTATCTTTATCATCCAGCCTTGTAAAGCAGGGTAAGATAGCAGTGAGGGATTCAGAAAAATGGATGCAGTCAAGACGGTCTGGGGCATTACCTACAAAGCATCATGAAGACCACAAAGATTCTATATCGAACACGTAAGGAGACTCATTATCTGGCATAGCTGGCATCTCAACATTTAGAAAATCCATTGAAGAGATCTTTCAGTTCAACAAAACATAGTTATTTTAGGAGTAAAATTCTTTTAGACTACAGACTTAAAAAAAGTCTAGAACTCAAAATTCCCAAAGAATGTCTAGGGTAGATTCCCTCCAAGGTGTTAAACATGGACAGCCTTTCAAAAAATATCCCTAATTAATACCACAAAGAGAGAATACTGGATTATTAGGCAGATCACTATACTAGCCTAGCATGACATTCTGATCAACAAAAATATGATAATGGCAATAGTCTTAACTCAAGAGATCTACAGTGTTAGTTTTACCATTAAATATACGACTCTGGATAAGAAAAGACTTATGAATTCTTACAGTTATAAAATTACATGATTCTGTGATCTATTTACTGAGTACATACTATATTTCAGACACTGAAACAGTTGTTGTGAGGGATACAAAGAATTACAAATGGATTAAACACTCACATTCTTATTTTAGAATTGAAATGAATAGAAGATAACCTAAATATTCCTATGCCTTCATTAGGCACAATGAAAATACCCTGAAAAAGCAAATTAAGTATGTACCTTTCAGTGCTGTAGTCTTTTCTTTTTCATCTGGACCTCCCTGCTGGATTTGTGCCATGCTTATCCAAATTGGCAACAAAATTAAAGAGCTCAAGGAAATAGACATCAATCTTCAGAAGACAGTCTAGAATGAATGAAAGCAATAAATTAAGCTGTACTCAATCCTACCTACTCCATGAGAACTTCCTAGATCCTCCCAGTTGGGATTAATCTCTCTATTCTGATTTCCCTGCACTTTGTTGATGCCTATACCACAGTACTTATCATAGCCTGCCTTGCATTATGGTTATTTATGTATTTGTCTGGATCAGCTAACAGATTACAAACCCCAGGATAGAGGTATCAAGTTTTTGTCATCTATATCTCTCATGTCACCAAACACAATACCTTATACATACAGATACCTAAAGTTGTTGAATTTAATTTAGCTAAACTTACTATGTAAAGTTTAATTCTCTATCATCTAATGGTTTTTAAAAAATATCTTCAGGTAGTTTCAAAAGCCTGAAATTTCTTTTAAAATAAACTATAAGCATGTGCCAGTTACAAGGTCAGAATGTCGTCCTCCCAGAACAGATAGTCAGAAGGAGAAAAATACATAAACACATAAAGTAACTATAAGTTACCTCTGGTATAATTCAAAATACAACTTTAAGGGAAAAAATCAGCCCTTTTAAAAATGAAACTATGTCAAATTCAATGTCTGGAAGCCATACTCTATAAATGGCACTCCAGTAAACAATCATAATATAAAATTATGATTAAAAATCTAATTCTACTCTATTTTGGCCAAAGGGAAGGCATTTACACTATAAACAGATGCTTTTTCCCAGGGTGCCCACAAAGACTTAAAAAAAAAATCACTATTCCTAACGTTTAAAAAACAAAAATGCAACACAAACAATGGAAAAAATTAAACTAATTAGTCAATCCATGACTGTTAATGAAATAAAATGAGACTGAATATTCCTCTGATTGAGGAACCCAATTTATTTGCTATCTACAAAGCAAACTTCAGTTTCCACTCAGAGGGATATTTTATAATTATCTTTAAAAGCTGAGGCATTTTCATAATCAACAGAGTGTAGCAGAAAATACTTAAAAAAAAAAACCAATACTGAGGGGCGCCTGGGTGGCTCAGTCAGTTAAGTGGCGCCTGGGTGGCTCAGTCAGTTAAGTGTCTGCCTGTGGCTCAAGTCATGATCCCAGGGTCCTGGGCTCTCTGCTCAGTGGGGAGCCTGCAATTCCCTCTCCCTCTGCTTGCCACTCTGCCTGCTTATGCTCTCTCTTTCTCTCACTCTGTCAAATAAATAAATAAATAAAATCTTACACAAACTAATACTGAAAATAATATTTTTTAAACTATGAATGTTCCAAACAGTCATAAATCATATTGCCCTTATCTCAATTCTAACTGGAGGGATGGGAGGTGGTATAAGAGAAAAGACCTTCTGGCTTCACCATAAACCACATGTATCCTAGACAAATTATTTAACTTCTCTGTCCCTTATTTCCAAATGTGAAAAATGGCAATGATAATCATGTTTCCCTCATATTGTTACAGTGAAGCTAAATGCAAAATATTTAGCATAGTACCTGATGTGTAATTAAATGCTCAATGTATGCTGGCTTACAAATTTTTTAATTGTTATAAATGTACCATGGCTTCACCATTTAACAATAGCTCTGTGGCCAGGGACAAGACACTTAATATCCACAATCTTCAGTTTCCTCATTTATAAAATGTAGTTCAAGTAACAGTGGTTGAGAATTAGTATTATAGAAGGTATGTATCGCTGATACATTGCTATTACTAGCAGTAATGCTGTTTGGCAACGGAGGTTTCCTGATAGGAATAACTACAATATGAGAATATGTTTGACTGGGAAGGCATTCTCACTAAGCAGGGAAGAAGTTGTTATTTTTCTTCTGTGAACAGGTAACTGAAACCTCTATATATCTACATGAATAATGTATCTACATTCCTTCAAGAATTGTAGTTTGTATGGTGGGTGATGTGTAAGACACCAGGGTTCAGTGGTGAGTTAAAAGAAACAAGGTCATGGCCCAGGTGGGGGCCTAACTCTGTAGCTACCAAAACAAACTGTCAAATATCCACTTATAAAAGACCTACAAAGATAATCACATCACTGTCATAAAAAAGCAATATTTGTAAGGTTTATCTATTAAATGCCAGTATTTGTCTTATCTGTCAAGTCCCACAAGTTTGTGCAGAGGTTTTACCAGCAACTCCCTATTATACACCATCCTATACCAGAAATTGAAGAGAAATGTTCATAATGAGAGATCCCACTCACTGCTCTTTGTTAACAATTACACAACTAAATTAACTATCTACAGGAACTTCTTGCATTGTTTACTCTCTCCCTCTGCTAACCCAGTATTACTTCTAAATATAAGCAGTTAGGTTATTTTTCATTGGCCCCAAATTGCCTGATTTCTAAAGTGAACAATTTATACTATTATTTCATTGTGACTGTTTTAATGGGTGAAATTATAAAATAATTTTGGTGCTAGAGTCATTTTCAAGATTCACATTTTGAAGTTCTGGAGACCTAGTGTACAGCATGGCAACTGCAATTGACAATCCTGTATTGCATACTTGGAAGTTGCTAAGTAGCAACTTTTAAGTAGATCTTAAAAGTTCTCATCACACACACACACAAAGACAGTTAACAATGTGAGGTGATGGATATGTTAACTAACCTTATTGTGGAATCATTTTGCAATATATACATATATAAACAATTACATTATACACCTTAGACTTACATAGTATTATAATTACATCTCAAAAAAAAAAACAACCTCGGGAAAAAAGCTCTCAATACTGTACAATGTTTAATAACACATTCCACCTTTAGATTTTGATCTCCCTGAGGACAGGTATCATGTCTGTCCGCAGCACATGTCTGGCATGTTTAGAACTCACTGGGTATCTGCTGAATTTAAAAATGAATAAGTAAAAAGGGAAAAAAAAAAAGGTGCACATTTTAAAGAATCATTTTCAAGATTCTCAAGATTACACAGCAATTAATAATTATATTCTTATTTTATATGAGATAACCAAAAAATACATGTCACAATTTACTGAAGTGATGATATGTAAGTTGGGAGACTACTAATTATTATCTGTGATCCTAAACCTTCTAGCAGCAGATGCAAAGCAGGTAAGCATGAAGCAAAAGCAATTTGTCTGTTGCTCTCTTATTCATTGTTAGATTTTTACCCTCTCGAGTTATTTTCCATGGCTGTGGCACAGCTGGTGAAGCTAAATCAGGAATATTATAAATTCTCAATTTAGTTTTCCTAATAAAAATTCAGAGTTATAACCTGCATGACCACAGATAAACACTACTGAAAATACAGCCAGCAAACCGTTTGATACATTTGATATATATTAATATGTGCACTCAGCATAGTTTATTTAGTATTATCTGATGGAGGTTAGGTTATAGGGAATAAAGTGGTAGAAGGTTTTTACTGATGTGAATTGGGACACAGTTGACATGTTGTATACTTCATGATAACCAGTGCTGTTTAAATATGGTTTCCTAGAAATGGCTATAGTATAAACTAGATTCAAAACATCTCAGTTTGCAATTTCATTCTGTGAACTACACAAAGCAATTATCATATCTTCTTTCTTCCTATGATTCCAACAGAGAATCCACTATGTATAAATAAAGCTATAAATAACTTGTCATCTGTAATCTTCATCCAGTCAGCATTTCAAAACATGAAACAGTAGAATATTTCTTAGTTGCCCTGTTTGCTCAAAATATGGCATAAGCATTTATAATATGTATAGGAAAATACACAGATGCTTAAGTTTTCTACATCTGTTCGTTTTTAGGTAGGCATTAGTAGGAACTAGATATGGATGATTTTGCAATAGAAGGCCTCTCCACCTCACATTCTGACTGCAATGATGAAAGTATAAAATATATCACAAGACAAGTAAAACTGGGTTAATTCCCTATGACCTTTGGAGCTGGTTTGGTCTCAAGAATCTATCCTTACCAAGTCAAGGCTCTGGAAATCCAGCTCATAATAACCTACTTGTGGAAGAAAGTACAGTAAGTGAACTGGTACAGAGATTTTCAAGAAACCAAAAGATCTACCCAAATTACAATGAAAATACCCCTATTACTCAGAAGTTGCTCATCAGCAAAGATTATTACATAATAATCCCACATAGCTTATAGTTCTGAGTTGTAGCACACAAAAAATGTGTTTTGGAGTGTGTATGTGTGCACATGTGCGTGGGTGTGCTAGGGAAAAGGCTGAAGAACGAGGGCATCAGGCTGGAGGAGACATGGAAGAGAAAGCTCAGAGTAATATGCGCTCTTGGTGCACAGAAAATGGCAGCTTCTATATAGAATGTCACCTACGCTTGGCTCAAGGCTTAGCTCAGAGTAGGAGTACCTGATTCCAATCTAATCCTTTCTAAAATAATTTCTTAGTTTACCAGGCAATATGATACAGGAGGACTGTAGTGAGAAAGTCAACTTTTTAATCTCAATTCCACCACCTAGAAGCTAGGTGACCTTGAGAAACTCTTAACTTCCCTAACCTAGGTTATGGCAATAAAAGAGCACTTCCGTTTACACGGCGATTATGAAGAGTGTATCAAATAATATACAAAAATAGTTGAAAACTATAAATTTCTCTATAAATATTAGTAATCCACATAGTTTCAAAGATAATTGGTTTCCAATAAATTTGTACTCAAACACAAGGACACCCAAATCAGTCCAACTTATAGGAAGGAGAAATTTCTAATGTGTGCCATTTGGATGAACCCTAAGAAGAAATAATGAAGCCCCATTATAAATACCTGTTGAGTTGACTTGGGTTTCCAAGACCATACTGAAGATAATCATAATGAAATTTAAATTAATTTTTTAAATATAATTTGTTCATATTTTTTCTAATCTCATTAAAATGTGTGTCTGGAAAATGTTCAAGTATGTAAGTTCTGCCTTCAATTAGATAAAAGTGTGTCCAAAGAATACTGCTCTATCTCCCAAACAGCATATGCTGGCCACAAAGTTACCAAGTCCTCTCATACTCATTAGTTTATTAGGTCATCACCACCACTGGCAGGGGTAGGAGGAGTTGACATATCTGCATTTTACAGAGATGAGACATCCTGAGCTTTGAAGAGCTAAATATCTTGGCCCAGGCATCCCAGATGATAAGGGGATTCTAACTCCGGTCTTCTGACTCCTACTTAGAAGCTCTTACTTATGACCTCCTCTATCTGCATGGTGGAGTCAAACTTCTTAAACTATTCCAGTTTCAATTTCCAGTTTATCCTATAGAAAGTTTTCACTTCCGTGTACTAATTTACATTATCAGGAAGTATTACAATTTGGAGTCTGAGCAAGTTGGACGTAGTTAATTACACAGAGATGAAAGATGTCAGCCAAAATTGTCTCAGTCTATTTGGTTTGCTGTTCAGAATTAGGATTGATAAAAATTACTCATCATTCTCACAATACTTTGGCAAAATCAAACATCTAAAAGAAAGAGTCAAAAGTTAAGGAATGACAAATACAAAGGTTTAGAAGAAACTAATAATGCACTACTGTGCCTTTTTAACAGGTTCCAAATGGAAGTCATCTGCGTAGGTTTCACATTGTTTTGTGCCTAGCAAAAAGACAAACTCAACTCACGGCTAGAATGAAATCCATAGAATATCTACAAAACAATGCTAAAACTCAAACTAAGAAATTTAACAAGAACTAAGACAATTCTTGATCTTAATGCCCCACAAAAGAAAAAAAGCAATTTAAGCAGTCTTTTAAGAAGTTTTCATAATATGGAGCAGAGAGAGCAGAGTTATGGCTGAGGACAAAATAATTCTCAAAAAGAAAAGCTCAAAACTTTGGAAAAACAGACTATCTCAAACAAATAGCCTCTTTTGTATGGGTCAAATATAAATGTCACATAAGCTACTTCAGAGACTTTGAATTCTATGGTAAACATAAACAATAAAACATAAACAATATTATAAATATACATAACTTCAGGCCAAACTAAACTAATAGAAACTAACTATATTCATAAGATTTCAAAGTAGCCAATACTATGAAATAGCAGTAATAACTTACTTGCAAAGCCTACATCAGAGTTTTTCACTCCATATATATGCTTACCAGCATCTCTGCTAAACTATGTGAGCTCAAGGTTCAACTTAGATTTTAAAATATAATATGCATGTGATAGACACTAAGGTGAACCCAACTTCCCCTTCAGGGGAAACTTGCTGCTCAGCGACAGAGAGTACAGTTAGCAAAGAGCCTCCAACTGTTCCCCACTTCAGAGTCTCCCTCAGATGCTGAGAGTTGCCTCACTCAAGGTCATGCCTTTCCCAGGCTGACTGGCTTAGTCACTGACTGAGCCAAGTGGGAATATGAAGACCCCGCCATTTCAGACTAATGCAGGACAACTCTGACAGGCAGTATTTGCTCCGGAGCTCACCATCAGGTTAGTGGAGGTTTTATCAGAGCTGCATTAAGTTCAACTTCTCTTTCCAACCAATCCTGTCATCCTCCTTCTTTTCCTAAGTGTTGATCTTTAATAAACATCTTGCACTCCAAATTTTATCTCAGCATCTGCTTCTGAAAAATTCAAGCTGTGACAATGTACTCTTCTAAATAGTTTTTCTGAAAGTAAAAAAAAATTTCTTATGTTAATAGAGAAGATGTATCCAGAATATATAAAGAATTCTGGCAACTCAAAAATAAAGACAAACAACCTAATTTAAAAAATGAACAAAGGATATGAATACACATTTCTCCAAAGATATACAAATGACTAAAAAGCACAAAAAAAAGATATGCTCGACATCATCAGTCATTAGAAAATGAAAATCAAAACTACAATAAGATACCACTTCACACCCTAAGGCATGGCTATAATCAACAAGAGAGACAATAACAAGTACTGGTGAGAATGCAGAGAAACTGAAATACTCATACATTGTTAGCTGGGATGTACAGGGGTATACACCCATTTTAGAAAAGTCTGGCAGTTCCTTAAAATGTTAAACAGATTTACCACATGACCTAGCAATTCCATTTTAGGCATATATCGAAGAGAAATGAAAACACATGTCCACAACAAACTTATACACAAATGTTCCTAAAACCATTATTCATAATTCCCAGAAAGTAAATGTCTATTAAGTGATGATGAGATAAACAAATTATGGTATATCCATACAGCACAATATTATTAATAAAAAATGAAGTACTGATACATGTTACAACGTGAATAACCTTGAAAACATTATGCTTAGAGAAAGAAACCAGTTACAAAAGACCACATATAAGTCCATTTATATGAAATTACAAGAATAGGCAAATCCACAGAAAGAGAAAGCAGATTAATGTATTTTGGGTATTGGAGGTGGGGAGTAAAGAATGACTGCTAACGGGTATGAGTTTCTTTTTGAGGTGATGCTGCAATGTCCAAAAGAGATATACTGGAATAGTGTACCTCACTGTGTATTAAATGGTTCTCTCTCTCCATCTCTTCTCCACAGCTATAATGCCAAATGTCAAGGCACAGTCTAGAAAGGGAAGAGGCTTGCCCTTTTCATGCACTTTTCTCTATTCCTTTTAAGAAACAAGAGGGCTAAGTGGACTTTAGGCAGACTCGTTTAAAGAACTTCTCTCTTCAAATGTCTCTACCACCCCTCCCACCAGAGCCAGGCTGGCAACCTGCTCTACCTAGACATTAGAGGCAAACTCAGTATTTCCTAGGTATAAAAGGTAAATATTATATATAAAGTTTTTGTAAATTACAGTGCTCTAGTCTAGCTGCTTCTCATTCTGTGCATTGTGGGTTCTCTGTCAATGGTAATTTGCCTCCCTGGCGTGTCACATACCCCTTCCAATGATTCACTGATTTACTCTGGTTATGATTTAGTTAATTCCTTGACCATATACCACTTAGTAACAGCCCAATTTTACCCAATTTCTAACAAGGAATGAAATTTAATAATAACTTTTATTATTATTATTAATCATTATTAGAACTGATCCCACATATTTTATTGACTTACTTCAAAGTTAGAAACATACCATTTGCTATACAAACAAAAATAAAGAAAAACTTAAGCAAACAATCAAGCAATTTACTCTTAATGCCAGTAAACTATACTAATAACACCAGCAATAAAGTTTAAAGGTAAAGTTAAGCTCTGTGGAGACCACAATTGTACTGCAAATAAGGCATTTAAGTACCACTCATATCAGTGTCAACTGACAGTGCATTCCTTGTTTATTTAAGGGGAAAATCTCTGTGAAGCCTGATTTTACTTAAATGTGTTAACAACGAGGAATGCTATTTAGGTGCCTTCAGAATAGATTTTTTTTTTCACTTCTAGAATTTCCCAATTCTTTAAAAAGTGATAGTACTTTCTAGAATTTCATGTTTGTAACGTATTTCAACAATGGTCAATCATGGAACCAACAGGCAATGAGTTCAGAAGGATTTGGATTCTTATTCACGATCAAAATAAATCTGATCTTATAAAAAAGAGCTAGGAATTTGAAATCTCAAGTCATTACTTTAAACTACCCTGTTAGTTACAGTGGTTATTTACTTCATTCAGAAAACAATACACACAATTCATGCCTTGCCTAAATTAACAAAGGATTTGAGGCAACAAAATTCTCTTGTTCCAAAAGCAAAGGGCTTTGAACCCTCTTGGCTTCTATAAAATATTTTTTCCCCAACAAGAACAACCGTTACTTAGTCACACTATTAATTACAGGAAATTAACTCTGTGGCACTGAAGTCGTCAGCACAAGGGCACTTTGTGGAATGTTAAGCCATTTATGTTATTAGACCTATGCTAAAACACAGTACGCCAGATGGCTCTCATTACTATTGTCTACATAAGCACAAAGTGGTAGAATCCCTTCATGAGAGTCAAGAATTTTACAACTAGACTTCACTTCCAACATTACAGCTATGTCCCCCGAGTGACCCTCACGTTGAGAATAACTAAACTTCGAAAGTACATTACAAAACTCAGAATATCTACAAATGCTACTCACTAAATTATCATAAAGAAAGAAATAATATTTTCAATATCTGCAGAACAAGTATTTGACAAAATTCAATACTCATTTTTGGAAGAGAACTCATAGCAAAGTAAGAAAAAAGGAGCACCCTTAACATAATAAAGAGGTTCAACAAAATAAAACAAAAATACAGTAAAATTGCTTCTCATGGTCATATATTAAAAACATTCTCTTTAAAATCAGGTACCAGAAAAGAATGTCCATCATTACCACTTTACTATTTCTACTCCTAATCAAAGTTTTCTGGAGGTTCTACTGGTATAATAAAATATGGAAAAGTAAATGAAAATGTACCAGGAACGAAAAGGGAAAGTTTTTATTTGCAGATAATATGACTACATAAAATAAAAACAAAATAAAATAAGAGCCAAGAAACAAGATTTTCTAGAATCAAAAGACAAGAATATTTAAGTCTATTATTAGGAATAAAAAGAGAATTCATTCAGCAAGATGGCTAAAGTGATTAATATAAAAAATAAAGTGTATTTATAAATACCACCAACAATCAGTTATAAAAAAAAGCAATCATCTACAAAGCAGTTATTTTTAAAAAAAGACATCATTTATAAATTAAAAACCTACATATTAAGAATAAATCTAATAAAAGATGTGTTAAACCTATATGCACAAAATAATAAAATGTTATTGAAAGACATTAATGAAGATTGAAATACATGAAGAGATATATCATATTCATGAACAGAAAAACCCAATACTGGAAAGATATGTTTTCCTCTAACTGATAAATGGATTCAATATAATTCCATTCAAACCCAACGGAACTTGAAAAACTAATTCAGAAAGTTCTATAGCAGAATAGCCAAGAAGAGCTAAGACATTCCTAAAGAAGAATATTATAGAAGGGTTGCCTTACTAGGTATTACCATAACTAACACAGTAAGTCATTAGCATTGGGATAAACAAATCGGCCAATAGAACAGAACTATAAAACAGATCCACATAACAGATTCATGTGACACAGATGATACTAACATATCAGTGGGGAAAGGAAGGACTTTTCAGTAATTGGGACAATTGGTTAACTATATAGAAAGAAGAGAAAAAAAAAAGAAAAAAGATACCTACCTCACTCCATACATAGCGATCAATTTTGAATGCACAAACTTTTAGGGAAAAATATAGGAGACTACTGTTTTGATGTTGGGGCAAGGAATAAAAATGTGATGAGATATTATTTTACACTCGTTAGAGTAGAAAAAATTAAGAAGTCTGACAATACCAAAAGTTAAAAAGAATGGAGTCTGAGGGAGATTCTTATTCACGATCAAAATATAAATTAGTAGGGGCACCTGGCTGGCTCAGTCAGAAGAGCACATGAATCTTCATCTTGGGGTTTTAAGTTCAAGCTTTACACGGGGTGTAGAAATTACATACACAAACAAACAAACATACAAACTTTAAAAAATTCCAACCATCATTAAAAAAATAATAAAATATAAATTAGTGTAAAAACTTTAGAAAAATTGGCATAAGATTTCCAAATTAAATATCTTATCTTAACCCAGCAATCTCATATCTTGGTTCACTACTTGGTCTTGTACATGCACATCAGCAGACAGGTATATCAATGTTCACAAAATATTCATGTCAGCAAAAAAGCTGATTTATTCATTATCTGTAACTACATAATAAATTACCTCAAACGTAGTTGCCAAAAATAATAAACACTTATCATAATCTCTCATGGTTTCTGTAGATCACAAATTTGAGAGCAGCCCAGCTGGAAGGTTCTGAATCAGGCTCATGAAGTTGCAGTCAAGATATATTGGCCCGATCTGCAATCATCTGAAGGCGTGGCTATAGCTAGAGGTGACTCACTCACACAGAGAAATCATTAATACCAGTTGTTGATAGAAGCCTCATTACCTCCCACATGGGCTTCTTCACAGGTCAGCTTGAGGATCACCATGACATGGCTTCTGAGAGAGCCAGGACAGCAAGGGGAAAGCTGCCAAAGTCTCATCATCACTTCCTTGACACTCAACTGGCACAGAGGGCAATCCTGTTCAATGCAGGAAGGGTCTACACAAAGGTATGGATATCAAGAAGAAAAAATCACTGGGGACCACCTCAGAGTCTGGCAACCAAAACTGGAAAGGGCCGTTCTCCAATTATAGGAGAACAAATTTACTGTACTGTATTAATAGAGATGAATACTATACAATAGTGAAAGTGAATAAACCACAGCCACACTCAAAAATATGGATAATTTTCCAAATAATATTGAGTTAACAACTAAGTCTCAGGAAACTACATACAATATAATACCATTTAAACACAGCTCAAAAACAGTAAACTAAATTTATAGGTATCACAGTTTAGGAAATAAAACTATTAAAAAAATAAAGAGAAAAACACAAAATTCAGAATAGTGATTATCTCTGGGAAGGTGGGAGGGGCATGAGATAGGGAGAGACACATAGGTCAATTTTAGTTATTGATAGTGCTTTGATTCTTGGATTAAGTGAATTTAGAGCTATTCATTTTATCATACGGTTTATAATTTGCATAAGCATTACGTATAGGGTGGCCACTTGTGAATCAGTACATAAAATACACACAATCACACATAAGCCCTAGTTGCATATAATTTTTTTTAATTTATCAGCAATATATTTTTGGATAAATGATAAAGAAAAGCACTAAAAAAAAGAATATTATAACTAATTTAGTAATGCTGCCTTTTATAACTTGTTCTTTGGTGCATTTTCCTCTAATTATAATGCTGAGAGTCCACTCTCATCTATTTAGTCAGAAATTTGGGTGGTCTGCTGGTGAATAAATCCTAGAAGCTAGTCATAAGGCAAAAGAATAAACAGGTATTGAGTAAACTTCAGAGCAGTTATATATCAATCAAATAAGCTACCACTAAAATCCAATTGATTTGCTGCTTGTTTTGAAATGGAACTAATATTCTGAATAAAAATTGATTTCCTCAAAAGCTTTGGTGTCAGCTATTTAAAAAGATAAACTGTAAATATTTTTTAAAACTTCTATTAAAAATAACATCCAACACTTTATAATAAAATTTAAAAATATAACTATTTCTGAAAATGTCAACTCTCATTTATGTTTTCGTTCATTGTTTGGTATATTGTCTCTAATAAGTATAACTAGTAAAATCTGGCTTTGAGCATATACATGTGATTAAAATTTTTTAATGCTGGAGTAAGGACAGTTACTATAAGCAACTGGAAAATGAAAGATGAGGACTAAAAATTCAATTAAGAATAATCTGTCCCCTTGACTACTAATGGATGGGCTCTAGTCACAAAAGACTATTTCCCACAGAGTATCATCTCCCAATTTTTCAACATGACACAAAAATGGGCTTTAATTCTGAGAAAAAAACAGTAATAACTTTCTTTGTTTTCCAAAATAAGGTGAAAAAGGAAAATGCAGCCAATGGAGGGAGGACTTGATGTTAGAATAAGAATAAAACAAGCATAAAATATTTTATCTGGTGCTTTGTCTGAACATAACATTTTGTTAAATTCATTTCTGTTTGTTTAAATGACAAATGCTGAAAACACTGCTTTTTCTGCATGAGAGTTAAACTTCCTTTCACTGAAAAACAGATGCTGACTCCACCATCTTTTACTGGTGCACAAATCAGCAGTAAGAAAATTATAAAGCTTCCTAGACTAACAAAGAATTAGCACCAATGCTTGGTCAAACTATATATTTAAAGACCTATATTTGATTTTAAATAAGCTTATATTTTGTTCATTTGAAATACTGTCCACAAATTTTGTTCTAATACCTCAGGTATTACTTAGTCCCTACCTGAAATATGACTTGTGGCATTGCTCCTCATGTAGTTGAAGGGTTTGGTTTAGTGTCTAATGAAAATATTCACATATTTTAATATTTGTTGATGTAAACCTGGTTTTACATACAGACAAACACAAACATACATACACACCCTCACACTTCAAACTTCCAATGATGGCCATTTACAGATCACTAAAATTATCACTAAAATATTATTTAAAGTAAGTTTAAATAAAGATTCAAAACATAAATCACAGAACTGAAAGGGCATAGAAGCTACCTAGCTCTTTCACAATCCCAGTTTCTATTTTAATAGTGGTTATATACTCTACAACAGACACCAGGCTCGTATAAAGTCCTGAACAATTCTAAATATAACAACATCCCTTCCCATTTAAAATGATTCCTTATACAATCAATATTTTGGAGTTGACTTCTTAAACTCATGAATCCTACTGCGATTTAACCAATGAGTCAACAAAACTGCCAGTTCTGAGTAAGAACCACTCAGAAGAAAAAGCAAGAAATGAAGTGCAGATTAAACTCTGAAATAAATTCATTGGAGGGGCATAGAAATTCATTGGACAAGGTATTCAAGTGAATAGGATGCACCTAAACTTAGAAAATGGATTTTAAAAAATGGCAACAACAGATACGGAAATAATATTAACTCAGACACTTGTGCAAAAGAAACATTTAACAAAGCTATCAGTTAAAATTATATACCATACTATATCAAAGATATATTTCAAAATACTGTAATTTCATTTATACTTTAAAGGTACAGGAGAAACCCACTATTTTAGGACTTCTGTAAAAAGGAAAAAAATTGAATTTTATGGAGTCAATAACTGGCTCTTAATTTCTATGTTTTAATTTTTAGATCTTCTTAATATTGACATAACTTTAAAAGTGGAGAGAAAATATATGGAAAATACATCTGGAAATGTATATGGAAAAATGCCTGAAGTATTCACTTACCAACAAAAAAACAAAAACCAAAGTTTTGTTATTACAGAATGTAAGAGCATAGACAAACAACCTTACCCAAATGTTTTCCAGAAATTCAAAAGAAGTGTTAGGCAGTCAGACATCTTAATAAATAAGATAACCAACACATCTGTAATTCTATAGGTAAATATGTGTTGAAGGGATGAATTAACTACAACAAACGTTAAGTGACTATTGCTTTAAAAACTGGGCTGTAACTGCTATTAGGCCAACACTTAGAGAAAACAAAAGGTGGTTGGGCTTTCAGAGAAATACATTTTAATGTTTATAGTCTAAGACTCTCTTTAAGGAAGAAACCTTTTCTTATTTTTAGAGTAATCTTTACTACAATGTGTTACTTTGTTTTGCTCAGATTGATTTTTCCATTATCTTTCATAACAAAATTCACTGATTAAAGTTTAAATTTTAAGACATGAAGTATTTCTTCTACTCTGAAACATTTCTCATTCACAAATTACTATTCCTGAAATATTTTCCTTAAATATTGTACTCTCATAAGTACCTCATGAAATTAAGCTCTTTGTATTTTATATTACAGTCATCTACATACAACTCATATCACCTCTCAGAGGATAAGCACTTTGCCTTTCTTATCTTGGCATTTCTTAACATATAATGAGCTTATAAATGTTGTCTTAAATAGGGCTTGTTTGCAAAATAATCAAAGCCTATAAAAGCAGATAACATCCCCCCAAAATGGAGAAAGTAAGTATAACTAATGCAAAAATGAGTCCCTACTTCATTTTTGAAAATGTATTTATACAATTTAGTAGCCAAGTAATACTAAATGATACTCTTTCAAATGAGGCCTAGTAGCTAATTTAGATTAATTACTGAAATAATAAAAATTGATACTATTAGAAGATATGGTAGGATTTAGATGATGTTTATAGTCAAGGTCTTATTCAGAAAGAAGCAATACACAGTAGGGACAATAGCCATATAGAAACATAGGGTTTACATAATATTTGTAATCAGGGTCTCATTCAGAAGGAAGCAATACAGTCTAAAAAATAATAGCCATAAGGAAACACAGTATCACTTCATTTTTGAGTTGAGGCACAGGCAGAACTTTCTATCTTTTCCTAAGTTTAAGATTAATTTTCTTCTGAAATGCATAGTAGAGCAGGAAAGTTTAGGGATGCGTAAACAGAATTGCATGGGAAATGTAAAATATTTACTATCTTTTAACAGTTATATGGCTCAAAGTATAAGGATGATCAAATGAGAAATTTCTTAATGAAGAGGGAAAATAGTAGAAGAGAAAAAAGACATCCCTCTCAAATATCACTGCAACTTTTCCCATTAGGTCAACATGTAAACAACCTTAGCTGTTTTATGTATATAGGATATGTGACAGATGTTGGCAAACTGGCTCATAAATGGGAAAAGGAAGAACCACAAGATTTCAAACCACGTGAACCACATACAAACATTTGAGTGTAACAAATTCTGACATTTCAACTCTGATTTTCCATTCTAGGTTTCACAATGTCAGGTAAATGGAAGAGAGTATAAAAATCGTAGACTAAAAGTAGTAAAGAATTGAGGATGGTGTTCCTTCCGCACCCTAAGTATCTCTACCTAAAATTCAAAAGCAATACGGAAAAGGCAGTTGCAGGAATGGAGAACTAATAGCAAATAAAGCAATACAGAAAAGGCAGTTGCAGGAATGGAGAACTAATAGCAAATAACTACAAGTTAGAATGTGAAACCCTCTGGTTCATTTCAGGAATCTATGATCATTTAGGCATTATATGTAGGGCAGACAGATTATCAACGTCTTCCAAAGTTCACTATATAATTACTGAACAAAATCATTCAAATAATACATGTACCCTATCCACATCTAAATTCTCCATTTTAATTTTAATGATGTATAGCAAACTATAAATACCACATAGGCAGTTACTTTTCAAATCATACTTGGTGTCAAAAGAAGGTAACATCTACAACTGAAAGTTCTCTAAATCAGAGGAGTGTCTTCACTGAGAGAAGACAAATTATCGGGGTAGCGAAGAGTATGACTAAAAAAGCACTGAGTAAAGAGTACAGAATCAAAAATGTTGAAAAACTGAGTTCTTTCTTCCTGAGATCAGGAACAAGGCAGGAATGCCCACTTTCACCATTAACTGTACTAAGAGAAATAGATGTGGTTAGGGCATATAAAATGAAGCATGTGATTGCCTTTGCCCATTAATTTATAAACACCCACTTTTACCATTAAGTGAACTGAGAGAAGTAAATGTGGATAAGGTAAATAAAATGTAGTATCTGACTGGCTTGGTTCATAAGTTTATTATAGAGTGAGCTCTGGATACACAGATAATCTGCCTGCCCTATACATAATGCTTAAGTCAGTATTCAGTGCCAAGGCCGGGGGAGAGGGGGTGGAGAGGCAGGGAGATTGGAAGAAAGAAGTAAAACTATCTTTAATTGCATGTTATGTGACTGTTAACATGGAAAATTCCAGAGAAACTACAAAACAACTACTACCGTTAACAAATAAATATAACAAGGTGAGAGAATACAAAACAAATATATAAAATTTAACCGTATTCATATAAATATAGGTACATACATATCAAGAACAATCAGAAAATATGGGGAAAAAAATCACTTCGGTGGTGCCAAAAACATAAATTCCTAAAAATAAAGCTAACAGAAGAGATCCAAGAACGTTACATTAAAAACCACTTTGTTGGAAAAAAAAATAAAGATCTGAAAAAACAGAAAGAAATACCACTTTCAGGGATTAGAAAACTCACTATTTTTAAGACGATGTTCCTCCCCAAATTTATTCATAAATCCAACACACTCCCAATCAGATCACAGGAGGCTATTTTGTAGATATGGAAAGTTAATTCTAAAATTCACACAGAAATGCAGAAGACCTAGAATAACCAAAGCAATTTCATAGCACAACAAAGTAGAAGAAGTACCCTAATTAATTTTAAAAATTACCATAAAGCTATAGTAATCAAAACATTTTTGCATTGATTAAAAAAAAAAGATATATACATCAAAGAAACCAAACAGAGAGTCTAAAAATAGACAAATGCATATAAAGTCGGTTGATTTCCAACAAAAGTGTAAGGCTATTCAACAGAAGTAAAGTCTTCAATAAACAATGCTGATTCAATTGAAATCTGTATGGAAAAAGATAAAAACCAACTCTTATTTCACATCACACATAAAGAGTAACTCAAAATAGATCACAGACCTGGATATGATATCTAAAACTATAAAAATTTGGAAGAAAACACAGGAGAAAATATTTGCAACCTTGGAGTAGGCAAAAGTTTCTTAGCTATAACAACAAAAAACCCCCACGAAACATAAAATTAAAAAATTGGTAAGTTGTGTCTCATTAAAATTAAAAAACATTTGCTCTCCGAAAAATAACATTAAGAAATGAAAAAGAAGCCACAAACTGGAAGAAAACATTTGAAAAAGACATGTCAGAAAAAAAGACTTGAATCCAAATTATGGAAAGAACTCTTATAAGTGAATAATAATAATAATCCAATTTAAAAGTAGGTAAAACAAACAGAAGTCCAGACCAAGACAACTACATAGGTGAATTCTACCAAACATTTAATACCTCTTTTTCTCAAAATATTCTAAAAAATAAAAGAGGAAGAAAAACTTCCAAATTCATTCTATGGGGGCCAATATTTCCAAGATAGTAAAACCAGATGAAGACACAACAAAACAAAACAAACAAAAAAACTACAGGCCAATATCCCTGATGAATACAGATGCAAAATCCTTAACAAATAAAACACCAGCAAACCAAATCCAACAATTAACATTAAAAAACAGTTCACCACAATCAAGGGGGATTTATTCCCGGAATGCAACAGTGGTTCAAATATCCATTAATAAGTCAACATGATACATCATATAATAAGAGAAAGGATAAAAACCCTATGATCATTTCAACAGATGCATAAAAGCATGTGACAAAGTACAACATCCATTTGTGATTAAAAAAACCTCAATAAAGTAGGTTTAGAGAAAATATACCTCAACACAATAACGGACATATATATGAAAAACCCACTGCGAACATCATACTCAATGGGGAAAAACTAAGAGCATTTCCCTAAGGTCCAGAACAAGATCAGGATGTCCACTCTCACCACTTAATTCAAAATAGTCCTGAAAGTCTAGCCACAGCAATTTGACGACAAAAAGGAATAAAAGGCATCCAAATTGGCAAGGAATAAGTAAAACTTCCACTATTTGCAGATGACATGATACCATATATACAGAAAACCCTAAGGACTTCACCAAAAAACTACTAGAACTGATAAATGAATTCTGTAAAGTCAGAGGATACAAAATCAATGTACAGAAATCCACTACACTTCCATACACTAAAAATGAAGCTGCAGAAAGAGAAATTAAGAAAATCCCATTTACAATTGCATCAAAAAGAATAAAATAACTGGAAATACACTTAACCTAGGAGGTGAAAACCCTGTACTCTGAAAACTATACAACACTGACGAAAGTAACTCAAGACAACACAAAGATACAGGAAGACAGTCCATGCTCATGGACTGGAAGAACAAATATTGTTAAAATGTCCATACTATCCAAAACAATCTATAGATTTAATGCAATCCCTACCAAAATACCAACAGCATTTTTCACAGAACTAGAACAAACAATCCTAAAATTTGTATGAAACCACTAAAAACCCTGAATAGCCAACAGAATCTTGAAAAAGAAAAACAAAGCTGAAGGTAGCACAATTCCATATTTCAAGTTATACTACAAAATTATAGCAATCAAAACAGTATGGTCCTGACACAAAAACAGAGACATAGATCAATGGAAGAGACTAGAAAGCCCAGAAATAAACCCACAATTTAATGGTCAGTTAATTTCCAACAATGGAGGCCAGAAGGAGGAATGGAAAAAAGAGTCTCTTCAACAAAATGGTGTTGGGAAAACTGGACAGCTACATGCAAAAGAATGAAACTGGACCATTTTCTTACACCATACACAAAAATAAACTCAAAATGGATTAAGGACCTAAATGTGAGACCAGAAACCATAAAAATCGTAGAAGAGAGCACAGGCATTAATATATCTGAAACTGGACACAGCAACACCTTTCTAGATAGGTCTCCTGAGGCAAGGGAAACAAAAGCAAAAACAAAATGTCATGAATACATCAAAGTAAAAAGCTTCTGCACAGCAAAGGAAACAATCAGCAAAACTAAAATACAACCTACTGAATGGAAGAAGATACTGCAAATGACATATCCTATAGAGGATTTGTATCCAAAATATATAAAGAATTTGTACAAGTCAACACCCCAAAACAAATAATCCAAAGAAAAAATGGACAGAAGACCTCAACAGACATTTCTCCAAAGAAAACATCCATATGGCCAACAGACACATGAAAAGATGCTCAACATCATTCATCAACAAGGAAATGCAAATCAAAATTATAATGAGATATCATCTCACACCTGTCAGAATGGCTAAAATCAGAAACATAAGAAACAAGTGTTGTCAAGCATTGGAGAGAAAGGAACCCTCATTCAATGTTGGTGGGAACTCAAACTGGTGCAGCAACTGTGGAAAACAGTATGGAGGTTCCCCTCCAAATTAAAAATAGAACAGGGTGCCTGGGTGGCTCAATCAGTTAAACGTCTGACTCTTGGTTTCAGCTCAGGTCATGATCTCAGGGTCATGAGATTGAGCCCCATGTCAGGCTCTGTGCTGGGCATGGATCCTGCTTAAGATTCTCTCCCCTCTCCTTCTGCCCCTCCCCCACCTCTCCCTCTTTAACAGCAACAACAAAAAAATAGAACTACCCTATGATCCAGTAATCACACTATTGGGTATTTACCCAAAAAATACAAAGACAATAATTCGAAAGGATATATGCCCCTTTATTTATGGCAGCATTATTTACAATAGACAAATTATGGAAACAGCCCAAGTGTCCACTGATATATGAATGGATAAAGAAGATTTGTGTGTATATATTTATATATAAGACAGAGACAGACCAAAAAACATACTCTTAACTATAGAGAACAAACAGATGGGTACCAGAGGAGAGGTGGGCAGGGGGGATGGGTGAAATAAGTAAAGGGGATTAAGAGTACACCTATCTTAAGGAGCACTGAGTAATGCACAGAATTGTTGAATCACTATACTGTATACCTGAAACCATATAATACTGTATGTTAACTATAATGAAATTTAAAAATTAATTAATTAAATTTAATAGATTTCAAAAGAAAAGCAGGCAAAAGATTGAAAAGAAATACACAAATGACCATTGAAAAATGACATGAAAAAATATCTGGAGGTGATAGAAAGTCATTATTTTGATTGTGATGACAGTTTCATGGATGTGTCCTAAAACACACCAAATTATAAACTTTAAACATGTAAAATTTATTGTACTTCAGTTGTATCTTAATAAGGTTTTAACAGATAAAGTAAGGAAACTTTTAAATGTTAAAATGGTAATTGGTATGATGTATTCTCTTTTTCTAAAATGTTTGCATGTTATGGTAATACTCATTCTGGAAAATGATGCATCATTTGGGTAGAAAAAATATGAGAAATATATAAACTACTAGAGAAGGGATTATTTTATGACATTATAGTCAAACCTTATTATTTATCCCAAGAGAGATTAGCAAATACACATGAATACAAACATACAAGTATTTAGATTTGAATGTAATTACAACTGCTATTATGGAATTCATAAGACTGTAAACCAAAAAATAGGTCTAAATATTGAAATTTCAAGCAGTCATATACTTTATTAATACATTAGAAATAATTAAGATTTAAATAATTAAGATTTCTAATCTTACTACTCCAGGCAATTGAGTGATATTTACATACATGAAGAAGGCAAAAAGAAATTTAAGCTGATCTTCAGCGAGCATCTAATAACTGTTATAGATTTAGAGGGCTTGGGAGTAGATATACACATGCGGTATTTCACGAAGATTAAAAAAGTTCTAACATCAATGACCTTTATTAAATCAGCAGAACCAGCCTACAGTTTCCTACTATCTTTTCATTCATTCACTTAATGAAAATTTATTAACTGCTCAAACATTACAGATTTTGTGTTTGACAGAAGAGATGCCAAAAGGCATTAGAGTATGTGGTTAAAACAAGTGATACTAGAGCCCGAATGCCTCTGCTTAAATTTTAACTCAGTCATCTATTCTATGTTATTTCCGAGGGCAAGTTACTTAAACTTCAGCTGTCCAGTAAAAGGTTAACAGCAGGCTTGAAGTGTTCAAACCCTGTATCTTCTAAGGAAGGACTGTACCTTGACTGGCTTCTGGGAAATAACCAATAAGGCCTTGGAATATCATGCCTGATAAGAGTGTCTTTGTATACTTGAAACCATGGGCCATGCCATATAGTTTATTCTAACCATGTGATTTACAGTGAGTGCATGCTTTTATCCACCTGACTCCTAAAGCAAGCTTTATCAGTTTGATTTCTGCGGGGGCTGGAAACTGAGTAGTTGTCAATTATGGGGGCACTCCATGCCTCGGTGACTGACAACCCCAACTCCTAAAAGAAAAAAAACAAACAAAACCCTCCAAACAAAGACTCCAAGGCTCAGAGGAGCCTTCCCGGTTGGTTAAGACTTTATTTATTTATTTTTTAATAATAATTTTTTATTGTGTAATGTTAGTCACCACACAGTACATCCTTAGTTTCTGATGTAGTGTTCCATGATTCATTATTTGCGTATTACACCCAGTGCTCCATGCAATATGTGCCCTCCTTAATATCCATCACCGGCCTATCCCAATGCCCCACCCCCCTCCCCTCTGAAGCCCTCAGTTTGTTTCCCAGAGTTCATAGTCTCTTGTGGTTAAGACTTTATACTTGTCACACATTGTCTTTGGGAGATTAAGCACTTTCCATATGACTATACTGAAAGATGACAAGTAGAGAGGGTGCTTTGTGTCTCCTGGATTCCTGCCCTACATGCTTTTTCTCTTTGCTGACTTTAATTTGTATCTTTTCACTATAATAAACCAAAACCATGAATATAACAGCTTTTCTGAGTTCTGGGAGTTCTTCCAGGAAATCATCAAACCTGAGGGTCCTTAAGGATCCTCAACACAGTAACATTGTTTCCCCATCTAAAAAAATGTATTTAATATTAGTACTTACTTAAAGAATAGATGTGGGGATCAAAAGAATTAATATATGTTAGGTGCTTATAATAATGCACAGCATACAATGTTTGGTATTACGCTGTTACAAAAAAAGGGGTCCTAATAATTGAATAGCTTGGTCTAGTGAGAGAGGACATTAATTAAACTGCAAGTGCTAAAAAAGTATGCATAATATATGAGAGGGGCAGAGAGTATCGGTTCCTACTTTTCTATCCCCAACTCTGTTGTCTTCATTTAGGTCCCCATCATTTCTCATTTCCTAAGTGAACTGCTGGGAGTATCCTCATAATTAGTATAATCCTTACAGGATTCCCTGACATTGTATCATCTACCAGCAGCAGCAGCACCATCACCACCACTACTGCCTGATCCAATATTCCTTTAACCTGATTCCATACTCTGGGAATCCACTCTCATATATGTTCCCCTGATTTCTGTAGAAACAAAATGACCAAAATTATCAAATTATTTTGGTGTGTATTATACTTCTTCCTGGTTTAAATTTTATACCTCACCCCCCCCGGGGTCTTTGTGGACTCAAGTCTGACTACAGGTCTAAAAGCAATGAAAGGTGACAAGAATAAGACAAGAAGATGGGTGGTCCATTGCAGGCGTCTACTTTAGGGGATATTACAGGGTCTCGAGGCCAGGGGAGACAGACCTCCTAGGAAGCAGTAGAAGGGCTGCTTCTACTGGCAAAGGAAGTTCAACATAATTTAGACATCCAAGGTTCCTAGCTTCATCAGAATCTGCCCAAATGTGCCCATATAAGGACCCAACCCTTTCTTCAAGGTTGCAAATTCAGATTGTGCTGTAATTTAATCACCCACATGATCTGTTTTAAAGAAAGCTTAGAATTATTACTGTACAACATGAGTGTTTCTTTTAGGGTAGCAAAAGATATAGATTTTGGCACCTGGAAGTAGAATACAGGCATACTGAAAACTTAAATATGAGAGGAGCTTTGGAACCATGCAGGGGGCTCTGAGAAGAGTGTTAGAGGAAAAGCCTAAAACACCCTGAAGAATCTGTTTATAAAAGCCCCATGACCTTTGCTAACTCTATGGGCAAGCACTTGCAAAAAAGCAAATGTTACTGGAAATTTGAGGAAGGGGGATACTTGTTAAGTAGTGGCAGAAACTTTAGCAACACTGTCCCATGGAGTTATACAGAAAGAAGAAAATATGACTAACGAAGTGGCTGATCTAGTTAAGGAGATTTCCAACCAGAGTGTTGAATGTGCCACCTGGTTCATTTTACTGCTTAGAGTAAAACTTGAGAAGTGAGAGAGAAAATA
Source organism: Ursus arctos (assembly GCF_023065955.2). Classification (NCBI taxonomy): domain Eukaryota; kingdom Metazoa; phylum Chordata; class Mammalia; order Carnivora; family Ursidae; genus Ursus; species Ursus arctos. The sequence continues at coordinate 74,976,373 of NW_026623067.1, forward strand.
ATGAAAGGGCTGTTAAACAAAAAGAAGATAAGACTTACTCTACAAAAGATACTATCAAGTAAGTGAAAAGCCAAGCCATAAACTGAGAGAAAATATTTGCAAAAGACGTATCTAATGAAGGTATCTTATCCAAAATACACAAAGAACTCTTAAAATGCAACAACAAGAAAACTGGGCCAAAGGCCTGAATAGCTATTTCACCAAAGATATACAGATGGCAAATAAACTTATGAAAAGATCCTAAACATCATATGTCATTACGAATTTTAAATTAAAACAAGGAGATACTGCTACATACCATTAGAAAGAACAAATTCCTAAGTGCCTGACAACAGGAAATGTTGGCAAGGATATAGAGCAACAGGAACTCTCATCCATTGCTGGTGAGAATACAAAATGGTACAGCCATGCTGGAAGCTAATACGGCAATTTGTTACAAAATTAAACATACTCTCACCATACAATACAGGCATCATAATCCTTGGTATTTATCCAAATGAGCCGAAAACTTCTGTCCACACAAACACATGCACACAGATGTTTATAGCAGCCTTATTCATTACTGCCAAATTTAGAAACAACCAAGATGTCCTTCAGTAGCTTAATGAATAAATCAACTGTGGTACATCCATCTAATGGATTATTAAGCACTTAAAAAAAAAAGAATTATCAAACCATGAAAAAATAGGGGAGGAACTTTAAATGCCTATTACTAAGTGAAAAAAGCCAATCTGAAAAGGATACCTACATACTATATGATTCCAACTATAAGACATTTTGGAAAAGGCAAAACTATAGACACAATCAGAAGTTTAGTGGTTGGCAGGGGTTGGGTAAAGGAGGGATAAACAAGGTAGTGAAACAATTTTAGTGCAATGAAATTATTCTTTACAACACTATGATGGTGGATACATGTCATAACACATTTGCCTGAACCCACAGAATGCATAACACCACGACTGAACCCTAATAAACTACGGATTTCAGATGATAATGATATGTCAACATAGGTTAATCAGTTGTAACAAATACACCACTCTGATTTGGAATGCTGACAGGAGAGGCTGTGCAAGTGCAGGGACAGTATATGGGACATCTCTTAACTTTCTCCTCAATTTTGCTGTGAACTTAGAACTGTTCTAAAAAAAAATCTATTAAAAGAAAATTAGGCAAATGATGCTAAAATTAAGAAATGTTTTCTAAGCAAAGAAAAAATCCAGGGCACTATCAGGAAAACATCATTCAAAATTGAGGCTGAGGGTATGACTGAAAACTCTTTCATTAAAATTTCAAAAATATTAAAGGTGGTGCTTTAGCCTATTAGTCAGTCAGCCAAAAGGCCTTCGAAAGACATTAGAATGCACCTATTGATCCTCTCAAACAATAAAGCTTCTACAAAATTAAGGGCATTATCCCTCAGCCTTGTTACTAGGAGCCCAATGTATACAAAGATTTATCTCAAAAAAAGTGTGTGTGACTTTTGCTCAAAGGAATATATCTCAATAGAATTTGCGTAACATCCACAAGATTTATAAAAGATTAATATATCTTTTTACTTAATATATAAAAGATTTAATGTATCTTAAATGAAGAGAGACTTTTGGACCCCAAAATTCTACTGAGAGAAAGCAAGCTGAGAAAACAACTTACCTTAGAAACACCTGCTATCTTCCATGAAAAAAAAAGTACACGGAAAAGCACAGAAGGCAAGGTGAAGAACGATAAGGAATTATTCCCAGGCTTGAGATCTAATCAAGATCTAACCAATATTTGCCCGTCTTGATCTCAGAATTGCTATGCACAGGGACACCTTTGCATCTTCCATTTTTCCCCTTTCAGAACAAAACTACCTATAGCAGTTATCCTAAGCCTGTCCCCCACTGTATGTTCAGTATTGCAGGTGGGGACAGGCAGATGGAGCAGAATGGTACTCAAAGAGCTGTGCTTGAGGAAAAACACCCAAAGAATCACATCCAGGCCCAGACCTGATTTAGATGATGAAATTCTACGCTTTGAGATGATATAGTAACAGAATGAGACATGTTAGGCCTTGGGAAGCAGTGGGTGTGCTCTGCCTGTGGGAAGGACATGAACCCCTAGGGGCTGGAGGGCAGACAGTGGCAGCCAACTTCCCACCTCCTGTTATTCACATCTTCATGTAGTCTCCTACACAGTGCCAGAGTTGACTTGTATGACCAATACTAAACAGGAGAAGTAATAATACCACACCTCAGAAATTATAACATTGTGGCTTCCATCTTGGGTGCTCTCTTACTCTTAACAGATCACTCGCTCTTGGGAAGCCATGTTGTGATCAGTCCTATGGAGAGCCCCAACTGGTACTTAAGGGAAGCCTCCTGCCAACAGCGACATAAGTGAGCTTAGAAGTGGATCTTACAGACCCAGTCAAACTATAGATGACTGCAACCCTAGTTGACACTAACTACAACCTCATGAGAGATGCTAAACCAGAACCACCCCTAAGCTGACCCTAAATTTTTGACTCTAAGAGACTATGTGAAATAATAAATATTTTTCATTTTAAGCTGCTAAATTTTGGGATCATTTGTTACATAGCAACAGACAACATGTAGTTAAATCCCAAGTAAATTAGTGAACACCACTAAAGCTCCCAGATTCATTGATTCTCATCATCATTGAATTGCCTGATTTTCCAATTCAGCAATAATTTATTTCCTTTGTAAGGAAGGAGCTTCCTTTAGACTTACTGAAACAAGAATGCTTTCTTTTAACTGTCTTTGGATTTAAAAAAAATAGTGGGAAATTAGCTTACATAGCTCAATATTTTCAGAATTAACGGTTGGTCTGGCTGAAAGTCTTTCTTCATTGAGAAAGAAAGAGAGAGAGACCTTACATTTTTAATTAGAACGGTTAAAAACACAAACACATATGCTTGTTTGGATAAAACTAATTATGCATGTTTCCTACTGAAGAAAATATTCAGAATAAATAAGCTTGTTTTCAATAGTTTGTTTTCAATGATAAAACTGAAATGACTAGTTTTTTAAAAGTACTCATAGTATTCCTAATGTAGATAAAATTCCCACCATTATAATCACTCACACTGTTTCAAAATAACAAAACACTACCTATCAACAATAATACTCTAATCACAACTACCTGTCAAATACTTTACCACAAATTGATTTATCATATACTAGTAACCTAGAAAAAAGTAGGAAAAGTTCTAAAAGAAGAGTGTACAAATAAAAAATGCTTTCATGCTGGCAAAAAAAAAAAGGTGAATGGTCTCCAGTAAATCCAGTTTTTGTTGGATACAAACCTAGAGCAATCCAGTTTAAAATTCAAGCCATAATCCAACCTATAGGAAAGACCCTATCACTGCCTTGACAGCAGCTTAAGGCACACTGGAATTTAAAAAAAAAAAAATCTATTTTACAGCATAAGCTGTCATTCTGAGAGGGAGTCTACACTGAATGCCACACCCCAATCACTGGAGGTATCAAAAAAATAAAAGTGAAAGGGTGCAATACAGCCATAGAAAGGCAAAGACAAACAATTACTCATTTAAAGTCTGTATAATACAGGAATCAAAAATTCAAATGTCTATAGGCAACAGAAAGTTAACAGTCAGTCAATACAGGCAGTGAGTCCTGTAAGTCATAAGCTTACACTGTATGAATGTAAAGCCTGCAACAAACTGGAAAACACATAGCTCATTTCAAGGGAGTTGCAATTTGCCCCACTGTTGCTATACAGAATGAAGACCCAGTGTGACTGGAACTTTCTATTTCTCAGGAAAAACAAAAAACCTGGATACTTGCTTAAATTAGCTGAAAACTAATTAAAGATTGTGCTGGTCCATTTAGCTTGGAGATTTCCAATTTGCAAACTCTGTTCAATGCAGTATTATAGAGGGTACAATTATTTGTATTCTCCCATATAGCTCAATAACTTCCAGGGCAAAAACAGATATATCAGTAATAAAAATAAGACTCCAGTGATCCCACAGAATAATAATTTCCAAGAAAGTACAGTCAGGTCAAAAATATTTTCCAAAACCAAGCCGAAGATAAATACTCCAACTACTAGAGGGTGTTAAACCAAAAGGATAAAAATGATTAATTAATTTCCAAACAACATGAGTTAGTACTATCATAATTTCCATAATATACACAAAAATGAAGATACCATGAAGAATGGGTAATTCAAATCAAGAGAGTATATCACTATCTCAATCAATCAAACTTTTAACTTGTTAAAAATGCCTTACTTTGAGTTGTAATGTTGGTTACAATTCTAGCCTGTCCATATTCTAAACAAGGCACACAAAACCAAGCTATGCTTTATACCTGAAAAAGGTATCACTTAACACTCCTTCATTACCTTAGATATTAACTCTGAATTGTTTTTTAAATGGAAGTAGTATGTTTAGCCACATATAGTATCATTCTTGCTGCTCTCTGATGCCAAAACTCGTACGAGGGAAATATGATTAGCAGGAGATAAGACTATTAGCCACATCCTACAACACTTAATAGTTACACTGTTGGGTATTAGTTGTGATTATTTCTGTAATGAGCTCGTAAAGGGCCTTACAAAGGCCCAAATCCAAAATCTTAGTCTTATTAGCATCTCTCCAACCTCCAAACAAATCAACCCTGAGTATATTATCAATCTAGACTATGCTTAAATATCCTATCAGCTATATAAAAATGGAAACATACAATAAATGCTTTGCTTCAATGATGTGTCTTCACAGTGGTATTTTTCTCTACAGCAAAATTACCTACATTATCTATATTGCAAAAATGAACTATTCCCCAAAAAAGGAGACAATACAATATCAGGGAAGGCAGCACAGTACTACTGTCTCTGCCTTGTTTTTAACTTAGCTGTGAAACTTTGAGCAAGTCAGTCATCTGCCATCTCATCTGTACCAAATTAATCGATTTTAATTTGCCAAAGAGTGATGAGCAAAATTGTGGTACAATTTTTCATTCATTACTTTAAATTAAATCAGCTTAAATGAGCTTTATAACTGAAATAGTTCGCTAAATGTAGTACCCCAAGAGTATTTTCTAGACAATGATAGTATACAAACATTCGAAAGTTAGAAAAAAGTAAAAAAAAAAAAAAAAGTGTTAGCTTCAATTACCTACTACTAGGTCATTAGCTATTCTGGACAAAAACATTCCTTTCCTTCTCATAAAAATAATACAATCCCCCCACACCTTTTTTAACAATGCTCAACATTATTAAATTACACAATTACTCATTAAATTACTCAATTAAACCTGATTATTCTATGGATAGAAATAATGTGATACATTGTCTGAAAAACTTAGTTTATTCCTGTAGCACTCTATACACTGCACACCTTCCAAACACTGACTACTGTGCCAGATGAACTGACAGACACGTTGTACTGATACACAGTAGGTCTTACTGAACTAATCAAGGCCAAAAGGCTGACTTCAGAACCATAAACTGAGATGTAGCTGGTGACTTGCTCTCTCTCACCCCACCCCCCATCCCATTCCAATCTGTGGTGCTATATTAGTTTCTGTTACCTTGTTGCTGAATCTTATCTCCTCTGCTGCCAGTTCTGCTGCTTATTATCCATCAATGTTACTGATGTCCTTTGCCATTCCCAACCTACCCACATCCCATTGCTATATTGCTTTCCAATACTCCTTTTCTCTGTTTCACCATTTTTTAAGGGGGAGAGGGGAGAACAGAGGGAGAGAGAGAATCTTAAGCAGGCTGCAGGCCCAGCACACAGCCAGATGCAGGGCTCGATTTCACAACCCTGAGATCATGACCTGAGCCAACATCAAGAGTCAGATGCTTGACTGACTGAGCCACCCAGGTGCCCCTATTTCACCATTTTTGTCTCTTCTGGTTGTTTCCAGGCCTCCAGCTCCCAGAAAAAAGAGATCAACTTCACAGGCACGGTCAGGTAATCAATACACTCCCTTCCTTCTAATTAAAAGAAAAAAAAAATCAAAGCAGGTCAGAATGATCTTTGACTTTTCTGAATCGTTTTTATCACAATCTGACACTCAAAGTTTCACTCATTGTTATAAGAGATGCTTTATGATCTTTTTTATTTCTAAGTTTGGAATTACTGCAGGTAGTTGTCTATAGATAATTGAAATTTTTGCAATTATAGTTTTTTAGGTTTAAAAAATCCACAGAAAACATAGTGGCTGCCTTCTTAACCCTTAGAAGATTCACACACACACACTCAAAAAAAAATTCCAAAAATTTCTATTAAATTCAGATCTTAAATGAATAGCACCCCAAAGAAGATACACATATGGCCCCAAAGCATATGAAAAGATGTTTAACACCTCCAATTGTTGGGAAAACGCAAATCAAAACCACAGGAGATACTACTTCACACCCATTAGGATGACTATTATCAAAAAAAAAAAAAAATAGAGAAAATGTGTTTGGCAAAGATGTGAAAAAGTATTGTTGAAGACATAGAGAAATTGCAACCTCTGTTCATTGCTGGTAGGAACGTAAAATAGTACAACCACTGTGCATAATAGTAAGGCAACTCCTAAAAAATTAAACACAGAATTGATACTTGATCCAATTCTGGGTATACAGCCAAAAGACATGAAAGCAGAAACTCAAAACAGATATTTGCACACTCCTGTTCAGAGCAACCCTTATTCACAATAGACAAAAGGTGAAAGCAACACAAGCATTCATGGTCAAATGATAAAAAAATAAATAAAATAAAAAAATAAAGTGGTATACACATAAAATGGAATATCAGTCAACCTTAAAAAGAAAACAAAACACAACATGGATGAACCTTGAAAATATAATGCTAAGTGAAATAAGCTAGTCACAAAAGGACAAATATTGTACGATTCCATTTATATGAGTTACCTTGAGTAGAGACAGAAAATTCAGAGACAAAGTGAACCGGAGGTTGTGAGAGGCTAAGGGGATGGAAGAACAGAGAGTTAATGCTTAAAGGGTATGGATTTTTAGTTGAGGAAGATGAAAAGTTCTGGAGATGGATGACAGTGATGATTGCATAACAGTGTGAGTGTACTTAGTACCACTGATATATATAGTTAAAAATGTTTAAAATGGTAAATTTTGTTATGGATATTTTACCACAATAAAAAAAGATAAATAAAAAATAAAGTTTATAACAGGGCAGAAAAGTACTTGCTATTTAGTTATCCATGGCTACTGTGCAAATCTTATCTAAAACAGATAGCACAAGTAATGTATCAACTAAGTAAATGGTGCTTAACTTCATTAGTGTCAATGAAGAGCATGGAAACATCTCTAAATATCTAAGGACTTCAGATTCTCCTCATAGAGCTCTGTCTGGGAAAGTTGAAAAAAACAGTCCTTCAGTAAGTAAGATCTCTCACGCACACACCAAACCACTGAATACTCACTTTCAAGATTTTTAACCCTAATGCCTCCATCATTGCTATTCTCAGATATACCAAACATACTCTTGCCTCACCACCTTTTGCTATCCTAAAACACCCATCCCCACACACCTTCAGAGTTCACTCTCTCATTTCATTCAGATGTTTACTCAGATGTTCCCTTATCAGAGAGGTTAAGCTTGACAATCCTGTGTAAAATAGTATCCTCTGTAATTCTCTCTCCCCATAAAGAGCTTTATTTTTCTTCATAGCTTTTATCACTATCTGATATATACATTTATTTGCTAATTTTTTCCTCCAACCACTGCAATGTAAATCCAGGAGCACAAGGACTTTATCTATTTTGTTCACTATTGTACCCCCATCACCTAGAACACCGCCTGGCACATCGAGGGTGGCCAATAAATACTTGTTAAATTAATAAATAGATGGATGTTCACAGTATAACATCATATTTTCCTCTTGGTCTTGGTGCTATTCTACAATCTACCAGCCTTGCAACAGCCACCAGCCACTGCCTCAAAGCCATCCAGAGTGGGAATGATTAAAGTGGGAGGAACATCGAGTTTAAAAAGTCGGATAGAAGCCTGGTACCAGCACTGACAACAATACCTTAATGAGGCACTTCAAACAGTGCTTGCTCTCTCAGTTTCTAAATACCCTAAAAGAAAACAGCATATCCGTCCCTCATGATATGGAATAAAGTATAAGGATAAAGAATTTACCTCTATACTGCTTTAAAACAAAAAGATACCATGTATTGCATAATAAATATCACATTGCATCTATTTTGATAAACATTACAAGGCACTTGCTAGTCTGAAAAACCACAGGATTTTCCCTCTACAAGTTCTCAGGGATGGGGAAATACACAAATGCAAGAACACTAGAGGTTAATAAATACAGGCTAAAAATTAAGTAACCAATTTCTTGGCCTAAAATATACAAACACTTGGAGCATGAGAGGAACATGTTAAATCTCTGGCTGAGGAAGAGAAAAGAGCGCTTCCAATATATACCTAACTTTATTTCAAAGCCAAAAGTTTAAATACCATTCCAGTCAAATGTCCCACCAGCGCCTATACATACATGTTACAAGTTTCAGAGAATTTTACAACTGCACTTTAATTTTATGTCTGCAGTGAATGACATCTGGTAAAGCTTCAGCCGTTGATTATAATTTTTGTAGAAAAAAATGTTTAATCAGACAATAAATACCGTCCCTCCGGAGAAAGCATACCAGGGCCCATTACTCTATGGTCTCTAGGGCTCACCGAACCCCACATGTTCACTTGTAAGGACAGTAAGCCATGGAACGCACGTGTTCTGCCTTGCCTCATAAGTGAAAATGGCAGGTGGAACCTGCCCTTCGGCGGGGTCCCGGAATTGGGGACACCTGTGAGCACGGCACGCAACGTGAGCTGTGGGCTGCTTGCGGCCCGGGGGCCAACAATCCCCGCCCTGAGACCGACCAGGCCAGCCCCTTCCTCTGATTTCCGCCCGGGCCTCCCCCCGGAGCTCATATCCCCGCAAACGCAGGTCCTACCTGAGCTCTGCCCCCAGCTACAGGGCTGCGGGGGGAGGCGGGAGGAGGCGTGGCCTTCCAGCTCGCCAGACAAACTCCCTCGTGCGGTTGTTATGACTTTCCCTCTCGGGATCCGCGCCCCGACCAAGTTCGAGCCGCACTTCCGGGGTCCGCAGGAGACTGAAACGTCATTGCGCATGAGACGGCGGCAGCGACAATCCGGAAATGGGCGGAGCGTGGTCGCTAGGTTGGTTCCTGTGGAGCTAGGTGGGCTGGGACTGAGAGAGGCTTGTGGGAGGTAAGAGTTGTCGTGTTCTTTTCCCGTGAGCTTTGCTCGGCTTTTCCTTCAACCTTTTTTCTAAAGCGGGAGACGCCGCTTCTTGAGTAGCCTTAGAGGACGAGGCCACTTTGAAGCTTCGTTCTCCAAGAGAAAATTTAAAAGCAGTTGCGAGACTGTCCATGCAGCCAGTTGCCCACTCTCCCACTCATGTTTTATTTAGCTTTACCCACTCCATTCAGCTCCAGAGAAGACAAGAGGTCGAAACTTCTAGATTTGGAAGATTAAATTTACTTTAAAATTATGACTTATAAAGTAGGAAAGTAAGGTTAGGCTCCCTGACCCTGCTCTTTTCCTATTTCCTGAGTACTAGTGGGATGAATGGGAAACAGTTGTGAAAAACTGGAGTCACCTGGCTGGGGAGGACTTTGGTTCTAAACGCAGACTTTATGGGAAAATTCCTGGTAGTAAAATTTGCTCACGAAAATCCTTTAAATGTCCCACAAGGTACAGAATACATAATGTTAAAAATAAAGTTTAGATTTTTTAATTCTTATACACACTTGAATGTGAGATCTCTTAGGTAGTTGAAATGTTAGAATGAAAGGAGAGTTTGTGTGTCGATATCCGGGCATTTAAACAGTCAAAAATCCAAGGGGCATTTAAACAGTCAAAAATCCAAGGGTCAACTCTTAATCTTCATCTTAACCATTCAGCAGCATTTGACACAGTTAATTACATCTTTTTACTTGAAAGTTGATACACATTTTTCATTTGACTTTTGTGAAATCACGGTGCTCTTTTGACTCTTTTGCTTGACTGCTTCTGATTTTTTTTTAAAGATTTTATTTATTTATATGACAGAGAGAGAGAGAGAGACCAAGCAGGGGCAACAGCAGGCAGAAGGAGAGGGAGAAACAGGCTCTCTGCGGACCAGGGAGTTGGATGCTGTTCTCCATCCCAGGACCCAGGGATCACCACTGGAGTGGAAGGCAGCTAACTGAGCCACCCAGGCGCCCCTCTTCCCGATTTCTAAATGTTGTTATGCTCCAGACCTATTCCCTTCTTTATCTGGTGATCTCATCCATTTCCTTCATCGTCTTTTACATAACTTCACTATGCTGATGGCTTCCAAATATCCATATCTAGTCCTGAGTTCTATACTCACTTCTTGCTATACTCACATATCCAACTTCTTATTCAAGATATTACTAGGATATTTAATATGCATGTCAAACTCTATATATTTTCTACCTCCACAACCTGTTTCGTATTACGTATCTCTCCATCTGAGTAAATGGTGCTGGATTCTTATAATTGTTCAGATTATCCTGTGATTCCTCTTTCTCTAACATTCCATGTCCAATCCCTCAGCAAAATCTGTTGGCTCTTTTTTCAAAGGGTATCCTAAACCTAGTTAGTTCTCAACACCTGTAGAGCATTATTCTACTTCTCAGTGGATGCTGTAATTGCCTCTTAATTGTTCTACATGCTTCTATTTTTGCCTTCCTACAGTCTAGCCTTCATTTGGCAGCTGTAGAAATGCTTCTAAAATGCATGTCAGAATTTTGTTACTTTCCTGGTCAAAACTTTTAAGAGCTTCTTTATTCAAGTAGAATAAAATCCGAAATTGTTTTCATAAAACTCTAAGACCCTACATGATCGGGCCCCTGGTCACTCCTTGCTGCCACTGAGGAAGAGGGTTGTAAGAGATTTGGAGATGTGGTGGGGAGAGGCTTGACCAGGAACCTTGGAGTTTGGGAAATGGCAGTCCCAAAGATGATTACCCAGCTCTCTTGCCTGGAAATATTTAAAGGAAACAGACCAACTGAGGGTGCCTGTGATGACAAAGAGATAAAAACTTGAATTTTCCCAGCAGCTAGTAGACTTGTTGGTACATGGCTGTTTTATTCATTTTCAAGGGCTACCGATAACAAAGTACCTTAAACTAGGTAGCTTCACAACAAAAAAAATACTGCCTCACATTTCTGGATTTAGAAGTTCAAGATGAAAGTAGGCAATGTTGGTGCTTTGAGCACTGGAGAGAAATTTTCTTCCATGCTCCTAGGATCTGGTGGTTTGCCAGAATCTTTGATGTCCCTTGGCTTGTAGATGCATTATCCCAATCTCTACCTGTATCTTCTCATGGCATTCTCCCTGTGTATTGTCTCTGCATCCAAATGTTTGCCATTGTATAGGGATGCTAGTCATATTGCATTAGGGTACACCCCATTGACCTTGTTTTAACTTGATTATCCAATGGCCTTATTTCCAAATAATGTCATTTGTGAGGTACTGGGCTTCTGACTTTATTGTATCTTTTCAAGGGGACACATTTCAGCTTGTAGCACTACTAGAATTGTTTTGAAAAAAGATGTGAAGTGTTTCCAGTAGAATGAAAGAAAGGAAAAGCAACCAGGGAGCAGAATGAAGTTGTGTGAAGTAAGCCACCAGGAGAGGATCTGCATGGAAAATTTGACATGCTGTCTGGGGCATTCATTCTGTGTATCTGGCAATGGCAGTGTTGGAGTTCCAGGATTTGGGTCACTCTCCAAAATGTACAAAAGCATCAGCTCTTAGGCAGTTGTTACAGAGGGCACCATGGTTTTCCTTTACAGTAGGCTTTTCTGATTGTAAAAGAATTGCTATGACACCTCTAAGAATTGACTGAAACGGAGTCAGTGTAGAAGTATGTAGAGAATTTAGGAGGCTGTTGGGTTCATCCAAATGAATGATGATGGTGGCACCGATGTGTGAGGCGCTTAGACTGATGCCTTCTACTCAGTAAGTTTTAACTCAGTGTTATTCAAATTCCACATGACTAAGTTCATTTTTAGTCTGTGAATTGTTTTGAAGGTCTGATACTTTATTTTTAATTTTCAAGAAATATTTATTTTCTGATTGCTTATTCTTCATAGAAGAGTGCTATTTTATGTTCTTCAATATCATCAGAAAGTTCTTTTCTGTTTCCTGAAACATCTCTTTTTTTCTCTAAGGTTGGGTATTCTGTTTATCATGATCCTTTAATATTATTGGTTTGTTGATTCCTGGCTTTCTGTTTACGTCTTTGTAAAATGGGTTATGTTGACTGGTTTAGCAGTAACTAGAATGTTTTTCTTTCCAATATTTTATGAAAATTTACAAGCATACAGAAGGTTAAAAGAATAGTACAGTAGACACATGTATCTCCACCTCCTAGATTATACTGTTAACTTGTTCCTGTATTTTATCACATAACTGGCCATCTTTTTCAAGCTCTTGATTTGTCTTTTTTTAAAAGTTCATCTCAGAGTGTATCATAGCATTGTTTTTTTTCCTGTAGTTATGTAGGTAGAGGTATATTTTCTAAACAAGAGGGGGAAAATGTAACTCTGAGTCAATAGATGGGGCTTTTTAGTGGTCATGGTGCCCTTAAGGCTATAAGGGTTGAAAAACAGAGGTCAGCTGAAGTCTTCCCCAGTTATCTAACTAAGAAGGGTTTTGTTATGTAGGAGGATTTCCCTCCTGGTCTGTTTTTCTGTGCACGTGCACACACACACACACCTCACTCCTAGCCTATTTTAATCTTTCTCAGAGGCACAGTGTAACCTTAGGCTTCTTTATGTGATATTTTTCTCCCATATCATGTATTTGTTAAGATATTAAAAATTCGGCATCGGGCTCCCTGCACTGCTGGTGTCTGCTTCTCCTTCTGACCCTCCCCCACTCCTGCTCTCTCTCTCTCATTCTCTATCAAAGAAATAAATAAAATCTTTTTTAAAAAGTGCTGTTTGTGATTTAAAAAACCCAAATATTCAGTTTAAACAAGATGGAAGTTCATTTCTCATCCACGTAAGTGTAGGCACCCTAGGACTTTTATGGCTTTATAGTCAGTGACCCAGGTTTCTATATTTTTGTGGTTCTGTCAAGCTTATCATGTGCCATCTTCATCTGGCCATAATGGCTACTTCAGTTTCTGTTATGCTCACATACCAGCTAGAAGGAAGAGAAAAAATACCCCTTGAGAATTTGTGAGAAGTTGCTTGCACCATTTTTGTTTACATCTTATTGATCAGTACTTAGACATGCAGTCACACATAACTACTCTGCTACTAAGTACTTGGAAATGTGATCCTTTTTTTAGAGTTTTTGATAAAGATCTTATTTTTTCCTCCAGGATTGTATTTAAATTCAAATTAGTTAACATAAAGTGTAGTATTAGTTTCAAGAGTAGAATCTAGTGATCATCACTTATATATAACACCCAGTGCTCATCACAAGTGCCCTCCTTAAGCCCATCACTCTTTTAGCCCATCCTGCCACCCACCTCCCCTGCAGCAACCTTCAGTTTGTCTATAGTGAAGAGTCTCTTATGGTTTGCCTCCCTCTCTATTTTTATCTTATTTTATTTTTCCTTCTCTTCCCCTATGTTCATCTGTTTTGTTTCTTAAATTCTACGTATGAGTGAAATCATGTTATTTATCTTTCTCTGACTTATTTTGCTTAGCATAATACACTCTAGTTCCTTCCATGTTGTTGCAAATGGCAAGATTTCATTCTTTTTGATGGCTAAGTGTTACTCAACTATATATATATTAACCATTCATCAGCCAATTGGACTTTCCATACTTCAGCTATTGTTGATAGTGCTGCTATAAACATTGGAGTGCATGTGCCCCTTTGAATCAGTATTTTTGTATCCTTAGGATAAATAACTTGTAGTGTAATTGCTGGGTCATAGGGTGGTTCTATTTTTAACTTTTTGAGGAACATCCAATACCGTTTTCCAGAGTGGCTGCACCAGTTTGCATTCCCACCAACATTGTAAGAGGTTTCTCCTTTCTCGCATCCTCACCAACATCTGTTGTTTCCATAGCTGTTAATTTTAGCCATTTTGACTGGTGTGAGATGGTATCTCATTGTGGTTTTAATTTGTATTTCACTAATGATGAGTGATATTGAGCATTTTTTCATGTGTCTGTTAACCATTTGTATTGTCTTCTTTGGAGAAATGTCTGTTCATGTTTTCTGCCCATTTCTTAACTGAGTTATTTTTTGAGTGTTGAGATTGAAAAGTTCTTTATAGACTTCAGGCTCTAGCCCTTTATCTGATATGTCATTTGCAAATATCTTCTATTCTTTGGGTTACCTTTTAGTTTTGTTGATTGTTTACTGTGCTGTGTAGAAGCTTTTTATCTTGATGAAGTCCCAATAGTTAATTTTTGCTTTTGCTTCCCTTGCCTCAGGAGACATACCTAGAAAGAACAGTCTTGTTTTTGGCTGATGTCAAAGGCATTAGTTACTACCTGGGTTTTCCTCTAGGATTTTGATGGATTCCTGTCTCACATTTAGGTCTTTCATCTATTTTGAGTTCATTTTTGTGTATGGTGTAAGAGAATGGTCCAGTTTCATTCTTCTAAATGTGGCTGTCCAATTTTCCCAACACCAATTGTAAAAGAGACTTTTTTCCATTGGATATTCTTTCCTGCTTTGTTGAAGATTAGTTGACCATATAGTTGTAGGTCCATTTCTGGGTTCTCTGTTCTGTTCTCTTGATCCATGTCTCTGTTTTTGTGCCAGTATCGTGCTGTCTTGATGATTACATCTTTGTAATATGGCTTGAAGTCCAGAATTGTGATGTCTGCAGCTTTGGTTTTCTCTTTCAACATTCCTTTGGCTATTCAGGGTTCTGGTTCCATACAAATTTTAGGATTGTTTCTTCTAGCTCTGTAAAAAAAATGCTGGTGTTATTTGGTGGGGATTACATTGAATGTGTAGATTACTTTTCGTAGTATACACATTTTAATGATATTTGTTCTTCCAGTCCATGAGCATGGAATGTTTTTCCATTTCTTTGTGTCTTCTTCAATTTCTTTCATAAGTGTTCTATAGTTTTGAGAGTACAGATCTCTTACTTCTTTGGTTAGATTTATCCCCAAGTTTCTTATGGGTTTTGGTGCAATTGTAAATGGGACCAATTCCTTGATTTCTCTTCTGATTCATTATTGATATATAGAAATGCAACAGATTTCTCTAAGTTGATTTTATATCCTGCAACTTTGCTGAATTTATTTATCAGTTCTAGCAATTTTTTGGTGGAATCTTTCAGGTTTACTACATAGAGTGTCACGTCATCGGTGACGAGTAAAAGTTTGACTTCTTCCTTGCTGATTTGGATGCCTTTTCTTTCTTTTTGTTGTCTGATTGCTGAGGCTAGTACTTCAAGTAGTATGTTGAACAACAGTGGTGAGAGAAGACATCCCTGTCGTGTTCCTGATCTTAGGGGGAAAGCTCTCAGTTTTTCCGCATTAAGGTTGATGTTAGCTGCGGGTCTTTTGTGTGTGTATATATATACATATATGTATATATATAGCCTTTATGATGTTGAGGTATGTTCCTTCTATCCCTACTTTCTTGGGTGTTTTTATCAAGAAAGGATGCTGTAATTTGTAAAATGCTTTTTCTGCAATTATTGAGAGGATCATATGGTTCTTATCCTTTCTTTCATTAACGTGGTATATCATGTTGATTGGTTTGCCGATATTAAACCACTCCTGCAGCCCAGGAATAAATCCCACTTGGTCATGGTGAATAATCCTTTCAATGTATTATTGGATTTGATTAGTTAGTATCTTGTTGAGAATTTTTACATCCATGTTCATCAGGGATATTGGTCTGTAATTCTCCTTTTTAGCTGGGTCTTTGTCTGGTTTGGGGATCAAAGTAATGTTGGCCTCATAGAATGAGTTTGGAAGTTTTCCTTCCACTTTTATTTTTTGGAACAGTTTCAGAAGAATAGGTATTTTTTATTTTTTAAAATTTATTTAAATTCAGTTGGGCAACATATAGTACATCATTAGTTTTTGATGTAGTCTTCAGTGATTCATTAGTTGCATTTAACACCCAGTGAATGTTTGGTAGAATTCCCCTGGGAAGCAATACAGCCCTGGACTCTTGTTTTTTGGGAGACTTTTGATTACTGATTCAATTTCTTTTCTGATTATGGGTCTGTTCAAATTTTCTATTTCCTCCTGTTTCAGTTTTGGTAGTTTATATGTTTTTAGGAATTTATCCATTTCTTCCAGATCGCCTAATTTGTTGGCATATAATTGCTCATAATATTCTCTTATAATTGTATTTCTTCAGTGTTAATTGTGATCTCTCCTCTTTCATTCATGACTTTATTTATTTGGGTCCTTTCTCTTTTCTTCTTGAAAAGCCTAGCTAGAGGTTTATCAGTCATACTAATTGTTTCAAAGAAATGGGTCCTAGTTTTGTTGACTTGTTCTGTTTTTCTTTCTTTCTCTTTCTTTCTTTCTTTCTTCTTTCTTTCTTTCTTTCTTTCTTTCTTTCTTTCTTATTTCTATGTCATTGATTTCTGCTCTAATCCTGTTTCTCTTCTCCTGCTGGGTTTAGACTTTATTTGCCACTTTTTTTTGCAGCTCCTTTAGGTGTAAGTTTAGGTCGTGTATTTGAGACTTTTTTTGCTTCTTGGGGAAGGCCTGTATTGCTATATACTTCCCTCTTAGGACTGCTTTTCTTCATCCCAAAGGTTTTAGACTGTGCTATTTTCATTTTCATTTGCTTCCATGTATTTTTTAAAGTTTCTTCTTTAATTTCCTGGTTAACCCATTCATTCTTTAGTAGGATGTTCTTTAACCTTCATGTATTTGTGGTCTTCCCAGTTTTTTTTCTTGTGGTTGACTTCAAGTTTCATAGTGTTGTGATCTGAAAATATGCATGGTATGGTCCCAATCTTTTTGTACTGTTTGAGGCCTGTTTTGTGACCCAATATATGATCTATTCTGGAGAATGTTTCATGTGCACATGAAAAGAATGTGTATTCTGCTGCTTTAGGATGAAATGCTCTGAATATATCTGTTAAGTTGACCTGGTCCAGTGTGTCTTTCAAAACCATTGTTTCCGGGGCGCCTGGGTGGCACAGCGGTTGGGCGTCTGCCTTCGGCTCAGCGCGTGATCCCGGCG
Source organism: Ursus arctos (assembly GCF_023065955.2). Lineage (NCBI taxonomy): Eukaryota > Metazoa > Chordata > Mammalia > Carnivora > Ursidae > Ursus > Ursus arctos. The sequence continues at coordinate 74,993,555 of NW_026623067.1, forward strand.
TTGGGATCGAGCCCCACATCGGGCTCCTCCGCTATGAGCCTGCTTCTTCCTCTCCCACTCCTCCTACTGTGTTCCCTCTCTCGCTGGCTGTCTCTATCTCTGTCGAATAAATAAAATAAAATCTTTAAAAAACAAACAAACAAACAAAACAAAACCATTGTTTCCTTGTTCATCTTCTGCTTAGTTGATCTTTCTATTGCTCTGAGAGGGGTATTAAAATCCTGTATTATATCAATGAGTTTTTTTAAGTTATTGATTGATGTATATATTTGGCTGTTCCCAAGTTGGGGGCCTAAATATTTACATTTGTTAGATCTTGTTGGATAGACCCCTTTATTATGACATAGTGCCCTTCTTCACCTCTTATTACAGTCTTTGTTTTAAAATCTGGTTTGTTGAACATTATATCAAAAACTAATGATGTACTATATGTTGGCTAATTGAACATAATAAATTGAAAAAATAATTAAAAATAAAAAGAAACTAGTTTGTCTTATATAAGTAAGGCTATTCCATATTTCTTTTGATGTCCATTAGCATGATAAATGGTTCTTCACCCCTTCCCTTTCAATTTGGAGGTATCTTTGGGTCTTAAATGTGTGTCTTGTAAGCAGCATATCAGTGGGCCTTGTTTTTTGATCTATTCTGATACCATATGCCTTTTGACTGGAGCATTTAGGCCATTTACATTCAGAGTAATTATTGATGGATATGAATTTACTGCCATTGTATTACCCGTAAGGTTGCCGTTCCTGTAGATTGTCTCTACTGCTTTCTAGTCTTTGTTGGTTTTGTTTCTTTCTTTCCTGCCCAAAGTCTCCCCTTTAATATTTCTTGCAGAGCTGGTTTACTGTTCATGAACTCCTATAGTTTTGGCTTGTCTTGGAAACTCTCTATTTCTCCTTGTATTCTGAACGACAGCCTTGCTGGATAAAGTATTCTTGGCTACGTATTTTTCCCATTTAGCACATTGAATATATCATGCTGCTCTCTTCTGGCCTGCCAAGTTTCTGTGGACGGGTTTGCTGCTAACCATATTTGTCTACCTTTGTAGGGTAAGGACCTTTTGTCTCTAGCTGCTTTCAGAATTCTCTTTATCTTTGTATTTTGCAAGTATCATTATATGTCTTGGTAGTGACCTGTTTTTGTTGATGTTGAAGGTAGTTCTCTTTTCCTCTTGCACTTGAATGCTTGTTTCCTCTCCCAGATTAGGGAAATTCTCAGCTATAATTTGTTCAAATAAACCTTCTACCCCTTTTCCCCATTCTTCTTCTTCTGGGACTCCTATGATAAGGATATTTTTGCACTTGATGGAATCACTTCTATGTTCATGCCTATGTTCATGATCTAATAGTTTTCTTTTCCTCTTTTTTTCAGCTTTGTTATTTTCTGAAATTGTATCTTTTATATCACCTATTCCTTCCTCCGATTCTTCCATCCTTGCTGTGATTGTATCCACTCTGTTTTGCATCTTAGTTATAGCATTTTTTTATTTAGGCCTGACTACTTTTTAGGTCTTATATCTGCAGCAAAGGTTTCTCTGGTGTCTTCTATGCTTTTTTCAAGCCCAGCTAGTATTCTTATAACTTGTTCTAAAATCTTTTTCAGTTACATTGCTTATATCTGTTTTGAGCAAGCCCTTGGCTATTTCTTCTTGAACTTTCTTTTAGGGAGAATACCTTCATCTTGTAATTTTCCTAAGTTCCTGTCTTTCATGTATTATGAAGGCCTGTTATGTTTCCTGCTCCTGAGAGTAATGCTATATTAAGAATGGGTCATACAGTTTCCAGGGCCTGGCACTTCAGGAACTGTTTCTGATGTATGCTGCCTGCACTCTGTTGTTATATCTTAGCTGCTCTTCCTCACAGGTCAGTCATCTACGGAATTCCTCCTAGCTGGCAGTGGGGAGTATTTGGGCCTTTAACTAGGTGTGCTTTGATTTGTTTGTTAAGATAACAAACAAATTTTTTTATCTTTTATCTTTTATTTTTTATCTTTTATCTTTTATCTTTCGATAAAAGAAAAGAAAAAAGAAAAAAAAAACAAACCTGGTCCAAAAGAGAAAGAGAAAAGGAACAAAAAAAGCAAAAAAACAACTATAAACTTGATTCCAAAAAAAAAAAAAAGGACAGAAAGAAAAAAGGAGAAAAGGGAACATACAAACAAACAAAAAACTGTAAGCCTGATTTCGAGGAAAAAAGTACATGCAGGGGGCCTGTATGGTTCCTGTGGGAGAGAGGCCCCCTGGGCTTGCTCTCAGTCAGACCTGCCCTAGTAAAGCTGCCTCTGCAGGCCATAGTGGGGTGGAGTTTTATATAAGGAGCTCCAGCCTCTACTGGGGCTGCTGTGTTTCTCTCTGAAGTCCAATAGTGCTGGTGGGTGAGGAGCAGTGTGGTGGTAGAAGATGGCATCACTCTGCCCTCTTGCTCCTGGGGAAGGGAACTGGTGGCCGCTGGTGTTCAGGAGGCCCTTACAGAAAAGTGAATGATCTCCCCTTCTGTGGCCCAAGCCTCTATGAGATCCCTGCCCTCAACCTGTCCATCCCTGGGCCTTTGGCAAGTCCGGCACCACAGTACTCCTGTGCTTTATCTCTGTTGTGCCGCTGGGATTCAAAACTCCAGATCTTAAATGACCTGGCAAGGCATGAACCAGTGCTCCTCCCCCAGAGAAGAGCCTTGCAGTGCTTCGCCCAGTGTCATGATGGTGTCTAGGATTTATGGTGAAGCACAGTGAAAAGCTGTTAATGACTTATCTGGAGGAGAACCTCACAGGGTTGCCCCCAGTGTCGCTTTGTCCCAAAAAAGCAGTCATGGCAATGAAGGTGCCTTGAGTCTATGGTGCAGCACAGCAAAAAGCTGCAACCATGTTATCTGCTCTCTGCATGTGCCTCTGTCCCCTGCTGTTGAATGGCTGCTCAGTGGCATCCACTGGGTCCCTTGTCCTTGGAGAAAGAATCTGTCGTCTTCCAAAGGTACTCCAGGAAGGAGGATGTTCTCTCCCAGCGCAACCCAGGGGAGCCCCACACCAGGCTGTCCACCATCCACTCCGAGACCTCTGACCTCCCTTCCCCGGGGTACCACTGCCCGCCCAGCTTGGTTCCTGTGAATGGTGCGGACTTCTAAAACCTCAGAATTTGGGCTCCACAGTATACAAAAAACTTTAGTCAGTTCCTCTCAATTCCCAAGTCAGTGGTCCTGGGGGAGTGTTTTTCTTGTATGATCCCAATGCACTGCTCTCACTCCAACCCCCCATCCTCTCCGTAAAAAGGGCTCCCACCCCCTCCATGGCACTGCGGCTTTTCTCTCCCCCAGTTCACATCTCTGAACCTTGTAGCTGCCATGTTCTTTCCCTCTAAGTGTGTAGATTGTTTTCTTAATCCTCAGATGGATATCCTAGTTGTTCAAAATGTTTTGATGCTGATTTAGCAGCGTTCAAGGGACAAGCAAGCCCAGGGTTCTCCCACTACTCTGCCATTTTAATTCTTCCTTGGGAAATATCTTGATTTGAGGTGACTGTGTACTATACAAAACAAAGGGTGAATGGATGTTGCAAGTACAACCAGCAATCTCTGCCTTAGGCCTTACCATCCATATTATTTCCAGGAAGACATTTCCCAAGCAGATTGCTCACTTTCTCTGAAGAACCATTCTTAGCATGTTAGCCTGGGAAAAAGAATCCAAATACATTTATCTGAGCCCAAGATAGTTGTTTCTGTTTAAGTGACCATCTTGAAACAGAAGCTTCCCTCAGTGATTTTCAAAGCGCCATGGAATTGCTTCAAGAATTATCTAAGAGAGTGGATATGTACTCTCTAAATAACTTTCTTAACCTTCATATCTGTTTTATAAATTCTATTTCCTAGAGAAAGAATTCATCTGAAGAAAGCATTACTCTGTGGAAGTTTGAAAGCTGTTGTCAGTATCCTCTACAGATAGCAAAGGCTCTCTAGTTGGGGAATGTCAGAGCACATTTTGCCTCTCCCTTCTGTAGTCCTAGCACCATTGTATCATCCACGGACCAGTTCAACAGCATTGACCCACCAATTCCATTCCTGTTGTTATTTTTAAGACTTACTTGGCACAACAACAAATACCTACACAAAGGAAACGCCTCTTCATTTTTCCTTTTCTGTCTGGTTTAAAGATAACCAATTCAGCTTGTAGATTTGTTGCCTAAGGTGAAACGTCTTGAGCCTGTGTAACTTTTAGCTATAACAGTGCTTACCGTGTTAGAGCCAAAAACAACATACAGCACAACACAATTCAAACGTGTAGTAAGTTTAATTTCTGTAACTGATCTCATCTTGTTTTATAGCTCTCATTTCTGTTCGGGTAGTTTTGTTTTGTTTTGTTTTGAATCCCTAATTTTACCAGTTAAAGCTAGTCTTCTTTTCTAGTTTAAAATTGTTTTCTTGTAAATGTTTACTCAATCTAATGACTAAACTGTCCATTATCTGACATTGGCTCCCTTTCCTCTTCTCAAGATAATATTGAATGTAGGGGAAATTTAAGTATAACGTAGGTGGGGCAGGAGCCTCTGTCCTCAGGCCATCCTTTGGGTTCTTGTTGTAATCCATTAAGGTGACCTTCTATTTGCCTGGTTCCTGAGAATTCTACAGTAGGGTACATTTAGGTGTGGGTTGGTCTGTGTGGTTTGTATTCCACCCCCCTTTTTTTTGACATTATCCTAATATTCCTCATTACTATCCAGCAACACTGTCATTTGCCTCTAGTTGTGAGGCAACTTCATTCTGTGTTCTTTGTCTTATGACACCAGTTCTGGGACTGAAAAACTATTGATGGAATGTTTTCAGCAGTACATTTCAAGGTTCATTACAGTTCTCTTTTTTTAAGATTTTATTTATTTATTTGACAGAGAGAGAGCACAAGCAGGGGGAGCAGCAGGCAGAGAGAGAGGGAGAAACAGGCTCCCCGCTGAGCAGGGAGCCCAACTCAGGGCTCACTCCCAGGACCCTGGGATCATGACCCAAGCTGAGGGCAGACGCTTAACTGAGCCACCCAAGCACCCGGGTTCATTACAGTTCTTAAAGAGAAAAAGGTTAACTCTCTAAGAATATTAAATATTATCAGCCCAGTCCTATTTATACCAAACAGTATCAACAAGAGATCGCAAATTCCAAACCTGAGAAAATTTGTTGAAGCAAGGAACTTACATTCCTGAAGACACAAAAAGAAGACCTTGACCTCTTACCTTACTTCATATGCAAAAAGTTCAAAGTGGGTCATATACCTAAATACAAATGGTAAAGCCAGTAAAGCTTCTAAAGAATAGAATAACTTCATGTCTTTGGGATGAGCAAATATTTCTTAAGTTACAAAAAGTATGAACCATAAAAGAAAAGATTAGTAAACGACATCATAAAAAATTTTCATTGTGGAACCAGTGTCTCATGAGCAGGGCTCCAGTGTTTTCAAAGCACCACACCTAAGATAAGATAGACCTTCCAGGGGCGCCTGGGTGGCACAGCGGTTAAGCGTCTGCCTTCGGCTCAGGGCGTGATCCCGGCGTTATGGGATCGAGCCCCACATCAGGCTCTTCTGCTATGAGCCTGCTTCTTCCTCTCCCACTCCCCCTGCTTGTGTTCCCTCTCTCGCTGGCTGTCTCTATCTCTGTCGAATAGATAAATAAAATCTTAAAAAAAAAAAAAAAAAAGATAGACCTTCCATTCCAGGAGTGGGAGCTGAGCAGAAAGAGAGAGCCCCCACCTCTTGACTGCATTTGCCAGGGACTTAGCCTCAGCACAGGTAGTTGAGGTCAGGATGAGAAGTGTTGAAATCCTGTTCTTTTCAGGAAGAAAGTCCTCAGATTGGGAGGCTTGGGGTGAGGGAACTCTGTTCTTTGGTGCAACCTTCTGAAATGGAGTCTTTGCGTCACAAGGAGCAGTTAGGAAGGGAGGGGTCTTGGTTCAGATACCACATACTTTAGCCTTTCTGACCAAATTTTCATAGATTTTTCTGGAGTAGATATTTTTTTTTTATTTGCTGTTCGCATATGGCCATTTCCAGAGCCCTTAAATGTATTTTTTATTTTTGTTTTTGAACTCTACTTTAGGGGAGTGGGTCAGTGGGGTTTCTCATCCTATCATGCTAGAAGTCAGGACCAGGTGTGCAGTTTGGGACAGCTGGAGTCTCTCTTTATTTCTGGTGTGTTAATTTTACTTTTGAGCCCAGCTCCAGTATTGTTTTTTATTATATTCTACTTATTAATACTATATGGTTGGGTTAGAGGTGGTGTGTTAAAACCTGAACTTTGCTGTGCATCTCTTTTTTTAAATTGACATATAATTGACATACAGCATTGTATTAGTTTCAAGTGCACAACGTAATTACTTGATATTTGTATATACTGTGAGATGATTACCACAAAAAGTCTAGTTAACATTCTTCACCATAATAGTTAAAATTTTTTTTCTCGTAATGAGAATTTTTAAGATTTACTCTCAGTAACTTTCAAATATGAAATATAATAATTTTAAATATAGGCATCATGCTGCACATTACAACCCCATATCTTATTTATTTTATAACTTGAAGTTTATGCCTTTTGACCCATTTTGCCAACCTCCCTTTGGTCCCTTGTCTGCAATCATCAGTCTCTTTCCTCTATCTAGGAGCTTGTGTATTGTTTTTTGTTTTTGTTTTATATTCCACAAAAAAGTGAGACCATACAGTATTTCTTTTTCTCTGTCTGAGAAAAGGATCCTCCATGGTGTCACAAATGGCAAGATTTCACTCTTTTTTTTATGACCGAATAATATTCCAGTGTGTGTGTGTGGACATTTTCTTCACCCATTAATCTAGTAATCTATGAATCTGTCGGTGGACACAAGATTATTTCTATATCTTGGCTATTATAAATAAGGCTGGAATGAATATGGGATTGCATTTTTTTTAATTGTTAGTGCTTTCATTTTCCTCAGATAAATACCCGGAAGTGGCTTGCTAGATCTATGGTATTTTTATTTTTAATCACTTGGAGAAATTCCATACTGTTTTCCATAGTAGCTGCATCAATTTACATCCCCATCAACAGTGTACAAGGACGCTCCACATCCTTACCAACATTTGGTATTCCTTGTCTTTTTTTTTCTTGATAGTCGGCATTCTAGCAGGTGTGATGCAATATCTCACTGTGATTTTGATTTGCATTTTCCTGATGATTAGTGATGTTGAGCATCTTTTCACGTACCTCTTGGTAATCTGTATGTCTTTGGAAAACTATTCAGATTTTCTGTTCACCTCAGTCAGAATTGTTTTGCTATTGAGTTGTATGAGTTTTAAAATATTTTGGATAATTAGCCCTTTATTAGATATATAATATGCAAATATTATCTCCCATTCAATAAGTTGCCTTTTCATTTTGATGGTTTCTTTTGCTGTGTAGATTTTTAGTTTGATGTATTCTCTTTTGTTTATTTTTACTTTTGTTGCCTTTGCTTTTGGTGCCAAATTCCAGAAATTATTGCAAAGACATATCAAAGAACTGACCAGTTGTGTTTTCTATTGTAAGTTTTTTGGGTGGGGGGGGTGCCTGCGTGGCTCAGTTGGTTGAGTGTCCAACTCTTGATTTCCGCTCAGGTCATGACCTCAGGGTTGTGAGATTGAGCTCCGTCTTGGGCTCTGCACTGGGCATGGAACCTGCTTATGATTTTCTCTCTCCCTATCCCTCTGCCCCTCCTCCCGTCTCGCCATAAAAAAAACAAGTAAATGGAGTTTTATGGTCTGGGTCTTACATAAAGCTTTAATCCATTTTGAGTTGATTTTTGTTTATCGTATAAGATAGAGGTCCAGTTTTACTCTTTTGCATGTGACTGCCCAGTTTTCCCAACACCATTTATTGAAGAGAATGTCCATTTCCCATTGTGTATTGTTGGCCTTTTTGTTTTGTTTTGTTTTAAAGATTTTATTTATTTATTTGATAGAGTGAGCACAAGCAGGGGAGCAGCAGAAGGAAAGGGAGAAGTAGGCTCCCTGCTGAGCAGGGAGCCTGATGCAGGGCTTGATCCAAGGCCCTGGGATCATGACCTAAGCTGAAGGCAGATGCTTAACCAACTGAGCCACCCAGGCACCCCGGCCTCTTTGTTAGAAACTAATAACCATGTAAGTGTGGGTTTATTTCTGGCCTCTCTAATTTGTTCCTTTGTTCTTTGTGTCTCTTCTAATGCCAGTGCCATCCTGTCTTGATAACTATAGTTTTGTAATAGAGTTTGAGATCAGGAAATACACCTCCAGCTTTGTTGTTCTTTCTTAAGATTGCTTTTGATATTCAAGGTCTTTTATGGTTCCATTCAAATTTTAGAATTGCTCATTCTATTTTTGTGATAAATATCATCAGTACTTTGTTAGGGATTACATGAATTCTGTAGATTGTTTTCGAAATTATGGATATTTTAATAGTGTTAATTCTTTTAATCCATTAGCGCAAAATATCTTTCCATTTATTTGTGTCTTTTTCAATTTATATTTTTAATGGCTTACAGTTCTGAATGCACAGATCTTGTACTTTTTTGGCTTAATTTATTTCTAAGTATTTTATTCTTTTTGATGGTATCATAAATGTGATATTTTATTTCTCTATAGTTCATTATTGTATAGAAATGCAACAGATTTTTGCATATTGATTTTGTATCCTGCAACTTTACTGAATTTGTTGATTAATTCAGAAAGTTTTTTGGTATAGTTTGGTATATATAAAGTCTCTTTCATTTCTGATATATTTGTTGAGTACCCCCTTTTTCGTAGGCTAAAGTTTTATTAATTTTCATTATCTTTTCAAAGAATCAGATCTTAGTTTCATTCATTTTTTCTGTTATCTTTTTAGTCTCTTATTTATTATTTTTCTGATTTTTGTTATTTCCTTCTTTCTACTAACTTTGGGTTTTGTTTGTTCTTCTCTTTCTAGTTCCTCGGGATGTAAAGTTAGGTTGTTTGAGATTTTTCTTGACCTTGAAATAACCATTTATCACTATAAACTTCCCTCCTAGAACTTCTTTTGCTGAGTACTGTACGTTTTGGTATCCTGAATTTCCATTTTCATTTGTCTTAATGTAGTTTTTTATTTCTCTTGATTTATTTGATTCATTGGTTGTTTAATAGCATGTTGTTTACCACATAGTCATGAATTTTCTAATTTCTTCTTGTAATTGATTTCTAGTTTCATACCATTGTGGTCAGAAAAGATGCTTGATATGACTTCAGTCTTATTAAATTTATTAAGACTTTTTCTGTGGCCTAATCTTTGATCTGTCCCGGAGAATGTTCCATGTGTACTTAAGAAGATTGTGTACTCTGTTGGATAGAATGTGTATATGTCCATTAAGTCCATCTGGTATAATGTGATTTTTAAGGCTGATGTTTCTTTGTTGATTTGTCTCAGGCTGATGGGAAGCCAGTCCCTCAAGCAGCAAGTTTTAAAGTAAGCAAACATATGTAGTTCTTTGGGAATATAAGCATAAGCTCCAGTTGCTACCAGAGCCAAGGTATCCAGAGGAGTTGATCTGGGCAGAAGCTGCAAAAATTGTAGCTCCAGATGACTGTATAAGCTCCTTTCTGGGAGATATGGGCAAGCTGCAGCAAGACTGAGGGAGAGGGTCTCCTTGCCTCTGCTACCTGTGAGCATCTCCATAGACATCTAGATGTGTGTCAGACCTGAAGCCTGCCCCTCAAGCTGAAGATCCAGGACAAGTAAAAAGGCCTCTTTCACAGACATTCAGGAAATATGTTTTAGTCTTCAGGAACATAAGCTTTCCCTGGCCACCAGAACAGGCAGTCAAGGGGCATCCCCTGCATGGCAGCAGCAAAGACCAGAGCACCAGAAGTAAAATAACTTCATCAGATGTGTGTGAAAGTTCCCTTCCAAAAGATACTGGTGCTCTGGTGCATGGTAGATGGAGAGTAAGAAGATAGTGCCCATCTTTCAAGGTTTCTGGAAAGGATTACAGATAGCCCTCAGATGGGTTTTGAATTAGAAGCCTGCCCCTCAGGCTGCAGCTGTGATGATAAACTAATAGGCCTCTTTGACAGAAGATTGAACTCCTGGCTTCTTTGCCTTTTTCTGTGCCCTGGGAGTAGAAGCTATTTAAGAATTCCTTCTTCATTGCTTAGTTTCCTGTGGGAACCATGACCGTAAGCCCCACTGACTCCCAGAGCCAGGTGATGTAGAGGTGAACCCTGATGGCAGCCACAAAAACTGTGGTGCTAGACAAGGACATAAGCTCCTTTCTGGGAGATAACAGTGAGCTGGGGTGAGGCAGAGAGCACAGAGATTTCATTTACTGGCCTCCGTTCCCTGAGCGCTTCTCTACAGGACCCTAGATGTGTGCCAAAGCAAATGCCTGCCTCTTAGGCCTAAGCTCCTAAACAAGCAGTTAAGCCTCCTTCCCAGAAAGACTGCTGTGTGTTGGTGGGGTGGGGTGGGGGGTCATCTGCACTCTGTGTAGTGCCCTGGGAGTGGTAATCTACCAAGAATGGTCTCTTCAATTGTTACAGTCCTGTAGGACCCAGGAACACAACCTTACCCCCAGCCTCCACAGTCAGGTGAAGAAAGAGCATCCCCTGGGTGTCATTCATAAAAACTGGGGTACCAAAAGGTGTAACAGTTCCCCTCTGGAAGATAATGGCACTCTTCAGTGCAGCAAAGGGAGAATGTGTAGATGGTGGCCACCAGATAGAGTGAGGCTGAGGGTTTGTAAAGGTGGTGCCCACTGGAATGAAACAGAAGGATGATGCCCACAGGTTACAGAGCAGCAAAGGGGGGTGTATGGTGCTGCCCATTTTGGGGGTGGGGAAAGGCCTAGGCTTTTGAAAAACCAAGGGGTTGGTTTTATGGTGAGCATGTGTTTCAGTCTTTCCTACCTGCTTTGATGTGGTGTTTTTCTCATTTGCCTGATGTGTAGCTATTGCTTAGCTAGTTTTTAGGTTTTTTCCCAGAGTGGATTGTTCCATGCTTAGCTGTAGATTCAGTGGGTCCATGAAAGGAGGTCAGGATCTTTCTACATTGCCATCTTGAAGTAGAACCTCACTGTGTATCTTTATTTAAAATCTGGGTCAGATTCTTCACATTTCTATAACTCATGTTCTTATTATCTAAAATGGGGCTCTCAATACAAATCTCAATATGGGCTTAGAAGGTATTTAATTGGCTATTTTATATAGAGTGTCTGGCACATAGCCTGGTTTACTGTAGCAATAAAAAATTAAGCCCTGGTTCTTTATTCCTAGTCTCGATCTACTTCCTCTTCTCAACATGGTTACCCTCATGAAGGATATATCAGTGCCTAATTCCCAATTTGTAATGGATAGACTCCAAAGTGGCTCCCATCATCCCCACCTCCTGGCATTCATGCTCTTCGGTGATCCCTTCTCCCTGAGCATGGGCAGGATGAGTGATTTGCTTTTGACCATTAGAATTTCTTAAAAGTGATGGAATGAGCATGGTGTGTGTGATTACATTACATGCAGTTGTAACATTGACCTTGCAAGGAGATTCTTTGTCCCTTGCTGACTTTGAGGAAGAGGCCATTTTGGGAAGACACGCATGGCAAGTAACTGAGGTCCCGAGTCTGATAGTCTGCAGGGTAATGAATGTTGTCTTGAACTTTGTTGTGTGAACTTTGAAGTGGATCCTTCCCCACTTGGGCCTCAGATGAGACTGCAGTCCTGGCTGATGCTTTCATTTTAGCTAATGTCCTAAAAACCATGCCCAGACACTTGACACACAGAGACTGTGAGATAATGTGTATTGTTTTAAGCTGTTAAATTCTGTCAGTAATTTTAAGTAGCAGTAGTTACCTAATCCAGATCTTTTTTGGTTCAAATAATTATATTTTGAAAAGAAAAGTGTTTTATAAGGTTTTGAATTCTTTAAATTCTGGAGAAACCAGAGTTTACTGCTTTATTGATGGTACTGTTGAAAAATTTCCCAAAGGCAAAGCAGATAGTTTTGTCATTGTGTGAAAAAATAGCTGATGCTGAATATACTGGTCTTATAATTCCCTATTAAAATTTAAGAGCTTTCAGGCATCTTGTTACAAATATTTTGCAGTGGAATTTTCACATACTGCAGTTTTGTGGTGCGCGCGCGCGTGTGTGTGTGTGTGTGTGTGTGCATGTGTATTAAAAAAAAAAAACTTGTAACATAAAATCTACCTCCTTAGCCTTTTTTTAAGTGTATAGTACAGTAGTGTTAAGTATATTCACCATGTTGTGAAACAGAGCTCCAGAATTTTTCCATCTTGTAAAACTGAAACTCTGTACTCATTACACAACTCTTCTTTTCCCTAGCCCCAAGTAACCACCATTCTACTTTCTTTCTCTATGAATTTGACTAGTTTAGCTACCCCGTATAAGGGGAACCATACAGTTTTTGTCTTTTTCTGGCTGTCTTATTTCATTTAACACAATGTCCTCAAAGTTCATCCATGTTGTAGCATGTGATAATATTTCTGTCCTGTGAAAGTCTGACTACAGCCTTTTTATGTTTTTAATTATGAAATATTAAAAGCATAATGAAGAGTATTAAAAAACTTAATTTTTTTTTATAAAAATGCTAACTACAAATAAACTGAAGCTCTCTGTGACTCAGGAATATATGAAATGGAATAATAGAATACTTTGAGTAAGCACATATTGGTAGACAAGTGATTAATTTTCACATTCCTTGCTAGATAATTCTATAAAGAGTGGTAGAGACAACAAAAATGTAAAATATCTGAAATACACATTATCATCTGTATTTTATTAAGAATTAATTCACACTGTTTCACCTAGTAATTGATAAACCAATAATAAAATAGATACATCTTTATAATTACACAAAATACGGTTAAACAGAACACAGAAGGAAGATAACATTTTTGTAATAAGCATATTGAGACTTATAAAGTATTAGGGTTCATTTCTTTTGTTAACTTACACAAATGCAAAATAAACATGAGAGAGTAAACATTTTGAAATGCCATTCTTATCATACTTAAGAAACATGTCGAGCATAAAGTCAAAATGATCTGATAAATCAATGTGTTATCATTTAACATACCCAGTTAAAAGTTTTATTACACTTACGGCTGCAATAATTTCATTGAGCAAATATAGAAGAGAATTCATCTGGGGGCGCCTGGGTGACTCAGTTGGTTAAGCAACTGACTCTTGATTTTAGCTCAGGTCATGATCTCAGGGTCATGAAATCGAGCCCCACATCAGGTTGTGTCTTGGGCATGGAGCTCTGTGTTGGGCATCTCTATCCCTCTGCTCCTCCCCACTGCTTACTTGCTCTCAGTTTCTCTCTCTCTCAAAAAAAAAAAGAAAGAAAGAAAGAAAAGGAAAAAAAAATTCATCTATAAGCTCTTCTGTTTTCCACTTTTCTCTCCTTCCAACTGATCTACTTCTCCCCTTACTATTCTAAATTCATTTCAAATGGAGCCATAGAGATTTTTTTTTCTAGAGGAAATAAGTTACTTCTCAGGATTACTATAGTAATGTACAGATTCAGTTAAAAAAATAGTGTTAAAAGATGATTTTTTTAGATACATTAGAAGACAAAGAACTCAAATATGAACTCCTTTACTTTATAAGATTATTTAGTTTATTGGATCAGTTTATTTTTGACTTTCTATTTTAGTGTCTTTTCCAATAAAATACAGTATGCAGTTTTACACAGACCATCACAAAGCTGAAGAAAGTCACTGTTATCTTAAATTATTATAGTAACTGTTTGTAGGTAAGTTAATTTCTCATGAAAATTTCTTACCATTTTTTAAATGGTCTGTATAGAATTTTTAAATTATTTATTTATTTTAGAGAGAGACAGAGCAAGTGAGCAGAGGGGCAGGGAGAGGGAGAGAATCTCAACCAGACTCCACACTGAGTGTGAATCCCAAGGTGGGGCTCGATCCCTCAACCCTGAGATGAGGACCTGAGCCGAAACCAAGAGTCTGACACTTTAGCTCACTGTGCCACCCAGGCACCCCAGTTCTGTATAGAATTTTTAGAAATTATTTCAACCATGTCTTAAAACACTTGGCTCATGATTATACCGATCAACAAAAATACATTTTTTAGAAATAAAATGTGTTACTGGTAGGCAGCTAGCTACATGGCCATTTATATGTTTTTTATGTAGGAATTAATGCAAGAGATTTTTCTAAGGTGGCCTCCTCTGCACTCTAAGCTTTTACTTTTTGAAAAATGCATAAGTACTTTCCTTTGGAAATTATGTAGCCTACACATATTTTATAAAAATCACAGAATGTGGGAATATGGACAATCTGAGAACATCAGAAACATGATGTTCGATATCATATGGTCTAAAATAGATAAGGCTTCTCTCAGATATCCTGTAGATTGCTCAACAGTCGAATTGCCTTTTTGTCTTCTTTTTATGACAGTCATTCAAACAACTGTGTTTATTAATTGCCCACTACATGAACAACTCTGTGGCAGGTATTTGGGGAGACTATGAAATCCCTTAAAAAGGAGACTTCGTATTATAAGCCCTTTGAGATTTTCATAATCTAATACCATGTACTAATAGGAAGGATATAGTAAATATAACTTGACATAGAGGGCACTAGAACACATTCCATTTCCTTTGTGTGTGTGTGTGTGTGTGTGTGTGTGTGAATGTAATAGAAATAAAAGAAATAACAGAAACTATGGTATTGCTGGAATGAGTTTTGAATGTTATTTTGGAAGAAAGATGCTTTCCAGTTGGGAAAATGGTAAGCTTGTGAACCAAGAGGATGACAAACAGTTGCTTGAATATGGAGATAATGGGTATAGGATCGGAAAGCATAGGGTTGAAAGTTTGAACGTGGTGTTTGAAACACCATTATAGGCAGAGATGGGACTAAAGTTATACTTCAGGAGGATGTTTTTATGGTTATGATTCAGATAAACTGTATGAGGAAGAGGCTTTGGGAAAGGAGGCTGGTATATTGTTGGATTTTAAAAGTGACTAAGACCTGAACGTGGGCTATAGCTATAAAATTAAATTGAAATTTTCAGATGACCCTCAAGGGGCTATGTTACTCTTTTCAACTTAACATCTAAGTGCTTTATTTAAAAATCCTTCGGGAAAAGATTTCCAAACATTTTGTCTGTTGTCATAGATACTTCAAGACTAAGAAGAAAAAAAAATAATTCAAAGGGAACACGAGATGGCAGCAGTTATATCATATAAAGAGAACAACTGAGGAACGAAAAACATTTGAAATTATTTTTAAAGTAAAAAATATGTAGCACTTTATTCTTTATGTGGTGTATTCCTTTTCATTTCAGAGATTACTCAGTTATTGGTTTCATGCTTCACAGCACATCTGAGGTTCATTCTGACTGTAGTAAAAATCCTACTCCATTACATGTGATTATTTCCTAAAATAAAGCTGTTGCTGTTTTCTGCAGATTATGGTTCCTCTGTGTTATCTGTGGCAGAAGAGTTCTGGATGGTGCAAAATTGTTTTAAATGTTCCAGCATCGTTTTTTCTTCCTCTTCTAGTCTTTCATCCTTCCTCATTTCCCATCTAAAAGAAAAATCACATCTTAGTATTTTTGAACTTCCAAACTGTAGTCAACACTCAGTTATTCAAGGTTTGAATATGTGTAGTGACTGGTTTACTGAGGCATCTATTTCTCCTTGTTTATTCTTTTACTGACTTCTCTCGGGCTCGAAATTTCATTGGCACTGCTTCTGCAGAATGGGCCAGAAAAATGGGAGAGGAAAGTGGAGTCAAACCAGTTCCAGTCTAGGGTAAAGTTTTAAAGTATTGTTTTAAATATGTTAATTTTAAAAAATTTATATGCCTTACTAGGATATACATGCATATAAATAAAACCTAGAATTAACAATTAATAAGCAAATATTTTGCATAGTATTTTTCCTCACTGATCAGCATATCAGTGGCTTTAAGTTGCAGAGAAATGTGCCAGGAAGACCTCAGCAGCAAGAAGAATATCAAGCTAAATTGAATATACCTTAAAGGCAGGTCAGTCTATTTCTAGAAATAATACCAGATTTGAAATAATCTTGTTAAAATTACCCAAGAAAAGTAGCAAATTGTTAGCAAAATTCCATAGGGAATTGGCTAAAAAAGAGAGACTAAAGACTCTAATTTTGGGTGACTGATTGGGAGATATTTAACAAACTGTCAGAATATGGAAGTGTATATGAATATAATCTTAAAAGTAAACAGCACAATAACCCAAGTATGGTT
The DNA here is from genome assembly GCF_023065955.2 of Ursus arctos. Taxonomy (NCBI): domain Eukaryota; kingdom Metazoa; phylum Chordata; class Mammalia; order Carnivora; family Ursidae; genus Ursus; species Ursus arctos. Next base: position 75,009,783 of record NW_026623067.1, read on the forward strand.
AATTCCTTCTGCTCCTTCCTCTTATATGCCACTTCCTCAGGTCTGGGCAGGGCACACTTGACCCAGCAATCTAACAGTGAATCATCCACATGTATTTTCTTGCTCTTTTCCTCACTCCTAATTCTACCAACCCCCAAGCCATCTACCATGATATACTGTCACAAAAGGATTTTAAATCCAATGTTTTAATCCTAAAAAGATAACATCCTAAAAGACCCTCGGCTATAAGGGGACAGGATTTCTAACAACAAACAAGGAGCTATGCACTGAATGTCTTCCAGAAGCCCACTATTTTATTATATTCAGAACTCCCGAATAAGAGTCTATCATATGTGAAGAAAGTATGTTGAGTTTGGAGTGGGATCTTTCTGGTTTTCTTCACTGAAAAGAAAGCAGGGGCATTGCATTTTCCATAGAAACCTCCTACTAGGATCCTTGTTCCCACACGCAGGTTTTTTTGGAGTGTTGGGCTCACTATGCCCTGACCAGTCCTGGGAAGTAGTTTATATAAAGAAGGAAGGAAGAGTGGAGAGAAAGAATTATCTGAGAAATGAGACTTGGGTTTAATCTACATTTCTTCATCATTGTCTGCCTGGGATTCTCCTCATCTCCTAGCCCCAATCTTGGCTGGATTGAAAAACTGTAATTCACGGTTGTCTTAATTTCTCTATATGTTCCCATATGGTCAGAGTTAGGTCATTGGTCATATAAGTTTTAATAACAACTTGAAGGATAAAGAGATTTTTCACTACTACACTACTCAGTCATGTGACAAGGGGCAATTCTCCCCAGGTCAGTATTTCGAAATTTAAAATTTAGCCCATAAGGTTACCTTCTACTGTTTTCATGGAATTTTAAAGATCAAAAACTGTCACTTGTTATTCCCATTCTACAGAGAAGTAAACTGAGATACAGAATGTTAATGTCACTTGCCCAGGTATCCTTGGATTGAAATCAGGGAGTTAGGCTCTAGAATCTACTTAGAAATGCAACACTCACCATGTTTTAAAACGATTTACATTTATCATTAATTAATGGTATGAGCAGTTTGAGTATTTTATTTCCTAAAAAAATGTTGCCCAAATTGGGCTGTATGTTAAAAAAAAAAAAAAAAAAAAGCCCTAAAATTCAGTAAATACATGAAATCCAAACATGGAAAATTAGTTTTACCTTTCTTATTGCATGGAAAGGTGCTAATATTGTACTGAGTAAATGAATTATTTTATGAATGTCAACAGAACAAAATATGTAATATGCACATAAATATTTTGATCATTGTCTCTCCTTGTGAAAATTGAAAGCACGATCTCTGCTTCATTTAAATATCTGTATAATTAATGTAATTTAAATGGATTGTATACATAATAGAATCCAAGATAAGGATTTTTGAAGCTTCATGAGAATTGTGGGCACCTCAAAGTGTAATTGAGCTGTTAGCAATTAATGATATTAAGCAACATAATTTATCTACCACAGCCTTCTTATATTTGCTTTGTGCTTATTAAGAAGAAATCATTTCCTATGAGAAGAAGAAATCATTTCATATGAGAATAAGAAATTTTGACAAAGATAGGAAAAAATATTACAACTACGTTTTCTCTAATAATTTTACTTTTTTGAATAAAACATTAGGGATTTGAAATGTATGTCTGTTTACCTCAAGCCTTGTTTTATTTCAAATCTATAATTTTTTTTTGAAGTACAACTGACATATTAGTTTCAGGAATACAACATACTGGTTTCATATTTATATACATTACAAAATGATCACCAGGATGAGTCTAGTTACCACCTATCACCATACAAGACTATTATTACAATATTGTTGACTACATTCCCTGTGCTGTAAAATATATCCCCATGACTTATTCTATAACTGGGAGGTTGTATCTTAACCTCTCTCAATTATTGCATCAGTGCCTGCACTCGCCTCCCCCCTGGCAACCACGTTTGTTCTCTGTATCTATGAGTCTGTTTCTGTTTTGTTCATTTGTTTTGCTTTTTAAATTCCACATGCAAGTGAAGCCATATGATATTTGTCTTTCTGTGACTTACTTCACTTAGCATGACATCCTCTAGGTCTGTCCATGTTGTCGCAAATGGCAAGAATTCTTTTTTTAATGGCTGAGTAATATTCCACTGTATATATGTACACTACTATTTTATCTATTCAGGCTATCTCTGGACACTTAGGTTGCTTCCATATCTTGGCTATTGTAAATAATGCTGCAGTAAACATAGGGGTGCACATATCTTTTCAAGTTACTGTTTTTGTTTTTGCCCAGATAATCCCCAAAAGTGGAACTGATTGATCATACAGTTCTATTTTAACATTTTAAAGAAACTTTCATACTGCTCTTCATAGTGACTTCACCAGTGTACCTTCCCACCAACAGTGCAAGAAGATTCTCTTTTCTCTACATTCTTGTCAACATTTGTTATTTCAGGTCTTTTTGATAGTAACCATTTTGACAGGTGTGAGGTGACATCTCATTGTGGTTTTGATTTGCATTTCCCTGCTGATTAGTGATGTTGAATATATTTTCATATGACTGTTGGCCATCTGTATATGTTCAGAAAAATACCTATTCAGGTTCTCTCCTCATTTCTTAATCAGAGTTTGCTTTTCTGATAGTGAGTTTTGAGGGTTTTTTTTTTAAATATATTGGAGACATTATTTTCAAATATCTTTTCCAGTCAGTAGGTTTCCTTCTTGTTCTGTTTTAGTTTGATGTAGTGCCATTTTAATTTAAAAAAAAATTTTTTTAAGTTTTTTTAAGGTAATCTTCATACCCCACATGGGGCTCCATCTCAAGACCCCAAGATCAAGAGTTGGAAGTCAAGTTGCTTTCCAACTGAGCCAGCTAGGCGCCCCATGTGGTGCCATTTTAAAAATTTTGCTTTTATTGTCCTTGTCTGAGGAGAGTGATCCAAAAAAATACTGCTAAGACAGATGTCAGAGAGCTTACTGCCTATGTCTTCTAGGAGTTTTATGGTTTTATGTGTTACACTTAAGTCTTTTATCCATTTTGCATTTATTTTTGTATATGGTATTAGAAAATGGTCCAATTTCATTGTTTTGCATGTAGCTGTTCCTGTTTGTTTTCCCAACACCATTTACTGAAGAGTGTTGAAGAGATCCTCTTTTTCCCACGGTGTATTCTTATCTCCGTTGTCATAGATTAATTGACCATATAAGCATGGGTTAATTTCTGGGATGTCTGTTGTTTTCCACTGATGTGTGTGTGTGTGTGTGTGTGTGTGTGTGTGTGTGTGTCTTTCTCTCTCTTTTTTTTTTTTGGCAGTACCATACTGTTTTCATTACTAAAGCTCTGTACTGTAGTTTGAATTAAGGAGCATGGTACCTCCCTATTTATTCTTCTTTCTCAAGATTGCTTTGGCTACTTGGGGTCTCTATAGTTACATACAAATTTTAGGATGATTTCTTCTTGTTATGTGAAAAATGCCATTGGTATTTTAATAGGGATTATGCTGAATCTGTACGTTTCTTTGGGTAGTATGGACATTTTAACAGTATCAGTCCTTCCAATCCATGAGCATGGTGTATCTTTCCATTTATGTTCTTTTCAGTTTCTCTCATCACTGTCTTACAATCTTCAGAGTACAGGTCTTTCACCTCTTTGTTTAAGTGTATTCCTAGGTATTTTACTCTTTTTGATGCAGTTGTAAATGGGATTGATTTTTTTCTTATGGTTTGTTATTAGTGTAGAGAAACACAACAGATTTCTGTATATTAATTTTTTATCCTGCAACTTTACTGACTCCACTTGTTAATTACAATAGTTTTTTTTAGTGGAGTCTTTCCATTTTTTTATATATAGCATTAAATCATCTGCCAATAGTGGCAGTTTTACTTCTTCCTTTCCAGTTTTAATGCTTTTTGTTTGCCAAAATTCTATGGCTAGGACTTCCAATACTACGTTGAATTAAAGTGGCACCCTTGTCTTTTTCCTGTACTTAAAGGAAAGGTGGGAAGAGGCAGAGGGCGAGGGAGAAGCAGGCTCCCCACTGAGCAGGGAGCCCAATGTGGGACTTGATTCCAGGACCCTGACATCATGACCCAAGCCTAAAGCAGACGCTTAGCTGACTGAGCCACCGAGGTACCCCTGGGGACCTCTTTTTTCCTTGATGAGTCTGGTGAACGGTTTATCAGTTTTATCTTTTCAAAGAACCAGCTCTTAAATTCATTGATGTTTTCTATTTTTTTCTGTGTTGATTTCCTCTCTGAACTTTATTATTTCCTTCCTTTTACTAATTTTGGGCTCTGCTCTTAGTTAGGTATAAAGTTAGATTGTTTGATATTTTTTTTCTTGAGGTAAGTTTCTCTGTGAACTTCCTTCTCAGACCTGCTTTTGCTTCATCCCTTAGATTTTGGAACAGCATGTTTCCATTTGTCTTAAGGTATTTTTAAATCTCCTCTTTGGTATTTTCATTAATGCATTGGTTATTTAATATCATGTTGTTTAGACTTTATGTGGTTTTTTTTCCTAGTTTTCTTCTTGTAATTGATCTCTAATTTTATCCCATTGTGGTCTGAGAAGAAGCTTGTTATGGTTTCAATCTTATATTTATTGAGGCTTGTTTTATGGCCTAACATGTGGTCCTTTCTGGAGAGTGTTCCATGTGTACTTGAAAAGAATGTGTATTCTGTTGTTTTTGGATAGAATGTTCTATTCCATCTGGTCTAACGTGTCATTTAAAGCCAATGTTTCCTTGTTGATTTTCTGTCTGGATGATCTATCCAATGATGTAAATGCAGTATTAAAGTCCCCACTACTGTTGTATTACTGTCAGTTTCTCCTTTTATGTCTGTTAATATTTGCTTTATATATTTAGGTGCTTCTATGTTGGGTGCAAAGATATTTACAATTGTTATATCTCCTTGTTGGATTGATCCATTTATCATCCTATAATGCACTTCTATTTTGTAGCAGTGTTTTAAAGTCTATTTTCTGTGATATAAGTATTGCTACCCCAGCTTTCTTTTTGTTAGGATTTACATGAAATATCTTTTTCCATCCTTTCACTTTCAGTCTGTGTATATCTTTAGATCAAAGTGAGCCTTTTGTAGGCATCATTTAGATAGGGTCTTGTTTTGTTTTTTTAAATCCCTTCTGCCAACCTTTGATTTCTGATTGGAGAATTTAGTCCATTTACATTTAGAGTGATTGGAGATAGGTATTTATTCAATTTGTTAATTTTTTCTGGCTGTTTTTGTAGTACCTTTTTGTTCCTTTCTTCTCTTGCTGTTTGATGCCTCTTTTTTTTAGTGTAATGTTTGGATTCCTTTTGCTATATTTTTTTGTGTATCTCTGGCAGGTTTCTGGTTTGTGGTTACCATGCCCCCCCCATACACACAAACACACATGCACCCACACACAGTTGATGGTCACTCAAGTTCATTTACATTCTAAAAGCACATTTTTACTACCCCCAACTTTTATGTTTTTGACATATTTTACATCTTTTTATTTTGTATATCCCTTACCTAATTATTGTAGTTACAGTTGATTTTAGTACTTTTGTTTTTAAACTTCATACTGGCTTTATAAGTGATTGGTTCAGTACATTTATTACATAATTGCCTTTACCAGAGAGATTTTTTTCTTTCATATATTATCTTATTTTTAGTTGTGACCTTTTCTTTTCTGCTTTAATAAGTTTCTTTAGCATTTCTTGTAAGGCTGTTTCTGTGGTAATGAAATCCTTTAGCTTTTGCTTGTCTGGAATACTTTCTTTATCCTTCAATTTTGACCTTTACCAGGTATAATATTCTTGGTTGTAAGTTTTTTCCTTTCAGCACTTTGAAGATATCATGCCACTCCCTTCTGGCCTGCAGAGCTTTTGCTGAAAAATCAGCAGGTAGATTTATCTGGATTCCCTTGTATATAACTAGTTGTTTTTCTCTTACTGATTTTTGACATTTTAATTATATGCCTTGAAGTTACTGAGTTAATCCTGTTTGGAATTCTGTGTTTGCTGGACCTAGATGTCTGTTTTCTTCCATAATTTAGAGAAATTTTCAGACTTTTTTTTTTCTTCAAGTAAGTTTTTTGCCCCTTACCTCTCTCTTGTTCTTTTGGGGCCCCATAATGTGAATGTTAGTATGCTTGATGTTGTCCCTGATATCCCTTAAACTATTCTTGTTTTTTCAAATACTTCTTTTCTTTTTGCTGTTCTGATTGGGTGATTTCTACTACCTTGTCACCAAGTCACTGATCTCTTTTTCTGTATGTAATCTGTTAATTCCCTCTAGTATATTTTTCATTTCAGCTATTGTATTCTTCAGCTCTGATTGGTACTTTCTTATATTTTCTGTCTTTTTCTTGAAGTTCTTACTGTGTTCATCCATTTCTTCTCCTGAGTTCTGTGAGCATCTATATGACTATTACTTTGAACTCCTTATCTGGTAGATTATCTCCATTTCATTAAGATCTTTTTCTGAGGGTTTTTGTTGTTGTTGTTCTTTTGTTTGGAATATATTCCTGTCTCTTCATTTTGCTTGACTCTTCATTTTGCTTGACTCTCTGTGTTTCTATGTATTCAGCACACTGGCTACCTCTCTTAGTCTTGAAGGAGTGCCCTTGTGTAGGAGATGTCTTCTGGGGCCCAGAAGTACCCTCTCCCTTGGCCACCAGAATCAGGTGCTCTAGGGACATCTCCTGTGTAACCTTTGTGTGCCAGCCTGTTGTGATAGTGTTGCTGCTGTAGGTACAGTGGACAGGGCTCTTCCCTTGGCCCAGCTTATGGGTCACTGCAACTGTTGGTTAGGTTTCTCTCTGTGGCTCAGCTGGCTGGGTTGCAGCAGCGTGTGGGACTCTTCCCCCGATCAGGCTGACTTGGGCTTCAGTAGTGGGCAGGGCTCTCACATAGCACCCCCCTATCCCCTGCCACCACCAGCTGGTTGGCGCTGTGATGGTCGGTGGGACTGTCTTCTGGGCCCAGCAGACATCCCTGGCCAACATTAGCATGTTAGAGTGTGAGTACCAGCCTTGGCGCAAGCAAGGTAGAATGTGATTGCAAAAGTGGTGTGCCTGATAGTGTTTCCATCCCCAGAGAGTGTCTCAGCAGTTTCCTACCTGACTGACAGGTGTCCCAGGACTAGTAAGTGATTCTCCTTCACCTATGTTCTAGGTGTTTTTCCAGCTTGTATTTTATCACTGGTTTTCAGGGCTAGACTATACACAAGGCCTTTAAGAGTGGGTTCTCCATACCCTATAACTATATTTCTGGCTGTAATCCTTGTTAGTTTTCAAAGCCTGGCTTTTTAGGGGTTTGTCTCTCCTCTGAAGGATCTAAGCACTGGAATGCCTGATGGAGAACTCCAACCTTCACTCCTAAGGGAGAAGTTCTGTGTTTTTGAGATCCTCTCAGTTATGAATGCACCTGGGTTGGGCTTTTTCTTTTTTTGGTGAGAACTTGTGTCTGTCACTGCTACCCAGGTCAGTGCTGTCCTTCTGTTCCTCATTTTGGAGGCTCTGTGTATCCATTTTCAGGGCTTTTTCTGAGGAAATTATTCTATATGTAGTCATATTTATTGTTATATATGGGAGGAGATGAGCTCAGGTTCTTCCTACGAAGTGATCTTGAATCTTCTGTCATCTATAAGTTCTTAAGAGTTTGTCTTTAATTCCATCATAGTTTCAGGCTTTTTTTTTTTTTAACACAGTGTAAAAACAAGTCAGTTCTATCAAATAACTATTGGAAAAGAAAATAATCTATCAATTTGTTAAACACAACTGACTGGGAAACTTGTTTAAAATGTCTATCCTAGTTTATTTTAATATGTTTAAAATCTGTAGTGGAATCATGTCCCTTCAGAAACCAGAAAATGTTGGAAACAGTGTATTCTAGTCCTCCCTTAAAAGCATTATGGAGTGAGTATGTTTTTGTTTTTCTTGACTCTGGTAGCCTACTCTCTTTCACTGCCGCTTAGTTCTCCACCTGCCTACTATGGAAAAAAAACTGTAACCTGACCCACACTCAAGCTGTTGGCAGTGATTTGTTGTATTTTAGTCACTAATAAGCAGCAAAACTCCATGAGATCTCACTGATCTCTACCATATTCTTAACTATCTTCTGGAAAGTGCTCTATCTGTATGGCTCCTGGGTGTATAGATGTGAGAGCCTGGCCTATCCTTGACTAGGATTCCTTTTTTCTATCCAGTCACAACAGGGACCCTCAAACCTGGGCTGAGATACTCTAATAGAACCAGTATTGACAACTTTGCTCTCCTGCACTACTTGGATTGATTTGGGCGTGCTCAGCCTTGGTGGGTCTTCCTGGATTTACACACACATTCAGAATACCAGAAGATTCACCTATTTCTCTGTATGTTATGTGATTACTAGCTAATATTATAGGGCTCTTTCATGTATCACGTCATGGGCTAAAAGCTTTCTGTTTCTGCTTGCCTCAGTGAGCAGTGTTGGACTTGGGACTTGTAAAATAAGACCTTGAGGGGTAAAAAATAAAAAGTCACAATATTGAGTAACTGTTCTCGTCATCATTTTAGTAGGATCTTTTATATTGGAGGACTTTATGAATAGCTGTGTGTCAGAGCCAACTAGGAGAGTCCCACTAGGGGAGTAGTTAAGCATAGGGTATGTCCTTGGTAGGGCAGTTCTAGACTGTGATAGCACACCCTGGTTTATATCTTAGTGCATTATTGTAAAGAGTGGGTGAGCTATGAATTCATAAAGTGTTGGTTTTATTTTATGAAACTACTTCTATCAAGTGTCTTCCCCAGAGCTCTTGTCTTCATGTTCCCCTTCTGCCCTGTGCCTTTACATTGGTTTATCAGATAAATATAAAGAGATAAAATGAATTTGATAAGTATTATAATGGTTTTACTCAGTATTCAGTTATACATTTCCATGATCATGTTGTTCCTTCCTATCTTTCATGAGGGAGATGTTTCATGCTAGTTCACTCTGTTCAGCCTAGCATGACCATGGCTGTTTCGTTTTCCTATAAACCCTTTGTATTTTTCAAATACAGTCTATAATGATGGCATTTGATCATATTATTGGCATTTCTCCTGAAACGCCAACAAAATACTTGGAAATAAAAATGAAATAAGCCTCCTGATTTAATGTTATTATTAAACATTTATGTAGTACTTTATATTTACAAAGTGTTTTACAATTATTTATTAGTTAATTGTACTGTTAAACAACATTAACCATCTGGCCAAATTAATGATTTCAAATTCTCCTACCAGTTGGTAGCTCAGGAATGAAAAATGAAATCATAGTGGATTTTATTCTCATTGAACGAACTGTTTTGTCCTTCACAACATAGTGCAGACTGGCTTCAAAGGGAAGTTAAAATCAAAGGGAAAAGGATGTCTCTGTTCTCTTCTTCCTATTGTCCTATAAATGTGGGCCTTTCCCCCAGATTCATGCTAGACCTTCTGTACTGAAGACAAGTCTTCTCCTCTCTCTTGGAAAGCTCCACATCTACTCCCACACATTCGGCTGTTGTCTCCACATCTGTAATTCAGTACCTTTAAACTTCATTTTTGTTTCAAGCCTTCTAAATTCCACTTTTTGATGGTCATTTTCACTCCCACTACAATTATATTCATAATTCAGATTTATTTTTCGTTTTTTAAAACTGACCATTATCATCATATTCTACAGCAGGATCTGACTTCAAAAAGTATTGTGCGCCTGCACTCCCTTCTTGTCCAGTCAGTTACCATTAAAGGATAATTTATTCTGCAATCACTTTCATATTCATCTCTCTGCTATCAGTCTACAGTTCAGGTGCTGTGATAATGTGATTTATAATAAATAGGTATTTGGTCTCCATCCCAGTTTTTCCTATAGACCTCCTAAAACTTTTGGAATTTCCTGTGATGAGAACTATAAAGGTGCCTTTTGTTATGTTAATGAGGTGGCTTTTGGAAAACACTTGTTTGGGGAATGGTTACTAGTGGAGCCAATCATGTGATTAGAAGTTGGAATATCCATCACTACTCTCAACCTCCAGGGAGGGGAGAGGGGCTAGATCCAATGGCCGGTGATTTAGGCATGATTTAGTCAATCATGCCTCTGTAACGAAAACCCCATAAAATCCCAAAAGGACAGGGTTCAGAGAATTTCTGGGATGGTGAATACATGGAAATTTGGCGAGAGTGGCATTCTGGGAGAGACCACGGCAGCTCTTTGCTCTTCCTTATGCCTTGCCCTGTGCATCTCTTCTGGCTGTTCCTGGGTTATATCCTTTTATAATAAAATGGTACTCTAGTAAGTAAAATATTTCCCTGAGTTCTGTGAGCTGCTCTAGCAATTACTGAAATCCAGAGAGGGTTTCAATAGAACGTCCGTTCTGTAGCACTGTCAGTCAGAAGTACAGGTGACAGGGGTGCCGGGGCGGCTCAGTTGGTGAAGCATCCGACTCCTGGTTTTCTCTCAGGTCATATCTCAGGGTTGTGAGATCAAGCCCTGTATCAGGCTCTGCGCTCAGCGCACAGTGTGCTTGTCATTCCCCACCCCAACCCATCTTTCTCTCAAAAAATCTTAAAAAAAAAAAAAAAAAAAAAAAGTACAAGTGACAACCTGATTGATGTCTGAAATGGAGTGGTAGAAGTCAGTCTTAAGGAATGAGTCCTTAACCTGTAAGCTCTATTGCCATCTCCAAGTACATAGTCTCAGAATTAAGATTAATTGTAGAACACCCACCTGGTTTCAGAGAAGTGCTTGGTGATAAGGGAAAAGTGCCCTCCACACATTGAAATTGTGTGCAGAATCATGGGTGCTTATGATGTTATTGCCTGAACTGCAATATTGTCTAGGTATTCAGAGCTTAAGTCTCGCCTCACACCCCTCTACACCAAACCTGCAATGACTGCCCTGCCAAGAGAGTTTAAAATCTTGGTGTTGTAGCTTGGTGGTAGTACTGTTTGGCTATCATTCTCTCTCCTCAGGGAGAAAATGATATTTCTTATTGCCTCTGCTGTATGTCTTCCCTTGTTTGTGTGTCTACTTTTGCTATTCCACTCACCTAAAACGCTTTTCCATATACCCCAAAACTGCTCATTCTTAAGACTTGGTCCACATCCTGCCTTTTTCATAACATCCTTCCCCACTACCCAACCCTGATGTGATTGTTCTTCTGAGTCCTGTAGTTCCTAATGTGAGCACTGTTTTGGTTTGTTACATCTCTTCTGTTACTTTTTTGAGCTGTTATTTTTTTACATTGTGTTCTTTTATTTTTTCGCATGTATCTTTTTATCTATACTTGCTTTTCTTTGAGGAAGACTTTTAATTATCTGTAGCTTTTATTCCAAGTATTTTATTTTGGAGAACATATTTCAAATAACAACATAATGCTCTGTATACTTTACTTTGTATACTTTAAGCACTCACAAAATATCTGTTAATTGATATGTATTAGCAGCTTAGGTATTCTGTTACTCTTAGGTGGACTGAATAAAAAATTAACCACCAGTATCACAGTGGATAGTAGTTGGTATTTCAAATAAGTGTTGTTAAATTGTTATTTGTATGAATGATAAAAACAAGGGCTCTTTGAGCCTGAAAAATACTCTTCTCATCCTAGTTCCTACATCACTAGTTGATTCTTGAGGTCTTAAATTCAAATGATCATGCCAAAAGACAACAACTTCCTTTAAGTTCATTCATTTACTAACCACTCCATATCCTTTTCTGAGAATGAGACGGTAATATCAGGAAAATAAGGCATTCCGTAACTTCATGTTATTTGGTAACTGTCTGTCTAGTGTTTTTGACTAACATAAAAAAAGTTTTAAAACAAGCTTTGGTTAACAAAGTACTTTACATCATATTCTACCATGGAATAAGTTCTCTTGTTCCATGTGACCATCAACTATTTGAACATTTAATTTCTGGTGATGTGACATCATGAATGAGCCCAAAAACGTTTCTTTACTTCACTTTCTATAGATAACATCATTCCTTTGGTCTCATATGTGTCTCTGGTTGTTGTCTTGATTTTCTCATTAGTTTAGAAGCTCCTCAAAAATGTATCATAGAATTGTACTAAAAGGGTTCTGTCATTTTCTCATGAAATTATCACAGTTATTTCTTAGAAATTATATAGGCTATTAGAGCTCTTTTAGTCATCAGTGAAAATCACTTTCTCATTCTGCTTAACATAATTAAGAATAACTATTCTCAATTCTTAAAGGATGAGAATACGTAACAGTAACTAAGCAAACTTAAATCTTTGTCTTGTGACCCAGGAATCTTTTAAGACTATACAATCTTATTTATTATAACTAAGACTATCCCATTTCTTAGGATATGGTGCTACATATAGAGAAGAAATAGAAGAGGCCCAAATTAGCAAAAGCTTTGGGAAACTGTCTTAATTGAAGGGTAGAGGTAGGAAACTAATTGTAGTGGACCCCTACATAAGACTGTGGTAAGACTGAAATTAAAGGACCTTATAAGTTACCTTATGGGCCTTTCATACATACAGCTTGTTTTATAAGAGATCTGCCTTTATTTGTTGTTTGATATCTGTCACAATAACCCACATTGTAGAACAATTTTACTGTATATAATTAATTTGCCATTCATCCAGCAAACATTGATAGCCTGCTAACTTCAGATCACTGTGCTAGGTACTGTAGAAGTGAGAGGAACTGTATATGGTTTTGTCCTCAGGGAGGTTATTCAGACCAAGAGTTCATCATATGGACTAGAGTAAATGACTCTTCTTAATCCATATTCAAAGTCCATAAAGGTTTTATAGAATATTTCACTTTAGGTATGAAATGTTGGTAATATAAGGCACTGGAACCATTTCTTTAGGCTTTATTTTAGCAGTTGTTTATGGGAAAGGCATAATTCAGGCATTTCTTCCTTGACTTATGGAGCAGTCGGAGGTAGCCTTAAAGAATAATTCATGTCCTTTCTTAATTGTTGGAAAGATAGCAACATCAATAACAAAGTGTCCTGATTTTTTTTTTTTTTTGCATAAAGTCATTATCAAATTCTACAGTAAAATTGGAAACTGTAGAATTTGTCGTTCTTCTTTAAAGATATTTCTATAGGAAGGTGATTCTGAATAGCACTTAGTCCCAAAGGACACATTTTAGGGAGGGGGACAGATACAAGCCTATCATACACTTGAGAATAACTTCACGAGTGCTGTGATTCATGAATAGTTAGTTATGGGAAATCTATTATAAACTAGAAAATTAGCTTTGAATGTAATCATCTTCAATATAAATGGTACTTGGGTTTTTTTTTTTTTTAGTAGTTCTTTTTATCCGCATACACCACAAGATTGAAGAGTTGGTCTTTTTCCTTTGGAGACAGGTCCTTACAATACTATACTTAATAGATGAGATCTATACTGTTTTTCATAAGTTTTCCAGACAATGCAAATCTCCAACTACTTTGGTCTAATATTTTACAACCTAACTTTTAAGAAATGTGTAAGTTTTAGCCCATCTCCTTTAGCATACATTTAGTGAAGATAGAGAAATCAGTGTTATTCTTTTCATGTAAACCTAGAAACTTATTGCTTAGCTTTATCTTCTCTGAAATAGAATAGTTTAAAATTTTCTTGTAGATTGTAATTTTTAATGCTTTAAAAGTTTTGCTTTACTCAACTTTGTATTGCATCTCTAAATAAATAATAGGGTTCCTCCATGAAACTTAAAAGACCTTATACCATTTTCAGTGGGGGCATTAGGGAACAAGTGGATGGTAAAAATCACTTTGATAAGGGAGCAGAGACCGCTTTACAAACTTATTTCTAACTTAATTTAGTCATTCCCTCAAGCCAATCAAGGTTTGCTAGTTCAGAGAGAATTCTTTAGGAAAAGGAAAAGCATTAAGGAAACTCATCCACAAAAAAGGTAAAAAAACAGCTAAGAATTATTTGTACTGTTTAATAAATTCATATTTAGAGATTTTACTTTTAATATTATAGAGGTTTCCATGAACTGTAAAGGACATTCAGTTTTTATAGAATACTATAAATGGCAGTTACATCTTTGCATTTGGAAATTATACAACATAGGCTTTTCTTAAAATAAGCAAATGGAGTTATTTCAACTCCCCACAAATTATTCTGATCTAATACTTTATCCAGAAAATGCTTATTTTTACCAAAATTACATCATTTGGTTAATATAGTATACTACTTAGAACCCCTGAGCCCCAATGTTACATACATAATATATGGTATATAGAAATACAATAAATGTTAGAAATATGTATTTTAAATATGTAGAAATATAGTTATATCTATGAAAAACCATACTCAATACTGTTAAATATCAATGCTTGCCATCATGAATTAGCAGTTTGGTTACTTGCTTCAGCCAAGAATTTGTTATATGATGAAGATAACTAGCTATAGATCCAGTTTATTTAGCTATTTCTCCAAGAATTCAAATGAATGTTCTTTTTGTGAGGTGGTTGATTTCTTTTACTACTACTAATACAGAAAAGGAATCTTTCCAAGCTCAGGAACAAGCAGCAAAACCCTTAATTTGAATTTATAGCCTTCAGAGACAATCTGCAACACAACTTAACTGTCCAAGCAATTTATTTTAATTAATATGATTTGTTCTATATATTTAAGTAGGAGAGTTATATACCAACAAATGGGACAACTAAGAATGCTAACCGTAACATTTTAAATACTTATGGCTTAGGGAAAACATAAACAGAAACATAGCCATCAGTAGTTATGGAAGCTGAACTTCTCCGAAAACAGTAAAACATCCATATCTCCATAGAGATTTCATTTCCACCAGTGATTTTTTTTTTTTAATTATAAGAGTTTAGATAAAAGGCCAAGGTCACGCTATTTGCCCAGCATTTAGTGCTGATGTAGAAGAAATGCCCTCTGCTAAGAGAAGTGTCAGGAATACTATATATTGCCAGAGCACATTGCTGATTTTTCTTAGAGTAATGTATAATTTAATAAATGAAAAGAAAAAACTCTTTTTTAAGTTAAATTTGATACACCTGAAAATATTCACAGACTGTTCAAAAGACATTTAGTGTCTATTCCATTTATAAAACTGTTATGTTAAAAGGTACTTAACCTGTATCAAGCAACCCTCTTCTTGCTCTGAAAATGATATTTTAAAATGTCCTCTTTTCATCAAGAAGGAAAGAATTACATATTTACAACCCTAAAACTTACAAAACCTGAGTGCATTTTTACTAGCTTGTGTAAAGCTGATGGCAACACAAGGCTAACCACTGCACAAACTACTTCTGGAGATAACAATCTGAATGAAAACTTTCAGAAACACATGGTCCATCATGTAAAGATCCTGTTTGCAACCTTTGTTATTTAAATTAATAGCAACATCATATTTAGTAAAGGATTTGCAATATAGACCTAGTTCATATTTTGCTTGAAATTGGCTGAGAATTTAGAAAGATTAGAACTGTTGGAGAAAATGAGAGCTCTACATGGTTAATGCCATTACTCTTCATTTAGTCCCTGCCTGTATGTTCATATTCATAGAGCTTTCAGGGGCACCTGGGTGGGTCAGTGGGTTGAGTGTCTGCCTTTGGCTCGGGTCATGACCCCAGGGTCCTGGGATCAAGTCCAGCAGCAGGTCCCCTGCTCAGCAGGGGGCCTGCTTCTCCCTCTGCCTCCCCCCTGCTTGTGCTCTCTCTGTCAAATAAATGAATAATGTTTTTTAAAAAAGTTTTTTTTCCCCTTCATTCATTCAGTAATCAAAGTATTTACCAAATGCCTACTATGTGCTGACACGGGGGGGGGTATGGAGCCTATAATAATAATAGCTAATAGTTATTTAACAATTTCAGTGTGCTAGGCAGTGTTCTAAGTACTCTGCATATATTAATTCATTTAGCCCTCACAGCAACTTTATGAGATCAGTTAACTATTATTCTTGCTACAGACCCAAGGTCACACAACTGCTTAGTGATGGAATCAATATTCTAATCGAAGCCGCTGGCTCCATAGTTAATGCTCTTATCCACTACAGTACATCCGCTGTAACCTATGTCTCTGTGTCTTTGTCTCCTATAATAATAAATGTTAGCTGCTCTTGTGAAGCTCCCAGTTTCACATTTTATGTCCACTCTGCATATGTCAAAAAATTAATTGATGGGGCAAAAAATAGCAGTCTCTTTGTACTCCACATGCCAGGCTGGGATTAGAACTGATTTGAGTACAGTGTAGACCCTCTTGAGTTGAGATGCCATCACTTTTGCAGTCGTGGCAGAGTAAGGAGCCTCTCAAAATAACTCTGGTTACCTCAGCTCCTTAGGGATGATGGGACCACTTCCTCACTTCCTTTCCTATCCCTGGGGAAGGAACTAGTAAGAAATACTGCTTCCACTAACTTCATGCTGGCATCAAGGAGGTTGAGAGGCATGATAAACAAGATCTTTACCCTCATAGATCTTCTATTCAAATGGATATCAAAGTTATTCCAAGAATGTTTTTCATCTTATGGCCCTTCAGTAAGCTCTGGTGGTACCCTCTTTAATAGCCACACAGAATATGGAGTACATCATGTGTCCAGACTTGGTCACTCTTTCCAAGATTCTTGGCTTTGTCTCTTCTTGCTGTTTCACCTTAGGCTATTTAACATGAAATCACTACTGCAATGTGGGACTCCCATAGATGAATTTTAATAATTTATCACTTGAACTTTTGAGAGAAGCTCTCTATACATAAAAAAAAAAACAATCAAAAGACAAAACAAGGCCAACATTTCAACGTGAGTGCAAGCTTTGGCAAAATGCATAAAAGTAACACTAAGTCCAAGATAAATTGAAACTCTAAGCACATTTTGCTTGCATTCCTTCCTTGTTTCTAATTTAATAAATGTTTCCCAGAATGAAGTTTGAAAAAAAAATATATACGTATTTAAAATGCTTACTTATTCCCTTTTGGGTTCTATGTCAATTGTGTACATTTCATAAATATAAACATAAGACATATTTGCTAAGGAATTACATTTGTTGATGTGGCAGCCTCATGGCTTAAAGTATGAAAAATTCATACCTTGTCAATTATGAATTGCATTTCTCCCATTTGTATAGAATATGGAACTTGTTTGAGTACTAGCTAAAAATGTACGTGATACTATTTCAGATATGCGTATTGCTTAAAAAAAAAAAAGCCTCACCCTGCCTTAAGAGGTCAAACAACATCTAAAAACTATAATCCTTATAAATTTCAAAAAATCTGTCCGTTGCTCATTTATCTTCTTCTTATATCCAGTTAACAACCCTATCAGTCCATTTCCTTTTATTTATCTTTGAGGCCAATGAGTGTGATAATAGAAAGGCAGCATGAATACTCTTAAATACTTATGGATTTTTTTTTTTTTTAATTTAAACATCTTCCTTGCTAAACAGAATTTATGCCCTAACTCCCACGGCTATCACCCTAGATGCCCTCTTCCTATTTCATTACCATTTTGTGGATGAACATATCATTAGTATGGTATTTATCTTGATAGATAGTGAGAAAAGTTTTGCTCTAAAAAGCTATGCCATGTTTCTAGCCCTTGTTTATGAGGCATCTTCCAGCAGAGTTGCCTACACCAAATGGTGGTCCAACTCAGACCATTGCTATTTTCCCTGAGTAAAATCCTATATGTGCTGTCAGTTTAATTAGAAACTGGCCCTTTGTTCTATCTTCCCAATCATGTTACCTATTATCTCTCACACCCTAAAATCGTATTCCCCAGGGAATGTTTCTCCAAACATCCTTGTCTCATTGCTTCCAGATAACTGTGACTCTTTTTCCCTTTCAACTGGTTATAGTCATTTGAACATCTGTCATCATAGCTTCAGGTGTGATTATATCTAATAATACTTGATGTTTGCAGTGGGTGTACCACTGTTATCGCCGCATACAGAAAATTCAGACTGACATTTCCAGAGCTTTTGGCATTAAAGTAAGTCAAGTATTGTGTTACCTCTTTCTATGACTGCCCACACAACCACCTGGTGTCTTGAAAGAAGGCCTTATTATTTACGGGAGCCTTCTCCTCACCTTCAGAGCCCTACAGCACTGCCCTTTATTCCTCTCTTCTGACTTTATCTCCCTAATTTAAATTCTAATTTCAGGTATATCAGTTGAATAATATTCAAGTTAACTTCCTAAAGGAGTCCATTTGTTGACCAAGTTAAATAACTCTCTTCTCTTTTTATCCATAAAAATTTAAGGTTGCATGATTTTTCTTCCCCCCCCCCTTTTTATCCCCAGGGAAATAGCTAGGAAGCATTAAAAATAAAATAAGGTAGGACACTGAGATATTTAATAAACAAAATCATTCTACTTTTTTCTGTCTTGCTCAGCTATTCTATTTGCCATAACCTATGAATTTGGCCCTAATTTAGTTATAGGCAGTTGACATTCAGAGGCCATCTTCCTTGATGTCTAAATTTTTGTGATGAGTTCCTGCTACTATATTACTATTCTGAGTACATCAAATGTATTAATTTTTCTCTTGTTAAAATCCATCATTGGTCCAGCAATAGGCAGTAGAACCAATAATGTCTATTGATGTTTAATATGCCTAACTTCGTTGTAAATTAAGTTATTAAGAACAAGGTCTGTGCCAGTCCTTTCATTTATAGGTGATAGGGTCTACCCAGGAAGATCTGACCTAACAATTCAGAATTATTTAAAAAAATGTAAAATGCCTGTCATGGGCCAGTTCTTCTTTAACATAGCCAGAAGATGAACTCTTCTGGAAGAATACTTTGGGAATATAGTACATTAATGACCCCATAGGATAAACGCTTGACCATCCAAAAACACTGTATTTGAAAAATTGATTTTTCTTAACCTGACCCTGCTTTATACAATGTAAACAGATTCATTACTGCTGAGATATGCTGCATCTCTAATTTCATTTTTACAAAACTTCAACACACCTCCATAGAATCCAGATTAGTTTTCTCAGTAAATAACTATGACATTACCATTATTAGTGTTCATAGGAAGTCCCTATTTAAAAGCACAGCAGGGAAATTACTATACAGTATCCCCACCCCCAGCAAACACATAAAAATACAAATACACACACGCCCATAGATAATAAAACATTGGAAAATGATAAGAATAATCAAGAAAATGCTATAGCTTCAGCTGTGGTTCAGCTATTCAGCCAACTTTAACCAATTTTCTGATACCATTTCATTATTTTTAAAATATAGGAAAATATTAGCAATCAAATATTATGAGAAAAGTGTCAACCTAATTATGAAATGAAATTAAGCTGTCAGGCAGTAGAATACTGTGAATCATTAATCTTAAATTCTATATTATATGGAAGCAGAAAAGATTCTAGATAAAAGGCTCAGATTGCATACTGTGAAATATTTCACTTTAACCTGTTCCTAGATTCTTTTCTGGGTTTCTTTTCTGGATTTTTCTCTTTTTTAATAACTCAAATTTTTAATAACTAGAATTCAATCTCCATTCATTTGCTACTAACTTAGCATAGCCTGTGGGACCTGAAAATTGATTTGATGAAGTACAGCCAACCTTTTTATAGAGAAGAGCCCTTTCTAAAGTCCCCTAAGTTGGGGCGCCTGGGTAGCGCAGTCGTTGAAGCGTCTGCCTTCGGCTCAGGGCGTGATCCCGGCGTTCTGGGATCGAGTCCCACATCAGGCTCCTCCGCTAGGAGCCTGCTTCTTCCTCTCTCACTCGCCTGCTGTGTTCCCTCTCTCGCTGGCTGTCTCTCTGTCACATAAATAAATAAAAATCTTTAAAATAAAAAAAAAAAAAAAATAAAGTCCCCTAAGCTCCGCTAAGCTTTGAAATTCTTGGTGCTGTGTTGTGGAATTCATTAATATCACAGAGGGAAAGTGAAGAAAGATAGTAATGCAGGACTGTAGGTACCAACGCTTCAACCCATAAGCCATGATGCTATGATGAAATGGGTGGGTAATATAATTTCCTAGGCAATAGTAAATAACTGGTCTAGTCTCCTTTCAAAAATAACTAAGCTACTTAGTGAATGTGTCTTAGAAGCTATACACACTTCATAAAACAGATTACCGAACAAAATATTGGTATATAAAATTAAATAGTTTTGGAGTGTCTGCTAGGAGTCAGACAATATATTAGGCACAGGGGATCACAGTGAATATGACAATTATTGCCCCTTCTTTTGTGGAACTTATATCTGTGGCAAAGACGTATTTTGGACAAGTAATCGAATGAGTGGCAGTACTGCAAAAGTTAATATTCGGGTTCTTTATATTTCAATGATTTTATAGTTTTTCTATATGGCTCATGCATATTTTGGTTAGGGTTATTCCTAGAGATTTTATGGTATATATGTTGGTATTTTTCAGAGAAGTTTTTCTACTAACTCTTCTGTTTCTTACTGGCATATTGACATTTTTTTGATATTTTTCTTATATTTCACAGCCTTAACGGATTTCTGTTTAGAAAGATTTTATGTGGCATTTTTGGATTTTCTAAGAAATATTCTCTGCAATTACTAATGACTTTTCCCTTTTCCTCTCCAGCAGTTAGTCCATTATTTCTGATTTGTGTGTTACTGCACTAGCCAGAAACTCTAGAATAATGCTGAATAACGAGATTGGTAATTCCATCCCTCCTTGATTTTAATGAGTTAATTTTTATAATTACTGTTACATAATGTGTTCTGTCTTTTTAGATATCCTTTTTTATGAGAAGGAAGTATCCTTCCCTTATTTTTTTTTCCTTAAGATTTTGTTAGGAATGCCCCCCCCCCCCACCGCTCCCGCGTTCTTAATTATGATCTGTCTCTCAGTTGGCTAAAGTATCACTTCAAGTAATTTTTTTTTCAAGAGGAGCATTTGGTGCTACAATTTTAAAATTCTTGAGTAATTAAGAATTCTGCTAGCATCACACATAAATAGCATGTAGGGAATACAGTTCTTAGTTTACAAGTTTTCTCCTTAAAATGCCATACACAGGTGGGAATGCAGAGTTGTATAGCCACTTTGGGAAGTGTTTTGGCAGTTTATTAAAAAGTTAAACATACATCTACCATATAATCCAGCCATTCCACTCCTAGATGTCTACTTAAGATTAAGGGAAATTTACATTTACACAAAACCCTGTAAACAAATGTTTATGGCAGCTTTATTCACAGTAGCCCCAAACTGTAAACTAACCAGTTGTCCTTAAACCAACCATACAATGGAATATGGCTCAGCCATAGGAAGGAAAACACTATTGGTTCATATAACAGGTTGGGTGAATTTTAAATGCATTTTCCTAAGTGAAAGAAGGAAGACCTTATATGATCTAAAGAAGACAGTAGCTATGTGTTGTGTGATTTTGTTTTACATAATACTCTTAAAAAGTACTCTTAAAAAGGCAAAAGTGCAGGGAGGAAAACCTATCAGTGGTTGCCAAGAGTTCTGAGTGGGAGGAGGGATTACCCGTAAAGGGGTAACTCTTGTTTTGGAGGATGATGAAACTGTTCTGTAGGGAACTGTAATGATGGGCATATGACTCTATGCATTTGTCAAAACACACAGAACTGTATATAAGGGTGAATTTTATTGTATGAAAACAACAAAATCAACGAAGATGGGGGAAATATGAAATGTAGATGGTGACAAAAGAATCTATTACAAATGAATCACATAACTACATTGAAGGCACTGGGGGAGAAAGGAGCTGAGCGAAGAAACTCTAGAAAGCAGGCAGCATTTTGACTGAATACTTTGCTTAAATATGGGGGTTGAGTTAACAAATTATAGAAAATGGGAGTTGCATTTCTTATTGTCAGAGAAGGAAGTTATAAAAAAGAGGAAGGCTAGAATGAGCTGCATGATGTTGTATTAAAATTGGAGGTATCAGTATGAACTTACTCTTTTTCATTTACATGTAAATGATACAGAAATGAACTCTGATGTGTGTATATGCAGGGGCTAGTATCCATACATGAATTTCCTAGGTTCATCCACTGAAGGTCTAGAACGTGCCCCAGTAACAATGAGCAAAGCCAGCACCTAAGCATTGGTTTCTAAATTCCATTCTTCAATGAATGAAACAGGACTCCTTGAATAATACCTGTTTCTAGGGCAGGGGCAGGGAAAACAATGGGAGTGTATCAAAGGGGCATGTGAACCATCCTGAAAAAGTTGTCAGTTGCCAGTTGCCAAAGCCGAAACAGCTTGAGCAACAAAATAAATGACGATAGCATCAGATTATAATCAAATAATAAAATATTAATGAATCTATACTGATATAAATAACTGAATAAATGGGGAAGAAGTGACAACTCTCCCTTAAATAACAATTATAATTAATAAATATGAGGGACTGAAAGATATAGAAATTATCATTAAAATACCACAGTAATAATTGCCACGCAATGGATGCTAAAATTAGTAGGTGAAAGTTTATGCAAAAATAGGATATTTGCACTAGATCAAAGTATCTCCCCCAAATATTTAAAAAAAATAAAGGAAAAATAGTAAAAATGGTAGAGAATCCTAACAAACCCTAGCTTAATCAAGTGACTGTGAGTAACATCACCAGAGATAATACATATTGATACTATTTAATCCCTCATTGTGATACACTGAGGGGGCGCACAGCCTCTATGATCTTCCTTCCCAATAAATGCAGTCTTAAACTAATCACAAGAAAGCATCAGACAAACCCAAATTGAGGCAGAGTCTACAAAATAACTGACCATGAACCTTTGGAAGTGTTAAAGTCATGAGAGTCAAAGATTCAGGAACTGCCACAGATTGGAGGAGACGAAGGAGACATGACAACTAAATGCAGTATGGAATCCAGAAACAATAGGACATTAGTAGAAAAACTTGTGAAATCTGAAAAAAGGTCTCTACCCTAGTGTAATAGTAGTGTCCCAAGGTTAAGGTCTTAGTATTGAAAAATGTTCTTTGGTTACATAAGATGTTGAGCATAAGGGGACTCTCGAGTGAAGGTATATGGGAAATCTATGCACTATTTTTGCCACTTTTGTAAGTCAAAATAAAAAAAGATGGTGCTAAAAAAAATTATGTTTATGTGCCATCATTTCATGGCTCCACTGCTTCAAACAAGTTTGAGGCCATCCTAATCTTTGTCCCTTTTAAGGTAACCTGCTTTACTTTTTTTCCTGCATGGATGCTTTAAATTTATTTTTTCTCTTTCGTGAAACTAAGTCCCATATATCATTAATTTGATCTTCTTTAGTGCCAATTTAAATCATTCCTCCTGCCCCCAGATGTTATTACCCACTTCCATTTTCATTTTGGCCTCTTGTTGTTACAACTCATTGTTTCTCTTTTTTGCCTTACAGATTGTAACCTAAGGCTTTCTATGGTTTGTTCACAGAGGCTATGCCTTGTATCTACTGAGGATGTACCAGCGGAGTGTTCTAACGTTTTTGTCTGATCTCCACATTAAGCATATTACACGTTTCTGTTTACGTGCATGCATGCGTGCGTGCGTGTGTGTGTTTCCAGAGTATTTTTTACTTTTCCTTAAGCTGGAGCCTCTTTTCACAAGCATCTTTGGATCACTCATCTTCAAAGTAGGAGAGCTGTCTATATCTAGACCATTTTCATCATCTTGTGAGTCATGGAAAACCACTCACAACAGGTATACTGATTGATTTTGGAGTTGGAGTTTTATTGGGTAGTTGGAAGAGATTTTATTAGGACTGTTGGGTAGAGCCCATTTTAAATCAGAAGCTACCTACTCAAAATGTCTGCATTTTCAAATTACTGATTTTAGCAGTATCTCTCAAGATACTTCTTTTGAGAAAGAATATTTGCATTATAAGCATTATATCTGGAATTGTTGTACTCCAGAATCAGAAAAAAAGATGAAGCAATAATTTATATTTCACAGGATAATTAAAGCAAGAAATTTGGTATTTCTCCATAAAGAGAATTATGAAGTTAGATAGTGGCCTGGAAACTGGTGAAGCTGATTGCAAAATGAATATTTAAAAGCCCCTCTGATTTAACATGCTCTTGTTTCCATTCCCTTTTTTCTTTACAAAGACAAAGAGTCCTCTGTAAATATTGCTTTAAGGATTATCAGGCTTCAATTTTCAAATTCATCCAAAGGCCATAATTTAAACCATAATATTGGCTTTACAAATGCAAACAGTGATTGAACCCCTTTCCTTTAGCTAATAGGAATGCCAATAAAATTAGAGTCGATTAAATAATTGCTTTATTAACCTAATGTATTACTGCTGTAAGACATGCCGTGGCACATCTAGCCAGGAAGAAAGCTAGGAGAGAACAAACCTGCAGCAATGGAAAGAGAATGGAAACCAGCATATTTTAAAAACTTGATGCAGTAGGAAGAGTTGAAATCTTGATCCATCCATTTCATGCTTTGTACTTTAACCCTGGCTAAAGATGTAAAGGTCCTGAGGGGGTTTAAAGGTTTTCATTTGATTTAGATGATACTTAGTGTGCGTCAATTTATGCCTACAGGTTAGGTTTAACTTGACTTTCCTCATCTCTCTGCCTTCTGGACACCAGCTGCAGGGAGCTGCCTTCACCTCTGGACTAAAGTCTAGTTGCATCTCTTTTATGACTCTTCGTTAGTGACTCGCCACTGCTGACAGAAGGATGCTTAAGCTCCTTATCCGAACATACAAATCCCTTGATGATTTGAGTCCTACTCACATATCCAGCCCCATTACCCCATGATTCTTCCATCCTACCACTTAGTAGGACCTTCAGCTCTTACTGCAGACTCTACTGGCTCACATCTACCCTTCTTTGTACATTCCGGAGAACAGGTGATTTTCCCTGTGAATTATTGATCTTTCAGGGTATAAGTAGAAATATCCCCTCTTAAGTTTTTTCTGTCCGCCTCTGTCTCCAGTCTCCTCCTCTGCTTGCCCCAGGCAAGTTATCCCATTTTTTTCTTTTATGGTTATACACAAGTATGTGATTACTTGCTTCCAGTGTTACATACCTTGAGAGATTATTTGCAATTATTTTGTACATCTTTCTCTCCTGTTATGTTGTCTCCTGCCTTTTCAAGGGCAGGACTAAATCGACTATCTCAACAGTATCAGAAGTGAAGTACCTAGTAATATCGCTCAGCAAATGTTTGGAGAATGAATGAATGAATAGGCAGGTAACAGGTTCTTAGTAGTTACAGCCTTTCTTAGAGCTGACATCCCTCTTGTTCTGCCCCAACTGTTCTTATGTTCCTGAACATAGAAAAACAAGAATCTTTTTCATTTTGTTTTTTCTGACCCAGGTTCAGACTACATCAAAAGTACAGCCAGAGTTTCCTCCTTTGGAAAGCTTTTATAGATGTTAAGGATGGAAGGAAGGGAGGAAGCAGAGAGCAAGGAAGGATTGCCATGCTTTGGGTGCTAATATCCCTTACATAAATACTATCTCATTTAATCCTAAAACAACTATTCAGAATAAATATTATCATTCCCATTTTTACAGTTAAGGAAACTAGGATTCTTTATATAATTTGTATCAGGCAACATACCTGACCAGTGACCAGGCTAGACTTTAAATTTCAGTTGGCTCATTCAAAACTCAAAATGTGGGAATTAAAGAACTTTTAATTCTATAAAACTGTGATGACCCATTCTGTGAGTATTCTAAACTTGATGCAGTTTGTTTTCCTACTTTAAACATGAGGATTCAGAAATGTTTGCCTATCGTTTCTATTATACTTAGCTTCATTTGGTGGTTATTCATCTATTGGACATTTATTAGACATTTACTATGGGCCAAGCAACAAGCTATACACTTGGAGTGTGTAGGCATGCCTAAGAGACACGCCGTCCCTCTACTCAAGGAGTTCTTTTTGCCATTTTCTAGTGCCTGGGTGGCTTAGTAGGTTAAGCGTCTGCCTTTTGTCTCAGGTTATGACCCCAGGGTCCTGGGATCGAGCCCCACATCTGGCTCCCTGCTCAGCAGAGAGCCTGCTTCTCTCTCTCCCTCTGCTGCTCCCCCTGCTTGTGTGCACTCTCTCTGTGTCAAATAAATAAAATTAAAAAACAAAAACAAAAACAAGCATTCTCATTCTGGAAAGCCAGCCTACTTGCCATCCCATTTATGGTTTATCTATTTTTTTCTAACTTTAAACAAATTAAGCACTTACACAAACCTATACCTCATACTCTTTGATTAAGGTTTTATCTGCTTTCTGTTCTTATTCTAAAAGGAATACACACTGCATCTTCTCCATGGTCAACAAAATCTGCAAATATTTAAGAAGCTTATGTATAGATTTTTGTGCTATTATGTAAATTATATTAAAGAGGCATGAAATTAATTTTATAAAATGCTTTTATATATACATAAACACATACATACAGGGATATATATATATGCATGTGCATATAGTCTTCAGAAAGTATTAGACTTTAATGCACAGGTCAGAGGCAACTTAATCTTTGGTATCTGTTTAAATCATTTCATCTGAAGTTCGTACCTTCTGTACTTTGCCCATGAAGAATCCATAATTCAGAATGAGGTGACTTTCCCAAATGAAAAACTGGCAGCTGGGTGTATCTGTATTCTATGTAATACAGCACCCCAAACTTAGTGAATTAAAACAACACCATTTATTATTTCTCACCGTTCTCTAGGAAGTTCTGCTTGTCCTGCCTGGGCTCACTCACCAGCAGCTCAGTTGGATGGGCCAGGTCTCTGGCCTTTTATACCAACCTTCTTCACAATATGGTGGTTTCAAGATTCCAAGAGCATAGCCACAACACAAGTATTTATCAAGATTCTTCTCTTATCTTTACTGATGTCCAGTGACCAAATCAAACCATTTGGCTAAGCTCAAAGAAAGTGTAGGATCCTGGGAGTTGTGATTCATTGAGAGGCCACTACTCTAAAATATACCACATTGAGTATCTTTATAGCATACTTAAAATTGGATCACATATACTTGTAAGGCTGAGAATAGGCTTATTAGCTATAGAGAGCCGAGGATTCTGACAACTTATTGATAGGTATATATCAAAAGGATATAAAGTTTGGTTTAGAGATACATGCATACCTTTAAGTGCTTCTCTGAATTTACAAAGAAACCACATATTAAATATTTCTCCTCTATGGATTCCATATGCCTTTAGATGCCCACCACATATTCTACCTGTAGCTAGTGGAGCAAATGCCGGAGCCCTTCCTTTATTTCAGTTTTTCTCACATTCTAAGTACCTGGAAGGACTGCTCCTATATCCTGGTCTTATTTCGGCAATTAATATTCAACAGTTCCCCATTCAGCACTATAAGCTTGCCAGTTCATAGTACCTGGATTGCATGTTCTGGACAAGCATAGGTCAGAATCCATGTAAATTCCTAGGACAGATTATTATGATTCTTAACAAGTAAAGACTCCAAAGCATGTGTTCAAGGTATTGGATAGAAAAGGGCAAAGGACTTAAAATTAGAAAACGTGAGCTTCAGTTTTACCAACGACCATCAAGTTAATCTCTCTGCATCTTAGTTTTCTCATCTAGGAAATGGAAATAATAATAGTAGCTACTTTATAACATTATTTGGAAGATTAAATGATACAATTACATGAAAGGCCAAGCAGCACTATAGAAATGTATTCTAGGCTCTCAATGCCTTACCTGAAACCCCTGAGGTCATTTTCAGAATTTAGATTTATTTAAATTTTAGAAAGGGAATACAATATATATCCTGTTTATTAAGTAACATTCCTACTAGAGTCTAGGGTAGTACCCTATACCAAACACATTAATATATCTGCAGCAAACCATTCATTGTAAGTGGAGTGAATTAAGACTATGAATTTATAAAGACTTATAGCTTAAGAACTTTTTGTGTCTCAGAATTGCAGATAAGGGATTGAGGGTCTCTATTTGTTTAATAAATTTAGGCCATTATTAATTGTTTAAAAACTGTACAAAACCTTTAATAGTTAAGATTGGCGTTATACAGTATAGATATAGTACAGATGATTCATACTTTGTTTTTATGGTTTTCTTTCCTTACTGGTGTAGGATCTTCATACAGTAATGAATAATATTTACATTTGGAAAAAAAAGAGGTAAGAGGAGATTTTAAGGACATTGAATGACAATGATGTTGTGAATGTGTGATAAACTAAACACCTACAGATTGGCTTATGTATGGAATATATAGTTAGTGAGACAAATACATGAAACATATACTGTAAAGTTAGGAAAGCTACGCACTATGTGCCCTGTATTCACTTAACAGTATTGGGGAAACAAATTCAGTGTAAGACCTGGTCTTTGCCCTCAGAGACCTCACAGTCCAGCACAGAGATAGAGATAATGTGTAAAAATGAAGGAGTCCTTGAGAGCAAAGCATTCTCCATTCGTTAGAAATTTAAAGGTATGGATATGAAAAAAAGGTTAGTATGGATAGGCGCTGCCAGAGAATGTTTTGCAAATTAACTGGTACCTGAAGGATGCCTTTAGTTTGAATAAAGATGACTGAGCAACAATATCATTTCAAGTAAAGATATGACAGTAGTAACGTGTTCCAGTGGCAGAGAAGAGCCAGTGTGTATAGAACAACAAATGAATCTGAAGTCATGCAGTACAACCATTTGTGGAGGGATTTAAAAACCTAGAGGGAATGGTTGGACTTGATGGATCATGCAATGGGAAATCACTGCAAGTTCTTGAGCTGAGAAATGAATTCCTGAATTAGTACAAGCTTAGTTTGACAGTGAAATACAAAGGTGAATCAGAATTGGGAGAGACTGGAAACAAGGAGGCTATTGAAATAATCCATGCAGGCATGTAATAAGGCTAAGTTTTAGGGAGGAAGGTAAGGAGTTGTTAAATAGGAAGAAGAGAAAGGTAAATTTAAAAAGGTGTGAAGACAAACAGGAAAGAACACTGGCATTTTTAACCAGTTCAGATTCAGATTGGCAAACCAGTGATGGAACTGGGGATAGAGAGTGGGAAAAAAAGAGGAGTTGGGGGTCAGGGGGTGATGGAGGGAAGATGAAAAACAGAAAACTGAGAACAGGAAGTCATTTTTAAAAAAGCAAATTACAGGACCTAAACACTCTCATATTCTACACTGGTAATTTTATCAGTGATAATTAATGTTCAAAAATGATGGTGACTCCCAAGTCATCACGACATTCTCAATCATCAAAGAAAACAAATCTAACATAATGTACACCAGGAAAATACGACAGAACACAATGGTAACACATTTTATAAAGACTTTTCACCAAGTATTTGAAACAAAAACCTGAAGAATTACTCAGAGTTAATTTAGGGTTATTCAGAAAATGCCAGTTAACTAGAACATGCCCTTCCAGAGCATGCAGGAGAGTCCTAGAACGCTGGAATGGGAAAAGACTTGGAGGCATTAATTTAAGTTTGCAAGTATTCAGACCTAATTGATGCTTAACATCTAAGTGTCAAAAAGTTCTCCCTTAAGCCATTCTGGTACCTCTTTAACTCCTATCCATTAGTAAAAATTATCCTCTAAAACAGCTCAAAAGAAGACCATCTCCCGTGGTAGGTAAATTACTAACTAGAGCCAGAGGTGGAAAATGTTACTGAGAACAAAGAGGCAAGAGAAAAACTTTTTAGAATGAGGGAACTCTGCTGTATCTTGATTGGGAAGATATAATCATCCAACCAATTTAATCCAGTTTACTTGTATGAAATTACCTAATTCAATTAAACTGTCCAGTTAAAATTTCAAAACCAAGACCATCTCCCATGGTGGTAAGAGCCCTTCAAATATTTGAAAACTAATATATCTTTTCTTAATTAATCCTACTTATATATTTGGATATTTAAGATGGAAATACCTGATCTGGGATGTGCTAGTAAATCTGCTCAGCATACATTAGGAGGATTTTGTTTTCTTAAAAAAAAAAAAAAGTACTCAACCACTTAAATATAATAAATAGGAATCAAAATATAAAATAAGTAGATAATTTGACAGTTTCTTAGATAACGTCTCCTAGGTTACAGTCATTCAATTAAGAAGATTATCTTCAATAGATTGACTCTTAGTGCCAAAGACCTAGACATGCCCAATTTTGTATGTAGTGATTTAATATTAGCTCAGAAAATAGTGTTGAAGCTCAAAGTATTGAAGAGACACTTTATGAAAGAGTAAATGGAAGCCAAAAGAAGCAATAGATTGGGCATTTGTGTAACCATATTGGAAAGGCACCATTTGCTTACATATTGACTTGTATTCAGTAGATGTTTCTGTCTCTACAACATTTGACTTCCTATTAGTAATAGTAGTAGTTTTGTATCAAGTTGATTAAATGGACTGCTAAGGTGAGTAAGGTTGGGAAAAAGGCATTTTCAAGAGGTACACAGAAAGGCAGACAAATAAGAACATACTTCTTCATTTCCCTGATAATTACAACAGCAGAATCACGTTGCCCTTTCCAATGCAGCATGATTTGTAAGCTCACTTAATTGCATGTTACCCACCAGTCACTATCCTCTACATTATCAGGGTTCTTAGCTAGAATTATTATAGTCCAAAAAACAAAGAAGAAAACAAAAATCACAGAATAACTTCTATATGATTATATCCTTTGGTACCCAAACCCAGGATCTTCTGAATACATTCTTAAAACAGCAGTGTTTTCATTATAAAGGAGGCTGAATCACTTCTAAAGCTTTTAGACAGTTTTGGCCCTCCTTTGGCCTCTTCCATAAAAAGAAAATATCTAAATAGTTAAATGACTAATAGGTTTACATTTGTATACCTTTTGACTAGGCATTATTTTTAATCCTGTAGTTGAGGAAAAACTTTAAGTACAAATCTTTAAAAATGAAAAGATACAGTACAGATAAGAGACCTCATCTAAATTATACTATTGAATTCTTAGGAAACTCCATATGAAAAAAAATTTTTTTTTTAGGAATTTTTATTGAAGTACTATTTATATGCCATAAAATTCATGAATTTGAAGTGAACAGTTTAAAGAATTTTGGTAATTTCATACAATTAAATTGACTGAACCTCTGTAATTGAGATACAGAAAAGTTTCCTCATGCTAAAAAGTTTTCTCATGCTTCTTTGTTACTCAATAACATTTCCCAATTCTGGCTGTAGGCAGTCACTTGATCTACTTTATGTCATCATAGTTTTGCTTTTTCTAGAATTTCGTTTTATTGGAATCATCTAGTACCTAGTCTTTGGTTTTTAAAATCTTCCACTTACTACATTTTTGAGATCTGTTAATGTTTTTGAGTTATTAAAATCTTGGTCCTTTTTATTGCCAAGTACTATTTTCCTAATAGGGAATATACGACAGTTTGATTATCCATTCAACATTTGATAGATTTTAGGATTGCTTCTCTTTTGGTTGTTACGAATAATGCTGCTATGAACATTTGCAGCAACATCTTTGTGTGGACATTTGTTTTTACTTCACTTGGGTAAAATACTTAGAAGTGGAATAGCTGGGTTCTATGGTAAATATGTATGTTTAACTTTATGAAGTACTTTCAGACTCTTTTCCAAAATGGCTGTATCATTTTTCATTCCTCCCCAGCAGCGTATGGAGGCTCCACATCCATACCAGCACTTACTATTGTCAGTCCTTTTAATTTTAGCCATTCTAGTCGGTATGTATTATTATCTCACTGTGGTTGTAATTTACATTTCCCTGATAACCAAGGATGTTGAATGTCTTTATCTGTTTATTTGCCATTTTATATCATCTTCTGTGAAATGTCTGTTTAAATCTTTCCTCCGTTTTAAAAACAGTTGTCGTTTGTCTTTTTCTTATTGAGTTGTAAGAATTCTTTATATATTCTGGATTCAAGCTTTCTGTCAGAAATGTTCTGTGAAACTGTCTTTCTAGCCTTGGTGTGCTTTTTTGTTTTCTTAACTGTCTTCTGGAAGAACAAAAGTTTTTAATATGGATGAGAGTCCATTTTAGCTTTATTTCTTTTATAGTTTGTGCTTCTTATATGTTATTTAATAATGTCACGAAGATTTTCTTTTTTTCTTTTCTTCAGAAGTTTAGTAGTTTAGGTTTTTGTATTTAGGCCTAAGATTCCTTTTGCGTTAATCTTTATGGAAGGTAAGGATCAGCCTAACATTTTACCCCATACAGATACCCAAGTTGGTCTAATATCATTTGTTGAAAAGATTATTTTTTCTCCATTGAATTACCTTGGTATTGTTCTAAAAAATGAATTGATCATGTAAATTTGGATTAATTTCTGGACTCACTGGTATTATCCATGTCCATATATGCCCATGCCTATTCTTATGTGAGATTTGCATGGTCTTGATCTGTAGATTTATACCAAGTATTCAAACCAGGTGATAAAATGCCTTCAACTTTGTCTTCCTTTTTAAAAATTGTTTTGGGTATTCTGAGCCCTTTACCTTTTAATATAAATTTTAAATCATGTCAGCTTCTTCAAAGAACGTTGTTTGGATTTTGATTGGGATTGTGTACAATTTAGAGATCAGAGAATGTAGAGAATTTAGAGATTTAGAGGATTTAGTGTTCAGGTCTTGCACATCTTTTAAACAAATCTATGCCTGAGTATCTTTTGTGCTATTTTAAGTGGAGATTTTAAAATTTTTTCAGGGTCACTTGTTTGTTACTCGTATACAGAAATGCTGTTTTTATTTTGACCTTGTATCCTGCAATCTTCCTAAACTTATTCATTAGACTTAGTAGCTATTTTGTGGATTCCTTATGTTTTATATCTGTACCATCATGTCATATACAAATAAGGATAGTTTATTTCTCCCTTTCCTACTTGCATCCCTTTTTATTTCCTTTATCTGTCTTATTGCACTGGCTAGGACCTTCAGTAAATGTTAAATAAAAGACATCCTTGCCGGGTGCCTGGGTGGCTCAGTGGGTTAAGCATCTGCCTTTGGCTCAGGTCATGATCCTAGGGTCCTGAGATCCAGTCCTGCATCAGGCTCCCTTCCCCCACCCGCTCATGCTCTCTCTTTCTCTCTAAAAAATAAATAAAATCTTACCAAAAAAAAAAAAAAAAGACATCCTTGTCTTGTTCCTGATCTTTGAGTGTGATGTTAGCTGTAGGTTTTTCATAGGGGTCTTTAATCAAGTTGAATAAGTTTGCTTGTATTCCAAGTTTGCTGAGAGTTTTTATCACGAAAAGGTTTTGTCAAAGGCCTTTCTACATCTATTGCAATGACAATATGGTTTTTCTCCTATACTCTTATGATATGGTGAACTGCACTGATGGATTTTCAAGCACATGTAAGTAATTTGCCCTAACCTAGAAAGTAAAGGATAGAACATAAAGACATAACATAATAATGTCATTAAAAATGGAAAATGAAAACATATGTCCTAATATTACTTATTTAGTACTTTTTAAAAAATCATCAGAAAAAAATATCAAATGCGATCGAGTGTAGGTTGGAATGGGACCTACTGAAAGAGGAGAAAGCAATGTTTTCCTTTTCTAATTTAAAAATTTTTCAGGTTTATTGGAAGTATTCATTTCCCGTTGTTTTGACAGTGCATTAAAAAGTTGACAACTCAATGCTGCATTTCACTTTTTTTTTTAATTTCAAGTCATTTGCCTAAAATTACCTTTTTTCTACAGAAAAAGAGCTTGTCTTCAGGTAGCTTGTTTGTACCTGATTATGGAGGGAAATTGAATCCCCAGCTAAAAGTTTTACTAGTGATTCAGTCTTCTTTATAATAAAACCAAAAATATTTCTGTGATTAAATTTAATTGTAATATTGGACCTGATACTTTTGATTCTATGAAAGTTTAATTTCATTCTAGAGAGAAAACATTTCGGTGATTAGGGGCAGGACTAAGCACCCATCCCCACAAAAACTGAACATAAAATGAAACAATTCATCATGCAAAAAATAGTCTCCAAAAAATACGGTTTCCTGAAAGGTAAATTATAAAAGTATGCATTTACCCAATCATTTTAAATACCATAATTATACAAGCTGCTCATCAAAAGACTTTTAAGACTCATTAAAATCATAAAACAATTCTAATTAAATCCATATTTAAGTTTCTGTAACCTACATGGTACTTTAAATCAAACAAGAAAAGTTATATAAAAGATCCAATTAATTCTAAGTTTTTGTAAGAATTAAAGCCTAATTACTCTATGATTAAGTTTCTCCAAAATGTAATCATCAATGGCTCTATTCAGAAGAATTAGCCTTCTGTATCCCAGATGCCAGTGGAGTGCTGGAGCCCATCTTTGACACCAGTAACCCTATTCATCTGAAATCAGCATGACTGGTGGAAACTTAACTCCACCCCCACTGGGGAACCAAGCGACAAGACCAAACAAAGCTGCATATTTTATACAGATAAATGTCTCCCTATCTGCAGAGGTCCTTATCTGATGAAATGGATTCATGTTCATTAGCAAATTAAAAAAAAAAAATCCTCACAGAAGGTTTTGGAAACAATGGTCATTTCAGAGATTCCCAAATCGGAGGTAAAAGATGCACAAGAAAACAATGAGATTTGCAGCTTATGGAGAAGGAGAACGAGGCCTTCTAAGGGGACAGCACTAAAGCATTTCCTTCTAACTAGGCAACTCTTCTTTCTTACGTAGCTACTTGAAATGTTTTTCATTTTTATTAGCCCAACTTCCCACGGGAAAGAAAATAAAAAACCTCTGTGACATCGCCGCCTCTTGTGTGTTCTCTGAAACTAATTAACCCTATGAAGTTATTAGGGCAGCAGCATTTTTTTCTATGACATCACACAAGGTGAAGGTCACTTCTATAATATTCTTGGCTTCATTCATGTGGTGCATACCGCACAAAATATAATTTATTGTAATTTCCCCAGTGCCCTGATAGCCAAGTGATTAGTTATTATGGTACATAAAAAGTTCAGACGTACAACATATGACTTACAGCCTCTATTTCTGATAATCTAATTTTCTTTTATGGTAAAAAGAAATTTACTATTTATGTTTTACAGATTGTTATTTTGAGAAAATGACTATTTAAAGTTATCTTCATATGGACACTTGCTGATTGCACAGCAACTGCAAGCTGAAACATCCAAATGTTTGGTGTATAAAGGCAGTTCTTTATCCAGCTGACAAAAACTTTTCCTGAACTACCCTTGTCTGTGCAAGTGACAGAATGGTTATATTAGGCTGGTGCTGCCTGCCGTCCTCTGCACGGACAGCAGTGCAAGAAATGGTGGTTCTGGGCAGACGTAGCTAGGTTCAGGCTCCAGCTACAGCAAGATTTGCTTCCCCCCAGGTACACCATCCCTGACCTGAAAAGCCCCCAGCTCTGTCATAAAAAACATTTCCAGACTTTTTAGATGTGGAATTGACTTTCCTGCATGTTTCTGCTTTTAGAGCCATGACCTTTAAATTCCTGTAACAAATTCCTTTCTCCTTCTCCTCTGTTTATGTCTATGCTGTCTTCATTTTGTAATTGTGCTTGCATTTTGTTAAATAAATGCTAAGTGCAGATGATTATGTTAAAAATGTTTTCTAGGGATGCCTGGGTGGCTCAGTCGGTTGAGATTCTGAATTTAGCTCAGGTCATGATCTCAGGGTCCTGGGATCAAGCCCCGCATCGGGCTCCATACTCAGTGGGGAGCCTGCTTCTCCCTCTGCCCCTCCTCCTGCTCATGCCCCCCCCCCCCGCTCATGCCCCCCCCCCCACATAAATAAAATCTTTTAAAAAATAAAAAATGTTTTCTAAGAGAAAGCACCCTGGCCCAGTTGATTTGAGAGGTTCACCTGAAGGGTGAGGTTAGCACACAGTCACCACAGAAGGGAAATCTGAACAGACGTCGGTAGGTGAAAGAATGGGTGGTCAATATATCCTGCTTTTGGTAAAGAGATAAAGACATGAAAGAAGCTGTATCTACCATGGTAGACTGCCAGGACGCCCGGGAAGCCTGCCTATCCGTATCAGCTGTGAGATGGGACCACACCGTGATCCCTCGTGGTCGGAATGCTGCACTGCTAAGCCACGGAGCTAATAATGGCTGTTAATTATTCAGTACTTACTAAGCACTTTACATGAATTGATTCATTCAGTCCTTACAATTATGAAGTAGTTAATATTATATCACATTTTATAACTAAAGAAACTGAGGCTCAGAGAAGTTAAGTAATTTGTCCAAAGTTACACCCCAGTAAATGACAGAGCAGGGATTTGAGCCCAGGCATTCTGGCTCTAGTATTTATACTTTCAAACATATATGTTGCTCTTTCAATTGTTTTTATTCTGTATTTATTTAATAGCAAATACTTACATCGCACTTTAAATGTTCCAGGCACTCATCTAAGAGTTTTACCTTTCTTAAATCTACTTGCTTCTCACAACAACCCTATGAAATATGTACTATTATTACTCCCATTTTTCAGACTAGAAAACCAAGGCACAGCTAGATTGAGTAATTTGCAAAGGTTATGAAACAACTGAATGGGAGAGGCTGGGTTTGAAAAAAAGGTGGTCTAGTTCTGGAGAGTCCATACTGTGTACTGCCTTCTGTTTATTTCTTCTGTTGTCTCTTAGGACCTTGTAAAGTCTCTTCTTAAAGATTTAGCCTGTCCCATTTGTTCTAAGGGTGAATAAAAGAGGTGGTTTCTGGCACAGCACAAAAAGATGGTAAATCTAGGGATGGGGATGTGGAGGCAGGAGATTAGGAAGAGCAGAAAGAAGATCATCTGCACAAGTGAACCCAAGGGAAAGGCAAAACCAATAGAAGCAGAACAGATGATCAGTGTTCTTCCGCAAACAATGGCTCTCCTTCCAGGGCTCTTCACTTTGGCTCTACTGGTTTCTTTCTTC
Source organism: Ursus arctos (assembly GCF_023065955.2). Taxonomy (NCBI): domain Eukaryota; kingdom Metazoa; phylum Chordata; class Mammalia; order Carnivora; family Ursidae; genus Ursus; species Ursus arctos. The sequence goes on from NW_026623067.1 coordinate 75,046,552, forward strand.
TAAGGGGGGAGCAGCCACTCATAGACTGTCTCCTTTCTTTGCGCTCCCCAGGATTCCAGCCACACCCCTCTTGCTGAAGGCCATTCTTTCATTGGCCTCCACACCACAATCCTAGCTTTCCTCCTAATTTTCTGACCACCCCTCTTGGTGGGTTTACTTTTGATTGGGCTGCTTCTGCTTTCTACTCTATAACTAGATAGTATCCTCCACAAACTCAGTTTTCTGTCTGTGCTCTTTCCTCTGTTTCATTGAGAGCTCACTGAGTTTTAACTATCACTATGAGGCTGGTGACCTGCAACTCTGTAGCCTCTTCAGAATGCCAACCCCCATCTCTAGCTCCGTGAGACATATTCTCACTGAGACATCTAGTTACCTCAAATCTTAGAACTCCAAAATGAAGTGACTTGCCTGTCTCCAAACCCATCCCCTGCCATCCTCTCCTGTCACTGTCAGGCCGAAGCAGGCTAACCTGGAACTGATCGATTTCACCTCCTCACGTTCTTTCACCTAGCAAGCTTTCATCTTACTCCATGCTATAGACCGAATGTTTGCATTCTCCCAAAATTCATACACTGAAACCTCCTCCCTTATATGATGGTATTTGGAGGTGGTAACTTTGGGAGGTGAACAGTCATAAAGATGGAGCCCTCATTAGTGCCCGTATAAAAGAGACCTCAGGGAGCTCCCTTGTTCCTTCTACTATGTGAGGACACAGTAAGAAGACAGCTGTCTGTGACCCAGAAAGTGGCTTCTCAGCAGACACCAAATCTGCTGGTGCCATGATCTTGTACTTTTCAGCCCCTAAAACTTTGAGAAATGAATGTTTGTTATTTATTAGCACCCCGTCTCTGGTATTTGGTTAATCCACCCCCAAACAGGCTAAGTAAGACACTTAATCCTCTCCATATTTATAGACCCTTGTTAAATTTCTACAAAATTTTGTCTGATTACTTCAGCTCTCAGGGACTCTCAACTCCTTCACATTTAACGTCTGTATCACAAAATGCAACATCTAATTACTTCAGTCTTGCATTTTTTGCCATGTATTCACCGGGGTCCTAAACTAATCTTAGCTGAGTATAGATACATCAGGACTGGGGTACTGTCTGAACATCATTCTACCAAACCTTCATTATAGCTCTGTGGGGTCTCATTCTCTAAATTAGAGATAAAAATGCTGAGATTAAGAGAGAGAAAGCGACTTACTCAAAGTCATGGGGCAAAACAGCACAGGTAAAACTCATACCCATTTCTGTCTGAGGACAAATCAGATCTTTCCCCTTTCTGTTGACTGAGTCCAGTTTCTTTAATTTCCCAGTGAAAGAATTTGGGTTATGATCTGGAGCATGTGTGTGACTATTACCTTCAGTCTTGTTCTAGAGAACATAAGGCATAAATAAAAACATAAATGTAGCATCCGTGATTTCTTTTTTTTTTTTTTTTAAGATTTTATTTATTTGACAGATTGAGAGACAGCGAGCACGGGAGAGGGAGAAGCAGGTGCCCCACTGAGCAGGCAGCCTGACGTAGGGCTCAATCCCAAGACCCCGGGATCATGACCTGAGCCAAAGGCAGCCGCTTAACCAACTGAGAGACCCAGGCGCCCTGCATCCATGATTTCTATTTAAAAATCCAATAGGTTTGGAATGCCTGGGTGGCTCAGTTGGTTAAGCATCTGGCTTCAGCTCGGGTCATGATCCCAGAGTCCTGGGTTCAACAGGGAGCCTGCTTCTCCCTCTGCCTGCCACTCCCCCTGCTTATGCTCTCTCTGACAAATAAATAATCTTTTAAAAAAATCCAATAGGTTCTAACATAGATTTTGAATTTATTTCATATTATCAATGTAGAAAAAATATTAAATTTTTTAAAATTTTATGCAATTTGAAATATTTGAGAATCAACAGAAGCACATATATGCTATAGTCATTATAATACATATTTGTATAAGATTAATGTTTAAGATATGGTTATTCATAGCACCTCAAATTTAATTTGACCAGTCAGTCATCAATTTATAGCTCTCTTCTTGAAGCCTTTTCTGCTTTAACAGGATGTGGCTGCATTAGTACCTAGTGATATTACTGATAGATAACTTCAATGCCAATGGTGGGAGATGCTGTTGAAAATCTGCCCATGGCCCCTCAGAGCCTCTTACCATTTCTGTGCACTGCAGGCTGACCACCAATGGCCAGCACCTGCAACTTTGTAGAAGGGCTGCTTTCAGGCTGCTGGACTCTACTCTGCCAGTATGGAACATTCTAAATAAAACAGAACTGGAGCTTGAACTCATGACCTCTGACCTCTGACCTGGATGAAGTTACACATCTCATTCTACCACTTACCAAATTAAACCAACCCACAAAGAAAAAAAAAATTCCTATATCAGAATAACTATTATCTCCTGCTCCTAATCCTTGTCATTCTGCTTCCTTTTAAGAAACTCCTCTTCTGGATTTGTTCTCCCCTAATATACTCAGATCTACTATTTCCCAGGACCTTAAACGATCAATTTCTTTGAATTTTTAGAGATTGTTCCTCTTCTTAAACTATAGCACTATCTGTATAAGAAGTATTTTGCCAAAGCATGATCTATAAAACCTAAAAAATGAGGAGAAGAGGTGCTTGAGCCTGTGAGGGTGACCCGTAGAATCCTTGGTCAATACAAGGACAGGAAGCAGTGGCCATTGGGCAAGGTGCCTTTCTTTAATAAAATGCAGTAGGGTCTCAGTGCCCACAGCCTTGTTCTTGGCATATACAGGAGTAAGCAAGCATCTACATAGCTGCTGAACACTGAAAGGCTACTGTTTATTCCATCTCTTGCAACTAAAATATGAAATGTAAAGATTGTATAAATAAGGGGAGATGGAGGAGAGGAAAGAGAGAAATATCACAAGGGTAGCTTATGTGGAAGATTAGAGATCTTGGCCTGCTATGCTACATGAACACAGGAAGGGGAGGACACATCTCTCTATTGTTTACATATGCTGGGCTTACAAAATGAATATTACTATCTTAAGAGGTAAATTATGCCAACCATGTGGCTTAGGTGGTTATTTCTGCCAGAGCCTCACTAACACAGGAGGAACAGGCTATTAACATCTGCAATGTCAATGCTTTTTGTTTCTGGTTGTGGAGGCTTCTGTGCCAGGAAACACACTAAAGCAGATGCCAAGGACTGGGGAGAGGAGTGTGGGTTCCCAAACAGACTTTTAAGTATGGCAAAACCGGGTGCCTTTTTATCTAAAAGTTGATGCAATAGAACCCAGTGACTCAGGTTGGTCTGGGAAAGAGCCTTGACCCTGTGAGTTACATCATCATTGCACATGAAGCACCACTGCAAGTGTCATTGTAGTTTTTGTTTGTGAACTCAGTACAATTAACTAACATGGAACAATGCTCCAGCTGACTTGACTAGCCACAAATTGTCCTGGATATGCTAACGCCTCCCTAACAGGGGCTGTTGCTCTATTTTTTTCTCTTCTTTAAGTTCTATGCCAAGTCACATGCTCTACTGACTGAGCCAGCCAGGTGCCCCAAAATAGTGTTTGTGTCTCTCTTTTTTAAAATAAACCCAATGTGGGGCTTGAATTCATAACCACAAGATCAAGAGTTGCATGCCCTATGGACTGAGTCAGCCTGGGACTGTTGCTCTTGATTGCACTGTCTCAGAGCTTTTTGTTCTGAGATGGTAGTCTTCAATTCAGAGCATCGTGGGTGGCATTTTAGTATCCTTCCTAAGATAATAGTACCACTGTTCTGTTTTACAACTCTCCCCATCTACCCTTAGCTGAACAAAGGCTCTGGTTTTAATAATGGCATCCATGTGTACACACAGAGAGACATGTAGAGGGTTCATTATTTCTAACAGAAGTACAGAAACTTCTAAAAATAAAGCATTACCTGCCGTTTTCGTGATCAACACTTGCAATAGAGTGCATAAATGCTTCAGTTTATAGAAATAGCTAGACCTTCCTGAACCCTCCCAGTGATTAATTAGAAAGCCTGTCTTAGAGATTTTTCTCTCAGGTGTAGTAACCTTGTAGCCCTTACCATTAAGAACTAATAAATAAATGCTTGGTTAAGCATAAACAGAGTGATAGGCAGCGAAAGAGTGATGATCTTGGTTTTTATGCAGTATGCTCACTCTGTCATTTTACCTTGGAGGACAAAATAATATACAGAACTAAAAGTTACGAAAGCAACTGCAGTGAGCAATTTGTTATTATCCACTTAAAAAATGTTAACAGCCCTCACTATGAAAGATTAGCTTTGTGATTAATCATGTGATATCATGATTAATTTTAATAAATAAAAATTCATGATTTTAAGAAAGCGTTTCAAATTTTGCAATTAAACTGAAGACATGTATTGGGTAAAGACATCTAGAGGGTGATCAGATGTTTAAATATACTGTAAAAAAAAAAAAAAAGGAAGTAGATGAGATCACAAAGCAGGTACTCGCAATCAAATGGAAGCCTGCCCATTTAGCAGGTATTTGAGTATCTGATTTGCACAAATGCTTAAGTGACCTATCATATTAAATACAATGCCTCATCTCCTTCCCATAGATTTTTATGCCAGTAAACCTGGATAACTGCCAAAGGCCCCATCATTCTATCTTTTTAAATTAACTTTAGAAAGTAATATGTCAAGCTAGGAGCTTTGACAATCACGAAATGTTATCTTAATCTTCAAAATTTTAGCTTCCATCATGAAAATGACAATAAAAAGTAGTTAATGCCATTTATAGCTATGCAATCAGAATCCCACAAACATGACAGTATATTTAGAAAAAAAAAATCAAAGTAGCTGATGACAAAATATTGGGATAACTAGCTAAATCTGTAAACAACTAATTCATCCTAAAATGATCTTTAGAGAGCAGCGACAAATTATTTTACAAAATCTAGGACACAGTATGTGAGTTAAATCATTCACTTTCATTATTGAGGTAATGTGGATTATGAAAATCTGATAAATTTGTACTTCTTTGAAAATTGCCAGTTCAGTCAAGGATTTCCTTTCAACCAAAATAGTGACTTGAGACATACACTAAAATATATTCTTAAGGTAAAATAGAGTTTGGGTCTATATTTTTCTCTTTCAAGCCCACATAAAGCATCTCCCAAAGATGTTGCCTTATAGCTTGAATAATTCCTCCAAAAATTACCAATTTCCTTGGATCTGAGAGCCCTGGATTAGGTGTGAACAGGGAATAAGAGAGCTACCTAAAAATAGCACAGCTGATTGTTTGCAAATCCTCTTTCTGTTACACAGACCCTTAGCATGGCACTTGCATTCAAATAAACGCAAAAAACTAAAGACCATCCAGTTAAACTGTAAGCTCTTTATGCAAAAATTACTTTAGCTTTCTTTGTAATTCTCCAAAGATTAATATTGTGCCACTGTGAGCATCCTACCTATGCTGATCAACTGGGTTTTACCTACCGTCCCCCCACCGGGAATAGATGAAAAGGAAGAATATACAAAAGACAACATCAGAAAGATGCTCCAGTTTTCTGTTATTTAATTTGTATCCTGGTTTTTTTGGATATTTAAAACTGTTCATTCATAAAAGTGTTTATATGCTTGCATCTATAGAAGGCAGTTAATATCACTAAAATCCCACTACCCAGAAATAACTTCGATATTTGGTGTATATCTTTCTAGGCATCTACATTTATACAAAGACATGGAGATTTTTTCCAATGGGATTATTCTGTAAATGCTGGCTTTAATAACAAAGAAAGAAAGAAATGAAGTGAAAGAGACAAAAATGGGCTTGAAAGAAACATTCCTTCACCGAGTTGTTAGAATTCCTTTAAAATTCCTTTAAATTTAAGGGAAAAAATACTATCAAAGAACTATTAAGTGGCTGAAGTTGGTACTTAAAAAAGCATCTCTGAAAGCTGATAGTAAAGGATATGCTAACACATCAATGGTCCTGCCTACCACTTCCCTTTTTCTCCACCCTTTAATAGTTCACATATATGTGTGTGTGTGCACATTTATATATATTTTTCACTTTCGAGATTTATAACACTCAACCATATAACTAGATTTCCATAATTGTTTAATCTTACATGTTTTTACCAAGTAGCTTATTTGGATTCATCTTTTGCTAATAATAATAATTGTCATGGATGCTATAATACCTTAAATTCTTACCTGCTTAAGAATGTTGTCTTTATATTTGAAAGATAACTTATCATACTTGCTTATGAATGAAATTCTTAGATCATATTTTTTGTGCCTGGAAACTAATAGACACAGCCCCACTGTTCTCTGTCATTAAGTACTGCTTTGAAGGAGTTTAAGACACACCTGGTTTTCTCCCTTTTATAAGACTTACTTTCTCAGCTAGGATGTCCAAATAATTTTATCTTTATTTTATTTTTTTTTTAAAGATTTATTCATTTGACAGAGAGAGAAGGACAGCCAGCGAGAGAGGGAACACAGGCAGGGGGAGTGTGAGAGGAAGAAGCAGGCTCCCAGCAGAGGAGCCTGATGTGGGGCTTGATCCCAGAGCGCTGGGATCACGCCCTGAGCCAAAGGCAGACGCTTAACGACTGAGCCACCCAGGTGCCCCCAAATAATTTTATCTTTAAATACCAGGAATTATATTAGCATATGTTTTGGTATTGATTATACTGTATTAAGTTTTCTCACATTTAAGGGGCCCTTGCATTATATAAATCAAATCTTTCTTTAGGAATGTTTTCTTATATATTTAGATCATTTTTTTTCATTCGTTCTGTAGTTTTCTTCAGAAATTTTTTGATCGTTGAACCTTTGTTTACCATATCTATCATTTTCTTTATAATAATTTTTACATCGTTTTTTTCCTAATTTTGTTTGTGAGATTTATCTTTCACAATTTGATTTCTCAATTCCGATCCCCATGTCTTTGTGTTCAGGAGTAAACAGTTGACCCTTGAACAACATAGAGGTTAGGGGCACAAACCTCCTGCACAGTTGAAAATCCATATATAACTTTTGACTCCTCAAAAACTTTACTGATAGTCCATCATTGATGGAAGCCTAACCAATGACAGGATCAATTAAGGCATATTTTGTATATTATATGTATTATATATTATACTCTTAGAATAAAGCAAGCTAGGGAAAATAAAACATTATGAAGAAAATCATAAGGAAGAGGAAATACATTTATAGTACTGTTAAAAAAAAAAAAAGGCAGACTTTGCATAGTTCAGACCCATGTTGTTCAAGGGTCAACTGTAGATTCTAATTTTTATTGCCTTTGATGGGGTTTTCATGTCTATGATGACTTCTAGTTTCTCTTTCATTTTTTCCCCTGAGTTTTCCAGCTCAGTTTTTATCTTCTTTTATTTCACTGTATCACTTTTTTGAATTGTCCTTTGATTGTTTTCAAGAGTCCATGTTGTCTGTAATTTGAGACTCTGGGGAATTATTTTTTGAACACTTCCTATGTTTCTCTGTGCCATGCCTCTTCAGATGTATAGTCTTCATTTGTCTTCATCTTCCCTTTTATTCACAAGTTTTATGCATAGGTCATAGTTGGGTTTTTAATGCTGATAAAGTAGGCAAGATACCTTCTTAAGGACAAGCTATTTTTTGTTTATTTGTGCTCTGTGGCTTCTTCAAGCGTCTAAAATATATTCTCTTATTGTCTTCATCAAGAGTTCTTCTAGTACTTTTATCATGACTACCTTGAGGTCAGTGTTAAGAACTTTCATCCAGTGCCTCAGTAGTTCTCACACATGAAAGGTTTCCCAAAAACTCACACCATGGGTTAGCTGATTCTCATCTCTTTCCTTTTTTCCATGCTTATTTATCACACACCGGAATGGAGGAATAAGCAGAGGATCAAAGTGGCTCTATTTTATTAAATACCACATTACTATTCTTTTTTGGTTAGAGAAATAGAGGGCATATTTTAAAGGTAGTATCCTTTTTAGTTATTTATTTTGACATGGTTTTATGTTTTTATATCAGGGATTATTGTGTTTCTTTTAGTCTCCAATTCAGATATTGAGTCAGCAGTGTTCTTTCCTCCTAATTAGGTTTTAGTTATATCTAGGGGCTCCCTAGGTGCCTGTGGCCAAGAACTCTAATATAAATAAAAATGCAATATCATTTTCTGTTCCATTATAATTATCAACTGAGTTGAACAAAACCCACTGAGATGACTATTAAACTACGATAGAAACTTTATGAAATGTGTGGTCCCTAAAAGCACTTTTTACATCAGTTCTAAAACGATCCAAGGTATCAGAAAGAGGTAAGCTTGCATATCATTGTCTTTCTAAAAGCATCCTTTCCCAGACCTTAGAACTTTTCCAAGCCACTCTGCCCTGGCTCTAGTCTGCCCTAATTAACTTGGGCAAGGAAAGAAACTAAGAGGCATCTTCTCGGCCCCTGGTCCTCATCTAGAGTGTTGTAATTGAAGACTCAGGCAGATGAAGGACCATTCTTCTGACTAGAACAAGTTTGGCTTGATCTATAGTTTACTTTGTCAAGTGTAATATTCTCAAGTATCCTGCAAACGTTCTTTCCCTGTGTTTCTGTGGTGCCTCAACACACAGGAACATCACAGGTAAAAGGTTTTGTTTTGTTTTGTTTTGTTTTTTAATAGAGAGAGAGAGGGAGGGAGAGAGAGAGCACAGGCAGGGGGTAGGGACAGAGGGAGAGGGAGAAGCAGACTCCCCGCCTAGCAGGGAGCCCGATGTCAGGCTCAGTCATGACCCGAGCTGAAGGCAGATGCCCAACCGACTGAGCCAAGATACCCTATAAGGGGGTTTTAAAAACAATTACCATGTAAGGTACAACATGGGGAGTAAATAATAATGTATTGCATATTTGAAAGTTGGTAAGAGAGTAGATCTTAAAATTCTTCATCACAAGAAAAAAAAATTTCCTAACTATATATGGTGACAGATGTTGACTAGACTCACTGTGTGTGATCATTTGGCAATATATACAATATTGAATCATTATGTTGTGCACCTTAAACTAACAATGTTCTATGTCAACTTGTACCGCAATAATAAACAATTACAACAGGTTGAGGAAAGATATTACTTTCAAGAATGATAGAACTGATAGCATTCATCCACTTCTGTTTCTAATCTTTCGTGTACCTCCAGGATATAGGGAGGCTCCAAGTAAAACATTTCTTTGCTTTACAGTCAGGCTGAATTTATTCTTAGGTCATGAAAATCCAAACCATGGCTCCTATTGTTTTAGGCTATATTAAGGTCCATGATATTAGTCTTAAATCAGACATAGTTAAACAGTTATAGCCACTGACAGTTGATCATTGTACAAAGCTATCAAATATTTAAGGCCATACAGTCATGGTATTTTTTTTTACAAAACTAAGAATACTTACAAAACAAATGGTTCGTAGTAGCTGTATGGTTTGTAGTACTGTAATTTATTTTCCAGCATAATTAATATACTTTATCTGTTTCAGCTGAAGACTTAAAATATTAAATATTCTTTCAGGGAAAATATCATTAAAGCTAATTTAGAAAATCTAAAGCAGAATAACATTTTACAGACAAACTGCAGTTACATAAAACCAACAAATAAACAAAGTAACAGGCCTCATGTACTTCTGCTTACAGGGAGACCCACTCCAAGATTCTAATGAGAGCACGCAGTAAGAACGAACCCTTATCTCTGTGAATGACTTAAAAGTACAAAGCTTGAGTTTGAATTAACTAACATCTATTACTCAGCAACTCAATTCAACAGACATTTACTGTACATATAGCACAAGGCAATGAGTGAGGTGGTATGAGGTACAAACAGATATGTAAGACAGACCTCAAGGAGTGAACGAGCTAGTAACTAGGAGATAAAGCAGGCGTCCAGGCCACTGCAGCGGGAGGCAGAAGGTGGTGATGCTGTGAAGGGTACACACAAAAGGCTAGGATGGCAGAGAGGCCAGAAGATTCACTTCTAGCCGGGAGTTCATGGAGAAGGCTTCATGTAGGAGGGAGCGTTTGTGTTGAATCTTAGAGGAGAAGATAGGACTTGGGGCTATGAAGGGCACAGCCTGAGCAAAGCCATGGAACGTGAAAGCACCAGAGTGTTTATGAAAAATGGAACACAGCTAGTCCAAGGGGAGATGTGTAAAAGGTGGAAAGAATCAAGTGTTTATACCTGAACATGGACTGGGGGTTGTTCACATGAGAAAAAAGTGGTTTCCCGGTTGCCCTGTACATTCGGAATCACCCTGGGGATCCAGTTAAGATTCCAGGGCTCAGGCCCACCCCAGAGATTTGTCTGTGCACGTGCATTTTCAGTGAGCACCCGAGATCACTTTGGTGTGCGGTCCATAGACCACACTTTACGAAACACCTGTGTGGGACTTGGAAAGCAGTTCTTCTGGAGTTAGAATATATTTTTAGGTCATAGAAACTTTGCATGTTTTTTGAGCAGTGAAAAGCTAGTTACAGAAACTGTGGTTTGGATTTGTTTATGGCACTAAATATTTTTTCCAATGTGAAAACAGATAATGAGCTCTTAAAAGAACACTGATAAAATGTAATCTCTCTCTCTCTCTCTCTACACACACACACACACACACACACACACACACACACACACACGAACAACCTACCTCCAGATGCAAGAAATCTCTCTTCTACCAAAAAGAGTGTTCGGAAAATAAGCAGTGCAAGCCCAAGAACGCTGCAGAGTTTGAAGTGTCTGTATTCAGAAGCCGTGTGAGACATCAAATGCTCTGCACATCAGTAGGTTTGGGTAGAAAAGAAATTTAAATAAGGGATGAACTATCCTGTGGGGCGGTAAGGAGGACTTGTATGTAATCTGACCTGTCAGTGTGGAGTTGAAAAGGGGTGTGCTCCTGCTTACATAAATCTTCATGCTGCTTTTAGTAATTAACATGGGTAAAAATCATAAGAACATTTTCCACAGGGGTGAGGCCTCTCCTTACCCCTTTATACTTCATTTTTCTTCTAAGCTTTTTTAATGGTGGCTAGAATCCTGCAGTAGGAATCACATTCTTGATTTTTTGACAGCATTGCCACATTTTCATCCTTTTGGTGTTTCTTAATTTCAGACTCTGCATTTTGACAGCTCAACCCTGTTGATTAATGCCTTGTAGGAACCCCTATATGGCCTGCCTGTTAGCGATCTAATTTTGTGCTGGAATGCCTGGGCTGGTATGTTGAACCGATTCACCACCCAGGTGGCTACATTTGGACTAAATGAGCTGTGAAGGGTTTCATCTTTGCCCATCACAGTCCTCCTTAGCTGAGCCCCACAGTATGCAGCCACCGCTTCGACATGATTTGTCACAACCCATCAATAGAAAATAAATTATTGCCATTCTCACTTGTCAATGGGCTTGTCTTCACTTCAGCTGGCCTAATGATTGGAAGCTCAAAGGGGACATTTCCCATCTTTGTGGAGCATGATTATGACCGAATGCACTGCTCCCCTATGCATCATGGCCAGTAAAAACACGTAGGGAAAGCAAATTAATTGGCTGTTTTGCGCCAGTGATTAGAACATTACACTTGAAGTCTGCAGGAACTGATATTAGGCAAGCAAGATTAGGTCGGTTCTGACTTTTATTTGCTTAGTGCAACATGATTAGCAACCGCTTCATTCCAGGTTCGTGCACTTGCTGCTGCAGAAGAAAATCTTCATCACATAATGATGCTGCGTACCTTTAAGCTGATAAGCATGTTCCAGGCAGAAATCAAAAATCTCTTTGGGAAGGAAGCAAATGAGGAGATGTAACAGAGAACTCATCAAATGGCTTTAGAGTCATTCTTGTGTCTGGCACTTTTGAAAATTATATTCCTAGGAAATTCGCTCTGCAAGCTATATTTGCAGAATGTAGAGATGGTAATTGTGTCAGTTCACGAGACAAAGAATAAAAGGACCCAAGGAGCAACACGAAGTAGAAGGTGACACCTTTCAATGAACTAAGTGAAAATGAGCTTGCTTTAAAAGAAATCGAAAACTCTTCTTCCTTTCTTTTTTTTCTTTCTTTCTTTTTTCTTTTTTTTTTTTTTTTACTAACTACAGAAAGAGCAAGAAGAGCAAAAGATACAATGGCAGGGCATCAAGTTAAACCTCATAATTAAATTCAGAGATACGGTAGATCAAAGAGGAAACTGTATTAAAAAATTAGGTCTAGGGTGTGGATTTGAGTTTCCTTGTTAACAGCTTTCCCTGCAGTATAATGACGAGAGGCTTTATCTAACAGAACAATAAACAAAGATGTGGTATACCAGAACAAGAATGCCTGACACTTTATTTTAAATATGATAGTGTTTTAGATTTTGGCCATGTCTACAAAACTAAGCAGTGGTGTTTTTTGTTTGTTTTTTTGTTTTTTAATTATTGCCCTATCTTGTCTACCACCACCCAGGAATAAGAGAGGGAAACGTACTGTCAGTAAAGATCACAATCTGTGTTCCTAACTTCCATTCTCTCTGGCCTTCTTAGTGGACCTTTTTCTAGCTGTTTGTTCTCTAGGCCAGAGATGGATGCCCCAGGATGACAACTAAATCGGCAAAGGAGACACAGTTTAGAAATATGATTGGTGTAGTTTCATGTTTATTTAACGTAGTTCAGGTTTCATCTCTGCCACAGAATGTGACACCTGTGATTTAAGAACACTCAAGTCCCTCCACGTGGTGCCAATGATTCACATGCATGGAACCCCCCCCCCCTCCCGTATCACAAACATTTCTGTTTACCAAACTCTTAGTCTGTTCTTCCTGTTTCACTGTCTTTTACTAGCATGAGTTACTGTCTTCTGTCTTTGGAGACATAAGGTTCTTGAGCTCTCAAGTCAATCTCTTTGTCTTCTGGAGTAAGGTCACATGTCATCATGGAGAACTCCTCCTTTCTGAGGTTAGTGGTCCTCGTTGTAGGAAGTCTGGCCTGCTCAAGGCCTTCTTGCTCTGCCTCTCCAGTACTGTGTTTCCAGCTTCTTCTATTAAGGCAGATTGCGTCCTTTACTTCTCCTTTTATCTTTTTCCTGTCTTGGACTATTCAGGTAAGATCAATCTCTTGTATATTTTGTCTATTACATGGGTTCTCCTTGCAACTCAGTTTTTACCTTCTTGCCTTTTATTTTGCTGCCCCTCTTTTTTTAAAACTTATACACACTGTCCTTTACTGGATCTCATCTGCTCACATTTGATCCTGCTGAACATTCTTCATCTTTAGCTCCCGGTTCAGGATATTTCCTTACAAAGCATATCCCTAACTGCATTCTGAGATGTGACTATGTGTTTTATGGACGCAACGATGCGCGCGCATGCACACACACACACACAAATTAAAATTGGGGTCATTTTAGAAATTATATGTCCATACCCGAATCAACACTGGTAAGTTAGATGAGAGATCACTTGACATGTACATAAATACACAGTTGTTACTCTGCTTTAACACATAGGTGGTTTTTGTGACCCAAAGGCTGCTTTTTATCTATGCTGTCTATTCAATGATTGCTGTCAATACTGTGAATATGCGTGTGATTTCAACATATACTTGGGATACTTCATATTTATTAAGATAGTAAAGATCCGTCCTACACACATTTGTCCTCCGTGCATTGTGAGAAAAGAAGAAATTTTTAAAAACAAAATAGTCTTGTGTTTCTCAAACTTTTTCCTAATCAAAAAAATAAGAAGACTGAATTCTCAAAGTAAAAATAAGCAGTCTTGTCTCCTGTTTATATACTGTTCATAATTAGAATTATGAAAAATATGTAATGTCAAGATTGGGAAATAGCGTCTTAAAATATCTGCATCAAAGCTTTACAATATATAGGTCTACACTGAAGAGACAGCTTTCTCAAGAAAAGTGAAGGGTCTGAGATTTTACCGTGTTTGAAAGCCAACAAAATAGGCTACCGCAGTTTCATAAACGCTGACAAAGACACAGGACTTTAGGAAAGAGGCAAAGACCTTAATTACTCAGGGCACTAGGGGCAACATGAGTTCAGGTTTCCATTGGCTACTATTGCTCCTCAAGTCCCACAGGGCAATGCGGATTGGCCCCGGCGGATGCTGCACACATAGTGGGTGTGTGTCCCAGCTGAGGAATGTCAAACTTAGGACACCTGCTCTTACAAGACGACCGCTAGAGAACCTGCCTACCTTTTGCCCCTGAGGGAGCTATTATCTTTATTATCCTGGTGAAGAAACAAATCTGCTCTCTGCCCTGAAGGAGTCACTACCTCTGTCTTCCAAGGCTTTTTGCTATGCCAACATCTTTCAAAGGCAAACATCCTTGAAAAGATAGTCTAGAACAAAAACTATCCTAGACATGTGGAAACACCGTGGAGAAGTACCACCTGGATAATGGTTTTTTTGTTTGTTTTGTTACTTTTTTGTTTTTTTTTGTTTTTTAAGTAGGCTCCATGCCCGGCGTGGACCTCAACATGGGGCTTGAACTCACAACCTTGAGATCAAAACCTGAGCTGATATCAAGAGGCAGATGCTTAACCGACTGAGCCACCCAGGTGCTCCCTTGATAACATTTTAAGTACGATTAATAATATTAGAGTACTTCTGTGGTCTCGCTTGCTGTGTATGTTATGCCATTTCATTCTATCGCGAGCTCTGGGATCCTCATTTCATAGATAAGGAAATTGAGGCAGTCTAAAGTACTTGACCAATGAGGGCATTTTTCTCCAGTGCCTGCTACTCAGTATGCTGTAAAGATATTCTCATGTAAAAAGTAACTAGTCAAACCCAATTTTGATGCATGCATTTCAGAAAGGAGGTATAAAATGTAGTTCCTGATAGGTTATTGGAGCAAGTGTGGATTTGACTGGTTATAATCAATATTAATCACATACATTTGTATATTCTTTTGTAATGGACCATGGGGGCTTCATGGGTATTATTTCTTCATTCAAAAATTATTGACCAGTTGTCTACTATAGGCAAAGTACTAAGTTTTGTTCTAGTGAACAGAAATAATGTTATTGCCTTCATTGAGCTTAAAGTCTAATCATGGAGACTGCTATCAAACAAGTAATACATAATTACTTATTCATTGGCATTGTACACTCTTGGCCTGGGTGAGCTCATTTATTTCTCCCAGATTCTGTTGCCATTTGTATGCTGATGACGCCCCAGATCTATAACTCTGGCTTCTATCTGTCTGTGAGCTTCATATTTTTTTATTTGAAAGTTCTGCTAGGCATCTCGGGTGTTTCTTCTCACAAAAGGCTTTTTCTCTGGTGTTCTCTATCTCAGTGAATGACAGAACCATTTATCCAGTGGCCAAATGAGACATTTGAGCATCATGATTTTATTTTGTCTTTTGTCTGATAAACCACCAAGTCCTATTTTATCTACTAAATATCTTTTGAATTAATCCCCTCTGCCACAAACTTAATTTAGAACACCATTATCTCTGGCTATAATCACTGTAACAGTGACTTGCAAGTTGGTATTACTATCTCCTATCTTGCCCACCCCTTCTAAACCCATCTCCACTTCTCAGTGAGAACCAACTCTCTATAAAGGAAATCTGGTTAAGTCATTTCCTTATTTAAAAGTTTTGATTCTCGCATTGTCCTCAGGATAAATTCTTTGCAGAGCACACAAAAGTCCTTTATCATGGGACCTAGATTCATCTTTTACCTTAACTCTTTAACTCTGATTTCCAGACACAGATAACTTTATTCACGTACATGAAAGTACAATGTTCTTTCTCATCTTGAGTGATACCGGTGCTCTTTTCTAGAATGGAATATTACTTCGATTCTTTGCCTTCACTTCTCTGCCCCTCCTTCCAGCTTTGCCTGGCCAACTCCTATCCTTTTAATTCTAAAATGTTGTTCTTGTTGTCAGGTACTTGCTGTTGTTCCTACTCTGGATTGAAGTCCTTGCTCCGTGTTTCAGACAGCACCCGTACTTCTCTGTCACGGCACACGTCTAGCATGCTGGACTGTGACTACGTTTCTCTGTGTCTGTACATACTACTTTAAACCCCGGAAGGAAGAGGAACTATGTTTGTCTTGTTTACCGCTCTGTACAGTGCGGAAGTACCTAGCACACACCACACTCTCACCACTTTTTAATGCATGAATGAGTATATGCATAAATGAGTGAATAAGTGAACAAAGGAATGATGACTCTTATAAATTTACCTACAACCAATGTGATGCATGAAAAGAGAGGCTCTATAAAGGCTAGACTCCTCCCTCTCTTAGTAAGTAACTGGGAACATATTTGAAAAGAAATGGAAATTAGGGCACCTGGGTGGCTCAGTCAGTTAAGCTTCTGCCTTTGGCTCAGGTCATGATCCCAGGGTCCTGAGATCAAGTCCTGCATGGGGCTCCTTGCTCTGCGGGGAGCCTGCTTCTCCCTCTGCCTCTCTGTTTCTCATGAATAAATAAATAAAATCTTTTTAAAAAAAGAGAAATGGAAATTAAAGCCTCAAATTAAAAAAAAAAAAAAGATAATAAAAAGGAAACCCTTCAAAATAGACCTGTATTCATTGAGGCAAACTTCTGATATAAGAGAAGTTCATTTTCATTTTGACCTTGTCTCACCTCAACATCCTTTCCCGATTAACATCACTCTCCCCTCCTCCAGCCTCTTCCCCTAAATACATAATTGAGTGTTCTTGCTGAGCTTAGCTGCCCAAAGCTATCTACTCTAGTGGCTCCAGAGCTCATAGTCAGAAATTCCTGTGGTCCTGGGTCATCTTTATCTTGCCTTAATCAGACTTTATTTCTTCCTGTGCCCCTTTGCAAACATAACACTGGCTGATGTCCTAATGGCTCCTAGAGGCTTAAAGAATTATTTTTGCATTCTAGGAGTCAAAATGCCCCAATTCAATAGAAAGATAACACACACATAAGCAACTGGGACACAGTTTAGAACTTCCTTCAAATAATAACCTCCATTCAAACTTTCCCCTATGTTTATGTGAGGGACTAGCCTGAGTTTTGACAAAGAAAAAATCATTAAAACATTGTTAATTATATGTGTGAAATGCAATATTTTGTTAAGAGTAGGATAGTCTAGGGGCGCCTGGGTGGCTCAGTCGTTGGGCGTGTGCCTTCGGCTCAGGGAGTGATCCCAGAGTCCCGGGATCGAGCCCCACATCAGGCTCCTCCACTGGGAGCCTGCTTCTTCCTCTCCCACTCCCCCTGCTGTGTTCCCTTTCTCGCTGTCTCTCTCTGTCAAATAAATAAGTAAATCTTAAAAAAAAAGAGTAGGATAGTCTAAATCAAACTGTTCAAGAGATTCTCTTTTTCTATTAAGGAAATCATTTAGGAAATATGACAGGCAAACAATTTCAAAGAACAAGAAAATAGAAGTGAGAGCTTCAGAAAGGTGACTTTTTAAGTTGCAGAAAGCACTGGATGACAAATATTCAGGGACTCGGGAAGCAAGATGGAATGACGGTGAAGGAAATGGAAAAGAAGGATCAGAATGGCACTAAGAAGAGATCAGGGCTGAGTGAACATATGAATTTATTACTACGGGAGAGCAGAAGCTAATGAAAGCAGTAAGAAAATGGACCTCGTGTGCACGAAGCACAGGTGTTCGTACGGTAGGTACATTTTACGTGGGCCACAGGAGAGATCAACGCGAGCAGTATACCAGCATGAAGGAAACGCCATCGATTGAAGAATGGAAAAAGGGGGTTCTGAAGGCGGCACTGAACAAAGATTTGACCTTAGATTTACTGTGGGGGTTGTGAAGAGTCAGGTATTTTAAAAAATTGATGAGCAGAAATATTGATGGAGAATGTAGAGATATGTTTTTGTATGATCTAAATATGAGGTGAAGATGGAAAGATTTGTGAATTCAAGTTCCTTCTATTTTTATTATTGCTAATTTCACTTGCCTAAGTTACTTGCATTCTGTATTTCTTTCTTCCCATTTTCCATAATCTTTCTAAAAGCCATTTGATTATGTTAATCTAGTTATGACTTTGTTAGTTCCCTTTTATGAGTCCCTTCCTTACCTCCCATTACTTAATGCCTTGACTCCTTTCCTTCTCCAGTAAGCTTCTTGAAAAGAGTGGGCCTCACTGCTGAATGCATTTTCCTGTGGTCACGATAATCTCCCTGGCCTAATCAGTGAACACTTTTGGTCTTCATCTCTGGCGTTTGGACTGATGAATGCTTGTTCTTTCTAGAAACTTTCTCCTCATTGCTTTCTTCCTTCTCTTCTGGTTGTCCTTCTCCCTGTCTGAGCAGTCAATACCCCATAGTTCCTCCTCCACCTATCCCAAGCCCCCCCCCCTCCTTTTAACTCTATAAACCCTTCTTTGGCCATCTCATCACCTTCTGTCAAGTCAACCCCTAGGCATCCCTGAGGACTCTCACAACTGAGACCTCCTTGATGAGCTCCACATCCATATTTGCACCTCTGCATACTTCCACCAAGATGAACTCCTGCTACTTCAAATTCAGTATCCAAACTCGCATTCATCCTCTCACTGTCTCCTCCTGACCCCATACTAAGCTCCTTTGCTGTGATTTTGGTGTATTTAGGGAAGACAAGTCAGTTCATCCCATTGAAAGAGGCTCTCCCAACATGCTTGGTTCAGGCTGGTCCAACACCCCCAGCTTATCACCTTAACATTATTCTGTTGGTTTGGAATGACACATCAGCTGGTTCATTTGACCCTAGTGGGTATTGGTTCTGTGTAATTGCAGGAAACAGAGAACAAAGTAAGAATGTAGTAAAAGCACTGCTTAAGGAAGATCACTCTGGCAGTAAATTGAAGGGATTTAGGCCTGAATCTGAAACCTCAGTCTGAGACTGAGGATGAAAAGGTGGGAGTAGCAGTGGGAATAGAGACACAGGAACATTTGTGTGAGACATGCTGAGAGAAATGTTGCTGGGAGCCAGTTCCATTCAGCTGGAGTAGAAGATATGTTTAGTTGCTGTCATTTATGCTTTTTTACTTGGCTTTTCATACTGGTCAGGAGAATAAAGCAATTCATTTGTGATAACAGGAGGTAAACGGCAGTGACTGCCTGGTGCTGGAGGACCCTGGGCCAGGCCCGCGGGGCTCCCATTTGCACTAGAGGGCTCAGTAGGCCAATGAGCATAAAGACCACTAGGGCTGCATTTGGAGAAGTGAGCCATTTTTCTCTACCACCTCCCTTCCCCTTCCTAGAATTCACAGGAGTTTTTTCCTAAGAACTACCCTATGTCAGAGACAGCCACAAAAGAACAGGAAAGAGCTTGCTGGATTTTTGTTTTACACATTTCTAATCCTCTACTATTGCCCTTTCTTCGGTGATATTTTAGCAGAACTGAAAAGTACAGAAACAGATTAGATTAAAATCTATATTTTAATCCTCTCGTTGCCAAATTCCCATGAATTTATGTTAATTAAATAACTCGAATCAGGCCCTCATTTACACATTTACTCCTTAATTATTGTGATTATCTTCACTTTAAAATTCTGCATCAACTAGAAATGAGTCCCATAAAACAAAAAATATTATGACATATTAATGTTGACATAAGGGGAAAATATGAACATTTCAAAGGATTTTTCCCTCTTTTACTACACATACATGTAAGAGTTGAATTTGAGGCAATTATTCAAGCCTTTCAGAGTTCAAATATCTGGATAGCTAAAGGAAACATTTCAAACTTAACTATTTACATCTTTTAATTTGCCATTATATTTAGTGAGTATTGACAATTTCAAATGACATATGTCATTTTGTATTGTAATAAAACTGGAATAAATAGCATAATTAGAAAAAAATAGCATAATCAGAGAACTTAGCAAGAGAATAAAGTGCTTCCCTTTTACAAATGTACTTTTCGCAGTGGTGTCTGATTTCACATCTCCGCACATAGTAGCCTCTTTTGTGGCTGAGCAGAGCTCCACAAATGAGAAATCATGAAGACTGAGCCTCTATAGTGATGCACAATTGCCAGAAAACTGAGCGGTGAATGAAGCCCTGATGCGGCTTCTGCTGTTTACGTACTCAGGCTCATTATGGGCTGAACCAGTAGCCCACTGAAAAGCGTATTGAGTTATATATACCCACACTGTAGATAAGCCTGTATTTTAAAATGACAGTCTTGACTTACATTTACTTTCTTCAAACTCCTTTCAAACATAGAGAATTACGAGAGCAGGTAGAGAACACAGAACTACAGTGGAGGAGGAACTCTTATGTGTATCGCACTGTAACACTTCACATAAATAAGTAGGTGTTCTGAGAATGTAACATCATTAGTAACCCCAAAGTCTTGGGGTGAAGGGTGTGGGCCTACAATGGAAGCCTAAAACTATATTCCCATCTCAGTATCATATCAAAAACCAGACATATAAAACACACACACACACACACACACACACACACACACACACCCCAATGATTGTGGCAGTAATGATGCCCTTAGAAGCCACTCCAGTGAATGCTTCTGCAATCCTGAACTAGAGTTTCTCAAAATGTCATGTCACACCTTTTACTTTTGTTCATGCTTTTCTCTCCTGTGCCGTGAACACCTTTGCTTCTGTTTTTTCCCTAACACTGACCGGTCAGCTTAGACTGAGTTCCAGCCATCCTGCTTTTGGAAAGCCTGGTCTGACGCCACAGGCTGGGTTAGGTGCTCCTCTCCGTCCAACAGCATTCCAAGCATATCTCTAGTAACCATAATACTTGAAAGGATTTGCCCCATTGTAAGTGATCTGAGGGCAGAGAGTGTGTGTACCTTTTCATCTTTTCTTCCCTTGCTTTGGCACAGTGCTTGTCACTATGGACACCGAAGGGACAGGCGTGGCACTAAACCAAAGTGCAGAATCAAACATTCCAGGAGAGGTCGGAGGAAACAGGAGATTGCCAACATACCATAGAGTTGATCCTGTGCTACGATTAAACTGGAGTGCTTCGTCCAAGCATTTACCCCACGTATCTTGCCTCTAAGCTCTAATTATGTTCCTTCCTTCCCACTGCATACTGCTTCCCAACATCTCATGGTAAAATCCTACCCATGCTTCCAAGTCTCCAGCAAATTACCTGTTCCCAATGAATTTCTTATTTTTCAACTGGATATTATTTCTGTGACCCTAACCCACAGACTTGTTGTTGTTGTTCTTATGACATTTACTTTATTCAGCTTTTCCCATTATTTATATATTTCTCTCCTATCCATCTTTGTGCTCTTGGCTTTATACACACTAATACTCTATAAATAGTTCTTTAATTGAATGCAGTTAACCTAAGGCAAAAACAATTTGTAGTAATGATATACTGGTAATATATAATAAATATTACTTTGTTAAGATCATGACCTATAAAGAAATAAATGTTTTCTTTAAAAAATCGTAAGTTATATGAATTTGTATTTTCACATGAATGTTAATAGTGGCTTTATTTGTAATAGTCAACAATTGGAAATAATTCCAATGTCCATCAACAAATTAATGAACAATAAAAACATGCAACAACAGGGATGAATCTGAAAATAATTATCCCGAGTAAAACAGAAAAAAAGAGTATTACTGTATGATTCCATTCATATAAAAGTCCAGAAAATGCAAACTATAGTGACCAAAGCCGATCTCTGGTTTCTAGGGAATGGAGGAGGGCTAGGCGGGAAGCATTATCAAAGGGCATGAGAAACACTTGGGGATAAGGGAAATGTTCACGGTCTTGATTCTGGTGATGTTTTAAAGTATACATATTATGTCAAAACTAATTTGTACTTATCACTTTGTATACTTTATCATATAATCATCAATTATATCTCAATAAAGCTATTTTTAAAATTCCTCTTTAAAAAGAATTTGTGATAAATAATTTGATTTGGTTCTTATATATATTTTCTGTATGTGGTGAGCCAATTAAAGAGGACAAACTGCACTAAAAGTCTTAGAACTATTTTAATATGAGAGTGAGAACTGTTAATACTAATCTGTTTTGAATATTAAAGCAGATTCTTCAACCTGGCAACAAATATGTGTTAGAATGATCTGTAGTTCAGATTCCTTGCTAACCACTGATACATTTGTGTGAAGTTATACATGCCTCTTCATTTTAATTACTTCACTAATTTTGTAATTAAAAAAAATTAAAGCCGGGTTTTTAGAATTCTTATTTTCTCTTTTCCAAAAGAATCCTATGTTGGGTTTTAATCCCATCAGAGATGGTGCTGATCACGCTTATCCTCCCACAGAGGACCCCAAGGGTCCTACCCTTGTAGTCCAAGGGTTAGAGCACGCTAAGATTCAGAAAAGACTTCAATTCAGAGTAACTTCTCCACCTAATTGACCAGAGGTAGGAATCCACCCTTGTCCCTGGCCTCCCTTAGGAACTGCCACATAACAAGACATTCCGATCCAATCCATGAGATGTTTACTGACCATAAGTAAATGGTATATATTTCTATGTCCTTACAGATACAGACCATGAAGGCCCCACCAACATACCTGTAAGGATTACTTCTGTGAAATCAGATGTGGCCAATATGTGCATCAGAGCCCTCAGCTAAGTTTGAGGTAAGAGGCCAGATGAAGGAACATTCTAAGAGAAGGAGGTTCCTGAAGATCAGGGAGTAAGGCCCAGTGGACAAGGGAGGAGGAAAACATTACAGCCTCTGCCCATTCTCTAGCCACCAGTCCATTCTGTCACCAAGAAGCCAGAGCTCATTTCCTGGGCTGCTGGAGCTTTTAAGATTTCAGGGAAAATCTAAGTAGCCCCTAAAGAATGAGATATCTACCTCCCCTTATTCTCTGGTAAATTTCATCCATTGCTGAAGGAATAAATACACAGTCTTTTCATTACCCTCCTCCCCAAAGAACCTTGTCTTTTTTGGTGAATCCTGCTTCCTCTGCTCAGGAAGAACAGATGTAAGGGTTGGGAGTTAGAATGTACATGGTGTATTAGACATTGTATCAGGGTCCACTTTTCTCACCCATGCTTTTGCCTACCAGTTCTGGACAAAACAGGTGTGATTATCCTTGATGATCTCACCTCTTCCTTTTAGTATCTCCCTTCCTTTTTCTCTCATGCCACCCCTGGGCTACACAGAACTACTTGTAGTTAAAACATTTTAGCATTGAAAGGAACATTAAAAGTCATCTATTACAACCACTAGAGAGACTCTCCTGAAATCCTTGTCAAACAAAAACAACTGGCTTATACTGTAAAACTATTTTAGCTAACTGAACAAAAGAATCCATGCCAATAACCAATGTGAGAAGACTGAAGGAGATTCTTGGGCTCTTCCCTTCTCCCAGGCAACAAACATATGTTACGATGATGATTCACTAAAGATAATATTTGATTCAATACTTCAGGGAGGAAGGGAAGAAGAGAGGAGAAGAGGATATGATGGATAGATAGAGGAGTGCTGTAATTTTTTTTTTTTTTTTTTTTTTTTTTAGCACATAGGAATAGCAAGGATTTAAGTCCCAAGAATGCTATTCTTTAAACTGGAACCTATCCTGGAAAATCACAATGAAATGTGCCAAGAGACCATTTGTGACCAATGATTAGAATGCCACTATGTACTTACTTTGTAAAGATTCACTCTTGCATAATTAGCTCTCAACAAGTGTAAAAGCATGCCTTGATGTGGTAAGGCATAATTTTATTTATTTTTCTATATGATGTTCATAAAAAATAAGTTATGCTTTATTCAACATATACTAGATACTTCTCATTTCTAATAGTGTCAATATGTTTTTATTGGTAAAAATCAAATATATGAAAACTACATTTTAACCAAATAATATCTGTTGCTATTGTTGCTTTTAACTTTGAAAAGTTAATTTCACATTTCATTTTCACCATGTTACAATTCTGTGAGATGGATGGTATTAGTAATAAACAGGTGAACAGGCACTATGAGACTTGTTCAAGTCAGAGAGTTAGTGATCTGTTATTATTAGTTAGTTATCTGTGGTGCCATATCTGGGATATGTCTCCTGGGCTCCACGTCTGGGCTGTCTTTAGCTCAAAAATGTACTTTGAGTGGACTGCACTGCACCCCTCTGTGAGCTCTCACTTAGGTCCTGCCGATGGTCTTTACAGAAACTGATTGAAATCTCAAATGGAATCTACCTGTTACCATTTCTCATCAGTTTGCCACATGTCCTGTTCCACAAGCTCTTCTCAGGAGACAGGAGCCACGAGTGCAACTCTGTCATGTTAATCATTTGATAAACATTTTCCAAGGGAAATGAATATGTTAAACTCCAAATACAGTGTACAAATATGTTGAGTCTATCTAAGGTCTCAGATCCAGAAAGTCGTATGAAAAGAACAAGTGAAACTGTATTTTCCTCTTTTGGAAGCATTAAAGATGTCTTCTTTAATTATTACACTAAAGAGTCTCTAACCAACAACATATGCTTGCTAATAATTTTTGTCTTGCAGGAATATGAATGTTTTCTAATGGGAGGCATTTAAATGCCTTAGTTGAAGATTGATTCAAAGAAAAGCTCTCTTTTGGATTCATCTCAACATCTATCAGGTGGTATTATTTTTCCAATACTCTTTTACGCTATCCTTTGCTTTCGAAAGAGCTTATGTCCAACCTATAATTATTTTCTGCTAATTAGAGTAATTCATGGTTAATTATTCAAAATGATTCCTCTTCAAAATCAAATCCATTTCTTGTCATGACATTAAAAAAAGATACAAATAAAATATTATCAGAATGCAAATTTCTGTCAGAAGGGAATACTTTTTAAAAAATTTTCTTTAAATAGCATTAAAATCTTTTTCCACCAGCAAAGGCTCCATGATTGCCTACTTCAATTAATATGAACTAGAGAAGGGCAACTGAACCATGAAGTGATGACTGTCAATGTTTTTGATAATTACTAAAGATTAGTTATATTGACTATATTGGAGTAAGTAATTTACTATATCCTTAAAGAAGAGTTGTAAAGCAGTAAGACCTAAAAAGGGTAAGGGCGAACAGTGAATATGTGAACTTGAGACCCTGGATGTCTACAGTCGTACTTTGAAGACGTATGCTGCTTTGTGGACTCTCGTGTGGCTGAATCTTCTTTTCCTGGTATTGTCTCAGTCCTGCTACCTCAAGAGGCAGCTCCTTCCCTCTGGTATCTCCTAGAAAGCCCTGGAGCTCCCTCTTTTTCTAAGCGAGGATCATGCTTTGCCTGTATTTGGACCATTACCCCACTTTGATCTCACTCTCCATTTTGTTCTATTCTGATTATTGTATGAAACCCAACTGCCTTTCCTGAGAGGGTAAGGTTCTCCTCTACCTACATTTTTCTTAGGCTATACTTAGTTAAGTTTTCTACATACATTTACCGAGTACCTTCAGTGTGCAAAGTCCTAAAGTTGTATAATTTAAATGAAGCAAGTTGAACATGTCAACTTGTATGCCATAAACAGTTCTATTAGAGTCAAAGGGAATAAAATTATAGATGCATAAATGTAAGCTTAAGAAAAAAAAAAAAAAGATCTTTAGAAATGGCAGCTACTTCTGGGATTCATAAGACCAGAAAAGAAAATAATCTATCTGGGAAATGCCAAAATTGTTGCTAAAGGAAAGCAAACTACTTGTACTTTGATGAGGACTGATTACCACCTTGTTCTTAATCTTCACTGAAACTCCTCAACTTATTTGCCTCCCCCACCCACCAATGGGAATACAGCTCAACTTTTACAATAAAAATTAACTTTAGAAAATTCTTCTTGAGCATCTAGATTTTCCTAAGAGCCATGACGAAAACTAGGAAAACAACACATTTAGATGGTAAGTGACCTTATAATGCCTGTGACAAGGACAGTCATGCTTGCTAAATAGTTCATGAATCCCTTTTCAGTTTCGATGGAGCCACGTGACTTGTTTTGGCTTCTGGATTATGAGATTTACCAGGTGTCAAAGCATTTAACTGCCAATGGGAGGAGACCCTCTAGTGGGCTCTTTCATCACCATGACAACGAGAGACACCATGTGTTAAGATGACTGATTCAAAGATGTAAGTGGCCTTGGTTGCTAATGCTCTTGAGAGTTGCCGGAGCTCCCAGTCACTTTGCAGTCTTCAACATACAAAAGTCATGACATTAATCTGTGCCCTATGTGGTGTAGGAGGGTCTTACGGTACATCTTTCTAATGAATGAAAATGTTCCATATAGGCACATTTCTCTCTAAATGCCAGAGGAAGTTTACACAGGCAGCATAGGGCCATAATTGCAAAACCCCCTTTTTGTGTTTGCAGAAGTAATTCCGTATCTTCCATATTTAGAAATCAGTATGAAAGACTGCATGTTGTTTATTAGGAGGGACTAAAGCTAATCAAACAATGAAAAAAAAAAGTATATACCCAGAGCAATCTACACTTTCAATGCTATCCCGATCAAAATACCAATGACATTTTTCAAAGAACTGGAACAAACAGCCCTTAAATTTGTGTGGAACCAGAAAAGGCCCCGAATCGCCAAGGAATTGTTGAAAAGGAAAAACAAAGCTGGGGGCATCACAATGCCGGATTTCAAGCTGTACTACAAAGCTCTGATCACAAAGACAGCATGGTACTGGCACAAAAACAGACACATAGACCAATGGAACAGAATAGAGAACCCAGAAATGGACCCTCGGCTCTTTGGGCAACTAATCTCATCTGGTGGGAAAAAGACAGTCTCTTCAATAAATGGTGCTGGGAAAATTGGACAGCTACATGCAAAAGAATGAAACTTGACCACTCTCTCACACCATACACAAAGATAAACTCTAAATGGATGAAAGATCTTGATGTGAGACAGGAATCCATGAAAATCCTAGAAGAGAACATAGGCTGCAACCTCTACGACATCGGCCACAGCAACCTTTTTCATGACACATCTCCAAAGGCAAGAGAAACAAAAGATAAAATGAACTTGTGGGACTTCATCAAGATAAAAAGCTTCTGCACAGCCAAGGAAACAGTCAAAACAACTAAGAGGCAGCCCACGGAATGGGAGAAGATATTTGCAAATGATACTACAGATAAAAGACTGGTATCCAAGATCTACAAAGAACTTCTCAAACTCAATACGTGAGAAACAAATAAACAAATCATAAAATGGGCAGAAGATATGAACAGACACTTTTCCAATGAAGACATACAAATGGCTAACAGACACATGAAAAAATGTTCAAAATCATTAGCCATCAGGGAAATTCAAACCAAAACCACACTAAGATACCACCTTACGCCAGTTAGAATGGCAAAAATAGACAAGGCAAGAAACAACAATTGTTGGAGAGGATGTGGAGAAAGGGGATCCCTCCTACATTGTTGGTGGGAATGCAAGTAGGTACAGCCACTCTGGAAAACAGTGTGGAGGTCCCTTAAAAAGTTAAAAATTGAGCTACCCTATGACCCAGCCATTGCACTACTGGGTATTTACCCCAATGATACAGACATAGTGAAGAGAAGGGCCATATGCACCCCAATGTTCATAGCAGCATTGTCCACAATAGCTAAATCGTGGAAGGAACCAATATGCCCTTCAACAGATGACTGGATTAAGAAGCTGTGGTCCATATATACAATGGAATATTACTCAGCTATCAAAAAGAATGATTTCTCAACATTTGCTGCAACATGGATGGCACTGGAGGAGATAATGCTAAGTGAAATAAGTCAAGTGGAGAAAGACAATTATATGGTTTCTCTCATCTATGGAACATAAGAACTAGGAAGATTGGTAGGAGAAGAAAGGGATAAACAAAGGGGGGTAATCAGAAGGGGGAATGAAGCATGAGAGACTATGGACTCTGAGAAACAAACTGAGGGCTTCAGAGGGGACAGGGGTAGGGGAATGGGATAGGCTGGTGATGGGTAGCAAGGAGGGCACGTATTGCATGGTGCACTGGGTGTTATACGCAACTAATGAATCATCGAACTTTACATCAAAAAAAAATAAAAATAAAAAATTTTAAAAAAATTTATATTACTCCGCTTCTATAATTCATTGAACCATACAAGAAAGCAGAATGAAGGTAATAATGGATTTTTAAAAATCTATATGGAAAATTGCTGCGCTATTCAACTCTTTGAAACTGTTGCTAAATTTTGGTATATTTTGGCTTATGTATCAAAAATAGTAATATAATCATTCCTATCTGAATGAATATTCAAAGATTTGAAGAATTTTTATCATGACATTTAAATAAAACATTAAAATATTAAAAATATAAAATTAAAAAATTAAATAATAGATAAATGTTCAATTACAGATTATTCATATATTTGGAGCATTCATTTCAGGATATATTTTGTAGGCTTTTCACATGATAATGTAGAACATCAGCTTTCAGATGGGATACAGTAACAATCATTTATCTGATTAAAAATGGGAAGAGTTATAGCCAAAATGATACAACTGTATGCGTCTGCATAACTATTTTATCTAGACTACAGCCTGATTTCCAAAATTTGAGCACATCCTTTGAATTTTGCATAAGTGAACATGTGAGTTGCTTCAGGGAAAAATAGAGAACTACCCTGAAAAGAAGAATCCATGATAGGACAAGCAATAAAGGATCAGTGAAGACAAAGAAAATGATCGGCATCGCCAACTCATGGCAGCTACATAGAATTGCAGGGAGTGACTTCAGAAGGTGCACGAATTGTTAAGGCAAATGGTCGAAGGAACTTAGTAGGATGGATAGATATTGGAGTATGACTTTCTGTTATGAAAGCAGAGACTTATCTAACTTGAGATGCAGTTATGTTTCACATACAACTTTGTGAGGCTGTATTTTCTTTCTTAGTGTAATTCCAGTTGTTGTTCATGGAACAACTTAAAGGAAATTTAGGTCAGCTGATATATTTTTACTCTCCACATTTGAATCTGAAGCCCAACAATTTCCATTGAGGATTCTCGTAGAACTTCGTTTTAGTTATGTTTTAATAAAGCCTTATTTGTATTGACTTCTGAGGTGGCATGGCATTCCCTTACTGATAAACTGTTTGGGTTTAGTTTTTTTATGGAGAGATTTTAATGTAATATGATAGATTCATCCACTGTTTTTCAGGTTTTATATGCCTGCCTGGAAGCCTTTGATAACTTGCAATAATAAAATGAATTTGACTTTTAGGGTAGACACTCTTGTAATTGGTATTTTTACCAACTCAGGGCGTTTATTTTTCCAAAGAAAAATAAAGTGCATTCTTTCCATCCTTGGGGAATGAAGAGTAACGGAATTGCAATTTACAAAAAAGTTGTGAGAGATTCCATAGTTGCGATGAAAAAAAATCACACAGATCTATTTCTTACTTTAGACATGATCTTTGTATAACTCAAAAAAAGGAATTTTTCCCATATCTTAAATTCATTTACTTTCTGTGTAAAGTAATTAGGGATCAAGGTATAATAAAATAGTTTTAAAAATGTATTAACAGGTAGTAGGTTAGGCTAGTATGGACTAAAAGCCTGCATAGGAAATATTATTTTAACTTTCAAAATTGTATATTTTCAATACTGAAAAATGGGGTTTTGAACACAGAAGTGATTTTGATAAATGACAGAATTCTGCCTAAGGCCACAGTAGAGACAAGAACAAGGAACATAAAAATAGGGAACCTACAAATTAGCATGTTATTATGATTATTCTCTTCTACAGCATTTAAGAACAGTTTTGAAAAGATCCAAAGTCTTCAGCAGTTTAAACTTATTTCTACTGTACCTAACTAGCATGTACTATAACTCAAATGGACAAGGTTGCCTGAGAAATATTGGCACAACTCTTGTATAGCAATGAGGCATTACTGAACAATATTTTTTGGATGATAAACAGTAATGGAAATTTGAGATTGAAATGGCCTTTTCAAGGGAGTAGGTCACACCTACGAAAACACAAGATAGGTATTTAAGTTTGTCTCTCATTCCTGGATATTGAGCTTCTTCAAGTGTTTGTGCGTTAGTCAATTTGACACCTCAAGGATCCCTAATTTTTATGAAGATGTCAGCACGCTGGTAACATTTTTTGAAAGATCTATTTAAAAAAAAAAAGTCTGTATCTTCCTTGCCCCAAGACTGAATATAATTTTTCATGGTAGTTACAGGGCTGATGAAATACTGAATGGGTTGTGGGAGGAGGGGGTGCGTTTGGGGCAGGGTGGAGGAATATGAGGATTCCAATAATTTTCTCCAGTGATAATACTCTGTTTCAATTCTCAAGAAACAAAAGTAATAACTACTACTTAGTAGGCTTTGCTAAAAACTTGAGAAAAGAAAATCACTGAGCCTCGGTTTCTTCATCTGTATGTAAGGGCAATGTCTAGCTCTCAGGTTATCATGGGGGAAAAATTACACAATATATACAAAGCCAGTCCAAGTTAAACTCTATAAAGGTTTAAAATCCACAGGTGTACTTTAACTGAAAAATCCCACATGAGTTTTAACCTGTAGATATATTCCTGATGTGGTGAACACACTAAAGGAAAAAAAATGCTGTATCATTAAGAAAGAAACACTGCCTAATATAGATGTCATCTCTGTCATCAGACTCCGACGCTCCTATACATTGCAACCCTTCAGGACATTCCAGTGTTGCTCTTCCTCCATGTAAGATAGGGTTATGTCCCAATAAACCCATAAACCCATCATAAGTTGAAGCTATTTTAAGTTGAAAATGCATTTAATGAACCTAACCTACTGAACGTCGTAGCTTAGTCTATCCTACCCTAAATGTGCTCAGAACACTCACATTAACCTGCAGTTGGGCAAAACCATCTAACACAAAGTCTATTTTGTAATAAAGTGTTACATATCTCATGTAATCTCTTGAGCACTACCCTGAAAGTCAAAAATGAAATGGCTATATGAGTTCAGAATGGTTGTATCCGTTGTTTACACCCTTGTGCTCGTATGGCTGACTGGGAGCTGGGGCCCAATGCCCGGCATCAGGAGAGAGTAGTGTACCCCTAGCGCTAGCCTGCGAAAAGATCAAACTTCCAAGTGCGAGTTTTTACTGCATGTGTATTGCTTTCGCACCATCAGGAAAGCCCCAAAATTGTTAAGTCAAACTATCATAAATTGGGGACTGTCTGTATATAATCTCAGATGCCTTTGACCCATCACCAGTCGCTGCCACACTCAACTCACATTTTCTTATTGCAAATCTTATTTTTGTGTATTTCTTTTTTTTTTTTTTAAAGATTTTATTTATTTATTTGACAGAGACAGAGACAGCCAGCGAGAGAGGGAACACAAGCAGGGGGAGTGGGAGAGGAAGAAGCTGGCTCATAGCAGAAGAGCCTGATGTGGGGCTCGATCCCATAACGCCAGGATCACGCCCTGAGCTGAAGGCAGACGCTTAACCGCTGTGCCACCCAGGCGCCCCCCCCCCTTTTTTTTTTTTTAAAGAATTTTTGTGTATTTCTAAATTCAGGTTTCAATGGTCAAATAATATCGGACTTGCAAAAAACAAATATAGTTACTAATATAGTCACTCATGGGAAAGAGTAGTTTGACGTTTTTTTTCTGATCTCATTCATATTACTACTTTCATTGCAGCAAAGTTTTAGGTAGGCCTGTAAAATTGTCCTGCTTGTTTCCAGTACTAAAATAAACTTCTGAGGAGTTCATTTCTCTCTCCTGCCTGTATACAAATGTTGTATCGTAAGTATTCCGAGAACAGTCTGTTATCAGTATTGGTGTTTTCTCCTGGAGCTTGTTTCCCTTCTAGTTTCTAAATTTGAGCGTCTTGGAGTTCTCTTAGATTTTTCCCTTTCCATCTACATATTTATATTCATTAAGTCTAATTTATACTTTATTTTTTCTTTTCTTTGGCTCTTTCTTTCCTAGTTTACTGCTAATTTCATTCCAGTGTCCCTCCAGTAATCTTCCACGCAAACTGTGAAAACTCATTTTCCATGAGGGTCCAACAAGGTAGGCAGGTCTCCTTCTTCACCAAATACCTGCTGGCTTTGGGCAGCTGGCTGTGGGAGTATGGGTGGTTTTCTTTGGGCAGAGAAAACCTTGCAGTGGGGATGTCTGGCCTGAGACCTGAATGATGAGAAGGGGTAAGCCTTGAGAAGCGGCGATGGGGGTGCAAGGCTTGATGCGTGTGAGGAAAAGAAGGCTAGCAAACAGGACATGGGCAGTGAGAAGAGAGGCCCAGAGGTGGGAGGGTAGCCAAGTCACACAGGGCCTCATGGAGTCTGCCATTTTTTTTTAAGTATGCTGGAAAATCATGGAGGGATTTTAAGCAAGGGGAATGACAGGATCTGATTTACTTTTTGAATGGTCACTCTGGTTGCTCATAGATGGATGCTGTGGAGATAGAGTCGAGGGAGCCTTCCTAAACACTCCTTCTGCTGAACTTCCTGAAATTCCCTCTCTTACTCACTTGGCTTGTACACATATGCAATCTTGTATTATTCCACTTTAGGTGTGTAGCACACAATTTTACCAAATGCTCCTTGATGGACCCCATATCTTGGCCTCTGTGCTGTCCACTGCACTTGATCAGATGCTTTGCATCCGACAAGTATTCAACAGATAGTACAGTAACTGTTGGTGGAGCCCTAATACATCAACTACCCATCCTAGTGAAACAGAATAAATGAGACCTGAAGAGGTCAGTGTCTCAAGGAGCAGGCCCTGTAGATTAGCTCATCCTAGCAATGGTGAGCAGTCTGAAGACAGGGCTTCTAAGTCTTCTATATTCACCGAACCTTATTTCATGTTGACACCTCATGGGGTTCATCAACATTGCTGGAACTCACTAATAGTTTGTTGAAAATCGCCCAGTGCTACACTTAAGATCTGTGCACGTCATTGTGTGTAAATGTGCCCTCAAAAGAAGAAAAGGAATAAACAAAATTTGCCCTCTAGTTAATGATATGCACACTGGAGTATTAGGGAGAAGTATACTAATGGTTGCATCTGACTTTGAAAAGCACCAAAAAATAAGATGAATTGATATGCATGGGTAGAAAGATGGGTAGGTAGGTAGATTTGTGAAAAGTTGAGCATATTAAAATGGCAGGATCAAAGTGATTCTGTATATAGGGATATGGGTATTTATTATAAAATCATTTCAACTGTTCTATGCATTTCAAACTTTTCATAATAAAATATGGTGAAAAGCCAGTTGAAAGGGATAACTAAAAAAGATCAACAAAATGCTTAAGTTTATCGTTCTGTATGTCCAATTTTATGTATCTGAGCTTTCAGGAAATCTTCCAATCCTTACACAGGATACAGATTTTGCCCATTTATTTATGACTTTGAAGAGCGCCCCAAGAAGTGGTGTAATCAATTCAACTCCCTATGGCTTCCTAAGTTAACAATTTGGGTTATATTCACCTATATTTTCTAAATGATGGCTATAAATTTTCCAATCTATAAAAACTAGAAAATAAAGCTAAAACATTGAATCATTATTAAAATGAGTGTTTTGTGATACTTAATATAATTAATACGAATAATTCCATATTACTTATTGGGCAGTATAGTCTTGCCTTAGCGTTTCATTAGGAGTGACAGCAAAAAGTACAATCAGCAGTCTCTCCCTGACCCTCTCCCCACCCTCTCTCCTAACCTCTCGTTCTTTCTCCCTCCCTCCGCCTCCCTGGCTCCCTTTTCCCCATCTCTTTTTTCGGAGGCAGAGACACTGCATAGCTTGGGTAAGCATGGCATTTAAATGGCAGGGGATATGATAGACACTACTTCAAGATTAAAGTTCCATAACTAGTTTTGTCTTTTTTTTTAGAATGAAATTTCCAACAATCTGAAGCACTATTGTGCATACCACATAACATCACATAACAGCACAACTTTTGGGTTCCACCTTCTTTATCATTTTTCTAGACAGTTTATTTTAACGTACTGCTTTTGTGAATGATTTAAATGGAAAAAAAAACTGTTCCTTAGTTTTTCTTTTCAAACAACAGAATGCACATTCTCACATTCACACTTTTTAACTCTAGGAAAAATGAATAGAATGTCTATCCAAAGTATACTTTCAACTTTCAGTTTGTATTTCAGACAATCGATATCTTTAAAGGAGACTTGAAGCGACAGCCCAAAACTATCCCTGCTTCCACTGGGCCAACCTATGGATAATGTTGGAAGTCAGTGGAAGCCTTACATTTCTGAAAGGTGTGCCCAGGTGTCAATAAATATGAGAAATGGGCTCAGAGCTGTGTGTAATTGAATAGGTTGCATGCATTTTAAGGCAGTCTTACAGGAACACATTGAGAGATCTGGCATTCTTAAAATCGAGCATATGTCATATCAACATTCCTAGTACAAAGTATTTTGTTACTGTTTCTGTGCTCTAAATAGCCCCATGCAAAGGCACATCATTGAACCAAAGCATATGGAGGCGGCTACTCAGTTATGCTGAGCTATGCTACAGTATCAGTTTGCTACTGCCTTACTCACCTTTTTCTACACATTTGCCAATGGAAATTTCTGCTCGGAAATTATACCGTAGCAAAGAAAGAAGTAAATACACGAGGGTGGATTCCATTTCTCAAGACATATCAGTATGAACCAGCGCTAATGTCTGTTTCCTGCTGAATCAATAAAACAGATGCACCTATGCCTTAAGGAAACAGTAACTCTTTAAATTGCCCTTTATATTTACAATTACCTAATTACTTTATTTTGCCAAAAATAAAGGTCATTAAAATCATCTTGAAGCTTCCCTTAAATTTCAGAAGTAGCCTGCAAGTTGTACAGTCTTTAACTATGTTCCATTTAACACATTTAATAGATGTAAAAGCTCACAAGTGATGATATAAAGGATAATTTACGCTTGCAATGCATTTTTGTCCAATTAATAGATTGCCTGCGTGTTGCATATTTTGCATGACAAAAGAGCAGAATATTAAACTGCCATTCATAATGAAAATGCACTTTGCAAATTAAAAGTGCCGAAACAGAAATTTTTCACCCTGTTTAGGAAATAAACAGTCCTTAACCAATTAAACTGCATTGTAATAATTCTATGATTTATTGCAAGTTGTTTAACTTTCAAAACTCGGCTAACCCATATTAAGGTCACAATCCATCATGTCTTGCTTGGAAAGCCAGCAAATAATGGCTGTTGTATTAGCTGCTTTTGATGATAGTATGAAAGAAGTATTAGCACTTGTCAACAAAACTGCTTACAACATAACATTAGCATGCATGGGCTGCTGTACCTATTTATTATTCTGGCAGCTTCACACATATTGTTACAAGCTTATAAAACATTTTGTCGGGTGGAAACCGAATGTACACTGTTTGGTTTTCTGATAGACTGGCAGCATAAATGTCTGGGCTGACTTAGTTTAGTTTAAGTGTAAATAGAGACACAAATTCTTCAACCTGTTCTCTTATTGATACTGAAAAGTGCTGAATTATTCAGCATCCAACTCTTCTGTTTGTGTCTATCACAGTTATCAATTACCCATCAGTCTTCTTGTCAAAACAGAATGGATTAATCTGGCTGAAAATAAGACAAATAAATGGATACTATAACAGGGGTGCGGGGTTGCCAGACTGTCAAAGGGAAATCCAGGCAGTGACATTTGCCGTCAAAAATGGGATCTCTGGCTTAAGTGAGCAAATGATTCCCCTTTGCGAGCCAAGAATGCACTTAGCTCACCGTAAGTAAATTAATCTGCCTTCTTTGACTGCTAATGCATTAGCACTGAGGTAATAGTTCAATTGCTGAAATTCCTTTATGCTTAAATAATTTTGGTCATCATTATTGTTTCTCAAGGAAATGCAGATACTTTATCTTGGTGAGGAGAGGGCTGCTGGGTAAATAAATGAGCCCGTTTAACAATGAAGTTATTGCTGATAGTTTTGTGCCACTTCATAGCTCTCGGCTCATGTGATACCAAGTAACTCTTTGCACAGATGGCTGGTGGAACCCATCCAGCATCTGCAAAGTCCATCCCTGTTTTCTTTCCCAAACATTTTATTTGGAAATCTTGTTTGGCAAACTTCCTGAGACTCTGCCTAGCTGTTCAAAGTACATATTCCAATCTATCTCATTTGGCCCTTCTATAAAAAAAAAGCCAGCAAAGTGCCTTCTGATTTGGCACAAAAAAATGCAGCCACAGACTGAAGCAAGTTTTAGGTTCCTGGCCAAAAATTTACAAGAATGTTATCTTAGATGCTTCCATACTGGACTGTTTTACATAGTCATCATTAACATCTAAAGCCTTCACATCATGACAGGATCAAAACCCCCCAATCTGTATCAACCGATAGCTTTACTTTGCCAGAAGTTCCCTCTCGTTCTCATTTTCCCAGACATTTGTATCCTAACTAGTGTGGACGCGGTTCTTTCTTACACTGTGGGATGGTGAGGTATTTAAGGAGAGCTACCTGCTACAAAATGGTTCCATCCACTTCATGAATGAACAGATTATTTTTGAATGAAATCATCATCTTTTTGTGTTTCTTTTTCCAATAGATGGTGTAAAGCATTTAAGCATTTAAAAACCAAAATCAAAAACCCTTCCTATATTTGGGGAGTTCAAAAGAGGTCACCCTAATAATTACATTCTAAGTACAACTTTCTCAATTCTCTTAAAGACTTTGACAGACTGGAAATTTTGGTCTCACATTCCCAGAACATTACCTCAAATTTCTCCTCAATGTAAATCAGTTTCCCAGAACTGCAGCATTTAAGGGAAATGCACAAATTGGCCTGGTCGCCACTCATCTTTGCTAAATCTCATTCGCTTGGTATATAATCCCAAAACTACTTCATGGAAGGCAGCTGGTAAACATGTGCAAACACTGAACCTTCTCCTGAAATGAGACAGTATTTTTGTTGCCAGTCAATTTATCATTTTACTTTGTCACTCCTGACCTTCTTCTCTTTTTAAATATGTAACTCCCTTATAGGCAAAAGTAGTGTTGTATAAAATTTCACATGGCCAAAAAGTGTTTCCAAAATTATAATTTTTTCCCTTAGGATTAATTCTTTGCAATATTAGTGGCTAAGTTAATTGACAGGTGTATATAATGAACTTACTTCCAAATTCTAGATGTCATTTCCCATTCTTTGAGGAACTTTTCAAAATGTATCTGCCATTTCAGATCCAAGTTGTCCAAGCCTAGACCTTCTCTCCCACTGGTTCCCCATCCCCGTTTTTTAAAAAGATTTCATTTATTTGAGAGAGAGAGAAAGACCAGGGGGAGAAGCAGAGGGAGAGGGAGAGCAGACTCCTCGCTGAGCAGGGAGTCCAATGTGGAGCTCAATCTCAGGACCCCGAGATCATGACCTGAGCTGAAGTCAGACACTTAACTGACTGAGCCACCCAGGTGCCCGCACTGGTTCCCTTTTACCAAAATCCTCCATCGGTTGCTAAGCCCTACCCAGTCCACCTTTACCATGTCTGTTATTTTCCCTTCAATTATGACTGTCACTGTGCTTTTGTAGTCCCTCCTGATTCATTCATACATTCATGCATGCACCAGTTCATTTATTCAACAGCTCTCTGAGAGCCAAACATGAGTGGTTTCTCTACCTCAAGTCTTTCCAACACACCTCCCACTCTGGCCACCTGCCTGCAGCCTGAAATACCCTCTGCCGTCCTACCCAGCCTTTAAATCTCAGTTCAAGTGCAACCTCTTTGCACATGTTTTTAATTACTTCACCCACACGTTATTTCTTACTTCTTCAAGTCTCTTAAGCATTTTCCTATCTCCCTTATCACAACGTGGTCGAATTCCTACCTCTGCCACTGAGTAGCTGTGTGACTGTGGGAAATTATATAACCAACTGAAGCCTCAGTTTCTCCTCTAAAATCAGAGATACTATTACTCCATAGGGTGTGAAGTTAAATGAAATAACGCACGTAACATACTTAGAACAATGCCAGTGTATATATATGATTGCACGCAGCAAGGAGTTAAAAGTATTTGTTGTAACATCTGTGTGTTGAGAGAGAAGCATTTTAATTGCCTTTGGTGTTCCTGAGGTCCTTAAAACTCCATTTACATACTTTCCCAGGTGGTGGGCCTGGGCATCCAATTCTGGGCTGATCACTCTGGAGTCATGCTGCCCGTGGTGGTATCCTAGCCCTTTTTCTCTTCATTTTCTCTTTTTTTAATGCGAAGTCGGGCAGTTAAAAGTTTCTATACCTCATAGATGATTGTTAAGATTAGCTGAAAATAAAAGGCTTAGCAGTGCCTGATCCACAGCAAGACCTCGCAAGTGTAGCTTGTCATTCCCTAGAGGGGTTTCAGAATGTTCCTTGATCTACTTCTAGGTGGTGAGAAAGGACCATCAGAATGAATGCATAATTCCCTGAATTATTGTCACCCCCTACCAGAAGGCTTCCTGAATAACACTTCTGAAAGCGGTCTATCATGGATCTCCTAGACTGACTAAATACTACCAAATTATATCACTCCCCAAACAGAGGGTGATTCACATTCTCCCTCTACTGGGACATCGGCCCCTCTTTTCCAGCTTTCGGAGTGCTTCCAAATCATCTCCTCTCCTCTGAATTGTACCACCTCATCTTCCCCTAAAATGTATCATTTATCCTCTAACACTTCAATTATGGTCCTCCCGGGTCCACAAACTCTCAAGGAGGCCATTCGTCCTGGCCTTGTATCTTTCCTCATGTTGATCACTCCCTTCCCTGCCCCACACATCTAGAAACATCTGCCCTATTGCTAGCCATCTTCCATCCTTGTAAGTTTAAGAAGCTTGCCTCTGCCACAGACTTTCTGACTAACTTAGTCCTCAAAGATCTCTCTCTCATCTAAATGAAGCATTTAGAGATTTTACCAACTTAGCTATTAATTACAAATTGTCTTGCAGCATTTGCTGTGTGTTTGCCTCTCCAGGGGTATTTCGCTAAGCTTCCTAGCGTTCTTTTTCTTGGTTAATCCACAAAGCTCTCTGGATAATCTTCCTGGTCTGCCACAGAAACCATGCCATTTGTCTTGCAACTGTCCTTGCTATTGGCCAAATCTATTTTTATGTACCAGGAAGAATTTTCCCTCCTTCCAAACTGTACTTCTGCCACTTCTGAGGATCAATGACATCTGTATTCTACAGCCAGCCCTACCTGATGAAGGCAGCCCTATGCTGTGTGGAAGCACACACTTCAAGATATTGCAGTTTGAGTTTGAATCTTGGTTTTGCCACTTGCTAACCAGGTGACCTCGGGCAAGTCACTTTTCTGAGCCTCAGTTTCATTCAATATAAAAATAGTTAACTAGCTCACAGAAAAAAAAAATATGAGGAATATAGGAGATAAATAACATAAAGTGCCTGACAAATTATAGGGAGTACATTTTAAATACCTCGCCCCTCCAATTAATATGAAATCATATTAACACTGTCTACAATGTATCCTTACTTTATATACACCTCGACACAATCATGATTATCTAGAGATTTATACCTATGTTGAGTACTTATCCATGCATTTAACATCCCTTATCAAACAATTAGATGTTCAAGAGTAGGATGCAGACTAATCTTAGTATCTGTAAACTGAAAACTAAGTGCTTTGTCATGAAAGATGTTGAAGCCATAACTTACTAGTTGTTCAAAGCTGATTAACATTGGAAATTACCTTTCAAATGAAACACTGGTCTCTTTTCTCCCTCACATTTAAGGCAATTGAAGGCCAAAGGCTAAAAAGTCCCTCGATTAAGGATAAAATGCAGAGTGGAAGTACCATGCACATGGCTTGCCTTCCCATTTTTGCATTCTAGAAATGTATTCCAAGATAACGAGGCAGTGTTTTGCAAGGTATCTAATGAAAATATCCTTTAGAGCAGTCACAATTACCATGCCGAAATGAGTCTCATAACTGAAAATCACCTCCAAATTTTTAATAATTCCCTCAGCAAACACTTGTTCTGGTTGGATGTATCCAGACTTTGGTTGAGAAATGAATGGTTTAAAACAAAAACGTGCTTTAAGTAGAATTTCTGAGTAGAGCAATCACAATAAAATGTCAGATTCTAAGGTTTGAAGAGAAAGCTAATTTGAACCGATTTTCTTTCTTTTTTACTTTGTGAGGACAGTCTAAATGGCTCGACCTAGTCTGTTCATTGACATGTCTCTCTCTAGCTACGAATATTTTCATCTTTCCAGGGTACAATCCAACCTCTGAGTCAGAGTTAGCATGAGGGGTTAAGCTACCTCTATGGGCAGGATACAGAGATAGAGAAAAGTCTAAAACTTGACGTGACTAATGTATGACTGAAATGACAGTCTATCACATATGGTGGTAAATACAATTTCTACCTTCATGGATCCATCCTTGAGTATTAAAGAAGTCTTGAGAAACCACAACTCTTCCCATTGGCTTTTGGGAGAAGGGGAGGCAGGGAAAATTTTTACTGCTCCCCCTTAAACTCTTATTAGATGGCTGCCGAGAAGTTCTGACTCAGCAACTTCCCAAGTCAGCCAGTCCTTTAAAAAGGTTTCAGTGTGACCAACACAGATTTATAATCAGTCTTCTGTTTGGAAAGCCCAAGCTTTAGAGAAACTGAGTGAATAATGTCAAAATAATTGTATTTCAGTTCAACAATCAGATTTTCTCCCATATATAAAAAAACAGTCCCGGGGAACAATTTTCAGCATTTTATTGTTTTGATGGGACAAAGTATAAGGTTATCATAATAACAGTGAGCTACTTTTTCTCCTTCTGAAAGGAAGAATTACAGCAAAGTATTTTCCTAAGTGGCAGGGTGGACCAGAGCTTCTCTGTCCTGTGTATGAAGTGTCTAGTCTCAGAAGTGAGATTCCCAGAGCAACAATTTCTATCATGTTGTGAAAGAGGTTAAAAATTTCTTTTGTCACAGAGTATTAGCACTGACAAGCTTATTAGAGCAAACCAAGCCCCCTCTACTCCTTCCCTCCGGCTAATTCACCACACCTGAATGGGGTTTCAGGGACGAGGGCGGCAGGTGGGATGCAAATAGTAAATAAGTAAATGAAACTCCATAGCAATTCTCTTGAACTTGAAAAATGTTCCATACTTATTACTTTATTTTTACAGTAACTGTCTTCTTCATTCATAAGTACCCCAGTAGAACTTTGCCATTTTGATGATCACTTCAACATAACAGATGTGTATGGCAAATGTTAGTTATCTCACAAAATCCCCATACCTGTTCTGTAAGTGAAGTATTAATGTTTTTATATCGGAGCAAAACTGAGGCTCAGAGAGTTTAAGTGACTTGCCCAAGGTCACACAGTTAGCAAGTAGCAAAACCAAGATTCAAACCCAAAACTCTGAGACACCACAGTCCGTGCCCCTTCCATATAGTGTCATGCCGCCTCAACTGGGGAAGGCTGGCTGTAGAAGAAAGAGGTCATTGATTCTAAGAAGTGGCAGAAACACAGTTTAGAAGGAATTTGATCATTTCCTCTGGTCTGTTTCTCCCCTCCTCTCCTATCTGTCTTTATCTTCCTCGCCTCTTCATTTTCCCCATCTTTATTTCCGCCATCTTCATAGTTAAATAAGACGGCTTGTTCTTGAGGTAGAGAACGGTGGCAAATGCATGCAGTTTCTTAATTTGTGGAACACAGGGGGGGCTCCTGAATGGACCCTGACTCAAAAAAACAAACAAGAAACCAAAAAGCCCCAAAAACCCAAAACAACTTTCCATTCACCTGCCATAGTTGCTGAAATTCCCATCATTAGAGAGTTACTTCTTTGGATTAGGTGCACTTTGTCTCTAAAAGTTGTCTTGGAACACGCAAGGCTAGCATGCTATTTATAATTTTCCCCAATATTTATGTACCCATTGTAATCCATCATAGAACATGCAACTTTTGGTTGGTAATAAAACAGCACGAAAGGTTCAGACAAGTCCTCTGTAGCAGAGAACAGAACAAGTAGTTGAGGAAAGCATTTTTGGTAAGCTACTAAGAACATACCTTATAATTCCACTGCTGACTCAAAAAAAGTGCAGATAGTTTCAAAATGTTTGAGCGTGGATCAATGTGTAGGAGATTTTCGAAAACCAAAGAAAGCAATAAAATGCCAGAACTGGAAGATGCGAGTGGAAGAACCATGAACTACTGGATTTTAGTGTTTTGCCAAAATGCAAAAGAATAACAGGTAAGAAGCAACCAGATAATGATTATTTAAAATCAATAACCTTCCCCAAAGAAAAGTTAAGAAGCGAACCACAAAAGATTCTCATTATAGAATATATTTTGAGAATTTGTCAGCTGTAATTATAAAATCACCTCTCTGTCCTGACCAGAGAAATCCTGAAATGACACAAACCCCTGCTGGCCAGATTCTATCACGTGACCCTGGAATGACACTGTGCCTGTAATCATTGGGTAAACCAGCAGGGCCATCAACAAACGTAAACAGATTGGTCTCCAGGAAGGGTGAGCAGTGAGGAAAGGAACGGCCTCGGCCAAAGCTCTGGAACCTGTTGCAGCTCTGAACGACGGCCT
Organism: Ursus arctos; assembly: GCF_023065955.2. NCBI lineage: Eukaryota > Metazoa > Chordata > Mammalia > Carnivora > Ursidae > Ursus > Ursus arctos. The sequence continues at coordinate 75,088,927 of NW_026623067.1, forward strand.
GGACTCGGGCCATCACACAGTAATTCCTGGCAGCTCACCACCCGCTCTAATGCAGATTGTGGCCGCAAGTGGCTGTGAGGCAGTAGGCTCCGTGACTGGGGTGGGGGGTTGCCGCCTGGCAGAAAGGCTCTGCTGCCCTGGGGCTTCACCTCTAAGGAGGCCCACGGGCACAGGCCTGACAGCAGAGCGCAGCGGGTTGCACTAATAACAGCCCTGTGCCGGATGTGCTTCCCTCTGTTAAATAAACACTGCAGGAGTTACAGGGGTTGTAAGATCTCTGTAGTACGTTCTGAAATAAGGCTGCAATTTCAGTACGCTACAAACCATTGAAATTGCCACTTTCTAGGTCAAAAAATGGTTGATTATCGGTGATTTCATATGACTTGACCTCATTGTTAACTGGTCATGCAGATTTGGTATCACAGTGTAACTGTGGGAAGGAAACAAGAATTCAAGTGTGATCACTAAATGCCTTGGTTTTTTTTTTTTTCCCCAAGGAAACCCTTTTGGTTTAAGGAGAAGGCAAATTCCTTTTAGCTGCAATTAGTATTTGTGGAATATCTAATCACACGGTGCTGTGAAGTATACAATACACAAAAGAGACCAACATTACCCTTGAGAAATTTATCTGTATGTGAGGATTTGGCTAAATATAGAACAAAAACAGCATTTCCATTTTCTACATTGCAGACAGAAATGGCTATAGTGTAAAGTGCAACTAATCTTTCATAAACTATACTGATGCCAGTACCACACACTCAGAAATATCAATTACTGGCCTTATTTTTTATGCACACCTGCCCCTCCCCCCAATGAACACACTCCCACCTCCCACCCATCCCCCCCTACACCCCCCTGCACATACTCTATTAGTTTTCTTTCTAGGACCGGCTAGATAATTGGCAGGGACAACACAAGACCTTGTTTAAATATTATTAAGAATTTCAAGATGGTGACAGGAGAGCATTAAACTGAGCCCTTCTAAGCATGGAACCCTGTGTCACTACCCAGGTTGTGTGGCCATGAAGCAATCTTGCTGCTCTCAGTTTCTTACAAATGCCTATGCCTGGCTCATTCTACCCCAGGGCTCCGGCACTTGCTATTCTCTCTGCTTGAAATGCTCTTCTCATGGCTAAGGTCTCAGCAAAAAAGCTTCCTCCTCAAAGAAGTTTTCCCTGACAACTCTATCTAAAGAAGCTCCTTTTTATGTCATTTTCTGAATATTATTTTGCTTTCTTTCCATTACTTCCCTGTTATGTCCTCGCTAATTTACTTATGGATTTATGTACTGTCTTGCTTCCATGCACCGGGATATAAACTCCACAAGAGAAGTGACTTTATCTCGTTCACTTCCTCTTGTTCATATGACTCCTCAAACAGTACTTGGTACATAGTAGGTGTCCGCTAAATATGTTTCTGCTGAATAAATGAACAAACTAAACTATTTACAAAATATTTCTAATTTGTCAAAAAGCTTCGCTGATCTTCAAGTATTTATGTTCCAACAGACTTAGCTAATCCACATGCATGAATCCAAAGACAAGAACGAACCAATAATGAAATTCAAAATGCCATCTAATGCAATGCATCAAAAGTGGAACACTCATTCAGTTATGATTATTAAGTGATTTATCTTTACGAATCATACTACATTCTAAAGGTCAACCAGCTATTAGAGTTAAATCTGCTATGGATCTCATATCTTAAAAGTTTTTAAGTAAAAGTGAAAAGTAGACATATATTAAAATGTTGACAGAGGGGCACCTGGGTGGCTCAGTCAATTAAGCATTCAACTCTTGGTTTTGGCTCAGGTCATGACCTCGGGGTTGTGGGATCGAGCTCAGGACTGGGCTCTGTACTTGGTGTGGAGTCGGCTTGAGATTCTCTCTCTCTCTCTCCCTCGTCTTCTACCCCACCCCCCGCTCATGCATACTCTCTCTCTAAAAGAAATAAATAAATCTTTTAAAAAATGTTGACAGAAAACATCTCATAGAATAATTTCTAAGAAAATATGGTAATTTTTTACTGCAACTGTGCTTGTTGGTAATAGGATATAATTAAGTCATTATTAAACACTTTATTAGAAAGCTGAATGCAGCCATAATTTTTTCACAAAGCTAATATTCAATCTAGAATAGCTAAATACAACAACAAAAAAATTAAAATGATTATAAAAGGTCATAAAAACTAGGACTCTGACCCCTTACAGGAACTGTGATCCTGAAAATAACCTTAGTTGAATTAACTGGGAGCTCATGTTAGATTATAAAGCCTCTTGTAACCTACTTATTTAATTATATCTTCTGAATTTAAGGGTCAAAGAGAGTGGCCCCCTTAGTCTCGACTTCACTTTCCATGGTCCGGTTGGTTCTGCCTAGAGTTGGTTACTGCATGCGAATCATCCTTCTTGGTGGTTTCATCGTTTCCAGCCACAACCAGAAATTAACAAAACAATTTATAAGCACTGACTGTTGAAGACATTCCTACATGTCCAACGAGATACGCAATGCAAGCTAAATAGCAGAGCATTTGCAATTTAAAATATAATTTTCCATAATGAAAATGTAAAGCAGTCGTTCTGTTTTATTCAGTATGGCAGGTTAGGAATCCCCGTGAAGCGACATTGAAGCAAAGAGTAGATTAATCATTTAATTTGGTTCGGAACTATGCAATGGGGCACCACAACCTTTTATTCCGTAACCAGCGGCTGACCCTAACGTGAATGAACCAATTAGACATCTCTATTTAATTGTTGGGTGACCCATCTAAAACTCTCTAGGAATTTTCATTTTAAACAACACTCAACAGTCTGAAAGAATCCTAGTTATCCCCCTGGTGGAGGTGGTTGATTTGATAGAAGCACACAAAGGAGCTCAGCAAACGGGGGGAAGAAACTGCAAGATCATTTTAGACTGTGTTCTGTAAAAGAACATCTTAATATAATGAGCCTTTTTCCAGTCTCCCTTGGCGGAGCATCAGCCCTCTCAGATAACCCCACACAAAGCAAATACCATCCGTCTGAAGTTACATTTGCTCCTTGTTATCACAACGTATGCCACTTAATTCATTATTCAACGAATTCACTTTCTTGTTTATTAGATGCAAGGTAGCCGCTTATCCCTAAAGGCCATGTATGCAAAAGACTGCTTGTAATCCTGTCACTTCAAACCTCTCTAGGCTCTTACATTGCTTCCGGAATTAGGAGGAAAGAAGCAAACAATTTAGATTTATTCCTGATGATATTAAATCTGTACATGATGAAAGAAATAAGAAAGAAATGCGAACCTGAGATTTGTCGGAGAGTGGCTTCAGATGTTATCTTTACATGTAAAAGTTAGTATATTCCCTCGCTTCCCATAATAAACACCTTGAATTATTCTTCCTACATTAAAGAGGAATAAATTAAATGCATTTTTTTTTTTTTTTTGGTACAGGTTGCCTGCAAAAAAAGGTAATATATCCCATCAACTTCATTTCAAAGATGCAGGCCAGCTCAAATCACGCGCTGAAAACAGATACTAACATACTTTACAATCTGATACCTGATGTGTCAAGGCTTTGGAGCACCATTCTTTAAGTGTATTTAAGTTTGGGTTAAAAAAAATGCATTGAAAATGGTTTTCAACTTTTTCAATATGGGTATTTTAAGATTTTTTTTGGTTGTCAATAAAAAGATGTGATAAGCATATTCTGAAAAATATAAGACAATATAACTGAACTCTTCACACAATATAGTATAATGGTCAGAGATATTTCAATTTGATTTGGTAATCTTACGCTATTAGAATCATTAAAATGTAAACGAATTACTGAATTAAGCAACTTACACTGCACTCTTAGCACAATTAATATTGCATAAAATTATCTGCATAATTATACACAGTATGTTTACATAAAACATCCAGGAAAAAGCTACAAATCAGGCTGAGTGTAAAATATTTTAAGCTGTATGCTGAAGTCGTCTAAATATGGAAATCTAAGTGGCTGTTTCAGTATTGGTGCTTTACGTAACTGAAGACAGTTCTAAATTTCATGCTTTACTTACTTAAATGCTAAATAACTCTATACTTATTTTTTTTAATTCTCATAAATAAATATATGAAATATATCTAGACTGAATGTATTTTGAACCTGAGTGCATTATTCGCCAAACTGAAGAGGCATTTACTTTCTTCAATTAATTTGCATTTGTGAGGTAACTACTAGGGATTCAACATTAGTTCATCAACAAAAGCCACAGAGAACATTTTACAGCAGCACAGCATCTACGGATAAGCCTAGGACAAAAGACTCGACATCTCCAGGAAAGAGGAGCCATTTACGAGGAACCTCATTTTGTGAACAGAGTTGTGACTAACAAAATAATGTGTAAAGAATTACCTGCTACTATTCTAAGGAAGGAAATACACTTGAAAACTCACGTAAGCTAGCAACTGTGGATATTATTGTAATTCCTGCCATTCTTCCAAATAGCGCTCATATTAATATAGTGATGCACAAATTGATTTACCTGAATAATTAACCTTTACTACAGCATAACTACCTGAGGTACAGATTAATGTTTTCTATTCAGCTTAAGACATAAACCTACCAGAGAAATCACACTCATTAAATATACTGCAAAAATCAATTGTTTCCTGCCACTCTGAGGAATTAATATCAACAATTAAGTTGTGCAGTATTTTTAAAAGCTTATATCCATCTGTCTGTGCCAATTAAACAAAAACAGCAAAACAGAGCAAAATGAAATTAACAAAGAATGCTAATAAAACACAACTTTTCTGTTGATGTCTTAGATATATAACTTTATTCATTATTGTACAACTCTTGGTTTTTTACATGTGGGAGATTTAAAAAGTCACCCAGTGATTTTTTATAGTGCAACCGTATGCTAGATAAAGATATTTAAGCTGTCAGTATAAACTGCTTCTGTTTTCATTTTGCATTTAATTTCAATGCCAGACTCAAGGCATAAATTTTTCATCACCTGCAATGCTATGAATAAAAGATTAAAAAAAGAACTGAGAAGAAATTCTAACACATGCGGTGCATGCGGCACATTGTGCAGACGCAGTGTTCATAACTAGATGTTTAATTTCCATCTTTTTTTTTTACATCAGGAACATTATTATTTGAGTTAATACATCATGGAGCTAATTTCCCCGTATTTTAGCTTTGCAGAATTCAAGTTTACCTAGTTTGGGCCAAACAGGCCATTCATTCCCCTTGAAACCTGAAGTAGACGCCCTAAGATTCACATGCTACTTTGTTAGCACGGCAGGATTCTATTACTCTCGTATTTCTGGAAAGGGAATATTTCAACATCATATATTTTTGTTTTAGTCCATGAAATAGCACGTACGTTAACCTTGCCGGAAAGTTCAAAGAACTCAGAATTACTACGATGGTCCCACCTAATATCAGGTCCTCATTAAGGCTTGCTTCATGTTCTCAAACCGAAGATAGAATCAATCCCAAGAGGTCAAGTTATAAGCTCAGTGCTGAGGCATTTTTTATTTAGTGCTTAGGACTATTTTCTGTAGCACGATGCACCTTCACTGTCACTTTATTAGCCTCTAAAGGACTCGCAGACCAAGACGATTTCTAATTCCCACCAACAGACTCTTAGCGAGCAAGGGAGGCGCAAGAGCCCTTCCTAATCTCATCAGGAGGGCCCGGCGTTTATTAGCCTTGTCACTCTCTGAAACTCCACTTTCCTAGGGCGGTCAAGAGCCTGCTAAGGACTCCAGGCCTGTCGGGGACATCAAGAGTCAGTCCCTCGGATGTTAGTGGCATCTAATAATGTCTAGCTTATTGTCTTTGGCTCTAATTACGCAAACTAGCTTTTTTATGGTTATTGAAATTAGGTCTAGGGAAAGCTTGGAAAAAAATAAACCAAACCATGTTCTGATACATTATTATCAACGTGGTATCCAATTAGCTCAGTTGGTTAGCTGATAGTGCTAATGAGACCTCGGTCACTGGTTCAATTCCAGGGGGGCCAGTTAGCTTTACTTTGTTCTATGGTCACAGATGGATACCTCATCTTATCCAGCTGTCTTAAGTGCTACTGGTCACCAAAATAACCAAATGAGAGCGTATGAATGGATCCGCGCAAATCCATCCCTACAACTAGGCTCTAGAGGGCATCAGTATCATCTTTTGTGACCACCATAGAAAAATTAGTATTTTAATATAAAACCTCCTTTTTTTTTCTTATTGTTTATGACTGCAAAGCAAGCACTTTAGATCTTAAAAATCATTTCATGAGCTCTAACTAGACTTCACAACATCTCTATGACGTCGGCAAGTTTAATTAAGCTTACTTTACAGATGACAAAGCCCAAAGTGAGAGGTTAAGTCACTTGTCGGAGGTCACATAAAGTGTCAGGGGCGTTTCTCAGATTGGAATCCCTGTCTTCTGTATCTCATTCCATCGTGGTACCCAAGAGACTGCTCTGCCTCTATGGAAACAGCCTGAAGTCACAGTAATATGTCACTATATTATCACATTATTTTTCATTATGCTAGAAGACACAAGCTTAGTGAGAAGGCATGGGGAGTCAAGGACTACAGATGTATCTCCCTTTAAGCAACAGAAATGTATGGAAATTTGGATTTGTTGAACAGATAAATTAGAGGGTGTCATGTATCACTTAGTCTATGCTACCTCATATTGTTATTAATCACTTTTTTTTTTTTTTTTTGGCTTGCTCTAACTTCCCAACTAGACAGCATGCACAGGGAGCAGACCACGTCTAACACAGCTCTTGGAATCTATAGCAGGTATTGAGAAATATTTATTCATGACAATGGCATTTGATTGGAGAGAACAGGAGAGTAGGACTTCATATCCTATGGGGCTGGCAAAATAGGAGGTGGGAAAACCTTCATGATGGTGGGCAGGATTTTTCCTACTGAGCCTCTACAATTATAGCAATTCTAGTTTGATATGTTATGTGCAAGCCTAACACAGATCCTGGATACCAAGATGGAGAGGACCTAGAGAGACAATGCACTAAAGGGAAATGTTTTCAAAGAGTAGAATGCTTCAATGGCGGGGTGGAAGAGGCAGCTCGATGCAGCTATGGGAGGTAGCAGCGCAATAGGACCCTGTCGACCGGAAAATGATGTTTGAGAAAATTAGTTGCTCGGTATTACAGAAAAGGAAAAAAAAAACACACATGAAGGTGGAGTGAGGTAGGATAGTAAACATATTTTTCATTTTATAAAATGATTATTCCTAAGATGTTTTAAAGCATATTTTTCTCATGTTTGAAGTGATTCTTTTTTGAGAGAGAGTGCAAGCACACGCAAAACTGTTGGGGGTGATGGAGAGGGAGAGAGAGAATCTCAAGCAGGCTCCATGTCCAGTGGGCAGGAGCCTGACGTGGGGCTCTATCTCACCACCCTGAGATCATGACCTGAGCTGAAATCAAGAGTCTGAGGTTTAACTGACTGAGCCACCCAAGTGCCCCATGAAGTGATCTTATTTAAAAGTTATTTTTTAGAAAGTTTCAGAAATACAGCAATTAAAGATATTTAATTCAGAAATACAGCCTATAAAGATATTTCTCCCTCGTGTAACTGACCTAGATTCTTTAAGTAAAGGATCAAGTCAAGAATTGTTGGGGTGGCTTTGTCAAAGGAAGAGCCATTTTAGAAATAGGTCTTAACACCCATGGAATCCAAGATGGAAATGGCAGACAGCACCGAACTGAGGTATAATGTGCATGTTCCTGGACATGGGCCAATCCAGGTTTTTCATTTCAATAGTCCCCTCCTTCCTGTTCATTAAATCTCTATCATTAAACCTGGGTATTGGAATTCTTCAAACAGCCTTCTCTAGCCTATGGTCTGATCACTAACTCTTATAGTGGTTAGGAATAATCACTCTCTTTTTAAAAAAAATACGAATATCCTGTACAAAATTATTAGAATATATAAATTCATTGCTCAGTTGTGTTAAAAACTAGAAAAAAATTAAAATCATTTAGTGCTTATTCTCAGGTGAAATATGGCACTCACTTTCATGCTACACAGATTTACAGAATAATTACATGGTCGATATAGTTCAATTTTCATCTTCTGACTTTTAAAATAGTATTAATGAATTAGTGCTTTATACCATCAGAGCTTTGATGATAATTTACTCACTTTAATGTATGAGAAAATGTACTGAGCACCAGTATTTCAGGGACGGTTTCTTCCCACCAGATTAGTGTTTATTAACCTATGAGGCTTCCAGGGTCCGTGAACCTCCTGGAAGTATACCCAAAGTTTGGAGGTAGATGCATATGTTGCCTGTTTCTAGGCAAAGAGCTCTTCTTAGAACTTCAAAGGAGTTCCTGTATCAAAAAAAGGGTATGAACCACTACTGCAGATTTTCAGCTTGTGTTTGCTTTTAAGAAGTTAATATTCATCTCTCTGTAATAATTAAAGCTATCTATATTTACATATATATTGTCCAGTTTAATTGCTTTATGAAGTAGTGGAATACTCAAAGAAAAAAAAATGCTATATTTTGTTTCTAACAAGGGAAAAGAAAGAGACACAAATGGCAGCTACAAAAATTTACACTAATTATGTCCATACTGAGCAGTGGGAGAGATTAATAGGGACGGTTAGAGAAATGTCGTTCCTTGAGATAGTTGAGATGAAAATAAATCCTCTCTCTAAGATACATTAGGTGTAGTTCTTCCTAGGAAGTCGAGCGCTAGACGAGAAATCCTGGGGTCCTTTCCAGGATTGTGATCTCTTTACTAGGTGCCTCTAGAAGATGTGAAATAACTGTTTTTATTCATTGTCAATCAAACACATTAGTTCACCCACATGCTATGCTTAGCTAACCTGTCTTTTAAAAAAGGAAGCCTATTTTAAACCCAAATACCCCAATCATACACACAAACACAGACACAGAGGATGAGACAATCGAGAACCCGGTTCTATGTGTATTTGTGCCATCAACTCACTGTCTCACTGAGTTCTCAAAAGCAAGTTAATCTCGCCAAAAACCCCTGAAATGTTTTGTTTGGTTTTGTTTTTCACTCCTAATTGCCTTAAATCCAAAAGGTTGGATTTGACGTAAGTCAAATGTTTCTCAGTGCATCTCAGATGACTGAAAAGTGACAGATTCTCAGTTCCCAATCCAGGTTTATGCAAAGAGAATTGCTCAGAAAGGGCCCCGGGAATCCACAGTGTAACAGGTAATGTGGGTGACTCGTGATCACACAAGTTTGGGAAACCTGGATGTGCTATTCTTAGCCCTTTAAGATTTTTGGATTTGGGCTAGTTGGTATGTGGTTCCCTTCTTCTGAAGAACTTCCATGTATTATATAATTCACTCAAATCAATTTCACCTGGAGTCTGGGAGAATACATTTCCAATCATGAAATGAATTGTTGGTGAATATGCAACACAGCATTCCAGCAGTTAATTCAAATTTCTATTGTCAAGGAATGTAAGGGAATGGGAACATGTGTATGATATTAAAAATAACAGCTTTCTTTATCCTCCTTTAAAAATCAGTACTGATTTCAAAAGGCATTGATAAGCACAGGGTCAGCATATTTTCTCAGTCATGCTCTTGGGGAAACATTAATTTAATATGGTCTTCTGGACAACTGGTTCTTTTTGGATCTCACAAAAAAAAGCTTTTAATTCAAAAAGGGAACGGCAGGGTATTGGTGGAAAATTGCAAAAGGTTTATGAGGGTTTGTTTTTTTTTTCTCCTTGATTAACAAAATTGAGAGCCAAGACACCTTCTGTTTCTAATCATGTTTCTATTAACTTGGACTTTTTTTTTTTTTCCAACCTGAAAGTGTGGGGTGAAATCTTATACTTAGTTCTATGAAGGCACTTGCCAATATCATAATGCAATTACATTTGGCCACTTGGAGAATAGATCTATGACCAAAAACATTGTTAACAATGGACACTTTCGCCTGGGGTTATGTTTTTTCCCCCAGTAATAACATAGCATATTTAAAATAGTGTAAGCCTATATATAATACAAATACAAGAACAAATGCAAGGTAATGACACGTCTACTGGCACATACCAACGTTTCCCAACCACCGGTATGTGATTTCAGGTTTAGATCAGTGACCATTGATTGCAACTAAGCTACAGAACAGTATCCAAAGTGTGAGAGGTGACCTAGTAGAGAGAAGATGGCCTTCTTCAGTTTCTAAAAGTAATGCCCAGAAAATACTGATATATTTCCAGAGTCTTCTTCATGCTAGAAATGCTACAGAATGGTTGTTATTGCATAACAATGAACTACTTTCTTATACATACAAGGCCATGCAGTCATTTTGGGGTAATCGCTCTGTACTCAAATGGTAGCTCCATTGGTGTGTAACTGTTCGTGTGAATTCAGCTGCCCCTTTTAGTAAAGTATGCAGATTTACTTTTCCCATTTGGTCAACTCCAGGGAGTAACGCTAAATCTCATTACGTAACCAAGTGATTTTCATTTGGGGTGTATATGGGCATTTTTAAAAGTGAATTCCTACAGATAAAGAATTGATACTTGGAGTTTTTTCTAAATTTTATGTGCCAACATATTTAAATTACTACAGTTGGACAAACTTTTGATTTCAAACCGTCATCTTACAATCATTCTCTCTGTAACAGAAGCTTGGCTCTACTGTTTCTTCACAATAATTTTGTTATACCCCAAATTCAAGATTCATCCTTTTAATATATTGAAAGTGATCATCTTCTCAATTATTTGTAAGTCTTAGGCAAGTGATTAGTAAGGCGAATTTGGAATGCCCTCAGGAGGATGTGAAATCACTCATGAAACACACAATGTGTTTTTTAACATTACTGTTAAACAATCACCTACGTTTCAGGGTGACTTAAGATGTTTTCCAGCGCTTTCCATGTTGATCTCTCTACTAGTATTCCCATTGATAATATATCAGCAAACTAATGACCCAACATTTGAGACTGTTGAACTTGACTTGCTTGAAGCTTCTATTACACAATAAATTATTTTAAACACACCTTTTGGGTAGTTCATTTATTTAAATGACCCCTAAACCTTGGGGATAATTAAGAATAAAGTTTTACGTAAGCTTCATTTTTAATGGTTTTCTGGTACCTTTCTTCTACGGTAGTCTCATCTATGTTGTCTTTAAAATCTATCAGATAAATATATTACCAGGTGTAATTATTCTAAGCCGCATCATTATTATTATTTTCACATTTATAATTATTTATTCATTTCAAGTTACTCGGCATGCTATTAATGGGCCATATAGTTACATATCCTAATTTGTTCTTGTGACTTATAATTAATTTAAACAGAAGTTCAACATAAAGTATTTTAAAGTTTATAAAAATTATTTTTTTGTGTTACATGCATGTCCATAGATATAAAACTCAAAGATTTTTTTCTTTCATAATATACTATAATACGGTTACAAGTGCATTGAAATTCATCTTGTTAGAATGGTAGTAATATATCCCACCAGGACTACTGTTCCTAGTAGCAATTTAAAATAATTATTGTGAGACTTGATGCTAGACATCAGGTTTGCAATAGAATTACAATGAGGGAAGTGTATTAGAGACAAAACATTGCTGGAAGAAAACTTCATAATGGCGCAATTTGGAACTAAGCCTCAATTTTACAGTAATAGATTCTCTTTATGATGGCACAAAGGAGTGAATGCACTTAGCAAATTTAAATCTATTATTAGTCACACTTTGTGGATTGCAGTGCAAAAGGAGAAAAGAAATTAGCTTTTTAAGTATGTTCTTATATAAAACAGGTTCTAGTAAGAACAGTCTTATATAAAATCTCCTTGTTACAGTTCAGAAGCACGGTCAGTCGTTAGGACAGCAGGGAGTTGTCCAGGTTTAAAAGGCTTTCCAAAAGAGTTCCGGAGGTCTCTAATTTCAAATTATAAGTTTCTGAAGTCGGGACACATTCAACACCAGTACATTTCTTATTTACAGAAATTCAGTATAGGACAAGCGAGATGGAGTTAATTTGGTCTCTGCTGCTTACTGCGATCTCTCTCCTTGAATGAAGATGTGTTTGGAGTTCACACTGTACTATACCTACTTTTAACATGATTTTGATTACAGTAGGAGAACGCAACAGCATTAAGCTGCTATGATTTGGCACTCATCTGTGTAAAAGGAGCTTCAATTGTCAATTTTGCAAAAGAAGCCAACAGTAAGAATTCAGTAGGAATTTTTAGTATAAAACCAAAACACTAAAGATCTAAGCTTCCATTTTCAAGTTGAGTAAAATGTAATATATTTGTCTTATTTATGATCCATTTTTCCTACCTCATCTTAAAATAAGGCTCAATAGAATATTTGATAAGAGCCTAATTTAGTTTTAAACTAACAAATAACATATCCATAATGTCATTGACTGGATACATAGGGATGCAGCTATAATCCTTAAGAAATATTAAACAAAATTCCTATCTGAGATGTTTCAGTGAAGTATTTATCTGTGAAGAGGAGTGGAATCACCTGACTGAATTGGGAAAGGTTAAACATACATACAAATTAATGTCATTAGATGGATGGGATAAGAAAGCGAGGACAAAAAAAAAAAAAAAAAAGAATGGCCACCTGTAAAATAAAGTTCTACACAGCCTACATAGGGCAGATAGAAATAAAATACAATAATGTAAGGGAATTACTTTTAAAAAGCCTTTTCTCATAAACTATCCACATTCACTGCCCATATTAACACTTAACGTTGCTTTTTTATTATTTCATTTTGCTTCCGTAGCTGGTTATAGCTGGCTTTGTTGAGTAGTAGTAGTAGTAGTCAGTTAGTAGTTTATACATAGGCTCAGCCAACATTCAATTAATCTCTAAAATATATACTCTTTTCCCTTCACTTCAGAGACATCGCCCTCTCCTGGTTTTCCCCCCACTTCCCGTCTCCAGTATGTTTTTGGAGCTCAGCACTGTGCCTGTCTCTCCCTCTATACACGGGGTTGTATCACCCATTCCCAGGGCCGCAGGCAGACGTATGTGCTCATGACTCCCAAGCTCTTTACTGACCTCCAGACCCGTTTAACTGTCCACCTAAAGAGTATCCATCTATTTTCACACATTCCATGGAGGCATCTCAAACTCCATGTGCCCCAAACTGAGTTTGCATCTGCTCACTCCCTGCAATCACATAACATTCTGTCCCAGGTATGTTCTCCATCTCAGGGGATCCAGTTAGCTGTCCAAGCCAGAAACCTGTGTATTACCCCAGAAACATAGCCCTTCCATCTCGTATGTCTAACCAATCTCTTAGTTCACATGCTTTTACCTCCTATTTCACATACTTGTCTATATCCATCTATTTCCCCTGCATTCTCTACGTTACAGAAGGAAGATTCTTCCAAAATAAAAAATGAGAGGGGAAATGATTGATAAATATAAACAGATAAAAAAATTTTAACATCACCTCAGGGAAAAAAAATCCAAATAAAATCAAAGATAAATCACAACTCAGAAAAATATTTGCAACATATACAGCAAAGAGTTAATGTGGCTAATCAATGACTCTTCTAAATCAGTATCTAGAAGAAATAGGGCAGAGGAGAGAAACAGCCAATTTACATAGAAGTAAAATGAGTTTTAAGAATCTGAAAAGATGCTTAACCTCACTCATTGTAAAGGGAATGGACATCAAAACTAGGTATCATTTTCCAACTACCAGAATATGAAAATTAAAAAAATTAGAGCATGTGGGGAAAATGAGTCCTACCTTACACTATTGATGGGTATGTAAATTAGATAAATAAACAAGGATGCTTGCTGCAGAAATTTTTACAAGAAAAATGGAGGATGATTTAAATATAAATTGGGTTTTGGTTAAATAATTTATGGAAACCCATATTGTGGAATATTAAGTTCTAGTAAAAAGAGTAAGATGGGGGGGCGCCTGGGTGGCACAGCGGTTAAGCGTCTGCCTTCAGCTCAGGGCGTGATCCCGGTGTTATGGGATCGAGCCCCACATCAGGCTCCTCCGCTATGAGCCTGCTTCTTCCTCTCCCACTCCCCCTGCTTGTGTTCCCTCTCTCGCTGGCTGTCTCTATCTCTGTCAAATAAATAAATAAAATCTTAAAAAAAAAAAAGAGAGAGTAAGATGGATCTTCATGAGGTCATAAGAAAAAATCTCCATGCTATGTTATCAAGTGGAAAAAGATAAAAACAGTTGTATGACGTGCTCTTATTTCTATAAAAAATGGACATACAACATATATACACATGTATATGCATAGATAGAAATTCTGTGAACAACTGCTTAAGACATGTTCACAGTGATTGCCTTTGTGGAGCCCTTTGAAACTGAGACATGTGCTGCTTTTTCAATTATTAAAAACAGCTAGCTATAAAAATTACAAATACTATCATGCCATTCTCACCTTTAAAAACTTTTATGGCTTCTAACTACCACTAGGATAATGTTTGAGTTCTTGAATAAAGCTTATGTAATTATCCAAGACCTGACTTCAGCCTCATAGTGACCCTTCCCCTTTCCATCCCCTCCCACAAACTGTACTTCCGGCCACAATGAACATCTTCCGTTCCTCAGACGCACCTGGAAAAATTTTTTTCTTCATGGTTCACCTTTTCCTGGCCAGCTCCTCATGCTTCAAAACTCAGCTTCAAAGTTCCAGTAGGAAGGCTTCTCTAATTTCATATCCCTTTCTTACAGCACTCATCACGTTTAATGCTTAACTCTAGGTTTTTCCTATACCTAGACCCCAAGCTCCGTGAGGGCAGGTACGATGTTTCCCTTGTTCTCAACTATAACCCCAGTGATTAACATAGTGTCTGGATAAATGGATATATATGAACAAAAAAACTGAGATATTTGACTGATTGATTTTTAAGTCTGACCAATCTTTAGTAGGGATTTTGGGAGTAAAACAGGAGGTAAAGAATGTGCTGAAAGTGGGTATTTGGGGTGCAAAAACACTCTTAACATTCATAATAACGACAAGCATAGAGCTAAGAGCAGAAGAATATTTAACAACTGATCAAGGGGTAAAAAATAAAAAGGTGTAGAATATGGGAATGAACAGAGTGAGAAAGGATGAGTAAGAGTATTTTTCTTGGTGAATGTGAAGCTTTAACTTGACATAACAATGGTGGAAATAGGGATGAGGGGCTCCCTAAATGAAGCCAAGAATGTAAGCAAACAGAGGGTCTGTGGAGATGTGGTTTCCCAACAAAGCTGCTCTGTTTCTGCCCGAAGGGAGACTCGGCCTTCTCTGTTCCCTGCGGCTTTATGAGGACTCCGTGTCAGACCCAGGCTAGAGTTTCTCTGCTCTCCGGAAATGGGCACAGTTAAGACATAGTAGAGGAGCCTCCCAGAGGCCCCATGGCCCCCGGGGATTGAAACATTGTTGCTAAGCCATACACTGCACCCAAACCTGTGCAACCTCCAGGAGAATTCTGTTGAGTTCTAGGACACTCTACATGCTTCAGAAATCTTGAGAGAAACATACAAAGTGAGATATCCAATCAGAGAAAATAGAAAAATGCTTCTCTTTCTCATTCAGCTGCAGCAACACTAAGGACAGCTGGCTCACTGTTTTCCTTCAGTTGTCCTCAAGCCCTCAAGGACTTTTCTTCTACCAAATGGTCATGTCTGCCCTCTTTGCTCCACCTTCACCACTTTCAATTGAATCTTGACCTCCGTCACTTCTCTGGAGAACCTGCCTTCTCATTTCATTCCTCCCCACTTACGATCCATTTTCTCCTCACATCTGCCAGAATAGGTTTCCTGTGCTAGGCGCTCTCTCGAAACTCCATATGTTTTCTCCATCAGTGATTCCTTGCTCCCATTTCTTCAACAATCAGTTGTACACCAATGACTCCCCAATTTATGTTTTCGTCCGGACCTTTCTCCTGAGTGTCCGGTAAGAAACTACCAGACCAACTTTTCTTTCCCAAAGACCTCTTCCTCCGGGATGTCTCATCTTGTGGATGCCATCACCTGCTCTGAGTAATCAAGCTACAAAGCACTGAATGATCTTTTGCTTCTACCTCAACCACTTAACATATTTTACTAATTCTTCTTCCTAAGATTTCCCCAACTGTTTGCTCTTTTTTCATGCCTGCTGCACTGCAGGGATTCTAGTCCTCGGTATCTCTGGTTTAGTCTTTAATTGTTTTCTAGGCTACAGTTGTTCCATCCCTAGACCATCCTCTGATCTGCCAGGACAGCCTCAGCAACGAGAAGCCTCCAAAGGCTGACCAGAGTATACAGTACAGGCGGTGTCACTACCTGAAGACAGCTGACAGTTCCAGCCTTATTTTCAACAATGCTTTTCAACCATGCTTTTCCCACCTTCTCACCAAAATGAACAGCTCTCCATTTCTAAACAGTGCCAAGTTTTTCCACATCTCTGCCCTTTGCCAATTCAATTTCCTCAGCCCAGCATGTGTTTTCCCCCGCTTCTAGCTGGCCAACTCCCGGAACTGTTTCCATTCAGTCTCACAAGTCATTTCTTACATGCAATTTTTTTTTCTCTTTGCCCGCAAGATAAATTAATTGACTGCTCATCTGCATTCTGGTAATACATTAAACACACATAAAGCAATGTGTTAGGACCAGCTGTTTACGGGCAAACACAAATCTGATTCAATGCCTACACCAGGAACTCCTGGACTCCTCCAGTGCCTAGCACGGTGTCTGGCACGTGGTGATCACGTAATACCTGCGGACCATACTGAATGAGCGAATAGACAATATTCTACGCCTTTGTTTTTCTACATCAAAGTTAACTTTGTCAGACGGACAATCAAAGAACTTTGAAATTGTTCATTCCTTCCCTGGTATCATTTATTTTTCAAGCCTCAGAAACAGGGCTCTGGGCCTCATGTAGATCATAAATATCCTTTATTTGCATTTATAACCATTTCTGAACCTTTGCTTATACTATTTCCCCTGCTTGGGAAGAGTTCTACCCGTGTGAAGTTTCTAAGTACATGTCTCTTGTCGACTAAGAAACTCTAGAACTCTCTGCATTTCATGCTCGCTGTGTACTCGTTTTGCATTGCCTTGGATGTACACCATTTGTATGACATGATTCTTTGCACACACCATGCAGATTTTATTTTAGAAATTGAACAATATGCAATTGCCAATATTCAAATTTTTTGACCTATGAAAATAACAGTTGCCTATGGTTCAACTCATTAAAAACTTTCTGAAGGCAGGTTACCATGTTTTTTCTATTTTTTTTTCCTGGGCACATTTCTATGCAGATAGTAGGTAAGAGGTTCCCAAACTGAGGTCTGCGAAGCCCTCTGAACTTCCCAGATCTTGTTCGAACTCTAGTGGCGCTCATTGCATTCTTCACTACCATGTGAATGTATTTTAAAAAAGAAAGAAAGAAAGAAAGAAAGAAAGAAAGATCAGTCTAACTTAGGGGATGCCCTTGGTGAGGAAGTGAAAATAATTACTTTTACTGAAACTTGACTCTTGTGTGTTCATCTTTTTAATAGTGTGCATGATGAAATGAGAAGTGCAGATAAAGCACTTCTACTACATACCACCGTACAATGGTTGTTTAGAGACAAAGCACTTGTACGACTGAGTCGCAGGCTAAACTCACCACTTTCATCTTAGAATACCATTTTCACTTGAAAGAACAACTGAGAGGTATCTGGCACATATTTTCTCAAGAACGAACAAAGTGGGACAGTCATTTCAAGGACAGCAACTGACAGTTATTATTGCCAATGATAAAATTCAAACATTGAAGCAAAATCAGAATTTTGGAAAACTTGTATTTGCCACCACATACTTGACAGCTTCACGATATTTAAAGATTTTTCTAAGGAGATCAGTAGTGATATTAACAATAATAATTTTTGATATTATATATGGTATGTATCAACATCTGAAGATCTATATAACTGAGTGGGCCAATATTTTCCACATGAGCAGTACATGAAGTTACTAAATGTTACATAGTAGAAAGATTTATTTGAAGCGCGAGATATGGTTTCAGATTCCATGTTGCGACTAACCTTTAAGCTCTCTACTTGTTGAGTTTTGGTGTAGTATCAAAATGAAGTAGGAATAAAAATATTCCTACATATCTGTGTGAGGCCAGATTCCTTTCCATATACTTCAACCAAAGCAATATATCAAAACAGATTCTATGTGGGATGAGATACAAGAATCCAGCTGTATTAAGCCAAACATTAAAGAGATTTGCAAAAATGTAAAGCAATGCCACTCTTACCGCTATTTTTTTTGTTTGAAAATGTAGTTATTTTTCAAAAAAATGTCATTTATGTTAATATATAACTGGCTTGTTATTTTCAAGTAAACTAAGAATTTACTTTTACTTTTCAAGTAAACTAAGAATTACTCAGTTTTAACTTCTAACAGAGTAAAAATCATCAGAAATAATCCACATAAGCAAAAGCTTCTTGGGTCCTCAGTCATTTTAGGAATGTCAAAGGGTCCTGAGACAAACAATGTGAGAACCTTTGCAGTAGATGCTCAATAAATGTCTAGAGAGTTAGTGAATCAGTGAAGCAGTACAAAGGAAACAAGGAAGGTTGTGATTACCTCAGCGCCATTGTTGATTAGGGGTCTACTCTAGTGGGCTGCCTCAGAGAGTTGGCCGTTAACCTACCCAATCACCACAATGAGAAATAAATGAGGATTAAATCCTACTCGGTTTCAGAAAACAATGAGGTTTTCTGTCAGAGACAAGTCAACGGAAGCTCAGTTTTACATGGAGCAAGAGTAACTATTGTTTAAAAACTCCAAATAAAAAGAGGATTCACAGAGTAGATGCCTCCCCCACCTTGCAATGGTTCCAAATGTCAGGCGAGGTCTTTAAAAACAACTCTTGGACTTCCCTTAAATTGCTTTAGAAAATGCGAGTTAGGAATACTACTCCATGGTCTGTTTCCTAGGAGGCTGGATCACCAACCGCACAATATTGGCAAGTAGCCAGTCTACTGGCATTGAAGCTACGCTGTCACAACACAACTCCTCTGGGCGGGATGGGTGTGGGGAATGGATGGCGGTGGAATACTCAAGCAGCTGCTGCTTGGTGAAGGGAAGTGGGGCAACCATAAGGGGAGGGGGCAGGAGCAACACTTCAAAGGAGCACTGAATAACAATGTCGAAAACATGTGGCAAAGTTGTTGACTGCCAAGAACCCACAGCAGCCGACAGACTGGTCTGCTATGCCACAAATAGAAACAGGGTGGCTCTTTCTGAGCAAAGGCATTGGGCCAAATGCGACTAAGAGGCAAGTAGCAGCTGCAGCCCCATATCAAAGGAGGATCTTTATAATATATTCTACGAGAAAAGGATTGTTGGTCATGCTCTGCCTATCTATTCAGCCACACCTGCACAGATAGATGTCAGGAGCCCAATCTTGAAAAATGAAGCACTCTGAGCAATAAACGGCACACAATTTCTCAATAAGTGTCTTTTTTTCCTGAGACCTCCCTTCACATTTTATTTATTTATCCCTCTCATGCCATAAACTGTTTTCAGCCTAGCATTCTAGTTATACTTGCACAAATTTGATTCTTCCATAGCTACTGGAAACTTCCTGAAGTTCACTTGTTTACCCTTTAAAATATAGCACAGTGATATATACATAGTAGGTGCTCAATAAACACAAGTTGAATAAATGAAGTCTTAAAATTAGCTAAGCAGCTTCATTAATATTGCAAAACTGTCACCCTCCCCCCCGGTCACATCTTGATTCCTTCTATTTGTTCCTCCAACAAATATTTATTGAGCCCCTACCACACGCAAAGTAATATGCTAGACGATACTGGCCATGTCAACGTGAAATTGACATGGACATTTCTAAGTCTCCACAGTTCAATAATCCAGATTAGCCTATTTACTGAAAACTGAAGACATAATGCACACTTTGCTGTTTTTGACCATCAACATCACTATGTCTATGGAGAATGAAGAGAGGTAAAAAGCAGGATCGAATTCACAAAAGATATATGCAAGGAGAAAAAAAAAAGTTCGGCTTACTTTGCTATAATTCCAAGGATGAATAGGATGCTCTCCATACAAAATAGTTGTAGTTGGTATAGAATAGAAAAGATGTGCCCAGAAACATGGTGTGCTCATTTAATGAGCAGCTTGAGTCCATAGCTAGAAGCAACATAGCTCAACTAAGAAAAAGCCTACTTTGGAATTTACAAGAACTTACAATCTTCATGTACCATACAGGGAATATAAAGAACAATTTTCGGGTGGTAAGATTAGTTCACATTGGCATATGTAACAGAATAAGTTTGTGGAGTTTCCTTTTCAGGGATTTGTTTTTTTTCTTCCAGATAGAAGGTTAATTATCATTTTGAGATGACTGAACTCTCTCTCTCTCTCACCCTTAGCAATTGTTGGATGACCCTTCAGGACCCTTTCAGTCATAGGACCACCAGTGAAAATGAAAGTAACAGGGTTTATGAGCAATATGTCAACTTAATCAGTTTTACTAAAAAACCAAAAGAATAATTATTGATATCACCTGAATTTACATTTGTTTACATTTATTCTTTCATTTCAACAAAATAATTATCGAGTATATAATGTTCCGGGCACTGAACTACTTAATACATCACTAGATGAAGAGGCAAGGTCTCTGTCTTTAAGGGGCTTACAGAAAACAGAGTGCCAGGGCGCCTGGGTGGCTCAGTGAGTTAAGCGTCTGCCTTCAGCTCAGGTCATGATCTCACGGTCCTGGGATTGAGCCTTGCTTCAGGCTCCCTGCTCAGTGGGGAGTCTGCTTCTCCCTCTCCCTCTGCTCCCTCCCCCGCTCTCTCTCTCTGACATAAGTAAAATCTTGAAAAAAAAAAAAAAAAAAGAATACAAAGTGTCATATAAATGACTCCAGTATTACAGGACAGTGACAATGAGGCTGATCAGGTATGGTTCTTTGCACGCTAGGTCCAGAAAGCCCCAAACTGTCTGAAGGATAGCTAAGATAAGAGCAACAACAGATACTCTGATTACAGAGACCGTTCTCCTGATTTTGCTTTAGCTTCTTTTGGGTTTCTTCATTTGTAGACAATTCCTCCCTTGCAGAAAGAAAGGAGCTCACGTGTTGTACAACCGAAGAGAAATCCGAGCCTTAGAATATAGTATTATTGGCCCTGATTAGGCTGGTGTGTATCATGTGCCCATTTCTGAACCAATCCCGGAAGCCAGGGGGATCGAATGCACTGACTGGCTCGGTCCCCAGCTCACTTCCCTTTCCCTGAGGCACACAGGTGTGGAGGGAGTGATTCCCCAAAGCAGAGACAAGGTACTGCTGTCTCACAAAGGAGGGAGTGATGTTAGACCGCTAAAACAACAAACGTTCACTTCCTGGGAATACACATGCTTGTCAACACAGTCAAGAAAGAGTCTTTGAGAACACTGGAGATAACACACTGACCTAAGCATTTTTCAAGATTAGAAAGATGTGGACAAAAAGCTTATAATCTAGAAAGGGTGCCAGGAAGATATACAGATAAAACACAAAGGAAGAACTCCTCTGTACTTTGGAGAACTGTTGAAATAGTTAATTTCCCATTGTGGAAATCAGGAAAACACCCTGAAGGAAGTAGCCTTTGAAATGGAAGCTGAGAGCAGGCTCTATCTTGACCAAACACGACCTCGCCATAACCTCAAGTAATATAGTTTCTCCTTACCCTGGAATGACCTTTGGATATCCGTCATTATCTTGTTCTAAAAACTCTTTCTTCAAGAGCTGACAAACTTTTCCACCTGGGGTTTCCGGGGGCAGAACAGGATTACCGTTACCCCTGGTGCCTACCTTAACCTCGGGGCCCAGCACGCACTTGCTACTCAAGCCATCTTGGTTGAATGAAGGGATAAAGGAGAATCTGAATGAGCAAGCACTACGGCAACACGTTAATGGGTAGTAGATGAGATTCCCGTGGTCATGCAATGTCAATGTCAAAGACATCGCTACGCCTTGCCTACAACAAGCTGTTTCTCTACAGGTTCCTGTGGAGCCGCCTCGCTCCCTCGGCCGGCCCTCGGAGGCCCATCAGGAGCATCGCTGACACAGCTCGCATTGTGCGTCAGAAATCCAACCTGGCATCCACCACACCTTCAGTCTTTCAGCATAAAACAAAGTGCAGCTTCCCCCACCGAGCATCGTGATTAAACAAATTAACTATGGCGCTGCCCGCAAATACACACACTGGAGTGCAGGAAATGAACAGATACAATGGCCAAGTCTGTATTTAATTTTAATTAAATTTCATTCTGTAGCTCAATTAATCCACATCTCCAAATGTCAGCAGGACTTAGGCAAATGGAATGACATCTGCTGCTCCGCACAGGACTATAAAACCTTCACTGCAAGCTAGGTCTCTGGAAGCACACCAGGAAAAATGAAATATCTTTATTAAGTGTGTAGCAATGTATAGAAGCCTAACTCACAGTCTAATGAAAGAACATAAACTAGGAAAGAAAATTAGACGAAGGACGTGAGTGGTTGCGGGTACGGCAAATATTGCTCAATATCCTGCCTAGTGTTATTTATTGTTTTAAAGTTGCATTTGGCTTTATATCTGTTTCCTCTCATATTTACTTAGTGGGCTTCCCAATTGCCCACGTTGAGGGGTGTGTGTGTGTGTGTGTGTGTGTGTGTGTGTAACTGACACGGATTTCTTTCCTGAGAAAAGGGAATCAGTGGAGTAGGGGTGATCTTTCTACATAGACTATGGAAAAGACAATTTGCTCTGCGAGGCCATTTGTTACAGGAAGCCAGAGGAGTAGCAGGAAGAGCGTGAGGTCTGACAAGCCTAGATTACAATTTTTGTTCTGCCACTTATCATATCAGATTAGAAGGTTGAAAAAAAAAAAAACCCACCCAACATTATCAATCAGCGAGACTGTTCTCAATTGACAACAACTGGTTTTGGGGAATGTCCGTGTAGTGTTTTTAGAAAATGACAATGTGGTCACTATTGTTGGATGATAAGAAATAGATGAATCTTAATAAAATAAATTTGTTTAGAATTTTGTGCCAGACACTGCTAGAGCTGGAAACACAATGGTAAATAAGACATGGTCCTTTCCCGGGGAGGAGAGAGGAACAAGTAAGAAATAATCACAATAAAATGTGACAACATTTCTATCAAAGAGAGACGCCCAAGTAACGACGCAAGCCCTGGAGAAGGGCCGGAGGCGCGGAGGTGGGCCCTTGCCTCCTGTGCGATGGCTCTGGAGGACTAATGGGGTTTGAGAAGATACACAGTGGGGGTGGGGGGGAGCGGAGGGAAAGGCATGAGCAATGAGAGGGAGGGGAAAGTAGTTTGTTTCTTACTGTTGGGAGAGGAGTTCAAAGTCTACAGACGAATTAAGTAGAGGATAAAGAGAGGAAGGTACCCTGAGGTCAGAATGACGGATACTCAGTACACCAGGAAGAACTCAGGATTTGAGCCTGGAGGCAATGCGGAATCTCTGAGGGCTCTGGGCGAGGGAACGATCAGATCTGCGTTTGGAAGTGCAGTGTGGAATATGGAGTAGAGGGGGAAGGGTGGCAGACCATGCCACCCCAAATATGCCACTTCAGCTTAAGGATTATTGAGTTTAAAGACACTAGAAAGACTGCCAGGTGCAGGAAGGTCACTCTGATCTCCCCCTCTATTCCCTGAAAGCAGGAGATAAAACTCTCAAGTGAAAGATGTTCTCCTTCTGCCAGGAGGAAAGAAACATTCTTATCAGCAGAGATGGGGGGTGGAGGCTGAGGGTCATCTGTACAGACAGACTTTGTTACAATAACTCTTATCTGTAGTCTCCCCATCTGTTTTAGTTACTTTTCCACAGTCGCTACTCTGTTCAAACTAGGACACAAGCACTTAGGTCTAATCACCTCTCTGGGTCTTCATCTTCTTACTGGGGCTCCCACGCACGGGAACAAAATCTGTATGATTTTCTCCTGTTGATCTGTCTTACGGCAAATTCAGGCCCCAGGCAGGGCCTGAGAGTGTAGAGAGAAAGTTTTGCCTTTCCCGAAAGAACATATTATGGGAGCAAGGAGACCAGCAGGAAGGGATTCCTGGCTTCTACTAAATCAACACGAATGTGGACACCTGGGCAAAGGAGGCGAGGGGAAATTTCGTTCTTACTTACAGGTCCGAGAAAGGGTTAAATAGGATAAGATGAAGACGAGTGTACCAGACATGAGAAAGGCCTTGCGGATCGCTGGCATCGCAGGTGGGCGGATTGTTGCTGTCATGAAAAATGGAAGGAAAGAGGAAGAGGGCACCCCGATGTCAGCGGGCCCCGCAGGGAGGCACTGTTATCCTCTGCTCAGACGTTACAAAAAACCAGCCTTTTCCCTACTCCTACTTTCTATTAATGGGAATTATTTTCCTAAGCATCCTGTTGGTCTCCCTTTCTTTACTTGTTCTCTTCAAGGGGGAGGTGGAACTTTAACCTATTGATAAATTTGGGAATATCTAAGCAGATTATGCCCACTGGACCCTCTTCCTCTTGCGATGTGCCTTACTAGCTAGGTAAGGCTAACTGTGGGACTCAGAAACCCACATCCTTTCTCCTGGTCTCAGGGCAAAGGCAACATTTTTAGTCTCATTTGACACTGTTTGGTTTCTCAAACTGCTGACAACCCAAGTGGAAAAGAAGAGTGCTGTGTTTTGGGGCCCCCTCAGAGACTCCAATGGTGAGGAAATAATTTTTGGCCTTTGTTCTGGTGTTTGGGACCATCCTACATCCACCAGGAACGCCTGTAAGGATCAGCTGTATTATTTATGTAAAGCCCTCAACAAGGAAGACAGACAGAACCTGGGGAATATAACCAAAGGAGGGAAACACTGGGCTAAAGGAGGGGCTGAGCACAGAAAGAGTCAAGGTTTTCTGTTCATTCAGGAAGAAAACAGCAATGAAAGCAGGGCTTCCTTACCTCCGCGATGGCTATGGTTCAATCAGAGGAAGAACGTCGGCTGACTTTAAAATTCAGCGTATCAGACACGTGGGTTTGTTACCTTAGAATAGTAGCATGGTAGTTTTACTAAAACATGGATCAGGGATGGTTTTGTGGGTTGGTTTAAGAACCTTGGATTTACTCCAGCATTATTATAATAATATTTTGCTGCCTTAAAAAAAAAAACCTCTCAACTTCTAACAACTAATTTGCAAAAAATAATTCTCAACTTGTGAACTGGAGATTCACTAGAATGATACAAAACATACATAAGCAGAAATACAAAGATTTCAGTTTTAGAGGAAAGATAATCCTAAAGACAGAGTAGATGGTCTAGCATTGTTTGTTTTTTTTAAGATTTATTTGTCAGAAAGAGAGAGAGACAGAGAGCACAAGCAGGGGGAGTGGCAGGGAGAGGGAGAAGCAGGTTCCCCATGGAGCAAGGAGCCCAATGTGGGACTTGAACCCAGAACCCTGGGATCATGACCTGAGCGGAAGGCTGACGCTTAACTGAGCCACCCAGGCATCCCGACAGTCTAGCATTCTTATTTAACAATCCGGTGTTAAAGACTGAGGGATCCTACATAAACGAATCATCTGTGAGAGGTAGGTCTTTCTCACTCTATGTAAATATTTTGGGGGAAGAATAAAGCCTCTTTTCTTTTGCTGTACTTTGTATTTCTCTCATATTTTCTTTTCTGTTTCTCATAATTCGTTCTTTATTCTCCTCTCTTTTTCATATGGCCATCTAAAACTTTAACTCTCATCTAATTTTATATTTGGATTTACATTAGGTGCTTACACAAAACAATATAATGCTTTAGGGAAGATCAAGGTTGTCTCACAAAATAAAAGGTGGACTGGAGGGGGAAACTTCAACCTATTAATTATTCAAAACAACGAATTACAAAGCTTGATTCTGGCAAATTCATCGAGAAAAATTCTCTAGCTCTTCTATGCTACACTACTGAATTTTAAAATCAGCATATGAGGATGTGGCACTTAAATTGCACCTAATAAAAATGTACAGGAAGTAACAATTAGCTTCCAACTATCTCATGATCCCATCTAGTGAGACACTGAATTGACATGTGGTTCCTAGCATATTAATGAATTTGAAACAGGAATCAATAATGTACCACTAATTTAAGCAGGGTTAAAGTTGGCTTTATTCCTGCCAGAAAGACAATGAGACATATTGATGTTATAATGGTCCAAATATGTAAAAGTGAAGAATTGAAGTTGTAAAAAAAAAAAAAAAAAGAAAAAAGAAAAAAAGAGAAAACTTTAATTGAGTTTATGAGTTAAATTGCCTCTAACAATCGATCTTAAAGTATAATGGGAATAAGTACATTAAAGCATTTCTGGTTACATCATTTCATGATTTGTTTCCATTGAGTTGTAAGGATTCCATATACAAAATTAGGTATGAAAAGTTGAATTTAGAAACACCTACTTAGACTACTGAATGTTTGCTACATTTTTCAAGTAAGTGCCAAAGATAATATCTAACTATGAAGTGTCATTCTATCAGGGATGTTTTCTTTTTTTATTTTATTTTTTAAAAAAGAGTTTACCTATTTATTTATTTGTCAGAGAGAGAGAGCGCACAAGCAGGGGGAGTGGCACCCAGAGGGAGAAGCAGACTCCCTGCTGAGCAAGGAGCCCCATGCTGGACTAGATCCCAGGACCCTCGGACCATGACCTGAGCTGAAGGCAGATGCTTAATCGACTGAGCCACCCAGGTGTCCCAAGGATATTTTTTTAAAAATAAAATTGATTAACACTAACTTAGGTTGTTTAGTTGAAGTTTTTCTTGAAGTCAGGGACCATGAGATTAGAGCTCCATCAATGTTTCCTGCAGTACTAAAGGGTCTAGGAATTTAGGCAAATTGTATTTATGATAGTTTGTCATTGGTGGAAAGAATTTCTATCTTGAATGATCACTACCTTAAGTGGCATTATTTTTATTATAAATGAACTTAAAATATATCTTTTTAGATATTGAAGTTAGATATACATAGTTAAACGACAATTTCGTTCTTCCTTAAATTATCTGAATAATTTCCTCAATTTTTAATATCGTCTCTATATAAATGACGATGAGAGGTCATTACACAATTAGGGATTTTCCTATCTCTTACCCTAAATTTTTCTCTGAGATGGAAAACAAACAATCGCATAATATCAATTAGCTATTTCAATCACATTCCTTTATTTTTTATCAAAATAAAATATAAACTTCCTCCATGTCGGAATTTTAGACATGAGTCTAAGCAACTTAAAGGGTCAATAAAGCAGTAAAATTTTAAGTAATGAATAACCATTAAGTGTGAATTAGTAATAGGCTCTAAGACAAATCGACCCAATTTTCTAGGTACTTCTTTGTTCCTAAGTAAGGCATATTTACACGTTACATGGTATATTACGGTAGTAAGCTTTTTAGGGGACACTGAGAGACTAATATGAACTACAAAAACCTCAAAATAAGATCAGTAAAGTTTAGTGAATAAAAGCGACATTTAGAGAGGTTTGAAAGCCTATTTCTTGATCTTGATTTTGTCCTCCTACTAGAGATCCATGGCTAGATAATCCATTCAAAACCAAAGGACTGCAGAAGAATGAACGTGGCATAGTATATTCAACACCACGGCAAGAGCAGCAGGCTTTCCATGGAATACTGCAATAATATAGAGTCACTAACATTGAAAATGGAATCGATTTTAGAAATCATCATTCGCTAACTACATCATCCATCATTCCTCTTTCTTTTCCACATTTCCGACCTATTCTATTCGTGTCTCTTCACTCCACCACATCCCCTCTCTCCCTTTTCTCTCTTTCCCCTTCCTCCTTCTTTCCATCCTCTTCCCTACTGAATGCCCACTCTCTGCCACACATCATGCGAGCTACCAAGGGAAGATAATTGGAATCAGGTATCCATCTTGGAAGGGCATGTCACCATCCTTACAGGAGGCCAGACACCTAAACAGGTAGTTGTCATTCAATGTGGTAATTATGATGGAAGTGGAGAGAAGGCTAAGGAAGAGGACCGAAAATCAGCCAGCTCACTGGATGAGGGGATTCCTGAGATGCATTTAAGAACACGAGTATGATTAGGAAAAAGGAATGGAGAAAGAGGTTCCAGGCAGAAAGGGTAACATGAATGAAGACCCAGGAAACAAAATGTCAGTGTGTCCCCAAGCAGCTCAGTCTGCACAGACCCATTTAGTAGCCTGGGGAGGGACAGGAGTAGTTTCACACGTTAGAAGGTTCGTGCCGGCACCAGAATGGAAGGTGGGTTTAAAAAGAATGAAACTGGAGTTCAAAAAACCATTTGGGAGCTTTCTTCTACTGGGTTCCAGATGAGTGATGATTAGTGCCTGCTGGTCATAAAGTAAAGAGCACGAAACAACAGGCTTAGCACCTCTAGAATCCAGCCCCTGGCTTCTCCACTCCCAGTCCAGAACTCTCTCTGCCATACCAGAAACACAGTTTCTTATCCCATGGTAGAATAGAAATGCTTTGGTTGTAGGCTCTGTTAACTCCACGTCAACCCAGGAAGGATAAAGCTTTAGGGAGGACCCGATGACTGAGCTCTGGGATCTTAGCTCCACGTGTTCCACGTGGAGCAACTCCGTACTCATTTATCCTGGGCATTTGGCACAACACACTCATCTTGTACACACAGAGTTGTGCCACGAGGGGGAGGTGAAACCCCACCGGGGCCCTGGGTGTTATATTCACTGCTGTCAAATGTTGGAATCCACTGAACGTAAGTGTCTTGGTTCCACCGCAGGGGGTGCGGGCTTCTCCTGGTAGAATCTCTTTGTGTGAGAACTCTCGGTGCTGCCACTTTCCACATCCTAATAGCTGCTCCGTTCCCCCCCCCCCCAATGGCTGGTGCCATGGGAACATTTCAGGTAATGAGGTAAGGGGCACACTTGGCTTCTTGATGTGCCAAGAGGAGAAAAATTAATTTTCAATGCTAAAAAGATGAGACTGCTGGTGCAGACGGTCACTAACCACCACCAGCTGTCCATAGATTCGGAGTTTGGAAAAGGAAGCCCATTTCAAAATCAGTAACATAACTTCAGGGCATGAGAAACCAAACTGTATTGGTGTTTGGAGCAAGAAGGTATTGCCCAAATCATCCTCAATAGCTGGATCGTTTGACAGGAGTATTGATCATTCAGTTTCTGCTTACACTGAACTTCTAAATATCTCAACATATACAGAAAATTATACATGACAACAACACCGTTTGCACTAGTAGCTTCACAAATAGACTTAAAATATGCACCTATGGGATTTCTTTGCAAAATGGCAGTTTTAGGATCCTGAGGTCTTTTTGGTGGAAGTCAGGAGAAAAGGGGATAACTACATACAGTCTTCCTGAATTCCAATAGAAACTCAAGTGAGTTTGCACATACACACGCACACACCATACCTAAAAGCATTTTCTTGCACTTCGCGTCATTTAAATATAGACATGAATATGCCTATTCAATATTAAAAATATGAATTTTTAAAAAGTGGCATGAATGAAGAGTGCAAAAAAAAAAAAAAAAATTCCTTCAGTCTAATCATCTCCGCCTTTCAACTCCATGGATCCAGAGCAGAGATTCTCAACTTTGGCTGCTCATTAGAATCACCTGGGAGCCTTTTAAAACAACCAGTGCTCAAGGCCCAACCCAGGACCAGTGAAGTCAGAATCTCTAGGGATGGGGAGAGTAGGTATTGCTAAGTTGTCAAGTTCCCCAGTTGACTCTAATGTGCAACCGGGGTTGAAACTTGCTTCTATGGTAGGATTTGTCCTCACCACAAGTGATATCTTTGTTGCGGTGCTGCCCTGTGCATTGCAGGATGCTTGCCAGCATTTCGGCTCTTTACCCATTACATGCTAGTAACAAGCCCTCCTCCTTTCCTGGTTATGACAACCCCAAATCCTCCAAACCTCAATTGTCCCTGCCTGCGGAGGGGAGCAGGGAAGAGGAATTAGCCCTATTGAGAACCACCGTTTTAGGAGGTATAGTCCCCCGTTCCCTTCTACTAACTGACTCTCAGCAGCCGCTGTTTGGATGCCTATCTGTGGTGTCCATGTTTTCCTATTTTGCTCTCTTCAGAACTGCCCACCCAGTGCCTTATTCTATGTTCTCCCTTCCTGTCAAATCTGACATAATGAAATTTTCCACCAAGAAGTCTTTCCCAGTGATCCCACCCATCATGACTTCCTCTTCCTTCTGTCATCTCAGCATACGTGTCACCAGAATGTTGGCAGGCTACTTCCCAAGTATTCTTATTTCTCCTGGTAGAAGATGTTCTCAATTCAACTGTAATCCCACTGAAGGAACGAAGGAACTGCCTACTGCTAATGTTAGAATTGTAAAAATTTTTTTAAACATAAGGTTTTAGATCTTATCTATGGTGTTTCTTCACCTGACCAGGCAATTTATAAGACACTGTCAGGGGCGCCCGGGTGGCTCAGTCAGTTAGGCGTCCCACTCGTGATTTTTGTTCAGGTTACCATCTCAGGGTTGTGAGATCGTGACGGGTTTGCTCAGTGGGGAGTCTGCTTGAGCTTCTCTCCCTCTGCCCCTCGCCTCAAGATAAATAAACAAATCTTAACAACAAAAAAAGTGTCAGATAAAACTTAATAAAAATCAGTTCTCCCAATTAAAATTCTAGTTGGATTTTGAGGGATCCAAACTTACTTTAAAATTGATATGGAGGGATATGACCTCATAGCTAAGTTCACCTTTAAAAGGACTTGCCTTACCAGATACGAAGACATACAATGAAGCCATAATAATAATAATAATAATAATAATAATAATAATAATAACAACAACAACAACAACAACAACAACAACAGGTTGAACTGGCACCAAAGCAGACAAACTGACGAACGGAACAGAACAGAGAGCTCAGAGGCAGACCCAAGTACAGGTGAATTTCATAAGTGAGGAAAGTAGCATCACAAATCAATTGTAGCAGAGGAAGGGGGGTGATCAGCTAGGGAATCTGGTACAGCTCATCTTCCTGATATGAAATACTGAGCTTCATATTTACTGTTTGATCTTCTCAAATAGTTTCAACTCTTAATGTTTGTTTTGTCAGCTTCATCTTCAAAACCAAGTTGATTTTAGCTGGTTGCTTTAGTACAATGTCACCAGCCTCTTTAGTTAAGAAATGCTTGTCAGAATGACCAGCGACACGCAAATGACTTTGACTTTAATTTTCAAACGTGTGGAGAGCCAATTTCAAGGTAAACAATTGTCTATTTAAAGGAAAGAAAAATCACGGGGAATACTTTCAAATGAAAATAGGAAAAGTACAAAGTAGAAAAGAGACACAAGGTGTAAAAATTCTGGGGGTGGAGAGAGAGGGCGTGTAAAATGAAGAAGAAAGCACCTAAAATAGCAGCTAAGGGGAGCCATAGAATAGAATGATTCTCAACACAGCAGAAGAATGCAATAATTACCTTCAGAGGATTGAAGCTTGAAGGGAATAATATAAACATTCAAGACTAAAAGGCAGGAGTAGGAAGGAATTCTAAATTCAGAGACTCTAAATCTGAGCTGAATGGTTACTACATTAAAAAAAATCTTTTATTACATTTTGGATGAGTAATAATAATACTACTCCTGATTTACTGAACATCTTTATGCCAGTGATTCCAAAGTGCTCTGAAAATATCCCGTGACAGTTATTATTTCCTTTTTAACAGATGGAGAAATTGAGGTTACGTAGAGCTTAAGTGACCTGTTCATTGTCACAATTAATCAGCGGTAATGCTGGAAATGTAATTTAAAGTTCTCTACTATCCAGTGGAGGAACTGTTTTCTGTCTCATGCTAAATGATCCCTAATTAATTTACTATAGGAATAAAACAGATTCTTAGAGAATAATTATGTAAGTCAAGCCTTGGTTAAGATTCATGATCATGTTATATCACTAGTAAAAGCAAAACAACAACAACAACAAAAAAAAAACCCAAAAGCCCCAAATCCTTAAATATTTTTACAGTAACCTAACTTGTCATTTAAATAAGACCATTGCAGAGATGGTGAAATTTCAGCAGCAATCAGCAAATTACTGTTTGATTTTAAATCTTTTTAAATTTTTAAATCTTTTTAAACTTTTTAAATCTATTTGTGAATCCCTAATAATTTAACTGTCTTCTTAAAGAGTTCTTAGCAAATCCAACTAGCATTTTCACAATAATTACTTCCAAACTAAAAAATAACCCCATGTACGGCTTATGACTTTTCAAGCTCAACACATCTTTTTGGTGTACTAAGCATTCCCAGGAAGAGAGTGATTACCAGTTAAACACAAACATGATTACTGAACCCCTAAGTTGGCACAACAGGACTAATCTACAGATTATCTAAGTGTTCTATTGATGGAATGTAGTGTTGATATATTTTTAAGTGAGAAATCCAACCAGTTATTTAATTACATACTGACTACAAATAAGTGATCATTTATTGATTGCATAGCCTATGACGCATAGCTATTCAGCTGGATCTGACATAAACAAAAAACAGTGACATTCAAAACTACTCTCCCAAATAAAGTCACATCATAGAATTTATGTAAAAATTATATATTTGGGCTGAATTTCCTAAGTATGATAAATGAATTTGACATGAATCACCAGTCACTTTCCCATTTAAGATTTTTCTCTTCTCAGATCTTTCATGTTCTCAAATTTTCTATAGTTCCCCAATATCTAAATATAACTGCTTTTTCTGTAGAAAAGGTGTCATCTTGACAAAATTATGTTCGGAAAGTATAGGAAAATGCTGGCATTCTTGAGAAAGTCCACAGACATCCTTGCCTATGTCATCGCACTGTGGATTGGTCCAAATAATACTTAATTGTACCTTAGACTGTGCAAGAAAGCTGCCACGAACAGAATCCTTTTCATCCAAACAGCAGCAGCACGCTGTCTTAGCTAGACCAATCGTCCTGCAGACAATATATTAGATTAACTCTTTTAGACACTATATATTTAGCGCCATTTGTCTGGCAAAACTTTGAGTGCCCTCCCTCCCTCGTTTCTTTTGACTAAGTACAAACTTGGAGCTTGTCATTCAATTTTCTGTACAGTCTGTGTTTAACACAACTTTCCAGCACTACTATGTCCCAGTGAAGTTGTGCTATTCTTTAAATACATCTTGCCTTTTTTTCTTTACCTTTTGCTTACCATGCTATCTGTCAAAAGTGGCTCCTGACCTGAAATGGTCCACCTTCAATGTTACCATCTCCATGCAGCGTCCCTTAATCAACCCATTCATTGCTCCCATCTACCCTGCCCTTAGTTTGGTAGAAATATTTCATGATTTTTACTAAATGTATAACGTATTAATTTCTATATGGCTTTTTGTGCGCAACTCTCGGTTTCTCTCACTGGGCTGTGAGCTTGCTGAAGTCAGGTCTCTATTCTGCACATAAGCTGGCATTT
Organism: Ursus arctos; assembly: GCF_023065955.2. Taxonomy (NCBI): domain Eukaryota; kingdom Metazoa; phylum Chordata; class Mammalia; order Carnivora; family Ursidae; genus Ursus; species Ursus arctos. The sequence continues at coordinate 75,122,355 of NW_026623067.1, forward strand.
CATACTCAGTAGGTGCTCCATACCTATTTGTTAAGTGAATGCATGCAGGAGAAGAAAAAATTAGAGGAATTACATTTTATGGTTAAATTAGGGAAATAAAAGCAAAAGCTGCACATGAAATTTACATGAACTTATAGCTCAGCCTGAGTATTGAAATAATTATTGACTTCTCCAAAGAGAGGAAGATAATTCTAGAATATAAATGTATTCAAGGCAGGAAGTTCTGTCTGTTTTGTTCACTGATGTATTCCAAGTGCTTAAAATAAGTTCAGGCATACAGTAGGCATTTAATAAATACTCACTAAATGAACAAATAAGTACCAAAAAATAGTTACTTTAAAACATGCTCTAGGGGCACTTGGGTGCTCAGTCGGTTAAGCATCCAACTCTTGATTTCAGCTCAGGTCATGATCGCAGGGTCATGAGATCGAGCCCTGTGTCAGGCTCCGTGCTAAGCGTGGAGCCTGTTAAGATTCTCTCTTCCCTCTCCCTTTGCCCCTCCTATCCTCCCTCTCTAGAACAACACAAAACATAACAAAGCAAAACAAAAACAAAATGCTCCAAATTTTCATAGGTTTTTTTTAGATTTTTACTGACACACAATTTCCTAACATTCTGGTTAAGGAAATCTAGTCCAATTTCATTTTCACCAATATACCTGGTAATGTCTCTAAACAGAGATATTACTATATATATGTATATATATATATAAAGCTACCCATACTGAACGTGAGCTTTGCATACTCAAATACTTCATTGCAACAGGAGAGTTAACTGAACTTGCTTGAATAGTTAATACGGTTTCAAGCTGACCATGAGGGAGAGCATTATGGTCCGTGTGTCGAACTTGTGAAGGATCTAGCTCAAGTCCATCAGCAGGTTTAGACTTCCCGAGCTGGGCTGAGAAAGTTATAAAGACTGAAGAGTCCATTAGGTAGTGACTAGTTATGCCCGAACGGACACCAGCACTTCTGATCCACTCCTCATCGCTGTCAGAGAAAGCCGCCCTGCGATCAGCAGCTTAGCCCTCTGAAGCATGGCGTGCACAGCCATACCCTGCAAGAGTAAAGGAAACCAGGAGCTGGCGCTGAATGGGAGTGAGTCCATCCTGCTAGTTCTCAAGGAAACTTTCCCAAAGCAAAACATGCAAAGGTCAGCAGTCAATACGGGAGGGAACCCACAGCAATTGAGAAAACAAAGATGAAAACTATAATCAAATTCTGCTACCTGAGTGGCACATTGCCTAATGCACTGATGACAAAACCGAAACCCCTAATCAAGAAGTCGGCGGGCCGTGTAGGACAAGGGTAGATGAAGTGTAGCGTCAACACGGCCACAGAGTCAAGCCAAGCGAAATAGTGAGTGCTGACAACGTTCCTCTGTTTCAGATCTTTCTGATTAACAGACTCAGACCAGGTGGCATAACAAGGCTCACGAAAAGGAAATGTACACACACGTGTCCACGTGTACGTGCTTACATGTATGTATTTAAATATTATTCAAAATTCCTCTCTGATAAGCTCTTCGATAAGCCCTCATTGATCACCACCGCTACCCTCTGCAGATCCTTGTTCCTTGACAATCAGTACACGCTAACACAGGCCAAATACCATAAATGATTAAGACCTGTTTATGTGTCAGTCTCTGCCTTTAGACTGCAGGCCCTTTGAGGGCAGGGACAGGTCCTACTGACCTCTGCATCCCATAGTACCAGCCACCTACTGGATGCTTCACAAATCACAAAGAGAGTAACAGAAGCCTCTGATCTAGACAGTGCTTGCTGAAATCCCAGCTCGACCCGTGGAGGCCTGTGGCCTGGTGCTATGCCAATATTCAGGGAAATTGCCCCACGACAGTCTGCTCTGCTTCTCCTCTGGGATCATCCTTGGCCTTGAGGGCCCAAAAGCCAACCCCACACACTCCTGTGCTTACCTCATGCCTCATATCCAGAATTCCAGGCTTTCCTTTGTCCAGAAGAGGAGGTAGCATAGGCCCCAATTTTACTAGCCTTGTATGCTCTATAAAATAATTTATTTTCCCTGAGCCTCAGTTTCCTCATTCAGTAAGTGGGAATAATAATACTTGTGCCTTGAATGGTGGTCATGACAATGAAATGAGACGGTGCATATGAAGTCTCTGCCGTCAGTGTCCGGCACGTAGCAGGAACTCAATACATGGTGGCCACCATTAAACCACTTCTACCACCCACGGTGTCCAGCTACAAATCTTACGTAGATAGGTCTTCTAAGAGTCCTAGGCTGGGTGATTCTTAGGCTGGAATTATATAATACATACCAGCCTTTGAAGACATATCCAAACAAAGGTCGGCAACATGATCTCAAACTTTAAAGACAATCAGCACTTTAGTAGATGCTTAAAAGCAAGCAAGCATTTTTTTCCTGAACCCTGACAGGCCAGATTTTATACCTTCACTAATTATCATTTTATGAATAAAAATGGGCAACTAATTCAGCTGCTCTATCTTCCTTCTGTTTGGAAAACAAATATAATTATTCTGAGGCATGGAGATAGATGCTCAACAGCTTATCTGTCAAATCAGGACTTCAAAAAAATGTACTGTATCTTCACACAGCAATTCTCTATATTGTTCATGTTAAAATTTCAAGTGCCTAACAAATGATGAACTAAAACAAGATTCTTCCCCTCTCAAAAATATATTTAGAAGTCAAAGAAACTTATTATATTAAGGACAACTTCACTCTCAATATCTTAACAAAGGAACTGGTGAAATACATGCTTCCCGCTCACTGAATTTCTAGAAATGTGTACTAAATTTAAACATCTAGTGGTCATCACTAGATGGTGAATTTTAAAAAAAAATTATCTTACTGCTGGTGCTAGGCTGTGTCATGAGGCCAAATGGTAACTCAGCCTGTCATCATGCTCCTGGGGTCTCTCAGACATCTTGGAGATGTTCCTGTCCTAGAGGGGCACTCAGCATGGAGCCTCCCAAGCAGGGTCCTACTGACTGACAAGTTCACAGTCTCATCCCCTTTAACCAGGATCACAGAAAGGAAGGCTTAAAGGACCTGCTTCCTTGCAGAGGTTGACTTCTGGCAGAAGAGGCTAACTGTCCTTGGGTTAGCCCAACTTTGCTTTCATCCGAAGTTTCTAGAAGGAGGTACCTAACATGATGGCAAGTGAGGGAGCCCCAGCTGTGAGCAGGACCTGTAGCAGTGAGTCCTCAGGCAGCAGCTTACCTCACGGCTGTCTCCAGCACTTTGCTAAGCCCTTTGTTGTCAACTACCCCACAGACTCTAAACATCCTCTCAGATGGTTTTTTCTTCGTCTCTGATCTGCCTTAATTCCCTTATAAGAGGTAAAAGTGTTTTAAAAAAAATAGTATTGGGGCTGTTTTTAAGGAAAGTTATAAAAAGTAGAACTCTTACCAAGCTCGATTTCAAATACAGAATCAGATGTACCCCCAAGATGTCTACAATAAAGGGATCAAGGCTGAAGAATATAGACAGTGGAAGAAACTTCTGAGTTAGAGAAATCAGGGGTCTCTTTAGCTAATCTGAATAGACATGTTTACCTACAGGTCTAGTTGCAAGTCTTCTTAATGCACACCTATTCGGGTAGAAATTTAGCACAAAACCTGGGATGCTTTCCCATTTTCCCTTTGGTTTTATCTGCCCATAAACAAACACACATACGTTTGAAATGTGAAAAAAGCTTAAATTCTGTAGCAGCTTTTGTACAAATAATGGAAACTTTCGTAAAAACAGCTTTAAACACCCTGTTTGCCAAGTCAAACAATGTGCCAATTCTGTGAAAGCTGCTACAGGTTTTATGCTTGTCAAGAGTTGTGGAACCTGGGCTGTCTGACAGTCACCAGAGACTATTTAAATATAAGAATAATTACAATTTTATCAGCCACTTCTTAAGACTGTATTAAGGCTTCTGAATTAAAGGCCTCCCCTTGACGTGAGGTGCCTCTGGCAGCAAACCACACTTATTGTGACAGCCCCTCGTGTGTGCGTGTTACGCTCATCAACCCTCAGCCCCCTTTCAAGACCTCCTGATACTCGGGAATTTCTGTTGTTGCAGAAGGAATTTAAGGCCTATGTCCTCATCCATCTACCTTGTTCTGTACCCTTTTGGGTAATAGCATGTTTGAAAAGGTCATTGGCTGAGAACAGCATTGCTCATAGCAGAGTTCTTTTCTAGAACTATCCTTTCAGATGTTTTCAGTTGTTTGCTAAAAACAATCCTACAGAAGACAACAGAATTTTCATTATTTCTTAGACAACTCTAATAACAAAAACATGCTTGTAGGAAAAGATAAGAAGAAAGACCATTGCACTAAAGAAAGGAAGAATGACTGTCTTTTGAACTTTGGTGGTGACACTGACTGACACATATAAATGAACAAAATAACAAATGAAGCAATATAAATATTTGTTGAAAAATATTCAAAATGACAGGTTTTTTTATATTCACTATCTAAAGAGCCTTGGAATTTAACACTGTACAGTGAGACAAAGGCCACTGACTTATTTGACGTCATCATTTTACTGATAAAAATAATAATAACTTAAATCAAGGGCATACCAAGGGTAGGGAGGCAGGAGAAGTTGGCTTCAAGATCAGGCAGTAAAAGGATACATTTTTCGTAGAGTATTTAAAAACCCTTGAGGTAAAGAGCCTGGGTGGCTCAGTCAGTTGAGCACCCAACTCTTGATTTTGGCTCAAGATCTCAGGGTCGTGGAATCGAGCCCTGCGTCGGGCTCCACGCTCAGTGCAGTCTGCTTGTCCCTCTCCCTCTGCTCCTCCCCCTGCTCTCTCTCTCTCAAATATATAAATAAAAATCTTAAAAAAATAATAAAAAATAAAACCCCCTGGGGTACCTGGCTGGTTCAAACAGTGGAGCACATGACTATTGATTTTGGGGTTGTGAGTTCGAGTACCACACTGAGTGTAGAGATTACTTAAAAAAATAAACATTTAATTTTTTTAAAAAAATTGAAAAACAAAAAGTTAACCTGCTTTTTACTATCACCATGTTCTAGCAATTCTAAATAACATCAATAATAGTCCTCCCTAAAAAAAATCTGTTATAGGTCTAAGTTCTGAACTGCTATAGTGGTTACAGCTGAATTTTAATATTAATTTTTTAAAGCTTGTTTAAGTAATCTCTTCACCCAACATGGGGCTCGAACTCACAACCCCAAGTTCAAGAGTTGCTTGCGCTTCTGACTGAGCCAGCCAGGCACCCTAAATTTTAATACTATTTATGCAAACTTCAAATTAGCCCACTTTTATTACTTATTCTTTAATAAACATTTTACTCTACACAGAAAATAATTCAGAGAACTTAATGTTATGTGGTCAGGTCAGACACATGGAAACTCAGCGGCATTGTCTTTGCAAGACTAAGTTCGTAAGTAAGCTTACAACAGGGCACCTGAGTGGCTCAGTCAGTTAAACATCCAACTCTTGGTTTTGCCTCAGGTCATGTTCTCCTGGGTCAGGGGACTGAGCCCTGAGGGGAGCTCCACGCTCAGCGGGGAGTATGCTTGCAGATTCTCTCCCTCTGCCCCTCCCATCACTCTCCCTCTCTCTCTCAAAGAAATAAATCTTTAAAAAACAATTAAGATTACAACCACTCCAAAGTGTTCTATCTGGCTTCAAGTGTGGCTGGTGTCTCCAACTCCTGTGCTAGGACATATTCTTGTGCTTAAATAATGGGTTTGAAATAACTGATGGTAACACAGTGGGATAAAGACAAAGGAACAGAACTCAAGTTACTGTAATCTCTTCTTCTATAGGACCACTTGGAGATTTGTGTTGACTTTTTTTTCTTGTAAAAATAAAAAATGTAAGAGATATATATATATATATATATATATATATGCTGAAATATTTATTGTATCATTTATCATTTTTATTGACATGTCTATATGCTCCACATTCAATAAGAGAAAATTTCCTCTATGTATGCCCCCCCCAGACGTCATCATCATCAGTTATTATTTGTTTTGCTTTATGATTGTTGCTGAAAATAATTTTGTGGTATAGAATGAGGGCGTTAAGAATGATCTGCTCCAGGTGTCAAATGTGCTCAGTATGTCACTGACTTAAATAGGAGCTTTATGCAATTTACTGATGTCATTAGTTTCTTCTTTCTTCCATAGTGTAGTTATGATAAAAATGCACAATTTAGGAGACTGGGAGAAATTGCTGATCTCTTCAAGTTATCATCAGCTCAGAGGAAGCCAAGATTAAAAATGCCTAGAATTTTGAAGGCAATGTTTATTTGTGTGGGATTGAAGCACTCTTCCCTTTTGGAACTGAAAGAACTCATTTGAACTACCACAGGGAATTTCTGTATTTTGTTTTTGTGGTTCCAGGTTCCGTATTTGTGCACTTTGTTACTCTTTTCTTTTTCCCCTCCTTCCTCACATGGCATTCATGTAGATTTCCGTTGCGTGTGCCTTGGGAGGAAGGTGGGAGGGTTCTGAATCCGCAGAGATGCCAAGATCAGACCCCTTTGAGGATTTTAGTTGTTGAACTGATGATGTGCCTCCTTCCAGAAAGTATCGGTGGTGAGATTCCTTTGAATATCCTCATCTTGTATTTGAGCAGCTGGAGAATCAGCTGGCAAGTTCGTTATGAAGATACAAAAATGTCTCAACCCAGAGAAATGTTTGGTATGACCCGAGCGTTCCTTCTCTGTCAGCTGGGAGGGTACGCAACAGGGGAAGGTAAGCCCCGCAGCACACTGTGCGTGGCTCTGAGTCACAAGGATGTGACCCAGATGTACAAACCCACCACGTCCTCTTCAGAACCTTGCACGTCACTTACAAAGAAAAAGGCTTTATTTTTGTCTGCTTCCATACCGTTTTAAGAGCATTTTCATTTTTTTCCACGGAATTGATCAAATTCCATACAAGCTAAACTCTAAATTTCCTAAGGACCGGGCGCAAGCTAGAGCACTCTGGGCTCATTCTTAGATTTAGTGTGTACACACGTAAGCCCTTCTTGTTTCAGGTTTATATACAGTGTTACGCAGATTCGTGCCTATTCAGTTGTTAAGGTGAATTCTACTCTCCCTCACAATGTGGAATTTCTAATGTGAATTTTATTTCAACACTTAAAAGTTTAATACTGAAGGCAGAGATACGGTGCTAATAATAATTATGAAAGTTTAAATGGCTTTTGGGAGCTTAAGTAAAAGGAGATAATTTATTTTTGAAACATATTAGAACAAGGAACAGAGTGTCAGCATTCATGAGTTCCTTAACCACAGCCACGAACTATTTCAGCTTGTCTTGGTAAAAATTACTAAATATTTGTATCTGTTTCTCATCTGGAAAATGAAGGCACCCACCTGAAACAAAACCAACGGACCTGGACAAAATTATGAAATTATTAAAAAACAGACAACTAGAGGCACATTTATATAAAAATTCCTGAGTCTCCTTGTTATATTTTACAAATTGGGAACATATTTTTAGAACTTTAAGTGGTAAAACTGGCATCACAATATGGCACCAATATTATCTTACCAAATAAAATATTTAACTGGTTGATATACATGTTAGGAGATGAAGAGATCATTTAATATGTATAACATATTTCAAAGTAATTTAAGTGTTAGGATAAAAGATGCCATACAGTAAGGTAGTGTAATCCCGGTCTTCCTCTCTAAAGATTTACGTTTCATTTCTTTGTAAAGGTGTGTATACTTAACCTTGGTTTAAATCGTACCATGGTTTAAAATGATACCTTTAGTTATTTGTTTTTATGTCAAAAGGCATTTCCTAAGAAATAATACCTCCCAAATTATGTATGTTTTTAAGTTATAATTTGATCTTAGTCAATTGTCCCATTTCTAATACACATTAAAATTTACTGAATTAAATTCATTGAATAGCAACGTTTTAAGAAAATGAAGTGTTTGGCGTTTGGAGAGTTGTCAAAATGAGATGGTAACTGATATCTTTCGGTTATATTTCAGGGGCAATGAAAACATGTCATCTTGCTAGACATACCGCTCTTCAACAGGAAACTAATAATTCATCAATAATAAAGTTTATATAAAACTTCACAAAATCTGAAACAAATAGCGAGATCTACTTTCATTTACCTTTATAAAGGGTGAGGCTCAAAGGCCGTGGGGAACAGAATGATGACTATGTATTTCAGAGGAACTTATTCAATGTCCTTCCAAGACTTCTCTGTGACAGGTGGGCAAGAAAACAACTGACAAGTAGTCTGTGCTGGGGGAGGGAGAAAGAAAGAGGAGGGGAGGGGAATGCAAAGGGAGAGCCATCGATGCTCCCAACTCTGTTGGATCGTCCATACAACTCAGCTGCCGTGGAGGGAGCGGAAGTGGACTGGTCTTCTACAGAGACAGGTTTTACTTTTTCATTGAGGATTCGCAAGCGGATGATGGAAAGAAAATGCTCAGGAAATGACTTGGCTAGATGTACTACTGAATTACAGAGTTTTTCCGACCCTCTTCATCACTAACAATTTTGTACAGCCTATTTCACTCCCTGAATTTGAGATGAAGTTACTGCTCTTTCTGCTGAATTTCCATGAAGCAGGAAAGACTGCTGACTACCCACCATGGGAACTTATGGCTGTGCCCTTGAGAAGCTTCCAGGCCAGGTGAGCAGACAGACTTGCACAGGTGAAACAGAAAGCATTATGAAATGGGGAACACAGTTGTGAGACTTAGTGCTTAAAGTATTCAGAGAAGGGAATGAATTCTTCTGGCAGAAGTTATCAAGGTAAATTTCAAGCAGGAAGAGGGCATGTGAGTGGGTGTGAAAGTGTTTTGCTTAATATATGCAAAGATGACAAGGATTTTAGTGAAATAGCCAAATAAAATCAAACATAATGAAAACACATTATGACCAAATTATGCTGATTACATCTAATACGTTTTCACAAGGAAAGCCTCACGTAAAACAGGTTTTGATTCTACCTCCCCTAAAGGGAGCATGAAAATGAACTGGGCTCCTTTTTAGATACAAATTATTAGAACACTTCCCAAACTTTGCAATGTGAATGACATTTATAAGCCATAACTCTGAATGCTGTATTTCACGGAATGCATTTGTAACTGTAAAGCATAAAAGGTGATTGTTCATTTTATCTTATTAGAAGCTTCCCTGGCCTCATAGCAGGCTCATCTGGCCCCCACTTCATGCTCGAGTCATGCAGATTGGAGCTGACTCTCAATTACACCAAGTCTTTCTCCAAAGATGACAGTCCAAATACAGTAGAGATAAAATACATCAAGGTTTAAAATAGGCCCGTTCAGCCCCAGTGCCGCTTCATCATGAAATGATATAATTCACTGATGCCTCTGCCTAGCCTAACATATGTTCTATTCACAGCCCGCGTCACTCTTCATTTGTAATTATTTCCCTTTTTTTTCCCCTTACCCCATCTTGTAATACTTTGCTTGGTTGAAGACAAATACTGAGAGGCAAAGAGTATTATCGTATGATGACCTGTTCCAGGGTGTTAAACCCCTGTCAAGGTTTGATTTTAACGTGGAGTATTGATGACAGTACATCAGTTCAAGCATCATGTCCTGAATTAGACTATATTAATTATCACTTGAGAGCAATATGCATGAAAATGTGGTTTCATTGACTAAAAGGATCTGACTGAATAAAAATCCATTTCTCATCTGGTTGCTTATGGATAAAGACATTTTTTTTCTCTTTGCCTTGGATTGTTCTTTATTAAATATGATTTTTATATGATTGTATGAATAAATTGTCTTACCCAACAACAGAACTGGAGAGTTTTAAACAAAGAAAATTTAATGGGTTGTCTACTCTTGGCATGTCTCTAACAATGTATTCTCAGTTAATTTAGGCATATTATTTACAACAACGGCCAAAAAAAAAAAAGTTCTTATTTTCAGCATGCCCTACCTAACTTGAGAAACTAACTATGAGAAAGAGGTATTTTCAAATTGTTGCCTCCTTCATTTAAAGGAATGAAAGTTGTAATTTACAGTTATTTTTGGATGCTGGAAGAGCAAGGAACTCAGTCAGCTAACAACCACACTTAGGAATGAAACTTAATATTACTCTTATTTTCTGAAAAAAAAAATGACATTCACATGAAGAGCTTCAATGATAGACAAAGTTAAAATTATTTTAAGTTCAACAAACACACGGGTGCATATATATACATTTATTTGCTAGGGAGATAACTTGGTAACAGAAGAGCCAAACAACCAAGGCCTAACTTTTACTACACGGTGCTCTAAGTGCTTACAGTTTCCACTTAGTTCCACGTCGGGCTTGAAATTTCCCCCCAATGGCCTTTTCAGTAAAAGTTTCACAAAAGGTCAAGTTAAATTTGCAGTAGGGAATTTTAAAAATTGCCAGTATATATTTCATCATAAAGAGGAATTGGGGTCCTATAGAATAGAATATTCTAATTCAACTGGGCAAGGTAAAGGAGCTGTCACAACTAAAACAACTCATTTCCAGGGTCCTTTCTACTAGGATGTCACTATTATAATGTCACTAAAAGCATTAAGCGGGTCCTACCAGGAAGGGAGGAAAGCTGTGGTCATTTGTCCATGGCAAGGCTTCCCACACTCCTACCTAACTGTCCCTGGTAAAGTGAGACCCGAGTTCCCAGGGTGTGCGACACACTCAGGTCACCAGGGTGAGGCTTGGTCACAAAGAGATTAATCAGGCTGCATGCTAACATCACCTTGATCTTAGAAAACAATTGATTTCTCACCCTATTCTTTGAACGGTAATCATTGAATACTGCCATCAACATTAGCTCATGCCCAGAAAACAAGGCCCAAGTGATGTATATCTATCTGGCCTAGAAAACATTTAATAAACTTCACCTTTGCTTCAAGTTACAAATAATTGAGTTTACTAAAAATTCAGAACGTGGGAAGAAAAGAGTATTTTTACAGAGCAAGTACTCAGTGTGGTGGAAAGAGCACTAGGATGGAAGTTATAAAAGTCATGGTACAATCTGGCTCTGCTACTTATGAGTTATGTGAAGCCAAGACAAGTCACTTCTGGGATTGTTATAAGTGAAGGTGCCTGATCAACACTACTGGGTGCCTGAACCCAGTAGCGTTGCTCCTGCTTTGAGCCTGGTATGAGGGGTGACTGGTCTTGCTGGATCTCATTTACCTGTGGTATTATTAGTTCCACTGACACTAATAGTTCCCACTTGCTCTTTTTCTCTCTTTGCTTTTTGGTTGGTCAGTGACCCAAGTGAGCCATTCAAGGACCTATCTGACAACAGTCAACACACACACACACACACACACACACACACACACTGGCCTTGAAGGAAAGAAATTTTCCCATTTTAAATTATTTGAACATTAACCAGTTTAAAAATAAAAACATTCCAGAACTGAAAATATCCCGCCTGCCCTTGGCTATCATATTCTGAGTTCATAACTCTACAGTTATCACAAGGCAAAGGATAGTCCATAAAATCTTACAAGTTCTAAAAATAAAAACACACTTGTTATTTTGGGATTAGTAACATAATTCTCTTCATTCACAAAATCCAAACCCTCCTGCACTAACAAAGAATTGATTTAATTACCCGTTAACATCTTGTATACCATCAACACGTTTTAAAAACCTACCTTAAAACAAAGGTTAAGTTTAAATAATATGCCCTGACTTTTTACTTCTCTCCAATACAAATTCCAATGTAAATTTATGGAACCAGAAAATACAGAACAATTACTTTTGTTCTAAAGTCAAAATACTGCGTTTAACCATAGAAAAGTAGAATTTAAGTTTTCATGTCACTTTAAGCCATTGAAATACTGTTTCTACTCACTTATATTAATGAAATGACCGACTTTACTGATTCAGGAAAGTCTAAAGTCTAAAGGCTTAAAGTTAACTTGTAAAACAAAAATTTCTCTCTCTCTCTCTCTCACACGCACACACACACACACCCTACCTTTCCTGAGGGCTATAAAAAAAAAAAAAAAAAAATCTCCTTCCCTGCTAGTGAACATAGCCTATCATGTGACTATGATACCGTCAGAATGCCGTGTTTCACAGCCACCACAGTGTAGGACTGACATATGACATTTATAAAATGTCAGAACCCTTCCCCCAATTTTTATAGTCAATCCCCCGGTAGGGTTTCGAGATGTAAAATGAACTAAAGGCAACACTGTGCTCATTAGTCGAGCCACTTCTGATACATTACGTCGATTGACAATGAACCACTGTGATATCAAAGTGCAGGTGTAAAAAATAATAAGGCAACTGCTTGTGTAACAAAATCTCACTAACTGAGAATGTGTAATAAATATGCAAGGAGGCAGTTTTTTATTCATTGAAAGTGTGGCATGGTACATCAAACATAAAACCCAAGAAAGGGTTTTGACATGCCAAACTCAATTAAAATTTGTTTTCATGACTATCAACAGAGAAACTCAGTAACTTATTTGTGAATGTAAAAGGTGATTATGCAAGTACCAGTAGAAGGATTCAAAGATAGTAATAGATTCAGATAGTGCCAGAAGCAGAACTAACGTCCAAGTCGTGCTATCACTTTTAATTTTACTAAGTGATAGAAAACTTGTCATAACGGAAATGATTTTACTACACTTAAAACCTGTCTTACAGACCTCCTATCTACTGGAAGAATAGATGCGTTACTACCTCACCATGAACTGCGCCTCACCTCTCCAATGGCCCACGTTCCTAATGCTTTAAAAAAAAAATCCCTAGGGGCAGCTGGGTGGCACAGCGGTTAAGCATCTGCCTTCGGCTCAGGGCGTGATCCCGGCGTTATGGGATCGAGCCCCACATCAGGCTCCTCTGCTAGGAGCCTGCTTCTTCCTCTCCCACTCCCCCTGCTTGTGTTCCGTCTCTCGCTGGCTGTCTCTATCTCTGTCGAATAAATAAAATCTTTAAAAAAAAAAATAAAAAATAAATTAAATAAAAAATAAAAAAAAAATCCCTAAAGGGGAAAACTTAAAATAATTAATAAAGCAAAATGGTGGTAACAATTTGAATAATGTATTATATATCTATATCTATATCTATATGTAATCTATCTATCTATATATATATATAAAAAACCATATAACCGGTTTTACTGAGATAAAAAGGAAACATGAGATCTGAGAGTTTATTTCCTATAAAATTAATTACATCACTAATTTCCCAAATCAAGAATATATTTAGATTTTAAGGCCTTTGAGAATCATCCAGAGGAATAAGTATACCATTAGAACTGTAAAATCCTGAATTCAGAAGATAAATACGCTGGAAAAGAGTTTGTTTCGTTCTGATATGCCCTCATCATTTACCAATCAACAAAATGACTTAGTGTAATGCACCATCTGGGCAATTCCAGAACCACGTTAAAAGGTTATGGAAGTAACAGCCAGATTTTTTTTTTTCACATGAGGGAAATGTCCACTAGAACTTTTGATGAAATATTTTACTTTCACAGGATGCTAGGAATCCTGACCGGGTAGGTAGGTTCTATCCATTGTACTCACTAAACCCTCAATTTAATTTGATAATAAAAATTTTTTAATAAACTCAGTGATCTTTAATGGATCATTTTGAGAAAATATAGATATTAAAGGGAAATTATCAAGATATCATTAATAATACTGATATCAATATTTAAGTATGGATGCGGTAGCAAACATTCCTTTCTATAAGTTTTTCAGGTAATCTCCTTAACAATGGTAAATAAAAGCACAAAGGAGAGAACACATCACAGTCTTGGTTTTCAAACTTCAGTATGCAACCAAACCATCTACAGAGCTCGTTACAAATACAGGCGTCCAGGTGTCATTCCCAGGCATTCTGATGAGGTACCTCATGAATGGGGCTTGGGTTTATATATCCATACCCATCTCTGCAGGTGATTCTGACAAATATCAACACTTACTACAATTCTTTCACATTACTGATAAAATATTTCACAGGACATCTTGTTACATCTTCTCAGGTGGATTTCTAAAAACCTCCATATATTCTACGTTCATGTGTTTATCATTAATCTTTAAGCTAACTCCTCCTTTTCATAGAAAAAAAAGTAAGCATATGGGGCTTTGGATTAAAAAAAAAAAAATGAAGTGTGAAAAATACTTAGTTCCTCCCAGTATGCCTCCTCTCACGTTAGTCTCAGCTCCTGATCATAGACCCTCCCCACCACCACCACCATCACTAATGCACCCCGTCAAGTCTGATCCATGATGTCTATTCAACTGCTATGGTTTTATAACTCAAACATCAAAAATATTGTTTACCCTGTCGCTGTGCCTCCAAACCCAAGGAATCCAAGGATAATACCTTCCTGTGGAACGTAAGGTTCCAATCTGTCTTTCCAGCCTACTTCTCTTCTACTCCAGCCAAATGGTTTGCTTATGGTCTCCTCAAAACGCTCTAAACTTTTCAGCCTTTGGATCTTTGCTCACATCATTTGCTTTATGCTAACAACCATCCCTGTAAATTTGCATCCATCTGAACCCAGTTTCATCTTCCAATTCCAGCTCCCATTTCACGTCTTCCAAAATTATATAATGACTCCAAACCAAAAAGAGAGACTGCCTTCCCTCTGGGTCCTCATAGAATCTCCTTCTATTTGACACTTACCACACAATATACTGTATTTCATTACCTTCATTTTTTTTTCTGCCAAATATGGTAATATTCCTTCACCTTCTTAATTTCCTTTAGTGCTTTTTGGAAATCTCATTTGCAGGAAATATTTGTTGATTGGTATAACAGAATCACTTCTTCAGTAAGATACTAAGAATCAAATTTCTGTTGGTAGACTAAAAGAGCTACAGGAGGGAAGAGCCTGGGTCATTTGCACTGCAGATAAGCAAGGGTTTAATTATATGGGGTAGAGTGAATGGAGATTTTAAAGGGTTTTTCTATAGTAAATTTTTCAGCATCACTGCCACACAAATTCAGGTGTTATTCATAGCAAAATGAAATTAATTCAACCAGCATCTCTTGAGTGTTACTGTTAACAGCAAGACACCCTGGCTTCAGGTACTGCCGGAGCAGTCACTCTGTGATCTCTCAGGAACGGACACAGTGCTTTCTATTACATTTGGAATTTCTTTTCTATTCTTAAACTGATTTAAATTAGAACGTAAGCACTTGTGGGAGAAAGAGTGGTAAGATGTACCCCCTTCCTCAAGAAGCTTTCAATCTAGTACTGGTTTAAAAGCTCAAGGAGCCTACCACTCAGTTACTGGGTTGAAAATAAAGGGAAGTTAGTAAAATTCCAGAAGGAAAAGAAATTATATATTATAATGATATTTAAAGCATATGGTTTCTGTATTCACACAGAGAAATGTAAACATAAATTTAAGGGTGTCTAGATTTTCTATTCTTTCTTTCTTGGTAAAAAGAAAGAATTCTAGTGTTTTAAGATGGTATTATTCATTTTTTGACTTGTTCAATCAATAAATATCAGAGTGAATAACCGCATTCACTCTTTCATTCAATAAATGTGTAAGGACTGGCTTCCTGCAAAATGTTTCCTTCCATTTGTCCAGGGATAGATTCATGTGCTCAAACTTAAGTGGCCTTTAGGCCATTGCTCCTTTTGGTGAGATCGGATAGAATGAAAACCCTTTCCATTCAGGCTCTTCTCCTATACCCAGAAGGAGATGATTTTGCCATAAACCACACCTCTGAACTTGGATTTAAAGGCAACATATGGGTGCCCGGCTGGCTCAGTCGCTTAAGTGTCCGACTCTTGCTTTTGGCTCAGGTTATGATCTCAGGGTCCTGAGACCGGGCCCTGTGTGGCCCTCCGCCTTGGGCGTGGAGCCTGCTTAAGATTCTCTCTCCCTCTCCCTCTGCCCCTCCTTCCCTGCTGGTGCACACACACACGCTCTAAAACCAATAAAAATAAAGGCAACATACACCACATTGGCAAATATCTCCTTGAAAGCTTGAAACTGGCTACTTCCATTCTCAGCCATGACTCAGTGCTCTCTCCATTCACTCTGGTCATGTTTTTCCATTATTCACATTCATTACTCTCTCACCCCCTGTATTATAGGCTCCTTTTCGGTATCAACAATAACAGTTTATGTTACATCATCCTGAGCAATTAGCATAGTGCCCTGTACCCAAGTATTCAGTAAATGGTAGTTAAGTGGCTGAAAATTTTAATGGAAAACACGGTGCTGACTGCGGTGTTGTGGGGATGCTAGTGTGGAATGTGAGGACATCTACGGCATAGTTCTGCTCCCACAGAATTTCCATTTTAGCTGAGGAGACAGAAAACACGTTCTCAATGGGGCGCCTGGGTGGCTCAGTCGTTAAGCGTCTGCCTTCGGCTCAGGGCATGATCCCAGGGTCCTGGGATCGAGCCCCACATCAGGCTCCTCCGCCGGAAGCCTGCTTCTTCCTCTCCCACTCCCCCTGCCTGTGTTCCCTCTCTCGCTGGCTGTCTCTATCTCTGTCAAATAAATAAATAAAATCTTAAAAAAAAAAAAAAAAAAAAGAAAGAAAGAAAACACATTCTCAAATAACTAATCAAAAGATGAAGTACTTAGGGTCACAGAAGTGGTACCAAGGAGGTGCTGCGAGAGCTCAGAGGCGGCAGAGAGGACTTCCAGCTGTTCCGTGGCCAGAGTCTGTTCAGGGCAGCGAGGATTACAGCACAAAAAAAGACTGTGCTTGCTGCAACCAGATATACAAACTCACGAGTGGGGATGAGACAAACACACAGTGTCTGTTAAAATAAAAACCCGAAGACGTACATAGTGGACCCAGAAGGCGTGACACAGTGCTGGACTGTTTGCCAAACACGCCCGTGGTGCAAGAGTGTCTGGGAAAGGCTTCATGGAGGGAGAGGCTCACTGTGAACGAAGCCTTCAGCAAGGGGCAGAATGACTAGATTCAAAAGGAGGGCTTTGAGACATAGGACCTAACACTGGCAATGTCTCAAAAAGGAAGTTGAAAGGAGGAGATGCTATCCTGTTGCTTCTCTTTGTACAAATCAACCATCTAGGGCCTGAGGTAGGGCTCATCAGTTCCCTCCAGTGAACCCTAAACAGGGAAAGAAAAGGCAAGTGGATGAAACCCCACATGGTATCAACAGCAGAGAGTGTTTGAGTTGCTCTGCTGGTGGACACTAGCTCTGGATGTCTTTAGTCTTTGACCAGGGCATGCGACGGTGTGCCCTCTGCTCCCTTGATCTTGCTACCTCATATGAGTCTGTTAAAGCCATTATCCCTTATTTTAACTCGCTTCCGACCTCTGACCCTTATGCCAGATAATTGACATATTATGTGAAATTTTTATGAAACTATAAAGGATCCCTTTAATGAAAGATTAAAAAGTGTTATAAAATAATTGTGAAGAACAAAATTGACTATGTATACTACAGTAATATGCATCCGGAAAAATTCATGGTATTCATATTATATCTTAAGGTAAAATGCTTATTTTTTTCTCTGTAAAACTTTACACTTTGCTTGTTACAGCTCCCAGATGATGAACCCTTACATTTTCAGAACATTCTCACTGAAAAGGAATCAGACACTCCTTGGTCTATCTTTGGTTCCTATTCTGAATGGCTTCAAGATGTAGGCTAAATGTTTTTTCTTCCATTTTAGGTTTTGTCATTGAGATATTTGCAAAAAAACAGAGTTAATTGAGTTTAATGATTTTATTTTTATGTACATCATTGCTTTTAAGTAGATTGCTAAAGAAAAAAATTTATTCATACTAAAATATTATTTTTTGTTGAATGGATGTAAAAATGTGAAAGTAACATGGTGAAAAAAACCAGAACAGGCTCAACTATTTAGCATACCACAATAAATTATGTCAAAGTAAAATTACTCAGAAGTAATTTTTCTTATCAACAAGCCGTAAGTATTAACTTACGGTAAAGTTATCTCCAGAAATAATGTGCCAAAGAAAAAAAATCTGACAAATTATTGAATAAGAAACGCGTATGAACTCTACTCTAGAATCCCGTTATAACAATTTGGAAAGATTTTCAAAATCCATTATATATAATACATAATGAAAGCTTCTAGTTTCGTTTTGAAAAGCTTCTTGTCATGTGCTTATTTCATCAGAAAACTCAGACAACCATAAGATTTTCATAATGGGTTCCTTAATTGCACTTAATATGACTGACTATACACGGAAGAGACATAGTATCCATGTATTTATATCAAAATAGCATGCAAACTGTGGCGCATATTAAAAGTATGCGGGATCTACTTTTGTTTTGTGAAAGTGTAGAAAATTTGTAAATAGCAAGGGTGACCTCCAGTGTGCAATAGGTTTATGCCACTGCAGTTTTTGCAGTAACAGAAACAGTGCATTGGTCTATACCAGCTCTCTGAGAGTGCTAAAGAGAAGGGGAAAGGGAATGTTCTGTGTCAAAATGAGTAAGTTCAAAGCACCTGCTTTGTTTTAGGTCTTTCTTTCTTTCTTTCTTTCTTTCTTTCTTTCTTTCTTTCTTTTTTTTTTTTTTCTAAAGCTTGTGATGTTGCTTGGAACCTGAAAACACAACAAGCATTAAACTATGGGAAAACAATAATCTATGACGAATGAAAGTGAAAAACACTATTTCTCTTATACATGATCTAATTAGGGTTTCTTCATCAAGGCTTAGAAGTAAGTTGAGTTTAAGTTTTTTGAAATGAAAATTCAAAAAGGTCACCCTTTCAATGTACCACACTGCCATGCAAAGAGGCGAACCACCTGACATAATTTCTAGGCACTGATACTGACACTTACACCAAGTAACACACACCACCAAAATCAAACTTAAAAGGCTTTTCATAAAGTCTTCAAGATCAAAAGCTTTTCACTGCAGATAAAATTTCTTTTTATGAAAAGCTAATGGCTTGCCACATTGTATAATATAATTTATATTTGTCTCTAATCTCAACACAATAAAAACTATTCACATGAAAAGAAAAAGCATGGTGCTTTCCTTACAGGCCAATCCAACGTCACTCATTTCTGCTTTTACACCGTGATAATACATATTATCCAAAGCCACTAGGAGATTTTTCTTTGCAAATTTTTTTATTTTCATTTCTGTACCTGGTAAACAGCCTAACTTTGGGGGGATGCGGTTTCTTTTCAAACCATTTTGTTAGTAAAACATCAAGTTCTGTCTTTGCTAACCAGACCACACAAAGATCTAATTATATGGGTGCCCACCAGAGCCCCTGCCTGTCACAGTCAGTGTCACTCAAGCTCTGTCACTCTTTCCATTCGGCATCTCCACTTTCAAAGGTCTAGACCGTGGACATGAAAAATTTGCTCCAGGCTGACTCTTGGCATAAAAGGTAGAAGGCTAAAAAAGAATTGCTTTTTTATGAATATTCATAACAATCAGGGTGGACTTCTTGAAGTTCCTAGACAGGGAAAAGTGTAACATAACTGCTTGTAATCTGGTTTGTTTACATATTTTATAATATGCATTGTGTGCATGAAGCATGTATAACTGATAGAATTTAATTAATGAATTAAAATTCGCATTGGTGATAATATGCTCTAATTTTCATAAACTATGAAATTCCCAAGTATGGTGTAATCTAAGACATAATTATTCCTTTGGACTTGTTATGATCTGTCATGTCAAGAGTCTGCGTGCTACCTGCTAAGAAATGTCTGAGCAGGCCCTGACATGATGGACCCTAATGGCTCCAAAGGAGCCATTATCATCTATTGTGTCAATATTTTGCGTGCTAAAGAGGATCCACAGAAGAGTTTTAAACCAGGCCTTTGCCTATCAGACAGTAATGATGACTCAATCTATTATGTCAATAATATGGAATAAAAAAGTCATTCCCCTGAATGTACACAATTACAGTCGTAGGCGTGTTTTGTCAATGATCTGCTTAGAATATTCTTTGAGTACTCTCAGAAGACTGCATTTTAAAAATCTTGCTAGATTAAGTTTTTTCTCATCCTAAAAATTTGCTTTTGAATGTCATTTTACATGTGGCAAATATCATAAAAGGGTTTGGATCTCAAATTAAATTCACCTGATCAACTAATTTTCACAAACTCCTTTTAAATCATTAGATTCACCAGGCTCCCCCAAAGCATTTTTAGGCAACTTTGTAAATAAAGAAGATGACTCTTAGCTTTCCTCCCATAAGGAAATGAATCAAATTATCAATGCAGCTTTGACCTCAGCCCCCACCATTACGTGTAGGTACCACAAGGGGCTCAACAATGGAAATATGTTAGTACTCAACACAGTCTATATTCCCTAATCAAAGGAGGGAGAATTAAGGCCAAATATCAGAGTCTACATTGATTTTTGAAGATATGATTATAAATGATTTTATTTTTAGAACAAGTAATTTGTTAAAAAGTATTAGAATTCTGTTTGACTTCTGGCATCAATCTTGAATGTTGATTATGTCTTTAAATACTAAGAACTATTAAATGATGTTTAAGAACACAGAGGGTATCTGTAAAATATGTAAACAAGAAAAAGCACGAATTATAGTCCAATATGACTTCTCCCAAAGCAACATTTTAAGACTAGGGAGAAGAGGGTAACTTTCACAGTTTCATATTAACAATATCCTAGTTATTTGTTAAAAACTCGCACTGGCAAAATGCCAGCTATATTCATGCACTGAGTCGAAGATTAAGAATTTCAAAAAACAGTATCAAATGTCTTACATTTAAAACAGGAATTCAAATAATATGTTTCCTTCTGTAATTTTATACAAATAGGTGAAGTATCATAAAAAGTAGATACAGTGCTTTTGTGTATTGATTTTTAAGAAATAGTTTCTCAGATGTGTCAGACATGCCTATATTTTTGAGTAAAAGAGGTTTTTTTTTGTTTTTTTGTTTTTGTTTTTTTAAATCTTGGCTCTGTTCTTATAAGGCAATGTTTTGGCAAAGTCGGCAAGTTTCTTAAATGAAGATCTTTTTTTCCCCTTCTGGGTATCAGGAGACCATTTTAATTCACTCACCCGCTAAATTCTCAAAGGGACTGGTGTATATGGTAACATAGGAGCCAATATCCTAGCTATCAGTTTTCATACAGCCTAGCTGGACCTTTACATTACGGCTGCCCCACATTTATTGTTCTTTCATTGCATCTGTCAGCATTTCCTGACAGCGCATTATGGAGCACATGGCTACTAAGTCAGTATCAATCAGTCCACGATCATGCAGATATAAGTAGCAGACTATTGATAATGGGCCTTAAATCAGATCATCATGGTTTAAGCATAAGATTCTTAAAAGGCAGCAACCTCACGGGAACTCCTACTTGCCTGCACCTGTTACAAGCCCTACAACCCAGTCTCTACTACCTACCACCTACAACTTCCCCAAAGGAAAAACAAGCAAAAAACAAAACAGGATCCATTAAATACACATGCACCGTAACACGTTTCACCATGTAAAATGAAGCATGAAGCAAAGGTGGCAATTAATACAACTTTCACTTATCTCTCTAAAAAAAAAAAAGAAAAAGTGCAGATGTATGGTATCTCCCTTTACACTAATGAACCCACCCCCCCACACTGAGCCCCATATACACCTCACACTGACAACGGCAGTTTTGTTGTGCTTTGGAAATGTCTTACTTCAAAAGCATTTCAACTTGATATGGCCATTTAACCAGAAAAGTGAGTGAATTCATGAGTTTAGAGGTATGCTACACCAACGCAAGGCACCATGTTAAAAACAAAGGCATCTAATTTTTCCCAGACATAAATAATAAAACAAAAAAGGAGTTGCATGCAAATTTAGTAACATAAAATTTAAGGTGATAAACAGAATGGAGGCTGGCTTCTTGTTTAGTATTCCTTAGTTATCACCATAATTGCTGCATGTCTGTCATCACCAGCAAAAGAAAAAAGTGTCTTTCTCAGCTGCTCCCCTGCTTGTTTTGTTCGCTGTATTCTTGTAAAGTGGGAGAAAATAAGTGTCATTTAATGAATAGTGCTATTCTTTGTCTGACAGCTTCATATCTGTTAGGTGTAGGAGGCCTAGTACTTTCTTTTTCTGATAATGTTTTTGACAGTGTGCTAAATTCCTCCCCCAAAAGGCCGGCGTGTATATTCTGCTAAAAGGGGCTTCATCTATCCTGAATGGGTGCCCTCTTTTAACCCCCTTCAGCTTCTGTTCTTACATTAATTGAGCTGATCAGATTGAGCATATGAATTTGTCTTTGATGTATTCGTATGTTTAGTTGACGTTGCTCTCTCTCTCATTGGCAGCGGACAGAGCTCTCAGACAAATAGGACTGTTGCCATGGTAACAGGCAATAGCTAGGGATCTCTTGAAAAATATTTTTATTTCAAAATTCAAACTGGAAAATTCTCACTGGATATGGTTCTCAGTTCTAAACGTGTCATATCTAATGATGAATGCAATTAGGAATCCCACCAGTGTTTTAAATAATAAATTAGCCTAATTTTCTAGGCCTGGCATGATGACATACAAATACTAAAAAGGCGTCTTCTTTTTTAAAATCCGTGACAAAGGACTTATTAATGACTTTTGTTCTTAGGATTTCAAATTAAAACGGATGGTAGGCTAATGATAGCGCTTTCTATCTGCTGAAAACCAGAGGCCTAGAGGTAAACTTGTTTTTTTTTTTTTAAAGAAAACACTTCAAGCTGCTCTGATATTTGGTTATTTCATAAAAAAAGAAAAGCAGGTGTAGAAATCCTTCTATAAATGTTGAAAAGCTATAGCAGTTGGTAAATCTCAGTGGATAAAAAATGCCCATGGCCATTTTTAATTACTGAGCATGAAAAAAAGGGATGGAGGGTAAACATAAGTTTCATAGATCACGATCATCTTACAATGGTGGAGTTTTCAAATTCTGCTACTTTATTTGAAATAGGAAGAAAAAACAAATACTTTGATATATGATATAAATTCTCTTTTTAAAACAATTTATTGGTGATTAGACAATTCCAGTTATATTAACTATTATTTCCCCCCAGTGTGGGCCTTGGAGAACAAGGAGAATCACTCTACAGTAGGAGAGTTTCAAGAATCTGACATTATGTGTAACCACATTATAAAGAGGGTTATTAAAAACAAACTAAATTTTTCTATTCCTTAAACTCTACAATTTAACATTGTTCAGTTCTTTGGTATCTGTTTTTCAAAACTGTGTTATATGTCAAAATACAGAACTTTGCTTTTTGATATTAACTAATTGGCAATGGTGCTACATTCTTTAATTTTGAGTTAAAACAGTCCACACATTAAAAATCAAAGCAAATCTTATGTATAGTTTGGGTTTGCCTGAAGCAAATAGATCTTACTCAAACTTTAGAACATCAGCACACAAAGTAAACAACAGTGAGGTTAAATTAAATCCAAAAGGTAGTGGGTGTCTATAGTACTTGAGTGTTCCCATGTTAAATACGGCTTTACATCTGTACATATAAAATAGTTTGTGCTTAAAGCAAAAGATAGAAAAAAGCTAAACCTAAGATGTCAGCAGTTGCTAATTTCTATTCTTTCATTATTATTTTCTAAATAATAATTTTGTTATTATGGTCAAAACAGGATAGGACTATGAGAAGTTTTATTCTAGGTTCTTCCACTAAATCACCTGAAATATTACTTTTTCATCAAAAATTGAAGTGTAGTATTTCCCAAAATACCTCCCCCCTACCCCCACCCCACAAACACCCTGTTATATGAAAAGTGCAGGGGACTAGCAAAGAACATCTCGACTTGATTGATAAGCAAACATTTCTCCTCTTGACTGTATTCCTGTTTCATCCAAAAACCCACAGTGAAGACGGTAAATCCAAACTGACTGAAGAGTTCACGTGGATAGCTGTGGCCTCCTGAAACTCTCCGGGAGGTGGGCATAGACTGGGGCGGGAGTGGGGCGTGGGGTCCAGGCATGCACCACACCCTGCCTGGCTGTCCTGACGGTCATACAGAAATAGTTCACTCTGATGAAGCGGATATTCCATTTCTTCCTCAATAAAGCTTCAGTGGTTTTCTGAGTTGGGGAAGTATGTCTGCTTTGCACTATTGCAGAGCGATTAAAAACAATTTTAAAAAATTTCTTTTGTTTTTGAAACTACAAAGGTAATTCAAACCCACCACCCAAAAGCCAAAAAAATCCATGTGTCCCTTCAGCTCTGAAGCTAACCACCCCATGTGAAAAGAACCACCGCCTTAAAAATCAACAATTGGTTATGCATTCCTTCAGACCTCTTTGAATGCACCAATTTTCATTTACCTTCCACTTCCTGACCCATGATAATAAGTGGTATGAGAAAGGGAAAAGACAACAGGAAAATTTTGATTCTTTTTCCTACGTCTACACTAGGTAGTAAGACTGGAGAAACAATACTGTTTCACTTCTCAGTCACAATCAACAGCCACAATTCTGGAAGAGGGAGGAAGGGAACTCGGTTCCCTCTCCACCACTGTCACAACCCTCCAAAGAGCCTGAAAGTCACAATCCACAATGTCCTCCCAGTGTTCCGTGGTCTGAGAGCCGCTGCCCTGACGTGACTGATAATCCAGAAGCGAGAATACGTACTCCTCACCGGAGTACCAGATTGCCGTGCTGGGTGGGAGAAGGAAAGCCCTGCCTTTCAGAGCTTAAAATATTTTGAAAATACAAAGCGAGATGATGCCAGTTCTTTTGCTCAGCAGCACAGATCTACTCCAAGTACAGAGTGGCTCATTGACTTTGGCGCTCAAGGCTTACATCAGCTCCATAGGCGTCCAGCAAGCCAGAACAGAAGCTAAGCACGGAGTGACTGAAACCCCTGCTGCATTCCACCAGAAAACGTAAGGCAGCACCGGGCAGTGGAGAGAGACCTAGATCTGGAATCAGAATGACAGGGTCAGACGTTTCTCACTAGCACTCAGACCTTTAGTGACCTTCCCGAGTTAGAACATCTTCATCTATAAAACAGGGATCATGGTATCAGCCCTCCTCCTAGGGTTTTTGTGCAGGGAAAATGAGATAACAAATACGAATGTTTTCAAGTGTGCTTTAAATATATATAGCTTGCACTTGAACCTTACGTTCTCTGTATTTTAAAAGTTAAAATCAAGCATATTGGTTTTGCCATGTAAGCTGCATTTCTCCATAAAATCTTCAAATTTATACTGAACAATCACAGAGAACTAATGTAATTCTATAATGTATCACCTTACAATATAAAATATCTTTAACTTTAAAACCTATTACTTATTACGAAAAGTAGTTTTTAGACCATAATTAACTTAAAAATGTCTAATTCCTATGTACCATTTGTTTTCTGCAGTGGAATATGCTTTTGAATTCATTAATTTAGAAAGAGAAATTAGTCAAAGGCAAAAAATTAAATGTTCTGATTCAGTAAATTATAATTAAATAAAACTGCTTAAGAGTAATACACAAGAATTTAGTTTGATATAAAATTTCTACCTTGCCTATTTCAGAAAAGTTAATTTAGATCCATCATTAATTACGTCTATTACAGATGATAGGTAAACATGTATACCATATCGATGTATATATAATAGATACAAAATTAGGCAAGGTGGCTGTAAATACACAAAGCAGCTCTTCAATTATAAGTGGATTAACTCTGGAAGTTTATTGTAAATTGCTTATTAACAACTTGGGAAATACCTTCTCACAGAAACAACATTAATAGGATGTGGTGGATCCAAGCTACCTCAGAAAAAAAGTCCAACTGACCCATGATTTACCCCAGAGATTAATAACCATACAGGGACAAGAATTTCTTATAGAAAATACACATCTGCCCTTGCTGGCAACACCAGGCTCTTTCACTGATGATTGGAGAATTGGAAAGGGTGAGTGGTAGAACAGACTGAGCTCAGAGTACGGAGAGCAGATGCCAATTTATTTACTTTGGGGGGGAAACCAAACTCAAAAGATCAGAACAGGAATAAAGAATAGCGGCAGAGACTACCTCTGCTATCTGCTGATACATAATGAAAGGTTAATCCTTACAGCCAAAATATCAGGCAATAGCAGAACTAAGCCGCCTGGGATCTGTGGGCTGAGAGGAGGTAGAGGAATTAGGACGGGACCAGGAGCACTGGCACTACAGCAGCAGCAGCAGAAGGAAAGAAAGGAGGAGGCCGAGGAGGGAGGTTTTCCTCCTCAGACCACCAATTCTGGTCCCCCTAGCGGTTGTCCTGGGTTAGTCATCCATCCACCCAAGAGTGAAGTGAGAAGCGCCCGGAGAAGTCAGAGAGTAAGGGAGGTCCATCTGTGTAGACGGTAGAACCAAGCCGGTACTGTGGGAGAGAGGGAGCGCACACAAGTCCAAGGGCTGTGATTAGCAGAGCGATACCCCCAGCTACAGTGTGTCTAGGACTTTGTGATCTCAGTGACAAAATCAAGAAGGACCCAAGGGAGATGGACAGGGCACTGAATCGCTCCCTACCTCCAAGCCAAGTGGGTCTCTTGGGATGCCCCATTCTCCTAGCTCTCTTCCTACTCCATTCCCATCCTCTCTCTGTGACCTAACAGCATCGTCCTCTTCCCGACTTTGCCACATCAGAGTGTCCAGGGCCTCAGGCCTCAGTCAGAATGACCCTCATCGACTCCATCACAGCTTATAAATATCCTCTCAACTACCATCACCACCACCACAGTAATTCCGCTCCTGGTCTCTGCTTTGACTTCCATGTAACCATGTCCATCTCCTACTCCATTTTCCTAGATGTCTTAAACGCATCTCCAACATAATACGTACTGAACAGAATTCTAGATTTCTCCCCCAAATTCCATCCTCCCTAGGTTTCCTCATCTCAGTAAATCACACCCTCATTCACACAGTGGTTAGTGCCAATGGCCTGGGAGACCTCCTTGATTTGTTCCTCTCACACCTCACACTCAATCCATCAGCAATCCTTCAAGTTCTAGTTTTCACATGGTTCAACTCCACATCATCAGAACGGCTGCCAAAGTCTAATCACTTCTTGCCACCTCCATCAACCTAATTTCACCCGGGAATGTGGTCGCTGCATTCTACTTTTTCTCTTCTACTCTTTTACCCTTACATCCCTTACTTTCCCAGCAATCAGAACAATGCTTGTAGGTATAAGATAACATCTCTTCAAGCTCAGTACCCTCCAAAGACTTGTTATCACACAAAATCAAAGCCTTCCTATGAGATCTGGCCTCTGGTCACCTTCTTTGTCTCCTTTCCTTCCTCCCTCCCCTCTCATTTAGCTCCAGTCACAATGGTCTTCTTGTTCTCCTTGGACCATGTGGAGCCTGTTTCTATTTCTGAGCAGAACGGCAAACATGCTATTCCCTCTGCCTGATGTGCTCTTCCCCAGACATTTTCATAGATTGGTCGCTCAGGTCGTACAAGTGTCACTTTCCTACAGATGCCTTCCCAGGTTATCTTACCTGAAGAGTCACCTGTCCACCGTACCCTTATGTGGTTAATTTTACTTCACAGCCTTTTTCCTGACATTATATTCATATTTATTAATCAGTTTATTGTCTGCTCTAGCATTAGAATGTAAACTTTATGAAGGTAAAGATTTTGTCCAAGTTCCTCTCCATTGCCCACCCCCTCCAGCTAAATCATCCTGACCTCGTTAAGTACTTAGTCTATGTATGTTAACTGCTCATTTTGACACTGCAAATCAATTGTTTTACAATGGAAAAAATATTACTCATATTGACACATAAAAATCATTTTTTACGAAAGGAAAATATGTTACATGGTCTTTAATCCGTCTTTCAGGATATTAATTTGCATGATTATTTTTCTTATAGTGATCTTCAAAACCAGTTAGATTTTTCAAAATCAATTAAGACCTTCAAACGTAAGTACTTTCTACAATTACATGGTAGGAGAGGGAAAAAGGAAAAGGGTGACAAATTCTTTACTCTTATATTTTAAAAACGTGTTCTGAAATTTAAGCAGTAAGTATGTAACTCTTCCTACTGAGATTTTGTTAAATAATTTACTATTTGACAGTCTATGTTACAGTTTTTCACGCTATACCTGGAGTTATGAATGGAACTATAAATGGCCTACTACTATAATCTAAAGTAGAAATTTCAAGGGTAAAGAGCTTATTTATATTAATGGGTTAGATATCATCAAGTCATTGGCTATCTAGAAGCATCTTAAATAAATGCTAAAGCCCTTCAAGAGTTATAAAAGTGAAAACTACATTTTTAATACCATGTACTCGAAGTTAGCGGCATGAATATTACTAAGAAAAACCCTGACATTTATAGTGCTAACTTTGTACCATGTACTATTTGAAATCATTTATTTGATGAATTCACCTAATCCTTGTAACCACCTTAAAAAGTAGCTCCATTTTACAGATGAAAACACTGAAGGATTGAAAGGTTGGCTGCCTAAGTTCACACAGCTAGAAGGTGGTAGAGCGGAGACGTGAACTGAAGCAATTTGGATCCAGAGCATGAGAATTTAACTATCAAGGAGTCATACCACATGCACTTTGCTCCACAATTTCTGCCGGCGAAGTGTAATTCAGTTAGTTAGCAAACAAAAGAGAGAAGTTTGTATGTGTAAGAGATTATCGCTAATAGGAAATTTGTTCCAAACACTATACTTTGAAGGTGCTTTATATACTAAGCACACTTTACCCTGAAATGGCTGGTTATGGTAAATAATTTAACACAATGCATATCTTCTAGTTGTCTTTAATTCTTTAGAGGTACATTTGTTAAAATAATGTTTAATAGAAAAGAATTTTTAATTAGCAAAATTGCAATTGTGTTAAATTCCCAGAAAAACAAGATTTCATCATGAATTAAGTTACAAATGATTTTAACTTATAAAATTTCATGGTTAAATTGATTTCTTACTCTGAATTCCAAACAAACTATGGACATCTTATCAACACAGAAATATTACTTTAAGTGGGGTTTTACTTAATTTGGATAGGTCAAACCACACAAAAATTGCAAGAGCCATGCTAATGATGAATCTTGCTTTTAGGATCTTAGAGACTAGAATTTTTGTTGAATATTTCTCTAATTTCTAACAATTTTGAGATCATTCTCATTAGAAAGGAGGAACCACAGAGATTTAAAAAACTATTCTAGGATTTATAACTCCTTTCAAAACAGAGTAATACATATGTAGTGAGCCACAAGAGGTAAGATTTCTTAGTCATTTATTTACCTTTTACTACCTGAAATTTCTCTGTCATTGACATAGTTTCCTTTTTAGGTAGATAACTAAAAAGACCCCAGAATAATAGTTTGCAATAATTGAAAGCATGCCCAAACTACAAGAAATGAATCCGGTTTACCCATATATAAACTAACTGCCAAAGAAAGCCAACATCTTTTAAATATATAAGCTAATATTTAAAAAAAAAATCACTATGAACTTCCTATATGTCAGACTGTCCAATACTCTGCACTCTACAGGCACGCTCTGCACTCCAGCTGTAGCAGTAAAATTACTGAAACTGTAATTCTCTTAATATTTAAATAATATATTAAAATTTAATTTTCAGCACCTGGAAGAATCTGTTTTTGTGCCAGCAAATGAGGTAGCTGGGCCTGGAGCTCCGATACATATGGGACTCAAAAACAACCTATCACAAATAATTACTAAGCTAGAGCAGCTGTAGTCACCACAGTAGTCATTTAAAAATCAGGTCAAAGTTGCTTGAATTCTTTTCCATTTTCCAGATACTGAGTGCATAAATTCCGTGGTGTTTATCTTTTTCTATTTCCTGCATTTTGCAAATTATTTATTTTTGCTGATAATTGTAGATTGGGGTGGAAAGGGTAGGAAGGACATCTTGTGAGTTTTAAGTTGGGCATGTTAAAAGAAATTATGCTCCTGATTTCCCCGCTTCCTTAAATGGCTCACGTGAGTGCGCTGATCCAAAAACATATGTATTTGGTAAATCTGCTTACAAGAAGGATTAGAATATATTCTGGGAATAAACAACAAAAAACCCACAGCATATTTACTGTTGTATATATGCAGCTTTCCATACACGTGTGTGTAAAAGGAGTCTAAATATAGACACACACGTCATTAATGAGATATTCTTTGAAGTATCCTCTATAATTTTTCAGATCATGATGTCATCTGGTCCATGTGTAAGAGAAAAAAAATTCAGGTTTTTCATTTATTAAATTTGAACAAACTACTGGGCGAGGGGAATAGTGAACTGAAGATTCAAAAACATTTTATATTTTATACATTTTCATTCACACGTAGGAAAATAAAACTGTTTTAAAGACGGTCACAAAATTCCGAAGTTCATAACCCTGTCTGGAGTTGGGTAGGTGGCATATCTCTCCTCCTCCAGGCTTCAGCATTCCCAGTGTACTTAACTGAAACAAAAAGTCAGGAGAGCATGGGACATCTTAGGATTTTTTCTACCACTTCAGTGAGATGCACATTGCTTTACCCAAAAGCTGTAATAAAAAGAAAATTAATTTGAAAAGTGTATTTAGTAAAAGGATGGAAAGGCAATAAACTCCTTTGAAAGAAAAATTTTAATTGCTTCCAGTTATTTTTAGATTTCCAATCAGATTCTTGGATATGAAAAAAGGTCTAAATGTCTGCTTTTGAAAGCATCAAAAGACACGCTACACCTGATATTCAGAAAGAAAATAAATTTAGATTTTTTTTTTTTTTGATGGAGGAAAGATGGGGATTAGGGGATAGGAAAAAAAAAATGTACCAAGAATTTATACACTATTACCTTCAATCATTTTGATGCAAGTCATTCATACCACCACCATGCTAACAAGACATCCAATTTACTAAACAATGAATACTGAAAATACATTTAAAAGGTACAAATGACTGTCCAAAGAATGACACTGAAAAATATTAAGTAACAGCTCTACCTCAAGATAAGCCTCACCATTA
This sequence comes from Ursus arctos, assembly GCF_023065955.2. Classification (NCBI taxonomy): domain Eukaryota; kingdom Metazoa; phylum Chordata; class Mammalia; order Carnivora; family Ursidae; genus Ursus; species Ursus arctos. The sequence continues at coordinate 75,153,223 of NW_026623067.1, forward strand.
AAGAGTTTTAATGAAGAGAGCCTTCAAAGGCTAAATCAGGAGGCATTGATTAGATTGCCTCTAACTTTGTGTTTTGACACCTTCGTCTTTCGTGGCATTATATTGTCTCTGTGCATCTTACAAAGGAAGCATTTTACTCGGCCCACACAAGAACAGGAGACAGCGATGCTTATAAAAGAGACTGTCAAGGGTGTGAGCCAAAATGGGTCTCATTTGGATTTCAAGTGAAGAAAACTCCTAATGCATTTCATTACAATGTATGCGAACCTCTGAAAAGAAGGATGGATTGGGATTCTCATCCCTATTAATTTATTGAAATGGATTCAGTTTTTTCTTGTATATCAAGAGAGACCATGTGTTTCAAGCAAGGTAACAATATTATAGTCCCAATAACCAAATATGCTATGATTCAGTATGCCCTTCTGTGAGATAAAGAGGATGCAATTTTCTTGATAATTGGGATTGGAGTTTAAAAATAAATCCTACAATAGCATGGCAACAAATAAATATTCTTTGTTACTATCAGTTTTAAAGATATGATCAAGCTGCTATACAACACAGGGACTGATGCAGTCTTTGTTACCAGAGCAGGCTTTTTACCATTTGAAATCCTATTTTTTCCCTTACTACTGTCATTCACATATTGACTTTTTATTTCATTGAGGAATTACATGCATGATGTAATTAGGATAACACCAATGAAAGTCATATTTTATTAAAAGATAGTGAAAAGAGAATGAGACAAAGTCACAGCATTTTAAGCACTGTACTGTATGTGTATGTGTGTGTAGTTGTATATATAACTATACACACACACCTGCATAAGAATATTCTAGTCATCAAGACACCTATTAGGTAATTCATGGTAAAAAAAAAAAAAAAAGTACTTATATTTAGCTAATTCTCCAACTTTAGTAGAATGATACCCACCATTCAAAAAATTCAATCTCTAACCACAGAGAAATGCCACATGATCTAATGCTCTTAGACATTCTAAATAATTTCATAAATTCACAGGATTACAAATATAAGACATATGCTCTCATTGCTCTTTAACACCATTAACATTTAGAGATGATTGATTATGTTATACCAATAACATTCAGTGAATTCAAAGCTGATCTATTTTTTATGTAAATCATACAACCTGCTAGTCAAATTAAAGGTTAAATATACATAAAGTCTTAGAATAAAATACAGATAATCTTTCACATAGAACATGGACCCATGATATACCTACTCAAACATAATAGGAACCATGGATTTGCAGGTTGCTTACTAATTAAATCCAGAAAAACAGCATGAGCATGTCCTCCTTATGTTATTATACGTCTTATTCCAAATGGGAATAACATATCCATAGCTAAGTAGAATTACAAAATATAGCTAGAAAACACAATTGGAAATAAATGTACATTTACAAACTTGGAAAGAACCCTCTATAAGCAAATTCATATTCAACATTTAAATTTTCCCATAGATGTAACTATAAAATAGGTGCAGTTAGAGTACACATAAACCCAAAACTCAGCATGTGTACATACATGTTTGATGTATGTGTGGATGCACACATTCTTTATGCAAGAGAAAACCATATACAAAAACAGCAAATCTCAGTTAACGTTAGTATGTGATTATTTTTATAAGAAAGTATACATCTCCCTGCAATACATACAATAGAGGAATTTTTTGATGAATTGTAATTAAATTAGAATGATGCATGTTTCTTATTTTTAGCTTGACAGTTCTTGTATTCTCAAGCAGAGCCCATTACACACAAATATACAGCAGGTTACTTGCTGAATAATGTATTTCAAGTACTTAAAATTACTGGGGTGTTGCCTAAGATCTACATGTGAATACATATTTTGGCCTTAATTTTCATCACCGCTTTTCTACAACTGAATATATTTTATATCCTACTTACAAAGCAGTTAATATCAGATTTTTTTTTTTCAGGACATAACAAAGGTAATAATACCATCTTTATGATATAAACTTTATGACATTCTGAATAAAACTGACAAGTATAAAATTTGATCCATAAAATAAGTGATATACTTATGTTAATTCACCTTTTTAAAGATATTATGTGTTGCTCCGTTTTTTTGACAAGGCTTCCATTCATACTAGAGACATGTTGAAAAACACTATATTTTCTCTCAATAAGGAAAATCACTTTACCCACTATCATGCTTGTTCTGTCTCAATAAAAAATCAATCATCAAATGCTTGCTTCCAAGTTTTACTTGTTAAACTGCCAATTTATGCATACAGTTTGGCTCAGCAGAATTTCACTCAGCACCATTTCTTTCATTATTATAATTTTGTACATCTCATAAAATGTCTTAAACTTAGGAGTTAGTGGAAGTTACGAAAGTTTCTATGTGCTTCTACGTAGCATTTGTGGTTTATAGCGAAAATATAGTGGTGGGATATAGTTTCAAACCATCATTTTTAAATAAAAAGAAAAACTATATCTTTCTGGGGTTTTTCAAAGTAATAAAGGCCTGATTGATCCCACTGACTAAGGCAATTGAATCGGTTGTCTAAATGGTAGTAACGTCAATGTCAGATATGTGGTTATCTTTTCATCTGGGCCCATTCTTGAATGTAAAAATCAGATGTTTGAAGGACATTTCACTGACCTGTTATGGCCTTTACGACTCTCAAGCACAATACTAGTATTCCTTATATAAGTGCCACATTTTGGATAAAAACCGTTTCATCAATGATGCCTTTGCGACATCTGGCGGTCCTTAGGATATATAAAAATTACTTTTTGTTTGTCCAAATCTATCGGTACTTGAAATTCCAGTCCAAAAGCCTTTGATACCCCCTAGCGGGGGCACAAAAGCACTCTGGCCTGTAAGCTAGGACGTGGACTACCATGAATCCATATGGTGCAAAAGGTCACAAATCTTGAGATGTGGTGACATCATGACAATAAGACACTTTCTAGACAGAAGCTGACCCATTTTGAATATAAAAAGGACCCTGATCACATGTTCCCACACACTTAAAACTATAGAGAAAAAAGGAATATGCTAAGTGCTCTATGCCGAAGCTGCACACTGGTGTCTGAGGGTACCTATAGTTCTCACACTTAAGGAATACTACCCGGAGATTTTCAGCAAGATTGCTTTAAATGATCTAAGAGTCCTGGTTTTTAGAAGTCGCTGCTCAGTAAATGTTAATAAGCGGGGGAGAAGAGGCTGAATCACAGGATGCATGTTTCCAGGCAATCTCTGGTTCCTTTTTAAATTATTAATCCAGCCATACGGAAGCTTGTTTTACATGGTTCTGCCTTTATTTATATTTTCAGCAAAGCACAGACCTTCAATATTACTTGATACAGAAGAAAAAACTGCCCTTTGGATTTTTATTCTTGTTCCATGGGCAATTCAGTATAAGGAAGGGGGAATAAACCTCACTTCCATCTCTTCATCGTACTTTCTACAGGTGTATTTGTCGTCCACATTGAGAAATCATGACTTTGCTAATTCCTTGCTGAGTAGGAGAAAGCTGCGTATGCTGTACAGTTGATTTGCTTCTTTATTCTGAGTCTCGGTGAAATAGCACACGTGACAGCAGTGAGACCAAGTTCAAGTGTACTGTGTTGAGTCTACATTTTCAACTTCCTTTCCAAATATTTGTTTGAAAAATCTCTATTACTTTGGCAATAAATTAATACTTACAAGGGGTTTTCCAGAGGAAAAAATCTCATGTTTTCCGGCTTTCGTTTTATAATCAATACTTAGTATGTAACTCATTTTTTATTTTTTCAAATGTTAATAGTCATTATAAAAGACAGTGGATTCACTTCTCCTGACATGGTACTAACATTATCTTATTTATGCATGCATCACTGAGTTGCATCCAAATATATCTTTATTTCATAATTAAATTTATTTTCATTTATAAAGAACATAAAAACTTTCCCCATAGAAATTATTTTGAATTTACGTCCAATCATAAAAGTTTCAGGTATATTAAAAAGTTCTCAGGTGAGTATCTTCCATTAGTTACATATTGCTGTTAGGGTGGCAATAAGTTCCCTTGATTGTATTTGTAGATTGAAATTTGAAACAGATATAGATATTTATCCTCTAAAGTTATTCCACGTTCCCCACTTTAACAATGCAGAATCATTTAGAATAAACAGAAATTGATATTGTATTCTCTTGTCATTGTTTAAATGACACCATGATCACTATATTATTTGCTAATACTGTAGACTACAACAGACGGCTTAATAACCAAAGCAAAAACTATAATGAGATGTATTGAGTAAAATAATCAATTACCTTTCTTTGCCCCAAATGCATTTTAATAAAATAAACAGTACAATGGAAGCTAGAAAAAATGAACAAAGACATATATTTACAGTAATGACAATTTTTTTCAAATGTTAAACAATATTTTGATCAAGGATAATACCAAATATGCAATCCTTCTATCTATACTTAGATACTAAACTAGCAAAATTTGTTTCAAATATGATGGCACATACAGACATAAAGAATTAAAGTCATAATCCTCAAGTATGTCTATTGTTTTGTCATCTGTCTTTTACAAACAGATTTATAGGATGTTATGGAGAAATTTTACCATGTAACTTCCAAGAGCCACACCAAGAATTATAAAAATAAATCCTGCCCTCAACTATCAATACAAAGAAATGGGAATTTCGCCACATTATCTCTGTATTCATTGAAGTTATGTTGTTTTGTGAAGGCCATTGTGGAAGCAGCAAAAAGGAGAAAGCAAAAATTGAAAATACAAATGGAAATACTCAAACAACTAAAGATAAAGGATGTTAGATATGGAAGGCATTGAGGGAGGTCCAACATAAGCATAATTGGTATCCCTAAAGAAAAGAATCAAACACAGGGAATGGGGAAAATATCTCAAGATATAATTTAAGAAAACTTACTAGAAATAAAGACTTGCATATACAGGTTGAAAGAATACATTGCCTTGGAAAAACTGATACAGAACTAAATACCAAGACATATGCTAATGAGAGAAAATAGCTTCAAAGATGAAAAAAAAAAATATTTTGCCTTTCAGGTAAAAATATCAAGTACCTAAAGGAGGAAAAGATGGGCTGGCTCCAAAGCTATCTATAGAAACAGAACTATGGCTATCAAGTCTTTTGAGAAACAAAGCATTACTCCATAAGTACACAGCCAGTCAAACTGTCATTCCAGAAAAAAGGCAACACTTGTCGTAATGAGTACAGGGTGATGTATGGAAGGGTGGAATTACTATATTGTACAACCGAAACTAATATTACACTATATGCTAACTAACTGGAATTAAAATAAAAACTTTTAAAAACAGGAAAGAAGAATAAAGGCAACAAACACAAAATATTTAAATATGCAATATTTAAGAAAGACAACTAGTATGATACCATTTGAATAAACTACTAAAGACTGAACTTAAGCAGAGAAGTAAATGGAGAAACCATGGCAAAATATACATTTAAATATACAAGTTTAAAGTAACTGAGAATTATAATTAAGAAACAGAATGTAAATGCTAAAACCAACACAATTTAAGAATAATGTAACCGAAAGTTTCTCAACAAGAACTTAACAAAAAGGTTCAATGTATGGTGGGTACTTTAATTTCCTTATCTTCTGTGTGAGAGCCCCAAATGAATCTTTTAATTAATTACAAGCATATTTAGAGTTATGACTGTAAATAATAAAAGAATCAAGACAAAATATTCGATTAAAATTAGGTGGTAAAGAATGGGGGAGGTTAGAGAGGAAAAGAAGGAAGCAGTTGAAGATACTAATTTTACCATTATTCATTGTGGGGAGTCAATAGGTAAGACCAAATAAATATGATTAAGTATATTAAGCAAAGTTATAGTTACAAAGGGTAGTCATTAGAACAACTAACATCAGAAAACAACCATTTGTTGGGGAAGTGGAGTGCCTGGAGGACATGGAAGGAGGACCTTACTTTTCATCATTCCTCTATTTGTGACTTTTGATTTTTACACTACATCTATGGCTTTGCTTATCCAAGATAAATACTTTTTGAAGGTTGAAGATATCTCAAATATCTTCGATATGATTCTTAATAACAAAAGACAAATCTGATCATATTGGTTTCCCCACCCATGCTCACCCACTAAAGTATTCTTAAGTTTTCAAAACCTTAAAGCACTTCACAACCTATGGTGGTTTCTCTCTATGACCTCATGGAGGACTGCTCTCCACCATGCCTGCTTTATTACTTCCCCTCTGGGCCCTTCACAATTCCTTGAAAGTTCTATGCTTCCTCTTGCCACCAACCCATACCTGTGCTATTCAGATGGTCCTGTAAGTCCCAGATTACATTTCAGTGTGGGTAAGTAGGGTACACTGAAGAGTTAATTAACCAAGAGTAAATTAATGTTTCCCATAGGAAGTGATACTACAGCTGAAACCAGAAGAATGAATGGAATTTAGCTAGTTGAAGGAGCCAGTGAAAGCACACATACAGTAAGAGGGCACCAAGCAAAAGGTGTTATAAAGGGAAAAGTCTGTCAGTAAGAGATTTTGAGAAACTGACTGAAACGTGTTTGAATCAAATTCAGTAAAATACTAAGGGGATAATGCATTACAACTGAGTTTCATCCTGTTAATACAATAATGACTTTGAATAGGATTTTAAATAATAATTTTGTACACTACAAATCACATAACAAAATACAGTAAGTTTTATTATACATCTAAGGTCTTGAACAGTTTCTGATAAATATTAGGCACACAATAAATAGTTGTTGAATTAATGAAATCTGAACAGCACGAAGAAATAGTCACATCAGAATCAGATTATTTCAAAAGTTGGAGTTAACCAAGTGAAGCCCAGTAAATACTACCTTAATATTAACAACCAATGGAGTGCTTTGATGGCAGTGTCCACGTTGTTTTAAAACCTAGTATATTTTAAAACGTAGAGTTCTGGGTCTGGGAAAAATGGCATAGGTTTATTGTAGCTGACCTCTCACACCCATACAGCTAAGGACACAGACAATATAAGGAACAAACACAACACTACCCAACAAGTATGAAAAGCAAACAGTAGCATGCAGATTAGGGAGTAAAGTTTAAACGTGAATGAAGACCAATATGGTGGCAGTAAACTTTCTAGGTTCTTTTACCCTCCTTTTTTGACCCCAAGAGAAGCTGAATCAGGAACTCTGTGAGCAGGTGCAATCAGCAAAAACTCAGACGCCCATTCTTCTGGCCAGAAGAGGAGAGAAAAAATTCCCTATGAGCCTGGTAGTTGAACATATTCCTGTTTTCTTTTTTTCTCTTCTGGTCTGTTCCATGGCCAGCTTAGTCTCCCATATATATTGCCATGGCAGCAGCAGCAGAAGCTCCTGAGATAGGGAGAAAATCTGTCTTTTGAATAGAGGAACCATGGAAAGAGATGCCTATTGTGCAAGAGTGTTGGCTGGATTTCTATATTCTCTTTTATTTTTTGCCATTTCACCCTAAGGGCAGTCACAGGAATAGAGAGCTATGTTATAGTGAGAGAGGCTTTAACTCTGAAAGAACCCAACTTTTCTGGCCAAAGGACAAGGAAAAGAGGCCCCTGGAGGCCAGAAATTATGGGGGGGGGATATTGAGAGAAAAGAGCAGGAATTGGGGATCCCTAATTCTGTATATAAATCAATAGAAGTCTCAGACTCACTCACAAGCTATGCATGAGCATAACATACTCAAAGAAGCACAGCAAAGGCTTTAAGATCTGAGCCACAATATCGACACTACCCAAGAACAAGACTGACTCCTGAATGGCTCATATGAGGGGCAGAACCTAAAAACTGAACTGATACTGCAAATATCACCCACAGAAAGTGAAACAAAACTTACAGACTGATCCTGTTTAATTGCTTGCTAAGAAACAACAAAACAAACAAAAAAATTGACAATCTCCAGAGGATTATGACAGGACACATAGCCTCATCATAATACTAATGTCTAGTATAAAATCCAAAATTACTTAACAAAAAAATCTGATCAACTCACAACAAAAAAAGGCAATCAACACATGCCAAACCTTAAATGACCAAAATGTCAGAACTATCAAAGACTTTAAAAGCAGCTATTAAAACAATGCTTCATGAAGTGTAAACACTCTTAAAACAATTGGAAAAATTGAAATTCCCAGCAAAGAAATACAGTATCTGAAATAAAAATTTTACAGGAATGGCCAACAGAAGAATACATATGACAGAAACAAGAATAAACTTGAAGGTAGTTGTGTTAAACTCAATAATGTTCTCCCTGATGTCCAAGGCCTTACCTCCTGAACCTATGAATGTTACCTTGAATGGCAAAAGAGGCTGCAGATAAGAGTAAAGCAGTACTTTTGAGGTGAGGAGATTATCGTGGATTACCTGGGTAGGTCTGATGTAATCGGTCCTTATACAGAGGCTGCAGGAGATGAAAGAGAATGCGATGTGATAAAGAAGCAGAGATTGTAGCGATGCACTTTGAAGATGAAGGAAGCAGCTCAAGAAGGACATTCCAGAATGATAAAAGGGCCAATTCACCAAGAAGGAACAATAATCCTAAATGTGAATGCTCCTAACAACTGAGTTCTAAGATATTTGAAGTGAATCTGGTAGAACCAAAAGGAAAAAGAGAGGAGAGTAGATAGGAAATAAGCAAAAATACAGAAGACTGAAAAATCTGAACATCACCTGACTCACATTTACAGAGCAGCCCACACAACAAATGCAGAACATACACCGTTTTCTTTTCTTTTCTTTTTTTAAAGATTTTATTTATTTATGTGACAGAGAGACAGCCAGTGAGAGAGGGAACACAGCAGGGGAGAGGGAGAGGAAGAAGCAGGCTCCCAGCCCAGGAGCCCGATGTGGGACTTGATCCCACAACGCCGGGATCACACCCTGACCGAAGGCAGACGCTTAAGGACTGCGCTACCCAGGCGCCCCATGCGCTACCCAGGTGCCCCCATACACCGTTTTCTAACACACGTGAAACATCCATTAAGAGACCATAGTCTAGACCATAAAACAAAATCTAAGATATTTAAAAGAATCAAAATAATACAAAAAATGTTTTCTTACCAAACAATTAATGTAGAAATCAGTAATGGAAGGATACCTGGAAACTCTCAAACATTAAAAAATTGAAAATACAAATAACCAATGGCTTAAAGAGGAAGTCTCAAGGGCAACTTAAAAAATATTTTTAGCTAAATGAAAATGAAAATCCAATACATCAAAATTTGTGGGACACAGCTGAAGTGCTTAGAGAGATATTTACAGCTTTATTATTTGTATTTGAAAATCTCTAACCAACAAAGCTTCCAACATAAGAAATTAGAGAAAAAAACCTAATAAAAGGAAAGAAATAATAAAGAGCAGAAATCATTAACACTGAAAACAAAACAAAAAGAGAAAGTAAGTGAAATCAAAAGTTGGTTCCCTAACAACAACAAAAACCAATAACATTGATCAACTTATACTTACTCCCCCCTACCTTAGAGACAGAAAGAGAGAGACAGAAAGATATGCAAATCCAAAGGAAAAGACAACGATTTACTACTCTCAGAAATGAAAGTACCGCTATAGACCTTATAAGCAGGGAAGGGATAATAAATGAATACTACAAACAACTTAAAACACATCAATTTGACCATTTATATGAACTGGTCTATTCCTTGAACTACAACCACAATAACCTATTTAAGAAGAAACAGACAACAAGAATAAATGCAGCTCTTAGAAAAAATAAATTCAGAGTTATAATTCTTCCAAAAAGAAAACTCTAGGCCCAGATGGTTTCACTGGTAAACTGAATCAAGTATTTAAGAAATAATACCAATTCTACATAATCTCTTCCAGAAATTTAAAGAGGGGGGCGCCTGGGTGGCGCAGTCGTTAAGCGTCTGCCTTCAGCTCAGGGCGTGATCCCAGTGTTCTGGGATCGAGCCCCACATCAGGCTCCTCCGCTAGGAGCCTGCTTCTTCCTCTCCCACTCCCCCTGCTTGTGTTCCCTCTCTCGCTGGCTGTCTCTCTCTGTCAAATAAATAAATAAAGTCTTTAAAAAAAAAAAAAAAGAAATAAGAAATTTAAAGAGGGGTAAACTCTCAACTCACTCCTGCTTTACAGGCTGGCTATTAAACCAGACAAACATTATAAGAAAACAACAGATCAATATCTCTCATAAACACAGATAAAAATCCTCAAAAAAAAAATTAACAAATTGAATCAAATGATTTGTATAAAGAATGGTAAATCAATAACAAGTGAAGAATGTCCCAAGAATACAAGTGAGGGTTAATATTTGAAACTAAATTAATATAACTCACTAAATTAAAAGCTAAAAAGGAAAAACCACATGATCATATCAATAGATGTGGGCCAAGAATTTGACAAAACTCAGTATTCATTAAAAAAATAAAAATCACAGCAAAGCAGAAATAGAGGAAACTTTCTTAACCTGATAAAATATCTGTAAAAACTTATTGTAAACAATATACTTAATGGTGAAAGAATGCTTTCTTTGTAACAAAGGAATAATGAAGGGTGTATGCTCTCACTACTTCTATGTAACATGTTATTGGGAGTTTTAGCCAACACAATAAAGCAAGTAAAAGAAATAAAAGACATAAATATTGTAAAGGAAGAATTGAAATGTTCTCTGTCTTTTAAATGACATGATTAGTCTATGCAAACCACATCACATAGTTTACCAAGATAAGTCCAAAACAGTTATAAAAACTGGTCACCTTCTAGAAAACAAATTTCCTATTGCTGTTCCCAGAATGAAAAAATAAAACGAAAATTTCACATCCTACTTTTTTAAAGTCCAGCTTTTCCAATCATGATAATGGAAACTCACTCCCCATTTGGTGCAATCTTCGGTCTAAGAAGAGCAATCCCTAAATTTTGGCATGCACTTCTGTTTAAAACATAAAATCCTAATTCAAGGAAAACAAAGTATATCATGCTTTAGCATGTTATGATGCTGTAACAAACTACTTCCAAACCTAAGGGATTTTTACCATAATTGAACTGAATAAGAATAGAATTTCTTCTGTTCCATATATTTGTCAATCTCATTTGATTTCTAATACTACTGTAGATTTTTGATGTGTTTATATACCTGGTTGTTCAATTTCCCTGCCATTACTCCCTCATTCCTTCCTAAATTTAGACTTAGTTTTCAAATTCCCCATTTCATTCTCCCTCAAAGTTTTGTAGGCGTTTGAGTAGAAATTGTATTTAAACTATAAACTATATTTGAAAAAATGACATCTTTATGACACTCTATTTTCCTATTTATAAGCATGTTACAGTCCTTCATTTATTCATCCTCTTTTAAATATTTCAGGGAAATTTTATATTTTCTTAATATACATTCTGCATTTTTCTCATGGAACTTATTCTAAGGTGGAATATTTTAAGGTTTTTATTGCTACTGTTACTGCTTATTTTCCCCCATATTTTAAGTTTACTGCCACTATATAGGAATTGATTTTGTACATTTGATTTTGTACATTTAAATTTTTATTTTGTACATTCAATTTAAAACTGGCTTTATAACTGATCTCTCAATTCTAACAGTTACTCGGGTTAATTTTATATGAAAAATATTACATCAAAGAAAGCATCCATCCCATTCTCATTTTAATAAGATTGGCTCTCATACTTTTGATTCTGACAATGATGATTACTGGGTTGAGATTAAGTTAAAGGAATGTCCCACTCGGTTTTCATTAACCAAGAATTTTCATCAGGAATTATGTTGTGTATTACTGAATGTCTTATTATCACTTACTAAAATTATCACATGGCTTTTTTATTTAACCCTGTCATGTTGTCATAATATTTTAAATAATCATTACCCTTCTGGAATAAATCCAACTTAGTTGTATTGCGTTGTATCCTTGTGTTCCATTGAATTTTATTTGCTCCTATTTTACTTAGTTTATTTTCACTTATAGTTATCATTGATAGTTGCCCATCATTTTCTGGAAGGCTATCTTCATTAGTGCTTAGTTTAAAAATTATAAAGTTTAGGGGTGCTGGATGGCCCAGTCAGTTAAGTGTCCAATTCTTGATTTTGGCTCAGGTTGTGATCTTAGGGTCATGAGATTGAGCCCTGTATCAGGTTCCACTCTTAGTGGAACCTGCTTAAGATTCTCTCTTTCCTTCCTCCTCCTCACCTACCACACACAAAAAAAGTTATACAAGTGTAATAAAATAATTGGGTAGGTTTCTTTTTCTAGTCTCAGTAAAGCTCACAAAACATAATTATTATTTCTTGACAGTTTAGGTACAGTTGTATGACAAAAATTAACATCTAATATTTTGAATTGCTTAGATGATACTGTTTTCAGGTTCATATATATTTTTGGTAAATCTTGATTTGATTTTTTCCTTTTCAGAAAAGTGTCCAGTATATCAAAACATTGAAATCATTACAAAATCAATATAATTTCTAATTTCTCTTTGATTTCTCAATTAGATTTAGTACTCATGCTTCCTTTTTATTAGTTTGTTGACACCTTCATCTTCTTTTTAAGTTCTCATCAGAAACAATAGAAGCCAGAATGAAGTAAATGACAAAGTGCTAGAAGAAGGAATCAGCCAAGAATTCTAAATACAACAAGATTATCCCTTCAAAAATAAATGCAAAATAAAGCTCTTTCCAGATGAACAAAGACATATAATTTGTTGCTAAAATGCCTGCTTTACAGGAAATACTAAAGGAAGTCCCTCAAGTTGAAAGGCAATAATACTGGATAGTACCTAGAATCCAAAGGAGAAATAGAGTACCATAATAGATAAATATGTGGGGCAATAATTACAAAAGACTGCATAAATACTCTTACTCTTCACTCATCTCTCAAATTCTCTAAAAGACATGATTGCATAAAGCAATTATTGAAACTGTATCATTGGGGTTAAAACATAAATAGATTTAATATGTATGGCAATAATAGTACAAAAGAGGTGGGAGGAAATGGAATGATATAGGAGAAAAGTTCTATATTCTAACAAAATCTTACCCTTGAAACTAATACACCATATGTTAACTAAATTGAATTTAAATAAAAAAATTTTTAAAAAGAAAATAGCTCAAAAATAGCAAAAAATTCAGTTGAAAGGTTAAAATATTCTGTGACAGGACAAGTCTTGTTCAGCTACCAAACTGGACTCCCCCACTAAATGAGACTCAGTACACACCCTTAATTATACAAAGTTTATGTTTGGACACAACAAAATTTTCTTTCAGTTCCGAAAATGCTCTATAATCTCATTTCCACTTTGCAGTCTGTGTGTATGTGCCTAATCTCTGACACTGAAAAGTATTATCCAGGTTTTCCTTGATACTATATAAAAAAAAAAAGTTTAGTTGAGTCAACTTATGATACATTCTTAGTCTACATTTTAATGGTAATTTTAGCTGAGTTATTTATACAAAATGATTAAGGATAAATTTTGGTCCACATATGAAAATTAATATAAACATAAATCATTAGTTAATATAAACATTCATATGTATTTCATATTTTCACAACTCAGGATACCTAAGTATACTTTCCTTATGTCAATTTAAGTTCATGGCAACAGAGACAATAAACCAGTCTGAATGATTAAGTTTCTGAAACGAATACAGTTCTTTTGCAATAAAATATAATACACTAATTACTCTGACATTCTGTGAAAAGGTTCATGATGGATACCTGTTAATGAAATTTAGCTACTCTAAAATGCACATGGAGCTATACTAGTCTAACTTGGGGTATTGAATATAAACATTAGTTAAGCTCCTTAATGGAGTCAGGTTGCAGTGGCAAAAAGTAAAATGTAGCAAAAGTTTATAATATGCAAAATTCAAATTGTACAATTATTCATCAGTGCACTGTATACCCTAATACTGGGGAAAGCTCAAGATGTATTAATTAAGTACAGGAAGGAACACAGTTTGCATAGATCTACATATTTCTTTTCAACTCTAAGCATAAATTTACTGATAGATTCCTGATAATTTTAGTGTGATGTTCTTTCAAAGATGTTTCTTTGTGTTGGTGAGGGGAAATCTGATAATGACAACTTGAAATAGTAAAAGTTTCAAACAAAAACCATTATCTTCTTACAACAAGCTAGAAAATACTACTTTAATCATTAAAAAGAAATAATAAGTACATAGAAGTTACCTGGAAAAATGTTCTTGTTCACATACTTTGTAAACATAGTTTGGAAATGTGTGAAGAGACTCCATTGCTCTTGATGAAATGTCAAGTTCTGGTTAAAATTCCTATGTAAGAACTTGCTAAAATGCTCCACCTTATAAAGTAGATGCCCAAGGAAACCAGCACACGCTCTGCTCTGTATAGGTCCAGCACCTCTATTCAAAGTTTCTGTAAACTGGCTACCCTAGTATCATTATAACCACCACCTCCATCATCAGCATCATCATTACAACGTTATCATTATGGAATACATCTAGCTCAACTCAACAAATCCGAATCATGGCAGTGATCATCTGCCACTGATATGAAAGTTCTAGGTACAATGGAGGGCTGAGTCTGCAGACTTGAAGTACAGAAAAAGCATGACCATTAAGGAAGAATGGAACTTAAGGTGTGTTAGCATTTTCATACAGCTACTTTTGTTCTTATCTTTTTCAAATACTATCAGGCAGAAAGACACTAAGAGAGGTGGAGAGAAGTCAATGAAAAATACACGTATTACTTTCCCCCCCCCTTTTTTCTTTCTTTTTAAAAGTAAGCTCTAGGGGCGCCTGGGTGGCACAGCGGTTAAAGCGTCTGCCTTCGGCTCAGGGCGTGATCCCGGCGTTCCGGGATCGAGCCCCACATCAGGCTCCTCTGCTATGAGCCTGCTTCTTCCTCTCCCACTCCCCCTGCTTGTGTTCCCTCTCTCGCTGGCTGTCTCTATCTCTGTCAAATAAATAAATAAAATCTTTAAAAAAATAAAAATAAAAGTAAGCTCTATGCCTAATGTGGGGCTTGAACTCATGACCCTGAGGTCAAGAGTCACATGCTCTACTGAATGACCCAACCAGGTACCCCACATGTATTGCTTTTTCAGTCTGCTAAAATAAAATAGATTTATAACTTATACTTATTTCCACTGGTACATAAAACCATTACGATAGTTTAAATTACTTATTTTAATAATCTGAAATGACATATTTGAGTGATCAGCAAAAATATGTTATACTGAGGGGAATAAAGGCTCCCTTCATCTCAGATTAAGAACAACCTGAGGGATGTGCACCAAGATGAATTAACTATTTTTTAGTGCTAGAGATAGAGCCGGCAAGCAATTGCTTATTTAAACTGTAGGTGTGCCTTTTCTTTCTATTAACATTCTGTTAAACTAGTCAATGAGAAGAATTTGTAAAATTCCAACAGAAATACAGACCTAGCCACATTTTAAACCAGTTGTTATGGAATGAAAAAAATTATATATATAGATTTAGGGGATTCAGTATCAAAATATCAGGTGTGAAGGCTGAAATTCAGGGGATCAAATTTAAACAATTTTGGTGTTTGTAACTCAGTGATGGAGAGGCTTACATCAGAACTTTAATAAAAAAAATTGAAACGGAGAGTAGTTATAGAAAAAATATCTCTGCATATACCATATAACTGGTAACAAGTTGTAAAAAACTATTCTTTCAAAAATTATCCTCACGTTTCATTATTTATAGAAATTTAGAAGGAGTCTCAGGTAGGTTTTCCCCTTTGAGATCAAAGAATGAAAGAAGGATGCACACAAAAACCATTATAATTCAGTACCTTATTGGAGATCGTAAAGAAGATAAAAGGGTAAGAAAAAAAATCCAAGAAAAGCTCTAATGATTGAAGTAAGAATGAATTAAGATATTGTTATTTTCAATGTTTATTTCAAAAGATCAAAAATTTCTGATAAAATTAGAATAGGTGAGTTTAACAAAGTTACTGGACTCACTACCAACAAACTTTATATTTACTTTTACCAACAAACAGAAAATAAAAACTTATATATAATGTTTATAACAGCATTATATATCACAATAACTTAGAAATAAATTCTAAAGCAAGGTGAACAAGACATCTATATAAGATAGCTAACATGAAAATACATTAAGAAAAATCAAAGACCCAAGGAAGGATATAACATGTTCATCTCTTGAGAGACTTGATATTATGAAAATAATAATTACCTCCAAATTAATCTATAGATATAATGCAAATTCATTCAAAATGTTAACACTGTCATTTAAAAAAATATGTTGAAAGCTAATCTTAAAATATTTTCATGACGTTGGGACAAGGAAAGATTTCCTTAAAAGGGTAAAACAACAAATATTCAGAATGGGAAATTGTTTTAGAAATCTTACTACATAAAAATATGGCCACCTGGGTGGCTTAGTTGGTTAAGCGTCCGACTCTTGACTTTGGCTCAGGTCATGATCTCAGGGTCCTGAGATCAAGCTCTGCATCAGACTCTCTGCTTAGTGGGAAGTCTGCTTGAGATACTCTCGCTCCCTCTCCCATTACCCCTCCCCCACTGTTCTCTCTCTCTAAAATAAATAAGTCTTTAAAAAAAATAAATCTTACTGCATAAAAATTAACTGCTATTTAACAAAATCATTCAAAAAGTGAAAAGGCAAGCCAAGGAATTTAAGATATTTGCAAAAAAGGGTTTGAATCTCCCATCTATTCAACAACGCTTCACACACAAATTTGTATGTTTGTATTTTGTATTTTTCTATTTTGTATTTTTTCAAACAAAACAATAAAGGCAAAAGATCAATATAAAAATAGGTAGGATGCTTAACGGCATTTCACGAAAGATGATATCCAAATTCTTATATTTTATAATGTATACTATAATATTGTTATATAAGATTATATATCTATAAATAAAAGAGAAAAGATTATACATCTTTTATTTATATATATGTATATATATACATATATATGTTCACCATATATATATATATATATATATATATATATATATATATATTCACCATCATTAGTAATCACACCTATCAGAATGGCTAAAACCACATTTGCATTGGTGAAGATATGATGAAATGAGAACTCACACTTTTGGCAGGAATGTAAACTGGTACAACGATTTTAGACAATAGCTTGGCATAATCTAAAGCTGAATATATATACTCTATGACCCAGCAATTCTACTTGTAGGCATATACACAGTATACCCCACGCAAACACCAGGATTCATGTAGGTGAATGGTGCCAGCCACATTACTTAGAATAGCTAAAAACTGGAAACAATCCAAATGTTCAATGGATAATAAATTGGATATAATCATATATAATGAGATATTGAAAAAAAGGGAAAACTTCAGTTACAGTCAACTACATGGATGAATCACCAACATAATGTTGAGCAAAAACATCTAGAATGAAAAGAAAAAAGTGTATGATTTCATGTGTGTAACTTTTTAAAAAGAAAAAAGAAAAATGAAATAAGTTTTGGAAAGGTCATGGTACACTCCCACCAGCAATTGTGCATTGCTGGTGGGAATGTAAAATGGTGCAGTCACTGCAGAAAACAATATGGCACCAGTTCCTCAAAAAATTAAACATAGAATTACCACATGACACAGGAATTCAACTCCTGGGGAACTATCTGAAAGGATGAGAACAGGGACTAGAACAGAAAACTGTGCACCCATGTTAATGGAAACATTTTTCACCATTGCTATGAAGTGGAAGAATCCCAAGGGTTCATCAAAAACAGAATACACAGGGGAGGAGCTTGGGAAGATGAAAAAGTAGGAAGACCATGAGCTCACCTAATCCGACATTTACAACCAGATATCATCCACATCCAAGTAAGTAAACCAGACAGCAATCCAAAGATGAGCAGAAGAAACCGAAGAACTAAATATAGAGAAGAAGCTGCATCTGAAAGTTTAGGAAAGAAAGGCAGAGGGAGGTCGCCTACAGGAAAAAGGCAGCTGTGCACAGGGAGAGGGCAGAGAAACAAGCCCTTACACCAGGGAGCTCACATCTGGGAGACTAATCGCTGTAACCTTTGGCTTTGGAAAACCAGAGGGCTGAATTCCATGATTTTGTATAACCAGTGTGACTTGAAGCGTGGAGCTTTAAAAGTCAGCTGACCCAGCACTGGGTGAGCATGGAGAGTGAGTGATAGCTGGGTCATTGCCCTTAAAGAGACAACAGCCAACAGGGACAGGCAAAATGAACGTGGCAGTTTACAGAATGCCAGGGATAAATGGGAGACAGATCTGTTCATTCTGATTTCAGAGTGTGTTGGGGAACTTCTCCCAAAATGAGGGAGCTGGCAGGTGCCAATTTCCTCCTCTGTCTTCACCCCATAGAAACACAGGGCCATTTGTAGGAGGTGGGGCCACAGACACTTGTTACCTAAACTGCTAGCAATGTGCCATGGCCACAAGTTCTCCTAAGGACTTGCCCACTCCAAGCCTGCTAGCCTTGGTCCTGACCTTAGGGCAAATTTTGTTAAAGCCATGTGTGCCCAGCCCAGCCACTTCATGCATGGGTGCACAGCTGCTACAGCACGCAGCACCCAGCCACTGCCTAGTACCCAGCAGCCAAGTGTCCCCAGCCACTGTGAGGCACGGAGCCCAGCCATGTCTAGCCATTGTCCTGTGCTGTGCCCAACGTCGTGCCCCACGAAGGCCCAGTGCACAACCCCCAGAAATCACAGTGCTTCAAAGGAACTGGCATAGAGGACTAGGGGCCCAACAAAAATTTTGCTACCACCACCATCCCACTCCCAAATTCCTTAGTGGGCACCCCCCCCCCCCCCAGAGCAAGCCTGCCTGAGTCACACCAACACCACAGAGAATAACAACAGGCCACAACAGGGAAGGAGGCAGTGCACACAACTGCACTGAAAGGAAAAGTGACTCAGACACAACAGCAGGGTGCCAGCAACACACATAGGCTACTCTCCTGAAGAGCCAGGTTCTGGCGAACAGAGGATACACTGCACTATGGGGTACGGCAGGACCTCTTCTTCATAATGTCACTTCTTTCATTCTCTCCTTCTCTTTCTCTCCTTCTCTTTTCCTCTCTCCTTCTCTTTTCCTCTCTCCTTCTCTTTTCCTCTCTCCTTCTCTTTTCCTCTCTCCTTCTCTTTCCCTTTCTCTCTCTCTTTCCCTTTCTCTCTCTCTCTCTTTCCTTCTTTCTTTCCTTCTTTTTCTTTCTTTCTAAGACTTATCTTAGAGACAGAAAGTGAGCAAGCATGAGCAGGAGGAGGAGGAGGGCGGGGAGGGAGAGAATTTTCAAGCACACTCCCTGCTGAATGGGGAGCCCAACACAGGGCTTGATCCCAGGACCCTGAGATCATGACCTGAGCCAAAACCAAGAGTCAGTTGCTTAACCAATTGAGCCACCCTGGTGCCCCCATAAAGTTCCTACTTTGAAGAGCAGAAGACATAGCTGACCCTTCTTAACAACACAGAGAGGCCAACAAAATGAGCAGACAGAGAAATTTATCCTAAATGAAAGAACAGGACAGGGCCATGGCCAGAGATCTGAGTGAAACAGATATAAGTAACATGCCTGATAAATGATCATATGTATACTCACTGGACTTAAGAGTGGAAGACAAAGGTGAAAACCTTAACACAGAGATAAGAAATAACATAGCAGAGGGGCACCTGAGTGGTTCAGTCAGTTACGTGTGTGACTTTGGTTCAACTCATGATCTTGACATCTTGGAGTTGAGCCCTATGTTGGGCTCCCTGCTCAACATGGAGTCTGGTTCTCTCTCTTCCTCTGCCGCTCCCCTCTGCTCATGCTGTCTTTCAAATAAGTAAATTAAATTATATATATAATTATATATATATATATATATATATATATAATTATATATATAATTATATATATATATATTATTTATTATATATAATTTAAAAAAGAAATAGCAGAGATAAAGGGATCAATAAGTGAAACAAGAAACCTGCTTAATGGAATGAACAACAGGCTAGAAGAAGCAGAGGAGTGAATTAATGACCTAGTGGACAGAGTAATGGAAAGTAATCAAGCTGAAGAAAAGAGAGAAAAAAGAATTATTCAACACAAGAATAGACTCAGGGAACTCAGTGATGTCATCACATATAACAACTTTGGTATTACGGGAGTCCCAGAAAAAGGAGAGAGAGAAAAACAGGCAGAAAAGTTATTTGAAGAAATAATAGCTGAAAATTACCCCAATCTGGGGATGGAAACAGATACCAGATACAGGAGGCACAGAGAACTCCCACCAAAATCAACAAAAGCAGACCCACACCAAGACATATTGTAATTAAATTGGCAAAATACAGTGATAAAGAAAAACAATTAAAACAGCAAGACAAAAGACAGTGACTTACAAGGGAAAACTCATAAAGCTAGCAGGAGACTTTTCAACAGAAACTTTGCATACCAGAAGAAAGTGGCATGCTATATATTCAATGTGCTGAATGGGAAAAAATCTACAGGCAAGAATATTCTATACAGACAAGAATACTTCCATCCTTCAGAATGGAAGGAGAGATAAAGAGTTTCCCAGACAAAAAACCAAAGTAGTTCATGGCCACTAAACTGACCCTGCAAGAAATATTAAAGGGGACACTGAGTGAAAAAGAGAGATCAAAAGTGACAGTATAAAGTTAAGAAAAGCAAAAGCAATAAAAATGAATATTTCTATAAAAAATACACAAAGAATAAAGAGGAAGAAATCCAAATATTTCACTAAAGAAAATCAGAAATATATGAGAGAAAGACAAGAAAGGATCAGAGAAAACCTTCAGAAACCACAAAACAAATAAAATGACAATAAATACCTATCAATAATTATTTTGAATTTAAATGGACTAAACACTCCAATCAAAAGACATAGGGTGACAGAATGGATTAAAAAACAAAAACAACAACAAGACCCATCTATATGCAGACTACAAGAAACTCCCTTAAAACCTACACACCTGGAGATTGAAAGTGAGGGGATAGAGAAACACCTATCACACAAATGCATGTCAAAAGAAAACTGGAGTAGCAATGCTTATATTGGACAAAATAGACTTCAAAACAAAGACCGTAAGGAGAGACAAAGGAGGGCACAATATTACAATAAAAGGGAAAATCCAACAAGAATATGTAAAAATTTTAACTATTTATGCACCAAACACAGGAGCACCCAACTACATGAAGCATTTAATAACAAACATAAAGGAACTAACTGGGGGAGAAAGGAGCTAATTGATAACAATAACATAATAGTAGGGGACTTTAACACCCCACTACAGCAATGGACAGATCATCTAACAGAAAATCAACAAGAAAACAATGGCTTTGAATGACACACTGGACCAGATGGATTTAACAGATATATTCAGAACATTCCATACTAAAACAGCAGAATTCACCTTCATTTTAAGTACATTTGGAACATTCTCCACAATACATCACACATAAGCCCACAAAACCAGCCTCAACAAATTCAAGAAGATCAACGTCATCCAATGCTTCTTTTCTGACTGAAACACAATGTAACTAGAAGTTGATAACAAGAAAAATCTGGAAACACTACAAATACATGGAGGTTAAATAACATGCTATTAAACAATCAATGGGTCAACATGGAAATAAAAGAAGAAATATAGAAGTACATGGAAACAAATGAAAATACAAAGATCCAAAACTTTTGGGATGCAGAAAAAGTTGTTCTAAGAGGGAGTTTATAACAATATAGGCCTGCCCAAGAAGCAAGAAAAATCTCAAACAACCTAAAATTACACCTAAAGGAGCTAGCAAAAGAACAACAAATAAAACCTAAAACCAGCATAAGGAGGAAAACAATTAAGATTAGAGCAGAAAGAAATGATAGAAAAAAAAAATCAAAAGATCAGTGAAACCAGGAGCTGGTTCCTGGGGGGGCGGGGGGGAATCAGTAAAACTGACAAACCTCTAGACAGACTAATCAAGAAAAAAAAGAGAAAGGACTCAAATAAAATCACAAATGAGAGGAGAAACAACCACCAACACCACAGAAATACAAATATTAAGAGAATGTTATGAAAAACTATACACCAACAAACTGAACACCTGACAGTGGCTATCAAACACGTGAAAAGATGCTATCATTTAACATCAGAGAAATGCAAACAAACCTACAATGAGGTATCACTTCACACCTGTCAGAATGGCTAAAATCAACAACATACGAAACAACAAGTGTTGGGGAGAACATGGAGAAAAAACACTTATGCACTGTTCTTGGGAATGCAAGCTGGTGTAGCCACTCTGGAAAACAATATGGAGGTTCCGCAAAAAGTTAAAAATAGGACTACCCTGCGATCCAGCAATTGCACTACTGGGTATTTACCCAAAGGATAAAACACTAATTCAAAACAATACACGCACCCTTATGTTTGTAGCAGCATTATCTACAGTAGCCAAGATACAGAAGTAGCCCAAGTATCCATCAATTGATGAATGGATAAAGATGTAGTCTTATATAATGGAATATTATTCAACTATAAAAAGAATGGAATCTTGGCCATTTGCAACAACACGGATGGAGCTAGACATTACGATGCTATACAAAACATGTCAGTCAGAGAAAGACAAATATCACGTGCTTTCACTCATATGCAGAATTTAAGAAACAAATGAGCAAAGGCAAAAAAAAGGACAAAGAAACAGACTCATTATAGAGAATAAACACTAGTTATAGAGTTTATTATAGAGAGTAAATAACTAACTACAGAGAATAAACTGTTGGTTACCAGAGGAGAGGTAGTAGGGGAATGGTAAAACAGGTGATGGGGATTAAGGAGTATACCTGTCCTGATGAGCAACAGGTAATGCACGGACTTGCTGAATTACTATACTGTACACCTGAAACCAATGTAACACTGTATGTTGACTGATATTAAACACTTAAAAAAAAGTGCAGAAACAAAATGTGATCTATACACAAAGAATATTATACATCCTTAAAAAGGAAGGAAATAGAAATCATGACACAAGGTGCAACATTGATGAGCCTTGAAGAAATTATGCTTAGTGAAATAAGCGAGTCACTGAAGGGCAAATATAGTATAATTCCTCCGATGAGGTACATAAGAATGGTCAAATTCACAGAGACAGAAAGCAGAATGGTGGTTGCCAAGGGCTAGGAGCAGAGAGAAATGGGGAGCTATTGTTTAACTGGTAGAGTTTCTGTTCGAGAAAGTGGAAATGGATGGTTCTGGAAATGGATGGTAGTGATGACTGTACAATAGTGTGAATCTACTTAATGCTGCTGAACTGTACATTTAAAAGTGGCTAAAATCATACATTTTATGTTCTATATATTTTACCGCAATTACAAAAAAACACAGACCTGGACCATAGTGTTAGAAGTGAAGACAGTAGTTAATCTTAGGGGGGAAGGGAGAGGACAGTGTTTGTAAGGGAGCATGGGGGGGGGGGTACTTTGAGGGCGCTGGCCATGTTATATTCCTCGTTGCTTCTCAGTGGTGGTTAAATGAATGTGTGCTTTAGGATAATTTATAGAGCTTCGCATCTAAGTTTTATGTTATTTTCTGTGTGGTATAATTCTACAATAAAATCTTTAAAAATAACATATATATGACATGCATGTTCACAGAAGACAAGATAGTCACATCATATGTCATTTCAGCTTGCATTGTGCCAGCAGTCCGAGGTGAAAAGGATGTGGGCTTTGAAGCTAGCCACCAGCCTCGGACTCAGATTCCAGTTTGCCCATGTATAGACTTTGTAACATTCAGCAAATGTTTACCTTCTCTGAACCTACTTTCATATCTTTATAATTAAGAACCTGACAAGTATCTTATAGAAAGTTTTTTGAGGATTAAAAGTTTATATATAAAAATATACAGCATGTTGCCAGTCAAGGAACAGTGCTTTAAACATATCAGGCTCTGTTTTCTTTCCTTTAGGAGAATTTCTTCACATTTTAAATCTGTTATAATTGGAGTGTCAAGAATACTTTTGTGTAGAAACCAGCTCCAAAGAGTACAGATAAAGTTGAAAACTGCCCCAAATTAAGTTATTGGAGAGAAGTTGTAGTTCACGCTCTCATTTTAATTGATAAAATTAAAAAACAAGTGCACTGGATTTATAACTTTGATGTGAGGGCATAAAGTTATATTTTTAAAAAGCGAACAGACTGTAAAGTCATGAAACAACAATTAGTCAAATATTTTTAAAGAGCTATTTATTAGAATAAAAGAAAAATCTTCTTTTAAGAATTGCTACTACTTAACATTTTTAAAGAATTCTTTTGTATTTAAAAGACAATGGGACAGTCTTTGATTTTTTTTCTGTACCATTTATGGAGGTTTAACTGTATATCGTACAGATGCTTCCAGTTTCATCCAAATCTACTGTTAAATTACCCATGTAATTATCCTAGTAGAAATCATTATACTTTTTTATTATTAATTTCATTAACACTTTACTGGTAGGAGTGTGGATGTAGCTTTAAATGCAATTCAGAGTTTTTAGTATGACAAAGGAACACTGCCATATTATTTAAGGGGGGGTGTATCATTATTAAGTTAAAAAAATAACAAAATTATTAGTCACTAACAATGTAGATAAAAAAATAAGCGGTCATGAGGGCTTACTTCAAGACATACTTTCCAATGATCCTAATGACAATATCTTTTTATACGTGTTTCCATTAACATGAAGCTCAGTTATATATTCCATCTATGACGAGACCATGATGTGACAGATCTTCTAGTCTTTGCCAACAAGAGAATAGTTGCTAGAAGTTATGTACGGACATATAAAGAGAGCAAAATGGTGTGTGTGGGGGGAAATTCATGAGGATGTTCAGAACAAATGTTTTGAGGCTAATATGAGCATAGAAAACTGTATGTAAATGGAAATTATAAACCCATATACTAAATATACTATACTTGCCCATCTACCATATAATATTATTTCCTATTTTCCATCACACTCAATTAAATAAGGATTGCAGATGAGATAGAATTTTTAGTACTTCAGTTAATTCTCAGTACATAATTCTCATTCTTTCAGTTCCCTACTTTCTTCTATTGCTATCAATCCTACAACTATTTTCAAATCAAAATAAGTCGTTACTGGGGGCTTCTTCTGTGCAAGTATTTACACCTAGAATGAATCAGCTTGATGTCTCTCTAACCAAGAATTCCCAGAAGAAACTTGGGTGTATACGAATGGTAGAAATATTGAAGTTTGTTCAATTTTATCATGGCAACCATGAAATGGACCACAAAGTAACTTATTAGTTTCTAGTTGTAAAAATCCATCCCTTGTCCCCCTCCCCCCTGCCTAACTCTTTTAAAGTAATTCTTCAATAACAAATTAAAGTTAACATGGAATAGTAATCATAGTATGTTATGGGAATTTATTATATATAATCTACTACTATTTTGGCAGAACTGAGATTGACAAGGAATGCGAATTAGCATATGACTCCCTGAGTATAAATTGTGACTTCTATCTTCTTTTTGACATTCCAGTCTATGTAATATAAATATTCACTTTTTTTTTCCAAGGGACAAAGAAACAATTCAAAGAAGTGAAAAATAACATACTTCATTCAGCTTAGGTTTAATCAGAACTGGCAATGGAGGAGAGCATTTAACTCAGGTAAAGAAATTCATAAGGGATGTTGTAAAAAATCCAGCTATTTTAAAGAACATTTCTGCCTTTTTCAATATTAAAACATTTTTAAAAAGATAAAACAAGGCCATGAAATAATGTTATTAGAACTTCACAACTGAACTGCCTTATAGTGAATGAAAATATGGTTTATAAGTTTTTCGGAACAAGATATGTCTCACACTTTTTTGCACACTCTGCTCCTTCCTACACTAGAGTAAGATATCCAGACTTATTACATAGATGCTTTGGTATATTATCACTGGCCTTTGTATATTTAATGATCACTCAGCTATATTTAAAAGATCAAATGCCACTTCAAGTAACGTTATTGGGGTGTTTTAATTCTATTTTTAACTTAACATTCATTGTATTTGATTTTGCTTATAATGTCCAGAAAATTAGAGTCTGATTATGTTTTTTAGAGGAGAACTCTGATTTATAATGGTATTTACTAGTTTTTACCTGTCATCCCAATAAGAGGAAAGAAAGGTCCAATTCACCTTAGCCTAATGCTTCTCCAGCTGTAATTGTGCAGATGAAGCACTTTAGTATCTTCTGAGAATGCAGATTTTCATTCAGTGGGCCTCGGCGGGACCCAAGTTTCTGTATTTCTAATGCTGCTGTTCATGCGACTAGCTTTGAGGGGCAAGTTTCTAGAGAACCTACTCAAGTGCTAATTGCACCACACTTAACTATTTCCTCTGCTCAATGAACACCAATATACTACGCAGTGCTTGAAAGTTGATGGAGTGAAACTGCAATGAGGAAAAAAAAATGAATCTTCTGGTGCTATGTATTCCATTTGCACAAAAAAGCAAAAATAGAAGTTACTGAGGAGTTACAAGAATAGATCTATGAACATCAGACTTACTTAAGGCCATTACATATATTTTACTGGAGTTCACTGAAATCCCCCCTCAAAATATAAACTATATATTCATTTGTAAAGTTACTGGTTGTCATTTTGTGGCAAAGCTCTTGACAAAACCACACACCAAATTTAAGGTTTGACTTGACTTCTTTTGTGATGTAACAATTTTAAAGAAATAACCTAAAACAAAGTAGAAATTATGATTCCTTGGAAATCAAAAGAAAGAGAAACAAAAAAATTCGAGCTGTTAACCTAGAGAATTTTTTTTAGTTAAAAAAGTACTTTATGTAACTCTTCCATTAAAAAATATCTACAAACATTTGCTTATTAATGACACGTCTAAGTGTCACAGATCAAGCATACACACATGCTTAAAAGTGGATTTTCACTACTGATAAAGCTTTGACACACAAATTCCACTCTCCACCTTTTCATTTACTGTAAGAACAGATGTTTAAAATAAAGGAGAGTTAAGAAGCATTAAGAAAAATAAGAAATAAAGGCACTAACACAAATTTTTATGGAAGAAAAGAATGCCAAATCTGATTCTTTTTCAAGAAATTTGAATTTTATGAAATAAAATAAACATTTTATAAAAGGTTTGGAGGAAATTTACCATTTCAAAATCACATCTTTAAGACAAAAGAGTGGGAATTTTGCTCTGTTAAAATGTTTATGGATGGGTCTAGTTTGACAATTCAGCCTGTCTGATGTGACTTTCACAGTCTGTTGGCAGTTTGTAGGCAAGCCATCACACCTGTGACTCTGTGGTTGATTAATGAGTCTTTCAGCTCATTGCTACCATCTGAAGGAGGGCTATGGCCTTTCTGAGCTTCACTGGTTTATTCTCCTTAAACTGCAGTCCTGCTGAGGTATCTTCAATAAGAAAATCACACCTGGTTAAAGCTAATGAAAACCGCAATATGTCATTTTCTAGACAAGTCAAAAAGCATGTAAAACTAGACAAAAGATGTATTCAAGTAACATGAATGTAGTTTTGTCATAACCTGCCACTCCAAAGAGTAACACAAGAAAAGCTGTCCTCAATGACACATTTCAGTGTCAACTTTTAGAGTGATAACTCTGAATTCTCTATGCTGTAAGAGGGCTCTCTACAATGCCAGCTCTTACACTAGGCACAACATATATTTTCATCAGACCTGGGAGGCTTCTAGTTCGTGACCGGACAGCCATTTAACTCTGATTATCGATAAATGGTTAATCTAATTGGGAAACTAGTCTCGTTTGAAGTTCTTCAACTTTGGTTGGTTCACATTAAGTGTGTGTAATAATCTTGCAACTTCTTGAGTGTAAGGCAGCACTGCCATTGCT
This sequence comes from Ursus arctos, assembly GCF_023065955.2. Taxonomy (NCBI): domain Eukaryota; kingdom Metazoa; phylum Chordata; class Mammalia; order Carnivora; family Ursidae; genus Ursus; species Ursus arctos. The sequence goes on from NW_026623067.1 coordinate 75,181,130, forward strand.
TTCTCTGCAATCTTGCTTTGAAGACTGAAAAGCCATTTAAAGCTTTTCCCTATCTTAAAACAAAATGTGAACTACAGAAGAAAGGGGGAGGAGAGAAGAAGAAACGGTGGAGAGAGAGAGAGAGGGAGAGAATGACAGAACTCGAAGAGCAGATAACCTGAGGTCCACGGCATAAGCAGTCTAGTACAGGGTAAAGTAGTGGGAAATTAAGGGAACATGTAAGATGAGAAATTTTTTCTCTTCAGGGTTTCACATCATAGCTTCATTTTTTCTGAAGCCCTATGAATGTTCCAAACATCAGTAATACTTAAATAAATACTAAAATTCATTTAAAAGCTAAATACCTGCTGTTCTTTATTTTGGATTTTGGACCAGCATTCCCTTCTAGTAACTACATACACAGTATAAAGGTTAGCTCTCTTTAAGTGGCAGATGGAGTCACAGCACTCCCAGTACCACTGATAAATGAGCAGTGAAGGAGCAAAAGTTTGCATTCTAGCAATTACCGTTTTCTGATTCATGGTATTAACTCCTTTTACATCACTGTACACATTATCAGTAAACAGTCCTCTGAACTGGAAGGGCACACTCTCATATTTTCTATTGCTCTCATTCAGATCTCTACCACGTTTCCATTCAACTGAAATTGAAACTGACTGAATGAAGAGTGAATACTATTTCTATGCATTTTACCCAAAATATGAAAAGGAATATTTTCTTTTTATTTTACCAGGGGATAATGTGAGAATAATTCATCATTATTATCACAGTTATTGCTATTTTTCCAATTTCCTATTTGATGCCTGTATTTAGAATTATGGAATGAAAAATATTTAGTACTCTACTAATCTTAATTTCTAACTAATTTTTTTTGGGGGGGAAACTTGATTTTGGCTGGTAAAAATATTGATTCCTTCAACAACTTCATGTCAACAATGACTTTTTAAGCATTTATAAGTGTTTGATCATTTCAACAAATTTTCAAATAGTTGCATCAATTACTTCAATTATGCTGCAAAGTTGTATCACATGAAAAACTTTTTTGGAGTAACTGTGCTCCACCCCCCAGAGATTCATATTTAATTGATCAGGTGGAGGCCTGCCATTGTGTTTTGTTTTGTTTTTTAATACTTCCCAAATAATTCTAAAGTATATCCGAGATTAAGTACTACTACTCTATATAATCCTCATGTTTATTTTGTTGACTTCAAAGGATAAAAAAATCTAATTGTACCACAGAAAAGCGATTTCTCAAATTAAGTTGGAAAATGGAATCATCAGTCTTTGGGATTCTTCGACCAACTTTGGTTTATAAAAAACATGCGGGACCATTAGTCAGAAACCCTGGGCTTGAGTCATTGCTCAGCTCCAAGACTTCAGTAAGTCCCTCAAGACAAATGCATTCTGATCTAGAAAATGAGAAAATTAAGATTTCACCTAGCTTTAAATGGATGTTCTCAAATAATTTCCAAGAGTGCAGAATGCTGTTCTTAAATACTAATCAGAGTACTTATTTGACTATTTGTAATAAAGGTAGGATTCAATTCCAGGTGAGCAAATGTCTGTCACTGAAGCTATCATTCCCCTCTCCTGTCTGTGGCACACATTGCTTCATGATTTACTGCACTAGAGGGAAAAAACAAACAAACAAACAAACAAAAACAACTACTCTCTTGGAGTTTGCACTCATACAACTATTTTCTCTTTGGGAGTTAAGTGCTTATTAGCTCTTTCAAGACTTTAGGACAGGCCACCTGAAAATAAGCCACTTTGTTAACATTGATTGTTTTGAGCGGAAAACACTTGAAAAACAGCAGATGCAGGGAGAGGCTCTCCCTCAACAACCCTTATCTGCCTAAAGACAGGTCCTCCAAAAGAAACTCAGTTGTCATAAATCCCATCCAGGAGAGTTTCATCAACCAGCGAAGATTGATTCTTGTCACAAAAGAGACTAGAAGTTGACACCATCCCCAGACAAACTATGTCACCAACTATCATACCTCCCATCTATTCTTTTAAGGGCCCATCTGTCTTTCCTAAGTGGCCTAAATTTCCCTTTCTTGTTCCCCTATATTAAGATGGTATATAAGGTATCAAATCTCACTATTTTTGAGGTATTCACATTTTTCTCCATAATGCTCCCATGCACATAATATTCAAAATTAATAAATTTGTATACCTTTTCTCCCGTTAACCTGCCTGTTGTCAGTTTATTTCATAGGCCCAACTATCAAACCTAGGCTGTTAGAGGGGAAGGCAGTCTTTCCTCCTCTACAATGTTCTTTTTAAAGAGATGATGTAACAGAGTAGTTCAGCAGGAGACTAAAAATGTCCAGAAAGAATAAAAAATCATTAGCACAGTGCAGAAGCAAGGACACCACGACTCACAGCATATGAATAGGTCCTAATGGCAGGCATAGCTTCGTGGAGGGATGGCCAACTTCTACTCCCCAAATAAAACTTTTTGTCATGAACTAGCTTCTGATGTCAATTCACCTAGAGGGAGAGAATTACTAGATCTGCTTGAAGTTGTATTTTTCCCTGTAAATTAGTAAAATGGAGCTCTGGATTTTATAAAACTCTCTGTTGAGTTTGGTTGGTGTGAACCAATATTCCTTTATGAAGTGAAATTGTCAGACTTTCAAAGCTAAAGACCAGATCACAGATTAGGGTGGAAATAGCAATAAAATCAAGTCCTGCTAAGAGGTCAGCTGGTCCTCTAGCAGTGAGGCAATGAGAAATCACTTGCAAATGTCATTGAAACAACTCAAATAGTTTTTACATAAGGTATTTTCTTATACAAACTAAGAAAAAGGAAGTTTTAAAAAGAGCCAAAGCCTTCCCATTTTTGAAGGGTTTTCATATTTAAAAATAATAATTAACATAAATGTTGTAATGAGGTAATAAGGGTGGGAGTCAATGCTCTTTGAGGACAGGGCCCCCTCTCAACCAGTGCTAGATGCCATCTCTCATGATAAATCCTGTACCAAAAGACACACTAGTCACACCATCTGCTGCCTCCAGGGAGATAAGTTGCACATTTCAAAGTATGGCAACATTCCACTATAGCATAATGAAGAAAATGAAAAACATATTAGCAAACTGAACACTTTGGGGAAATTTCATTTTCAAATTGTGTGCTGTTTTGCTTTTAAAGAAGTAAAATTATTAAATAAAATGTGTGAGAGGAAGCAAATATTCTCCCTTGTAGCAAAATTACGAATGTTTTTACTTTGTGAAAAATAACATTATTTCTAACGAATGCATTAACATCACACATATCATCCATGTTCCCAGAGTTGTTCTGAACAAACATCTATAGCCGACGTGCACGTACTTGAGCTAAAATCCAACTTCAGTCCTAAAATCTGTTAGATTATTTGCTAAATGAGAAAGACTGAACAATTAATTGGGAAACAATTCCACTTCATTTCTGCTCCAGAAGCCCTTTGGGGTCTAGAAATGCCCCTGAGGCCACCTCAGTCTGCCAGTTCACAGCAACAAACCTGAACATGCCAAGTTGGAAGCCTCGCTACCTCTCTTGGGCGTTCCCATCGCTGTCAGGCAATTCTACCGTCCACGGAACACCTGAAGCCCTGAAGAACCGCGTGCACCCCCAGGACAGGCTGCAAGTACACTGAGAGATGAAGAGCAAGACAAATCAGGTGCACCTCTCATACCTGACCAAGGCCAGTATCAAACTAGCACAGCTTGTCTGAAGAGCCATCAACCATGTGCCAAGAGTGCCCTCACGAAGGTATGTCCCATCCAAGCCGTATAAACAGAAGGCGAATCGAATTTTAGTGACAGACTACAAGGCCATTTGATCTATGAATTCCACAGGCCCTGCAATTGCTTACACATGCCTGAAAACCTTCAGGGTCAGGTGAGGCCAAGGATTCGAAAGAAAGAAACTGCAACTCTTAAATTCTCCAGCGATAAACCAAATTAGGACAGTTGCCCCTTTCTCCCGTATCACCCCTCACTCAGTTCAGCATCTGACTTTGTCCTAAGCAGCCTACCATTCATTGCACCTAAATGTTGTGAAACAGAATTGATTTAAAAATGAAAAATGCAGTGAAGAGCCCATTACTCTAGCCAAAGTAACTATCTCTGTTGTGGTGCGTCTACCTCAAACGTTCTCTCTAGACCGCCTCTCGCTTTGGCTACCTGGCTGACTCATGTTCAGCTGTCGACACACAGTTGAAGTAGCACCGTGTCCTGGGTGTATTTCCTGACCGCTCCAGCATTCGGTTACCTCTGCGATCTTCCACTGTACTTCTACGCTAACTTGCACGAACCTCTAGTATAGCTATAGCCGCTGATTTTTTCGTCTGTCTTCTCCACTAGATTCTGAGTTCCTTGACAGCAGGGCCTGTGTCTGGCTCATTTATCTGCTGCGCCTAGAATGTTTGATGGATGGATGGATGAACAAACAGTCACAGATCCATCTATTTACTCAAAGTCTTGCTGGACTGAATAATGGGATGGAAGTATTCTTATAATCAACACAGTGTATTTTGTGGGTTATAGAATACCTTACTTTCATTTGCTGACAAATGTATTCTCTGCATAATGAAGTAACGAGAGTCTGGGTTGTCCTTTATACAAAGTTACCTATTTCCAGGGAGTCCTGATTATCTGTAAGTCCTTTAGAGATGTGATTGTTGAAATGGACAAGTAGATGTTCATCACTGGCTTTGGGATAAATCAGACGCCCAAATGCAGCAAAGACATAATCCTGATGGAGAGAGCCTACTGGGCAAGTGAGACAGGTAAACAGCAAAACCTTCATCAGGTTGCTGACTCCTTTCCAAAGACCGACCAATCCTTTCATCCTAGGACTCTGTAGGTTTTAATTGATTAACTTGTAGTTATCAACTATCTGTCCATAAGGGAATCACCAGCTTCTAGGTAAATCACTAAATCTCATAGATCTCTGTGGCATGGAAAATTTTCATTTTATAGAAAGCTAGAATATTCTATTTTTACCTTTTACTTTTCTAAATCACAACATTCATCCTGATTTTTTTTTCTTTTGAAATTCTATTCAGAAGGATGACTTAATGCTCGAAGGATATTTGAAGATTTAAATGAGAATGAGAGGAAAGGACAGATTTGTTATCTCAGGTGGGTGGAATTACAAGGTACATGGTGAGGCAGAGCAAGGGATTAGTGGCTTTTACTTTCCACAATGCCCATATTATTCACTTCTCCTGAGCATATATGTAATTTAAAATAGTTTAATAAAGTTCTTAATAAATGAATTAACAAAGCCTCTTTCTGTTGGTGATCTTTTCCTTACCCCCAAAACGCCTAAAAGCAAATAAAAGTCATTGCAAAACAGTAAACTGAGACTAGGAGCCAAAAAGCAAGACCTGCACAGCCCCATGCTTTGAACACTGAGCCTCACAGTGCAAGTGTCACACGAGAAGAGTCAGAGTGGCCTGCTCTCCCGGTGGTGCCTGTCTATCCAGGGAGACAGAAAACCAAAAAACATTAGAGAACATTTAGGGTAGCACATGCTGGATCCGGATATGTGTAACGGTTGAGAATTTGGAGAATGGGGGCTTTTCGAAATTTCTGACCCTGGAGAGAGGGGCTTTAGGATGGACCTCAGCAGGTGAAAGGCAGACTTGGGGGGTAACAGTCAAGGGCAGCACAGGGGACAAATCCAGGAAAAGGTGCAGGCACCAGTGACACAGGTCTCAGGAAGTGCTTGAGTTCCCGAGTCATTCTCCTATTGCAGCTGCGTCGGTCTTCTCATCCGGAGCCTCCAGTCTATCAGTGATCTGGGGTGAACTTCTGTTCTGGTCAGGCAATGAGGAAGGGTCCCTGTCCCTGACAACCAATGTCCAGATCAAGTTTCGTCATGGATGCTGGAGAACTCGACCCTGACCCCATGTCTAGATCCTGATTTCTGAGGAACTCAAAACCCAACCAAGAATCCGCAATGGCTAGCTAAATTGTACTGTGATGATTTGGCATAACACGCTAAGTTATTCAAAACAAAAATTACGTCTTTGCGTTGATGAATGACAAAAAAATAGGCTGGTGAAAATGCAGAACCTGCGATGGTCGATGCAGATGCCCCCTCGCAGTGAGGTGCAAAAGGAGGTGTCTGTTGTGTACACAGAAGGGGAACTAGGAGAAGAGAGCTGAACCAAAGTCGTGGCATTAAATGATAAACCCACTATTTCTGTGTCCTAAAATGATAATGCTATTCTCAGTTGGTTTTGATAATGATGGAAAATGTTAAGGAGAAAAACGCATTTATCCAGCAGAGATCAACGGACTGGAAGTCAAGGCAAGAGTGAGCGGGCGATCGAGCCATCAGCGGATGGGGTGCTGGATTCGAGAGCGGCCCGCACTTGGGCACAGAAAGTCACGGTGTAAGAAACGGACAGACTAGGGGGCTTTTGCTGCCTAACAAAACAGATGAAGGGAGATGGAAACTTTGCAAAGTCATTCAAGATTTCTAGGCTGATGCTGAAAAACGTTAGCGAGGAGAAATCACACACCTCTGAAGAGGAGCCAGTTTTCGGATGAAGGTAATTATGACATTAGGCCTTCTAGATGAGGTGAGAGTTATTACATTAAAATATTATTACAGTGAAAATCTAAGTGTATGTGACTTGGAGTCTCATTGAACAATTACAACTGGATCTACAGAGGCCTCTGCGCATAGATTTAGAGACTCACGTTGGTGGGCCTGATGCATTCTGAGAACTTGCCCTTTTCAGCTAACAGAACATTTTTTAAAAATAAAATTTGGATGTTTTCCCTTAGGTATGACTCTAACTCCCCCCCCCCCCCACTGTATTATACCTTGCCTTCACAAATTTTTATTATTTGCCCAGGCCTGAAGGCGTCTGATTTTGAGACCTAGGATAATCCCTAAAAGCCACAGAAGAGAATGAGTTAGCCGCAGAAAAAAAAGGCGGAAAGGATAAAGAGTGTGAGAACAGGAGGACCAAGGCCAGGAAGCCTGTAGCAATATCCGAAGAAAGAATAAATCAGAACACCTGTCTCGAGAGGAATGCCAGAAAGGGGTATAGATGTAACTGGGTGTGGGGGCAGAGGGAATAATCACAAACGGGAAAAAGAATCTCAAGAAAATCACAATATTGAAGGGGCCTACTCAATACGAAGAGAAACCAAAGACACACATAAACATGATCTCATTTCAGAATGAAGGGGCCTACTCAATACGAAGAGAAACCAAAGACACACATAAACATGGTGGGAAAGGTGGGGTAGATGAGGACTTAAAAAAAAAAAAAAAAAAAGCATCGGGGAGACAAAAAGGGGAAAAAGAATCCTTTCGGCATCAAATTTCTCCTAGGCAGCATAAAACACAGGAAGACACAATTTCTTTACAAAGTTGAACATAAATGTTACACAACCCAGCATCCCCTTTTCTAGGTATTATCCAAGTGAAATAAAAACCTATGTTCATGCAAAATCTACACACAAATGGTTACAGAGGCTTAACTCACAATCACCAAATACTGCAAACAACCGAAATGTCCTTTAACAGGTTAATGGATCAACCAACAATAGGACATTCTTACAATGGACTATTATTCTACAGTAAGAACAACAACTGGGAGGAATTTCAAATGTATCATGCTGAGTAAAAGAAGCCAGATTGAAAAAGTGACATAGTATATAATTCCATTACTATGACATTCCTGAAAGAAGAAAACCTTAAGGACAGAGTACAGATCAGTGGTGGCCAGGGATTGAGAGCAGGAGAAATTGACTACAAAGGGTCAGCTCAAGGGAATCTTTGAGTGATCTTGATAGTGATGACTGTTAAACAATTTTATGCATGTTTCCACTCAGAAGTGAATTTTATGTGAAATACACACACACATATATATAACGAATAAATCAATTTAAAAATAGAGGTTATAACATACGACATAAAAGTGACCAATGGAAGAGCCAAAATTAAATTTTGTTAGCAGGGCTTGAAGAGGAGGGGATAGGAGAAGGTAGTATAAATTCTGAAAAATTCTGCATTTTTCATTGCAAGGACTCAGTAATATTAATTTTTTTTTTTAAATTAGTGGTGGAGCATATCCCTTAGATTTGTCAACTGAAAGAAAAACAGAAATGCTTCAAATGGTTACAAGCAAATGGGATTTCTGTGACTGAGGAGCTGGGTGGGGAGCTTTTCTATTTCATATCTTCCTCTATCATTTGAAATAATACATGTGTATGCATTGCTTATAGTTTATTACATAATAAATTTCAAAGTTATATTAATACAAATATTCTGGATGCAAAAATACCTTGATTTAAATTTTTTTTTCACCAGATCTCCTATTTTTTGGGGGGGGGTCAATTTTAGAGCTGCATCCTCAGGGTATATAAAGATGAGAATTTCATTTAAAATATAAGAAAGCACTGGTATCCTAACTAGTTCCATATACAACAGATCACGAAAGTACTGAAACAATATCATAAATGTTAATATATAAAGTGAACATTAGTTGTTCAGACTTGTTATATTTCATTATAATTAGTAAACATTTAAATTTCTTTCATAATTATGTCTTAATGAAAATATTTTCAAAGATATAATTTCCTCTCTTTATGTTGATATAGCAACATAAACAGAAATATCCTATGGTGACAAATAAGCCTAAAAAGTAGTCAATGTTATTTTCATCTTCAGCCAGAATGAATCAATGGGTCTATGACAGCTACTCCTGGCTGAACCTATGCTAAGACTTTTTGTAGAAAAACATCACAGAGGCTTTGGGGTCTGAACAGAATTTGACAGGGGAAAGACTTAAAGAATAGTCATTGAAAAAAGAATGTACTCCATACAAGAAAGTTTTTAATAGCTTCTGATATATATTGTAAGAACTCCAAAGTGCCACTATGTGAATGCATAATTAGGTAGGCGAAAATTCATTACAAAGTGAATTTTGGTTCAACTTGACAGGTGAAAAATTCTCCCATGGCTGCTTTTGAGAAAATTATTATACCTTCCTTTCATCAAAATGTTGCCAATTCTGCGTTTCTGTCAATAGCGTTTAACCTATTTATTTAGGTAGTCTATTTTCTACTTCACTAAAGTAATGGAGACCTTTATTTAAATCACATTCCTATTAACTTACACAACACATACACATATAACCTCTCACATACCAGAGAACCACTGTTTGCAGCCCCACTATTATAACCATGGAGAAAGGCGCCATCCACATCTCCTACTACAGCTGGCACAGGGACAAATGTCCCTAAACTGTCATTCCCCTGCATCTACCATGTGCTCAGGTCATTCTTCTCCCAAGCAGACTTTTGCCAGTGTCTGAGAACAACAGAGGTACTAGGGCCAGCCCATTCTTGCAGCACATGAGACTCTTCTAGTATGTGACCTTATCTCATGGAGTGCTCATTGGCCTTGTCAAAACCTTCTTAGAACTACCCTGCCACCCACGACTCTTTCTACCCAACCCTCCTTCCCCCTCTCCTTTCACAGCTATCAGATCAGCAACTTGGTCCGAAGGTTCACTTGCCTACACCTCCACCGTCTACTTTATCCTTCATGTGCAGCTCTCCCAAAAAACTTCCTGCACCTCCAATCCTATCTGGTATCTGCCTGGAGGATTAAGAGAACACATCGTACTTGACTTTTATGCAAATTAGGAATAGTAAATGAGCCCCCAAGCTTCCTTAGGAATGTCTTTTATATTTGTGATGTATAAGGTTTTTCTCAGCCTCCAGCCACAGTCTCCAACCTGGCCTTCCCTCTTTGTGACTACCCGGTCTCTCTACCTCAGAGAGAAGTGGTCAGGAACGGGCCGTGAAGCGGATCGAGCACCGTCACTTAGCGTTCTGTGCCCATGTGCCTGAGTGTCCTTATCGGGAAAACTAGGGCAACAGGGTACCTCATTTATAAGGTTATTTAAAGGATCTAGAATTAAATATGTGTATGCAATTCACTTCTATTATGCCAGCCAGGTGGCAAGTGCTCTCCGTGTTTGTTCTCTTCATTATCATCATAGTTTTACACTGAATGTACAGCTCATTAACAAAATTGACCAAAGGTTCAAATTTCCAGTTGAAAGATGAAGATCTAACGTAGGGCATGGGAATTCTAGTCGCTGAGAGAGTAGATCTTAAATGCTCCTCCCACAAAAAGGCTATGGCTACGATGTGCTGTGATGGAGGTGTTAGCACTATGGTGGATCATTTTTACACTACATAAGTGTATCAAATCAACACACTGCACAACTTAAACTTACACAATGTTATGTGTCAAGCGTTCTCTCAATGAAACTGGAGAAAAAAAAAGAAATCTTGACCAGGAATATGGTGGAGTAGCTAACGCACCAGATACAGAGTCAGAGGACTTCATTTTAAGCTCCAGATGCCACGTACTATCTCTAACCTTGGGAATGTCATTTAATGTTTTGCAACCTCACTGGTACCTGTCTCTTACTACCGAGTTCCTGGGAGGATCCGAGAAGACGGTCCGTGGGAAAGTACTTTATGCACCAAAAAGGACAGCATATAGAAGTCCCCAAGTAGAAACTCATACACAGGTACTGGATCGTTCCGTTCTCTTACCGAAGTCGGAACTCCCGGAAATCCCAAGGGTCGCAGTGTTAAATTTTTATGTCCTGAACGCACTTCGGACATGCTGCTTTGGCAGTTAAGGTTGAGAGGGAAGCCTGCTCTTGTTCGACAACACACTGAAGATGGGGAGAGTGTCACCGAGCCTCGGAGGCCTTGCCTTCTGGGGGAGGTGGGAAGAAAAGGGATTTTTAAGGAGCCGGAGCATGACAAATACCCAGATTTGAATGCTGCGGCATATGTAATATATGTAACGGCTCAGAGGTGTGTATTTCTAAAATCAGCTTCCCTTTTTTCCTAAACCCACCTCTCCATAAGCAGGCAGCCCGCTGCTGCATCGGGAATTTACTGCTGTGAGCAACCATAAACCTCGTGCTAATGGCAGTGCTGCCCGAGGATGGACGTGGCCGAGGGCGGCGCGTGCAGTGAGAGGCCGCAGACCATATTTTCCACTCTCTGCACACCACAGGGCACACACATTATCATCTGATACAGCGTAAAGGTCCTTTAATAAGTATTATTATTAAAAGCAAACAATCAACTCCACAAATCAACAGCTCTTTTCAAACATGGTTTCTAATCTCTGTTTCCTCTCAGATGTATGGTTATTGTCTACCTGGAAAGGCCCCAAAGTGAGAGCCAGAAATCTGCCACCACCACCCCTTCTGCTGTTCCTGCCATCGTATTTAATTGTGTTTGCTCAACTCGAAGCCAAACTCATATGCAGTATATTTAGATGGTTAAAATAGCATAGCATTCCTCTGTATTCACAGATTATTTTCAACACCACAATTCTTGGGAATTAGTCTGGAATAAATAAGGTAAAGCAACATAAATTTGTTCCGGTGACAAAGAAAACAATATCAAAATGGCAATCTGGAGATTCGCCACGAATGAAGGAATATACAGTGTCCCTTCTGGTGAACTCTCCTGCAAATGCAATCACCGTCTCATTCGCTAGTCTGGATTTATTTTAAAGTGAGTGAGAAAGCAAGCAAGAAACTAATAGTAAGAAACTGATTCAAAAGATCAATGTACAATCACTGTACTTACTCTTACACAGCATTAAAGGTAAAGGCGTAGAACTGATATATATGTTGATTTTCTGAACCTCGAAGGAGCCTTTTTTCCCCACAATGGCAAACTTTCTAAATTGAAAAACATCTATCATTAATATATATTCAGGATCGCTCTCTGAGGTCTCAGCTACTACATTTTTTTCCAAATGCCTCGAAAATCCCAAATTTACAAAGGCTTGGTTAGATACTTTTGTCAGCTAACTCTACCTTAAGTTTTTCAACTTGTATTTTTAGCATCATTTAATGAATACAAACCCTATCACCCAAATGTCAAAAGATTTCTGAATCATGAAGAACAGACTTTGTTGCTAAACAGGTTATGACTTGAACTGCATCAATTAATTAAAAATAAAGACCAGTGTTCCATGCTTTTAATCCGAGCCAAACTGCAAATGATAATAAAAACAGGAATTTTAAACATACAGAGTTTAACTAGGTTTTCGTTTAAATTTAGAAAATGAAGAGAATGAACATTCACATAATTTTCTTGCTTGAGATTTTCCACAGTATACTTTTCCTATCTACATGACTATTGACCCAGCTTCACATTTAGGGAATGCCAACTTTGCACTCCTCTGTCAGGGGCTGACTTTTTCCTGTATACTCTTATTCCTCATTTGTCTGTTAATTAATTCAACAAATACTACTCAAAACCTATTGTGCATCCAGTGGCTGTTCTAGGTACTGAAGACACGGTTTGAGTAAGACAGGTAAAGTACTATTCTCATGGAGTATATACTCTACCCTGGGAGGGATTAGGATTAGGAGACAACAACCAAACAGATCTCAGATGGTAATAACTCAATTAAGAAAAAACAGTAGAGGAGAATGCTAGGGTGACCTGGAGGGTAAATTTAGATGGGGGATTAGGGAAGGCTTCTCTGAGGAGGTAACATGTACTCTAGATGGACAAGATGGCAGCACCCACGTGAAGAGCAGAGGGAACTGCAAGTACAAAGACCCTAAAATGAAAAAGAGCTCGGAGAATCCAAACAACAGGAAGACGACAATGAACTCAGGACACCATGGATTGGAAAGAGGTGTTTGGAGAGGAGACATGACCGTGAGCAGAGGGCACATCCCTGCCAACTACTCAGGTCGTCACTTTAAGGTGTGTCCTGGGGGCACCTGGGTGGCACAGCCAGTTAAACATCAGATTCTTGGTTTCAGCTCAGGTGGAGAGCTCAGGGTTGTAGAATCCAGCCCTGCAATGGGCTCCATGCTTGGCATGGAGTCCTCTTGGTATTCTCTCTCCCTCTCTCTCTCTGCCCCTCTCACTCGTGCTCTCATGCCTGCTTTCTCACTCTCTCTCAAATAAATCCAAAAAAAAAAAAAAAAAAAAAGATTTGTTCTGCCTTTGGAGTCAGCACAGAACCAGCCTATAGAACAAAGAGCAGTATTATCTCAGATATAGATACTGTTGGTACCACCACATGTCTCCTTTGTCATGAGTCTGCACTCTCCCTCACACGGTCATCTCTTGAGTATCTCCCGAGTGGCTCACATGACTATTAGATGCCCCCTCCCCTTCCTGCCCATTTTCTCACCGTTTGTCTTCCAGAGTCATGCGTCTGCTGCCTGGTCTCTGACCTGACTCTTGCTCTGAGGCTCACTGTTGGTTTAAGCCTAGAGGCTGCCTAAACTCAGCGTCTGTAACATCAGGTATAATCTGACTGCTCCACCTACCACCTCTAGCTCTCTTACAATCCTTAATGACCTTTTTTGTCTCCTTACTGGAGCAGACAAGGACACCACAGCTATGTGCTATGGGCATACTTTTTAAGTTATGTGTTATATTTTCAACTTTCAAAAACACTGCCATATCCTTTAACATTCTTGATTATGTCAACAGTCTCCATAAAGTAGATACATAATTATCATTACTTCATCTTAAGATTTTATTTGAGAGAGAGAGAGAGAAAGCTCGAGCAGGGAAGGGGGGAGGGAGTGGCAGGCAGAGGGAGAAGCAGATCCCCCACTGAGCAAGGAGCCCCATAAGGAGTTCAATCCCAAGACCCTGGGATCATGACCCGAGCTGAAGGCAGACGCCCAACCAACTGAGCCACCCAGGCATCCTAAGTTCATTTTAAAGATGAAGAAATCCAAACTCAAATAGTTTGGGTAACTTTCCTAAGGTAAGCATACAATAGGGACTGAGAACTCAGGAACCCTGCTTTCCCATCTCCATCCTGTTCTGGGGGTGAGAGAGGTCTGGCTCACTTTAGGCTTGGGGTCTTTAGAGAGTTAAGTCCACAGATGGTCTGCTCATGATATGAAATTTGAAGACAGGCACAAAAGCATTTAGAAGGTGAATAGAAAGGATTCCCTTCTCCTCAACTTTTTTCATATATATGTATTTGAGTTCAGTATTGTCTGTAACATTATGTCCTCAGACAACACCTGCAGCCCCATATATATGCTTGACCACAGTGCAGGGATAGATTAGTATAAACATACTGCCAATTAAAGAAAGAAAAAGAGAACAAATTTGTCGGGTTTGAGAAAAAGAACTGAGCATATTCAGCTAAACTGCTCCAGGTTTTCTTCTTTGGCTCTGCCCACCTGCCGAAATCACAACAGTACATAAGAAATATCACTTTGTGGACGTAGTTTAACATCCATAACTCTCATTCTAAAGCTCAATGTTTTGTGGTCTCACTGTCAAATGTATATTTTTAAATAGCTATGCTGTCAAAACCTCGGCGCACTACTTAAGAAAAAAAAAAATCAACATTTTCAAGTTCAAACAAAAAAAGTCTCTTAGAAAAAAAATAACAGAAATGCTTTCCTTACCTGTTCAATTAATCAAGTCACATAAATTACATTCTTAAAATAAATGGGAAAGTACTAAAAAATAATTAAAACTCATCCTTCTAAGGTAGGTCAATTCTGTTCCTTGCAGCCTGTAGTATATAGTGGTTTGGAGTAGAATGCTTTTCATACCGTTCTTTAAAGTTCCAGGGTTCTTATTAAGGTGATAGTCTAGCTGTTTCTATTAAATATTCATGACCCTTTTCCAAGAGAACCGTTTTGAACTGTTACTTCTGGCTGAATTTGGGGGAGTTCATTTCTCCCACTCACTCTTGCACGTGCTCTCTCAGGGAAAGAGAATTCGATAGGTATTGTCCTAACTGAAGTATATCTAACGTTTTCACACAAAAATAACATTTAACAATTTTGTTAAAAACACAAATTCACCTCGAAGTGAATATTATACATAGCAAATGCAGAAAGGTTTGAAGGATGTGTTGCCCCCAGAGTACCCCTTTAGTGGCTTAGAAGCAGCAATGCACAGCTGAAAAAACTTAGTAAAATAGAGTACAGTTAATTGGCATCAACTCAAAATTTTACAAATAGCAGGAAAAAACTGATTCATCACTTCTACTTTGTTTCCAGATAGACATGAAACATTGTGTAAACATCATGTAACCACAGATTCAACAGAAGACCTGGTCTCTCCTCCACCACCACCCACCTCCCATCTCCCAGGCAACTTTGGGAGAGGATAGGAGCAGCTCTGGGGGACTTGTGGACCCTTCTCAACTACTGCCTGCCAGGTGGTAAGCTTGCTGGGAGAAGGCCACCGCTGATGGGAAAGCTACATTGTTCAGCTTTGTCCACGATGAGTAGGAGAGCTTCATTCAGGGGTGAGATATTAGGAATACCACTGTGACCACACATTTCAACTACAGGCTTTACTGACAATAAAGCTGTTTTTAAACCTCCATTTGGGAAATTACGGGAAATACTGGATATCTCCCCCTCTTGATATTTTCTCATATGCACCCAGATTGGTCAAGGATGATGTGATAATTCTATTATGTCACAGTCATTGCTGTCTTTCGGGAAAAGATGGTATTTAATATTTGTATCGAAAAGGTATGGAAATACATTCCACATCATAAAGATTATATAGAAAATAATTCTCATACTGAACTATAAGCAAACAAATGATACCTGAATTAAAAACTTGCACACAAACTTATCTTCGATGAAAATGTCATACTAGATAGAGAAATCCAATTTTTAAAGATTACACCTTATGGTTTCCAGTCAAGACTTTAAAGTTTTTTAAAAATCCATGTTAATTGATCCAAAATATAAAGGAAATATTTATACTTTTGTGCAAAATAAATTACATGTGTAGGTTCCCAGCCTAAAATCACATCACCATTTTCTTAGATTGTCCGAGGCTGCATACGTGTGTAAAATAAGACGTAACTGAAGCTATAGCAACAAAGTGACAGAACAACTGGCTTCAAAGCAAAAATTCAATGATGACAGTTTTACTTATGTTTCCCTGATTAGGCTGGTTGATTTGGCTTGGCATTTTATAGACATTCATTAAGTTATTACAAACACATGCAAAGTATTATAATGACATTCAAGCTGATAACTTTTGGTGTGTACAATGCAAAACTATTACACACAAAGTCAAACATATTTAAAATTCAGACTAAACCCAACTAATTTCATCTCAGAAAAAAATTGTTACCGCCTTTTGTAAATAACTATGGAAAAAGAGCATTTAGAAAGTATACTTGGCATATTTCATATATGTCTCTATATCTAATATGTAAAGGATATATATATATTCCTACCCTTTTCCCCCCAACCAAATCCCCCAAATCACAAGTCTCATTACCTGTTTTTCAGCAGTACACTGAAGGTCATCTTATCCAGTCCCAGATAATTTGGCAGCAAGTTTGACCAATTCCAGTCCCATTTTGTGATGGCTGACTGTTGATAAATGAGAACACGCTATTGTTAGTTATTAATCAGAGTTAATATGATCAGTAAATTAAAGCTCCAGCTGTGATAGACTAACTAAGAAGGAGGGGGGTCCAGAACAAGGACTTAGACAGATAACATCAATCATGTCCACAGAAGAAGGTTTTATTCCAATAAGACAGCAATTAATTTATAAATCCATTTGGGGATGTAGTCATTATTTATAAAAATATAAATCAATTTCTTGAGTCGTTATTCTTCCCAAGTGCTAATGGCATTTGCCCAACAAGTCTCCCTGAGAGGGTGACTCTTTGAAAAGAAAAGTGAAATAGCTGGCAACTTTTTCATCTATCAATTGAGAGTTTTTATTTTTTAGCACCCAGAAATTTGACAAAAAAAAAAAAAAAACAAAACAAAAAACCCAAAAACAAAACAAAAAAAACACCAGACTTAGAAGGGCTATGACTCAAATTACAAGACACAGTTTAATTAGACTGTGGAAATAATGCTATTTTTGGTTAAGAAATGGTTTAAAGGGAAAATCAGAACAACCTGAAAATGTAAACAACATTCTTTTTTCTCATTTAATAGGTAATTTCACAAGAGTAAGGAGAAAAATTGCTCTGAAAGATAATCTCATAATTCAGAATGGAATAAAACATGCCATTTATTTAAACGAAGTGAGAATAATTTAACAGCTACAATGATTATTTATGGTTTGGAGCAGTCTAACGTACAACATAGAAAAACAGCCAATACACTCAAACTTACACAATATATCTGGTTTTCAAGTATTATAGATGCTCGCATTCCTTGAAACTAAACAGTTTTGATACTAAGAGTCCAGGCCAATGTTTAAAATCCTCTAAGAACTATGCCCTGTCACCTGCTGATTAATGGAGCAGCACAATCCTGTCATAGAGCAGGAGAATTCTGCCCCAGGTTGTCAGCATTTGAAGGTCTTATTCTACTACGGTATTGATGAATGTAGACTAGGGTTGTAACAGGCATGGCAAAAATATTATCTGCATCCCGAATTAGGCCATTGTTTTAATTCTTATTTTCCTCAGAGCTCTAGGTCAAGCAATCCTTCTCTGCTGCCCAGTTAGTTCAAAGAGTCTGTCAGGAGGCTTTTCCCTTTTTTATTCACCAAAAGAATAAACAAAGCAAAAGCAACTTTAGATTTCAAATCGTTTGGCTTAAATAGGACCTTTTTAATGTAACGACTGAAGCGGGGAGCTTAAACAATGGCATCATCTGACATTAAAAACGTGTGGCATTTATTACATTCCCTTTATTCCAAATATCCAGACTTTATTTTTTTATTATTTTTTTTTTAAGATTTTTTTTTTTTATTTATTTATGTGACAGAGAGACAGCCAGCTAGAGAGGGAACACAAGCAGGGGGAGTGGGAGAGGAAGCAGGCTCCCAGCGGAGGAGCCCGATGTGGGACTCGATCCCAGAACGCCGGGATCACGCCCTGAGCCGAAGGCAGACGCTTAATGACTGCGCTACCCAGGCGCCCCTCAAATATCCAGACTTTAAGACCATTTGCGAATTCATTTGAAATGCAGGGATATGTTTAGGGTTATAAAAAGGGAAATTTACCTCATGCCACTTAAAATAGGAGCTCAAAGCTTTATTTATAATTAGTTGTAAGCTTTTTTTTTATTATTTCCCTGATAAATTAGATAAATTCATAAAAATTGCAAGGCATTCTTTGAGTGGGTGGATTGGGGATGGGGGTGGGCAGCAAGGGAGAAGACCATGACGAAATGCCTGGTTTTTCAGGCCTTCTGGAGACACAGCCGAACAGATGTTCCCTCTGCCCATGGCGAACTGACCTGGTCAAAAGTTGAATTATACAGACCAAACATATGAATCAGTTTGACAAATAGAAGGTAAAATAACTTTTCCAAAGTCAATTCACGCAGACCACATAAATAAGAACAAGGCCTTCTGCTTCCCAGCCAAAGGAAAAAAAAAAAAAAAAGCAAAACTTATAAGTATTTAAACATGAAGCACCTTTTCCCCTTTATTTATGTGAAAAAAACAAAACAAAACAAAAAAAACCCCACACGTTTAAGTTAACTTTACTATTATCCACATACCTGATCTAGCATGTTTTCACTAAATGCCTTGTACACCTGGAAAGGGTTAAAGGCAGAAGGCTGATCTTCCACACTCCTCAAGGTCGTCTTTAAAGGTCTGATGGGTAACGGCTTTTCCTCTGAACCATTCATAGAAAACAGCTGTTCTTTTAAATATTCCTTCAAGGGGAAAAAAAATTACAAGTCGTGATGGTGGGAAGCATATATTCTCTTTAAAAATACACTGATCAATATCCAAAGCTACCCTTTCAGCACATTTCCTAGATTACAGTGTATTACTTGCCTCAGGACAGAATACATTTTCAGAAGAAACATAGCAGAATACCAATCAGCATTGCAATAAACCCATCAAAAACAGGTTCACCTAATATATAGGACAGATTAGAAAACCATTTAACAAATTCTCACGTAATGAATGTATGCTCGATATATCAGAATCTTTTAAATAGGCATTGTCTTGTCATTGGTTCATGTGTTAACATGTCTGGTTACCAAAACTTAACTCAGGCGCAGGATTCCTCACAGTACAAGATTGCTCATTCATTCACTAAGTGCAGTTGTTATCTACTCTACGCTCAGCAGAGTGCTAAGTACTCTGATATTTCACCGCAAGCCATCTTCTTTTGTGTGGAATTAATTACAATTCAAACTCCTAAACTCTATTTCCATGCTGTGGACTGAAAAATATCAAGGTTCAAATGAAGCTCAACATACACAATTCTAATCCCCCAACTGCCAGTGGCAGCCTGGGCAAAAAAGTCAATTTACCGCTTTATATTTCATTTTCCATTCATAAATAAGGTGAAGGATCCTAATCTATCTTATTGGACTCTCTCTGGAAGACAACAATAAAAATGACGTCAAGTTTCCCATGTAAACCATCATATACTTACTATTAATAAGTCATTTAAGAAATAAAATATAAAAGTTCTCCTGGTTTTCAGTATGTCAAAATATAATTTTTTTCTTCAAGAGTAGGACTAGGTTGAGAACATTAGAGCTGAAAAGGACTTCAGAGGTCACCTGGAAAACGCTTGCTACTCGAAGTCTGGCGCCCAGACAAGCCCAGTCAGCCGGGAACAGGTTAGAAAAACAGAATCTTGGGCGCCACCCCAAAGAGA
The DNA here is from genome assembly GCF_023065955.2 of Ursus arctos. Taxonomy (NCBI): domain Eukaryota; kingdom Metazoa; phylum Chordata; class Mammalia; order Carnivora; family Ursidae; genus Ursus; species Ursus arctos. The sequence goes on from NW_026623067.1 coordinate 75,200,769, forward strand.
ATCTAAGTACTAACATGATTTCCCAGGAGATTGGCAGGCACTCGAAAGTTTGAAGAACTCTAGCCCTACCACATTCAGCGGTTGGCTCTGAAAGGTCACGGATGAGCTGAGGTTACACAGGGGTGAGTGGCAGAGTCCCTGTGAGAAGCCACGCCTTTGGTCTCGGGTCACTGTGCTTTTCCGGTGCCTCGATAGTGTAACTTCCTCGATAGAGAACGCCCACTGTACTCATCCAGGAAGGTAAACGTTAGATCCTAAAACCCGAAACATCAAAAGCAACCACTACTCAACTATGGTAATCATTTCTTAAATTTGCTCATTGTGGACCCCATCTCCTTAGATGAATTCTGTAGAACATTCACACACAGAGACTCCTAAGTATCATTAGATACTAAAACCACCAGAAAAGAACGTTATGCCTAGCTTTAGATTTTTATACAGAAATAAAATTTCTCTCCATTTCTGAATGTAAAATTTTAAAAAGGAATAAAGATACTAACAAGAACAACTGCTTTCTTGGCTAATAACCATCTGTTTCAACTGATTTCCCCTTACATTGCTACATTTGGCTTTTTTGTTGTCCTTGTTCCACAACTCAAAAAAGATCAAGTGCTGTGTTGCAAGTTGGGAACACAATGGCGTTCTCTCCCTTGTTAATTTCTCTGACCTCTCTCCTGTCTGGTCACTCTCGTCACTCGACACTCCCGCTTCTCAAAAATCTGATTTTTTTTTTTGTGGTGTCGCTTTAACCAGACTTGCTGCTGATGTGATATATTTCTTTAGAAAAGATACATTCTTCTTTGAACATCCTCTGTTGAACACCCCCCTGTTCAGTTTCACTGCAGCTAATTTCTCTACCCCCCGTTCCTGCGTTTTTCTCGGCCGCCGAAGAGCTCCGCCAGCGCCATCACCTCAACTACCGCCGTCAGCGAGGCCGCCAACATTTCTAGTCACGGCCTCCCGCATCTTTGCTCGTGGCCAGGTTCTTCAACTACCCACTGGCCTTTCGTGCTCCGACATCCTCCCTTTACCTCAAAGACGAACACTCTTCAACTCATTCCCTCTCATGACTTTGCTGTTACTCGACGGCCCACTCACTCTCCCCCTGGCCCGGGCCCGTACCTGTAAATGCCGCGGTGTTTACGCTGCCTTTCTGAAGCACATGCAGCAAGAACACCTGAAAATGCTCAAGACTCCTCGTGCTACGCGGCAGGTGAGGGAGCTTCACGGGGTGATTACACCTACAGCACAACGAGGCCTCAGTGTAGAAGCTGCTGGAAATCCTACGCTAGGCACCGAGTCAGCCGGGTGCCGTGACTGAGTTTGTCGCGGGTCTGAATGTTTTAGTAGTCACAGGGCAAAGGGCTCACTACTTTCTGAGGTCTAGTCTCACCTCCCCGGTAGGCCACCTCCTAGCTTGCCCCGAGGCTTCTCACTCAGCACAGTCAATCAGCAAGTACTTAGCCTGACATCCCATGTGATAAACATTTCCCTGACAATAAGTGTATTCAGCTGTAAGGAAAGACAAATCCTAACTTGGAACTTCATCAAAATGTGGCAGTGCCCCAGTGAAGAGTCTTACACACATCAGGTCTCACAACAGAGCTGCTCAGAGCCACGGCCTCAGAGGTCCACAAATTCCACGAGGGGAGAACAGCCTTTCGATTTCCTGAATAGAACAGGTGGCTGACAGCCGGTAAATACGCAACTTAATTTTGCTTATTGGTGATTACCGATCTTTTTCATGTTAAGGGCTTTTAAAAAGTGGACTGGTCTATCAGTTTGGCAATCTCTACCCGCCATGACTGTTCTCAGAACTCTTGTAACGCTGCTTTCCTAAAAATCTGAGGGTAAGGCTCCTGCAACATCTGTTCCTCAGTAATCACCATGGTTACTTAGGCCCATTTGGGTGGCCACGTGGCCATGCCAGCGAAGACCTGACTTCACAATGGTGGTCTTTCAGTTAGCCAACTCCAGGAGCTCCTGAGTTCCCCACATAGAAACCCTAAACAAATTGAGAGGGCTCATTAGCAAATGGGAATAAGTTGTGTTACTTGCTAACAATTATATACTGAGCTCTAGTGCCTCAGGGACTGGACCATTTCTCATAGCAACAAATCCCTCACATCCTTCTCAGGCGATCACTGAATGCACTATTATATCACCTGTTTATTGACTGGTTGATTAGCTCTAGGAAAGCCAGGAAACAAAATTTACTTGAAGTTTTAGGTAGATGGTAGCGGAAAGAACATTTATGTAACTGAGTTGTAAAATGCTGTGGTAGAAGTTAATTCACTCCCTGGAAATATATCGTTTTTAAGGCCTACTTCAGCTTCCCATTATTCACATTATAGAATTTTTAGTATTCTGAAAAATACATTCATGCATTTGCAAATAAAAACGATTCTAATTCACATTAGAGGTCACATTCTAATTCAGGTACAAATGCTCAAATTAAAAACCTGATGAGATTAGCACACTTGTATTGTTTCAAGGCCATAGCTGAGATACCTGCTCTTTACGTTTTTGCTCAAACAGCCAGAAACATGCGAGGTCAGAGGCTTAACCCAGCAGACACATAGACAAGCATGACATCGGCTCTAACCAGTGTCCATGCATTAATGCATTTTCTTGGGTTAATCTAGTTGCTCCCTAATATGGTTCGATATTCTTCTCAAGTTTTCTCATTATGTAAGAACTCTCCCACTTCACCAGACAAGTATGACGTCTACAGGAGAAGAAGTACACCTCTCTCCGGAAAATTCATCATTTCACAAACAGCAGATTTTAACATCAGCTTCACAGTCACAAACACACAATTCCCCACCTACACGTCTAGTCTATACAATTCAGAACTGAACTGAGTTTATGAGCCGTGTTATTGTTTAAACCATATAAATAAAACCTACATTGTTTCGGTGAAGCTTCCACTGTACAACTGCAGAACAGCCGGGGCTGAATAGATTCTATTAATAATGCAATATTGAGTTTGGTATTGACTTTAAGAAGTATTATCACCTCCTTGACTAACCCTTAGCTGCCAGCAGACGCTGCCTCAGGCCAGTACACACCTAATTGCTCGGTAAAAAGGCCGTTTCCCTACCTCATTGAGCCGCATGATGTGATAAATTTGCCGCAGGTACTCGCTGCCACCTGGTTTGTGGCAGATCTCCAGGACCATCATGTTTATTTTCTGCTCAGTCAGTTCAAGAGCACTCTCTCCTTCTTCTAAGGCTGCGCTTTTCTCTATTGTCATAAATGCGCTAAGTACAAAGAAAGCATATAAGTATCAGTGGTGAAGAATTGTAAAGATGGAAAATAATCAAAGAGATTGAGTGTGGAGAGTCGATGTAAATCTCATATTCAAAGCACCATGAAGACTGCTCACATAGGTAAGCTTTCCCAAACCGCCCCTGCGCGTAGAAACAGCGCCTCAGAGCTAAGCACCTGAAAGCATTTAAAAAAATTGAATCGTTTCTTTAAAACAGTTCTTTATTGCATTTGTACTCCTATCTATAAAACATTTTCCCATTACTGCAATTGTTGAAATTGCTATAATCATGGGATGAAAACAAAACATTTCTTTTTAAGAACATGTAAGAAATAATTTGTATTTTCTCCTTGAGGATAAAAAGTATCTTTGATGCCAGAAATAGCTTTGGTATTCTGTCTTTTGTAGATTCCTCTTTACACCTGTCTTCGAACACATTAAAGACTAATTAAAGTGTCAAAAGGGGGAGCCTATTATGCTAAATATAGGCTGGGCGCTTCCTGGCAGCGTGCTTACCACTGGGTATTTTACATTGGCCTTTTGACACTTGTTGCCTTTTAAAACTATATGGCCCCTCTCCTGTTTCTTCTTGGTGAGGATACCTAGCAAAAGTCACTCCCCTGATGGTTCTTCGAGGAAAAGGGTCTATTATCACCACACCAGGAATATGCAACTTTTATTTGTGAAACATTTCTAACAACACATTCGCTTGTTATTGATTTTAAACATTATTCACACAGTAACGATGAATGACATAAATTAAAAAAAAAATTCTCCAACTATATCAGAGCAAAAGAAATCATGATATTCAACGTATATCATCTACATCCCACACTACTTTTCTTATTACAGTTGCTATTGGGATCATGTTAGGCTTTGCAATCTAAGTATTCTTAAGAAAACGCACGGTTTTCCACTGTTCCTCAGACTAAATGAAATTTACTGTGGTGTAATCAGCTATATACTGCAGTTCATTATGGAGATTTTGCCATGATTATAAAATTAGTTCTGCTAAGAGTCAGCGCCGCTGACCTGAAGACTGAACCAAATGATACCCAGCTGCTGGACATTAACTTTTATATTGCTTCCACATGTAGCTTCAAAACATCTTTCTTTAAAAAAAAAGAACTTTACCATTGTATAAAGCTTGCTAAAAATAAAGTGCATACTACTCTTAGACATATTCATTAGCTAGAGTAAATCTTTAAACAAACAGAAAAGGCCTTGTTGCAAGAAAAGAAGTTTGTACGTATCTCTTTGAAGCTCCATACAGGTTGCAGGCAAAATTTGTCAGGTTTTGTAGAGGCTGACATTGAAAAAGTTGAGGCCCTCTGACAAAAGAGCGTCTCAGTGTCAGCCCCTGAATTGTATCCTTTCCTGTCCATCACTGTGCAGGTGAAGCAAATGATTGGATTCAGTCAATGCCATGATTAATGAGTTCCTCTCTGGATTTGGGACTGCCTATCAATCATGTCATTAGGGAGAATGTGCCCTGAAAGAGGCAGACCTTAGCCAAGGAATAACTGCATTAATCTTAATCTGTATATGCACCCAGCCCGCCAAGTCAGGGTCACCATGATGAAAAACAATAATCTTCAACTCGACAAATTACTTTGCAAAGACAGACATTTCTTTACTTTTGGGGCTGTGTGTTCTCCAGAATCTAAGTTGACTGTTTACAGCTTGAGTGTTACTACAAAGTGAAGGTTATTTTAATGAATAGTAATGCTCTCAGGCAGTGCGCGAGACGAGCAATGCTTTCAGCTGCCTGCCACCTTTCCACGGCAAGTCTGCTCACAATTTCCATAAAATCAAAGTTAAATCTGAATGCGAGTGCAAGAAATCTACCTAAATGATATTGTGTAGTTCCAAGATAATCGTCATGGGGAATTAAAATTTCGATTATCTTAACAGAAGACTTATTTCAGTTTCATGGTTACAGTCCCAAACTTAAAACAATTACGGCAAAGCCAGGGCAGCCCTTCACCTATATACAGACATCAGGGTTTAAAATGCATTTTCCTTTATGCTGTAGATCTAGAAACTAAATGATCATCGATTTGTGAGAAATACGTAGAGTAGAAGTTCACTTGTACAACAGATAATCGACCTGAAATCAGAGTCAAGAAATGCATTCCTATGGCACCCATCAAATCCAGTAAGAGATGACCTAGCGTGAGTTAATAAGTCAAATTTACCCATTTCAAATAAATATAAGAAATAACTTTAAATCACAACACTTACATATTGATATTTGAGAAACTGAGAAAGACATAGCATTGTGCTAATTACATACTTACTAATACGCATTCAGGAACTTTGAGGACTCTAAGATATTTTTAAAAATCAGCAATTCTTCATTTGGGATGCATGTTGCAACAGATAGTTAATCAGCCAAACATTAGCTCGACAACTCCCTGTACTGGAGGTATCACATGTGTTGGTGCTGTTTATAAAGAACTTAAACCAACTTTTAAGGGAAAAATATTTATTAACGGATTCCTGTAGATGGCCCCAGGAATAAAACATTACACTGATCTTATTGAGAGAGGGACCCCTAAATCAGAAATATCATAAATTTATGATCCACTATGTTTATTCTTATTTTTCTCTTTATAACCACTGCCAGGGATATGACATCTGGCCTTGTCTTTCAGTCATTGGATTCAATACCTGTAAATTGGTATTGAATATAAATGTAAAGATTAAGAAGGCTGCTTTTACAGTTACTAAGCATTTGCCTGACTGCTGCTGTTATTCCTACCCACAGGACAGCCTAGAAGTAAATTTCTAGAAGTCAGTATGACAAGACCAGGAAAATCACGATTACCTCTATTTTTCCATGTGGAGTAATATGAAGTCTTACAGATTAATACAAACCAGTAAAGAGTATTCATTATCATAATACCAGTGAGTGCAATGTATTTTAATAGAGTTTATAAATAATAAATGCTTACTAGTCCTAAGCTTGATGCTAAAAACTTTATGAATAGTATCTAATTTTTCAAAACCACTCCCAGCAGCTTGGTATCACCACTGAATACAAGGCCTTGAGAGATTCCATAATTTGCCCAAGATGGCCCACTTACAAGGGATTTGTATTTGTCCATCTGATTCCAAAGCCTGAGCTCTTTGTCACTACCACGTACTAAGGAAAGTAACAACTTTTAGTCGTTTCTCGAAGAGAGTTAAAAGAGTATCTGCTAGCAACATGAATAGATTTTAAAAGAATGGGGGACAGTGTGTGTGAGTGGTCTAAGAAAGTGCTGGCTTAGTGATCTGTAGACCATATGAATTGTAATTCCTTTATCAATATCATGCAGTTCTACACTGAAGACTAATTTTAAGACAGGAGTACTCTATGTACATATTTAAATTCATCAGGGACCCTTAAAAATCTTAGCAATCCCACAAATCACTTAGCTCTTGGTGACAAACCTATGAGAAGGCTGACATTTTCATACAGAAACAGCTGGGTGTGTTTATAGCTCGAGTGTGATATGCCCCAGTTGCCCTCTGGGATTCTTACATTACCAGATGAAAAATGTGTACCTTTTTGACAATCAGGTACACAGAAAGCAATAAAAAGCCTTTTATATCCATTAATTCCTTCTTAATTTAATCTCCATGCCCAATCCATTTACAAAATGCTCCAGGCTATCCACAAGATACCTGTTTGTGCACTGAAAAGGAATGAAACCAAATTCTCTCGGGTTTAACTACCACCCTTTTTATCAGAAACCTTAGGATGTGACTAAACAGGTATAATGTTCCAGCATGTCAATGGGGTTCAAATTTTAATAAAACAAGGAACGTCTGATAGTCTCGTTTTTAATGGAATATTTATCATTTCTGTTGTCACCAAAGTTCCCATAAAGTTAACAAAATAACCACTGTTGCCTATCTCACAGTCTTTTGTTGTTGTTTATTGGTGATTTTGTTATTGTGAACGTATTTGATGAAATTCAGTGAAAGAAAAACATCGCTTTACCATTTGGTGCTCAATTTCCTTGCTTTCAACAATTGGCTCTCAATCCAGTTGGGTTTTTCCTGCTCAATGCTCCGTATGACCTTCTGGGTCATTTGATTAGGGCCACTTGTCTGCTTTCCCATGATGCCTTCCAAACACACACAGATTACACCAAGTTTCTCTTTGCTCCATCTGTCAAGGGAGGCACCTGTTACAAGTTCCACAGTGTTTCCATCCTCAAATATCCGACATATAATTACAATCAAGTTCCAGACAAGGAGGCTAGCTTTCTTCAATTCAACAAAGTTTTTTGACATTTTTCTCTCAGACAGAAAAAAGAAGTATTTAATTGGGGGAGGCAAACATGCAATCACCGTAGGTAACTTGCTGATTACAATAGATACTGCCTGAGCAGCAAGCCTTGTGAAGCCTGGGGAAGAAAGGAGAGAAAAGGTATGATTAATATTAGCATTTGCATTCCGTCACTGTGTTGTTTTGAGTGTTGCGTGGGGATGTCTAATTTTTGTGGAGAAAATTGTTGAGAAGAGCAAGTGCTTGACATATTCCGACAGAACTCCACTGGGGTCCCCTCCAGTGCTGCCTGAAATTCCTCAAATCTCATTTTCTTTTTCCTTTCTCACGAATGAAGTTTAGAACATTTTTATCTATTAAGACTGCAGGTTTAAAGGGATCAGATGGCCTCTTAATTAACAAATGTAAAGGCACCTTCTGTAGGACCTCTTTGTGGCTTTTGGTATTTTCTTAAACCTCCTTCTCCCTCGGAATCCATAACCGAACCATTCCAGATCTTGCTGGGACTGGCTCCCCTTCTTCTACTCCTTAGCCCAAATGTCAGCTCCTCAGATAGCCTTCACTCACCACGCCATCCGAAGCGTCCCTTCAGGCTCTTTCCATCCCAGCTCTCACCTCCTCCCTATCATTAGAGGCTATTTTGTCACCTAATAGTCAACTTCTTAATTGTTAATTATCTGTCACCCTCCACTAGATCATAAGCTCCATGAAGACACTACTGTCTCCCCAATACTTAGTACCTCATATATCAGCTGTTCAACAAAGAGTTGGTGAATGAATGAGCCAACAAACTGGTGCATGATTACCTTATTACTCTTCTTTGTTTCTTTGTGTCCATGCTAGTTCTAGTTTATACTAACACCTCTTAAATGTAAGTATTGGTAAGAAGTCCCTGCCTATTGACTGATGATTCCACACACCCTCCCTTGCTTGGTGTCACTTCTCTTAAGAGTGTACTGACCTTCCCTCTCTAGATCAGGGGGTCTCAACTTTGGCCCTAAAGACACTTGGGCTGGATAAATCTTTGTTGTGAGGAGCTGTCCTATGCACTACAAGATGTTTATTTTATTTTATTATTATTATTTTTAAAGATTTTATTTATTTATTTGACAGAGATAGCGACAGCCAGTGAGAGAGGGAACACAAGCAGGGGGAGTGGGAGAGGAAGAAGCAGGCTCCCAGTGGAGGAGCCTGATGTGGGGCTCGATCCCAGAACGTCGGGATCACGCCCTGAGCCGAAGGCAGACGCTCAACCACTGAGCCACTCAGGCGCCCCTACAAGATGTTTTAGCGGCATCTCTGGCCTACGCCCACTAGATGCCAAATAACATTCTTCTCAGTGTGACAACCAAGAATGTCTCCAAGCATTGCCAAACGTCCCCTGGGGGCAAAATCTTTCCTAGTGGAGAACCACTCTTCCAGATGATTCTTAGAATCTTCAGTCTTGGCCTTTCTCCAGGGTAGCAATCCTACAACTACAGCTCCCTGTTGGACATTTCACTTCTCTGTTCCAGTAATCATTACAATTAAATTCATTATAATTGAAACCAAATTAGTTGTTTTCCTCCCAAACTAGCTTGCCCTTGCTGACTCTCCCGCCCCTCCTCCTTCCGTCCCTCTGTCTCTTCCATTCTTTCTTCTTTTAAAATCTTTTAAGTAGTCCTGTTGATTTTTCATTCCAGAAACCACATTGATAAATCCTCCTACTCCCTCATCTCTGACACCCAGTTTCACCTCACTGTGAAACATGGCTACCGACCTATTAAAGCTCCTCCTTACAAATGGCACCTGGACTGCTGCCGTTCTCTCCTAACTCATCTCCCTGCTCCGGACTATGCCTAGCCTCTCTCCTGTGTTGTGAAGCCAGATGCACATACTATAAAATTTATTCCCTAATTTCTCTGCCACAGTTGTTTTAGCTGTTTCCCGCTGTTACAAGATCAGTCCCTGGAGTGTTGCTGTCACAAGACTCCACAGTCCAACCTCAGCCAGTTTCTGTAAGCCTTATCTTTATTTTATCCTCATTGCTTTGAGGCTTCTGAATATCTCATTACTCTCATTTGGAATGCCCTCTCTCGCCAGGAGCCACCCATCTTTTTCAACTCTTGGTTCAAAGTCCTCTCCTCCTGCGAATTAGGTCTGTAATGTGCCATGCTGTCATCTTTTGTATTATCATCTATTATTGTTTATCTTATTTCTGTCTTCATGAGTTGTCTTTACAACTAGACGAAAAGCTCAAGAGCATGGAAAAAACCTCCTCGGTCTTTGACTATCCCACAAAGCCAGGCACAGTGTTTTAATCCACTACATACAAAATAGAATTTGAAAACTGAAACTGAGTGACAAGCCAAGAGAAGGTACCTTTGAGTTCTCTGGTAAAACATTCTTTACTGCTTTTGCTAAACAAAAATAATAAAACAATGTGAAAGATTTTTCATGATATTTGTGACATTTAAAGAAGTCACTTTGCTCTAAAAAAGTACAAAGCTCTTGGAAAACATATGTCTAGTCTAGTGACTCCACAGAAATTCATGACAATTTAAAAATCATGTTAAAAATGAACTGGAACAGTCTTCATAAGTTTGTAAAATGGGGCCCAATATATTTTTGAAAGATCTCATAAGACTATTGTGTTCAATAAAATATTAAATGTGAGAACACCTAGTTCAGTACGTGGTAAAGAACAGTTCCCTGATAAGTGCTTTCTTTTTATCCAAACAAGTATGCTTAGATGAAGCTTCAAATATAGATAAAGCAAATTAAGAAACTCCTTTGTGACCACTCTTCCCTGTGTTCTTAAGTGATTTTAAATGTTTGTTGTTCTTTACGTGTCATATACTCCCTATTCTACTCTCAGGTGTTTGACTCAAAAGATTATATCTTGTGTTCTGTTTATTCAAAAGAGGGTTTAACTGCAGATACCAAGGAAACATTTGACAATCTAAGGAGATATCAGGTAAAGATTACTAATTCTTTTCACACTGGCACTTCTACTGATGTTTGAGAAAATCTGAGGACTCCAGGTACTCAAATCCCCACTGCTTTATTAAAGCTTATGGCAAATTCCAATCAGAACCTTTAGACTAATGACAAACGAATAAATCCATTCTACTAATCATAGGGACTCTGAGTCTGTGGTGATGTTAACAACACTCCAGGAAGGGATCTTTTAAGAATGCCGCACACTTATTTTTCTGCCCTTATTTAAATATTCTGGCTTCTATCTAAGCCATATATATGTTACATGTTGGAAGGGCCAATTTCAGAGCTGACAAAGTGTGAAAAAAATGTATGTCTTAGAATGGATGCAATGTGATATGAATATTTATGTATTTATCATTTCTTTCTTCCTAGACATGTACCACTGGCTGTAATCATATATTTTGTGCTTATAAAACATGAAGAAAGGAAATTTACAATGAATGAAGTAAAACCAAAATAATGTCTTAAAGTTATTTTTTTTAATTTTATTTATTAATGGTATGAGGTGTCCATAATAATTTCTTGACTGAGGAGAATGTGACTTAATATGCTTTATTATTCTTAAAATCTGGACTTAACACTTTGATACAGTGATTCAAAAGGCAGGTTCTAAGTTCCGTTTGTTTCAATACTTGATTTTAATGGCTGTCACAGGTGAAAAAGCTACTTCATGAACCTACATAGATCTACACTGGAACAAGTTTATCAATAACCGTGCTTGTGAAATCACAGCACTTGTTTTTTAATCTCAACCGTCAAATAGGCAACACTGTTGTTGACATTTGACTGCTAAATATTCATTAACTGTGATGTCAACTAGTTATTCTTGAAAACAAATAGAAAATTATTTCATTTTTGTATTTTTAAGAAAAATATTCAGGAATCTTATTTGGAATATTTTAAATATTTAAATTATGTTAGAAAATTCTAAATTCTTAAATGTGTAGATATGATAGTTTTATTGGTGATACTGGTTTTTATAAAACTAATATTTCTGGTTTTTATAAAATAAACTATCTTAATGACTTCTGATAGCATTTTGTATATTTCTGCCATCAGTTTCTTTCCCAACAATCTGCATGTGAATGATATCATGAATACATTTTTTCTTGCAATGCTACCTCTGTTTCCTCCCCAGAATCCATTCATTTAAAACAATTACTCCAACAATTCTCCCATAAAGTAGTCTTCTTATTTAAAAAGTAATATATTGGGGTAGCTGGCTGGCTCAATGTGACTCTTAATCTTGGTGTTGTAAGTTCAAGACCCACGATGGGTATAGAGATTACTTAAAAATAAAACCTCAAAAAATAAAATAAATAAAAAGCAATTGACTGCTAGAAAAATCTCTCTGGTGTATTTTTCATTTAATTGCTGTCAATGAGGGGTGCGTGGGTGGTTCAGCTGGTTAAACATCTGCCTTTGGCTCAGGTCATGATCCCAGGGTCCTTGCTCAGCGGGGAGCCTGCTTCTCCCTCTCCCTCTCCCTCTGCTGCTCCCCCTTACTTATGCTCTCTCCATCTCCGACAAATAAATAAATAAATAAATAAATAAATAAAAATAAATAAAATCTTTAAAAAATACTGTTGTCAATGAAACAAAACAACTACTTCGTGTATCTGTTCTTGAAACATAAGGGAGAAAATACCTAAGCTGAGCTGTATCAGAAGCATCTGAATTTTCATTCATCTGTTCGGTAAATCTCCTACATTGTTTAATTTATTGTAATATTTATTTCTTTAAATCCTCACTATTTTCTATGTAACAGTATTTACTGACAAAGTAATAAAAAATGCATTTCAATTTGTCACCATAGAGTTTTCTGTGTTCTCTCATTTTTCACTGTTTCAGAAGGACAAATGTTCCCTTAAGCTAGTGACTATTTGTCTTTTAATAAGTTAGAATCCTCAAAAAAACCACCACCGACAACATAAAGGACTCTAAACATTTATCGTTACGTAGACAAACACTGTAAAGTACTGGGTTAAATATCACTTGACTTAAAACGTCCTTGAAAACAATCACAGAGGTTTGTCTTCCTGTTTTGGATGCTCAGTTTTGAAATCTTTTGCTAATCAGGATGATTCCCAACCATCTTTAGCTAGTATCTCAAGGCACAGTACCTACTTAGGAGGGATTCACGTTTAACAAGAATGTATGGGAAGTCGTATTTCAAATGGTTTTCCCATATATTTCCTTTTTAAAAATCTTTTTTGGACCAAATCTGATCAGATCATCCCCATTCTACCTTATAAATATGGCTGAGAAAGGGCTCATGTCAGGGACAGAAATCAATGTGAGCTTTTTCACTTGGTTATTGTTCGCCCTTCCTTGCATTGTCAGTATCAGTTTTCAACTGCAGTTGATTTGTTAATTTACAGGAGAGTATGTTAAAGCCACTCGTGTGTTTTGTGAGGATTAATTTTGTTAAAACTAGATTCTGAAAAACAAAGGATGAACTTAATTTAGTATTGTACCCTGAAAGCTAATGAAAGAGTAGGCTACCCTGTCCATTACCACCCCCCCCCATAACTGCCTCACTCACAGACCAAGGGAGAGTTACAGTGACAATCTTCATATGAAATTTTACTCAAGTTTCATTTCTTCCTGTCTTCTCATACACTAAAGAATTGTCTTGTACATCCCCAGAGGTGTCTGCACCCATTGGAACCAGCTATACTAGTCTTGGAGCACCAAGATGAGGTATCTAATTTATAGCTTATCTCTAACCTCAGCTAAAGCACATGGCATGTAGTAGTAACTCACTCAGTAAATATCACTTGAAGGAATAAGGGACTTACTGTCTGGCTTGTAAATATTATCTGTCTTGCATCCCATAGTGATAATAAAGGTTGAGCACTGTCAGTCTAAGAGGGTAGAGAGAGGGAGAATCATGGTCTTCTCCTATTGTCATACCTACCCGGAATGCACAAAATGGTTTATACAGTCACTTTCCTCCACCATTTTCTTTTATGTATTTATGTGATTTGGCACCCCTTTATGGCTGTCCACTGTATAAGTGTTGTACATCTACTCTTAGTGATAGTGTGATGTAGACTATTACTTAGTAAGGAAAATCACAAGAACTGGTATCGAAAAAGTGAGCATGTTTTTGAACCTGAGGTTCTTTGAAAGATTATGGAAGAATTCCAGAACACCTGTACAAAGCAAAATTATTCATGAATAGGATGACTTAAAAGCTACAAACAAAATAGTGCTACTTATACAACATGGTATGTTAGCTATAGATTATGCCCCCTGAATTGCTCAAAATCTATGAAATATCCAAAAGCTAGAATGAAGGAGAGATGGCATCAACTCAGACAAGGAACACCGTAAGTAATGAAAAGCTGACATTTTCCAATTTCAATTAAATGGCTTTACTAGATTCACAGGCAGTTTAATAGGGCTTGGACAGAATTAAAGCATTACTGTGAAAGGTCACAGGTAGATAATTGATTTGAGTTTGTAATCTAAGGTTGCTGGATAAAAGCCACATTAGTTAGGATAGCCATGGAGAAGAATGAAAGGAAGACTAGTCCCTTCAACTCACTTCAGTAGGTTCAGTTAGAATATTTTACCATTGAAAGTTTCCTTAAGTTAATGAAAAAATATTCTTCTTTAAAGATTAATATAAAGGGAAAAGTTTTATTTTAAATATCCTAAAGAAGATTCATTAATATGGCTACATAATATACATTCAAAGGAATCTTAATGCAGAAACACATAGGTGGAAAGAAACCATGCAAGAAGAGAGGTCTTAATTAATAAAATAAATGAGGGGCGCCTGGGTGGCTCAGTCAGTTGAGCACCCGACTCTTGGTTTCAGCTCAGGTCATGATCTCAGGATTGTGAGACCGAGCCCAAATCAGGCTCCCCGCTCAGCAGGGACTATCCTTGAGGATTCTCTTCCTCTGCCCCCATTCCCCACTCTCTAAAATAAATAATTTTTTTAAAAGATTTTATTTATTTGACAGAGAGAGAGAGCGCACAGCAGGGGGAGCAGCAGAGGAAGGGGGAGGGGGAGGAGCAGACTCCCCGCTGAGCAGGGAGCCCGATGGGGGACTTGATCCCAGGACCCCAGGATCAGGACCTGAGCTGAAGGCAGATGCTTAACTGACTGAGGAACCCAGGTGTCCCAATAAATAAATCTTTTAAAAATAAAATAAAATAAAATAAATGAATAATGTAACTCATGGTTCTAAAATACACTTAGATGCACAGCCCCTAATAGGAACAAAGTACTGAATTCAGAACTATAGATATTGAGGGGAAATTGTCAAAAAAATTTATAGTTACTAAATGGGGTGCTATTTTTGACCTAAACGTACACAAGTAGGTCCATTAACAAGAGAAAACAAAGTAATAATTGGTGGTTGCAGTGGAAAAAACTTCAAGGAAAAATATTAAATTGAGCACCCCGGCAATCTTCTGGAGAGTATGAATTTTAGATTACTCTGCAGATTTAAGGTTAGTCACAATCATCAACTAATCCGTGAATACTAACATGAACACAACATAGCACAGAAAATTCTGATTTGGTAGTTAAATAAAGACGACCATCGGAGTCATTTTCATTTCTAATTTCCTTGGTCATAAGGCTCACAGTAAAAAAAATTACAAATCCCAAATACATAGAAATGGTAGAAAAAGGACTAAAATAGTTTACAAATCTTACAATTTTCAGAATTTTACTTGATTTCATACCTTGGAAAATTGCTTCTTCGGGGATGTGTTTTAAAAAAAAAAGGAAAGAAAGAAAGATACCTTTGCTTGATTCTTTCCTTTTAGTTTCTTTTGGAATATAATTCCATTCCTTGGGAATGCTCTCACGCAAACATTCAGGAATGCTGTGCTTGTTGAGGTTGGTCTCACAGTTTCTCCCAGAGCTCATCACAAATATAATCTGCTGCACAATGTCCTTGACAGCGTCGGTCAGTGCCAATCTCAAGCATCGGATGACCTCTGGCTCGGACTCCACGCACGTTGAGACTTTAAAATCAGACAGCATATTATAGTTAGCAGAATCTGGCAATATTTTGTGTGTTATTCAACTGGGAATCCAGTTTCTCAGTAATCTAATTTAAAGCTATAGAAAAGGAGAGCTGCTTTTAACCTTGAAATCATATAATTAATAAACAGTCCATAAACATTTGAAAAAAAAAAAGGTTCTTCTTAGTAATAAAGCATATGACAATTAAAATAACAGCGAATAACAATATTGGCTGTGGTTT
The DNA here is from genome assembly GCF_023065955.2 of Ursus arctos. NCBI lineage: Eukaryota > Metazoa > Chordata > Mammalia > Carnivora > Ursidae > Ursus > Ursus arctos. Next base: position 75,216,538 of record NW_026623067.1, read on the forward strand.
GGAACTCTAACGGTGGAAATATAAATGGCATGAACTTCTTAGATGACAACTTGGCAATAATGTCAACACTTCAACATTTTACTTACCTGCTAACCCACTTATTCCATTTCTAAGACGGAATCCTAAGAAATTAATTACAATCATGTAAAGGATAAAAAGGAAAATTGAAAATAATCTAAATGTCCAATAATAGGTTATCTACACAATAAAGCCATATATTATTCAGTAAAAAAGTAAAGGCAGGTTAGGAAAAGCATGACATGCTATTTATATTACACACACACACACACAAACGTTAATGGTGATTTTTAATGACTGACGGGATTTCAGATATTTTCCTCTTCCTTTCCCTTTTCTCCTTTTACTTTTGCTTCTTTTGTATCCTCCCTCCCTTCTTTCCTTCTTTCTGCCATCCTGCCTTTTTTCTGATTATATATATTACCCACCATGACTATGTATTACTTGTGTGATAAATGCAATAAAATTTTACTTATTTTTTAATATGACAGGCAATTCTTGGGATAGCCCCTTGAATCAATACAGAAAAGTACTTATATGTTTTTCCCCTCAAATTCTGAGATGAAATTTCTTTTTATTATTTTTTTTTAACTTTTATTTATTTAAATAATCTCTACACCCAAGGTGGGGTTCAAACTCACAACCCTGAGGTCAAGTGTTGCCTGCTCTTCTGACTGAGCCTGTCCAGAGCCCTGAGGTGATAGTTCTCAAATGATTCAATTCATTGTTAAAACCACCATCCTGCTGGGACGACTGGGTGGCTCAGTCTGTTGGGTGACTCTTGATTTCAGCTCAGGTAGTGACCTCAGAGTCCAAGGATAAGGCCCAGCATGGAGGCCTATCTGGAGCCCTGCACTGGGCTCCTTGCTCAGTGGGGAGCTGGCTTCAGGATTCTCTCTCACCCTCTGCCCCTCCCCCCACACTCTCCCTCTCTCTAAAATAAATAAATAAACAAATAGATAGATAGATAAATCTTTAACAAAAAAAGAACCACCATGCTGAAGATGATCTTGATACTATCCAATATTGAGAGTTTAACTTTTTTTTTTTTAAGATTTTATTTATTTATTTGACAGAGAGAGATAGCCAGAGAGAGAGGGAACACAAGCAGGGGGAGTGGGAGAGGAAGAAGCAGCCTCCCAGCGGAGAAGCCTGATGTGGGGCTCGATCCCAGAACACTGGGATCACACCCTGAGCCTAAGGCAGACACTTAACGACTGAGCCACCCAGGCGCCCCGAGAGTTTAACTTTTTAACATGGTACAATCATCGTGTGAGCTGTTGCTCTTTATGGGAATGGTGGAGGATAGAGCAGTCTATGTTTTTAAATGATGCTTCCAGACTTTAATTTATTCAAAGCCATAATAAAGAAGCCTTCTTTCTGTATCTGTAATTAATATTTATTTTGGTTGAACTCTGTGGAGTCATGGATTAAATACATCTTAGATATCTAAAAATTCTAGAAAGCCAGAAATTCCCCTATTTCCTTTTATTAAAAGGGAATGTTTATTCCTTTTAAAATTAAATTAAGGTATTAGAAATGATAGTGAAAATAACAGTCCTATCTCAAAGAATCATTTAAAATTTGAATGAATTAATTTGTAGGCACTAAATACACTATGTATGTATATGCTATTGTTATTCTTACCTAAGAGGAGTTTCTGTAACATTTACAATATTATAGTATAGAGTGCCCAGTGTTCCCATCATGCAGGGTTCTGAAACAAGTTGAGCATGGGATACTATAGGGAGGATCAAATAATATCCACAGATACCTGTGGTAGGGATAAGGTACAGAACTAGCAAGAAGAAAAGGAAAAATAAGAAGAGAGAATAAAGAAAAGAAAACAAGTGACAAGTCCTTCTGGTTTACGGCTCTGCATATAAAGAGCTTGGAAGTCACCACTCTGTCCTGACAAGTAAAGGGCTGAACAGATGGAAAAATCAGTAACTCTTCTTGGATCTGTAGAGAGGTGGGGAGAAAAGACAAACCACTGCCCCCAAGATTGGAGTGACAGACAACAAATACAGGGAGTCACAGCTTACTGGAGTGGAGACTCGTAAGCAGAACCTACCATGGGAACCAGTGCCAAGGGAGGAAGTCTGAATTGTAATTGATGAATTGCTGGAGGCTCAGTGTAGACAAGTCTGGGAGTTAACACTCCAGGGGCACCATGTCATGTGGAGGCTGCCACACTTCTGTGAGTTTTACCTCTATGAGTTCAACTAGGTGCCCATAGTAAGTGTCAGAGAAAAATCCCCAAGAGCTTCCAGCAAGATGAGAGGAAAAGGAACATTTTGAAATTAAGGCAGAACACTCTGTTCTTCTTAAGGGCTGCCCTCAGGAGAAACTACTAAAATAGAGCCTAACCCACGGGGATATTATCAGAGCCTAACTGACCTAGAAGGAGGGAAATACCCAACCCCAGCCCACTCTAGCCATATTCTCCTACATAAAATGGGAGAAAAAAACCTGAGAAACACTTGTGAAGTACACAATCCAGAGGCATAGGCCCATTAAAAGACTGAGACCTAACCACAGGACTATAGAATGCTTCTCCTCCCCCACATCTCTCCACCACATCACTAAAAGCCTCTTCTAGCAGTTTCTTTTACCCCATACATTATGTTAGACTTTCAAGAAAAAAATTACAAGACAAACTAAAAGGTAAAGAACACAATTTGAAAAGACAGAGAGCAAGCATCGGAAACAGACATAGCAATTAAAATTATCAGACCAGGAATTAAAATAACTATGATTAATATGCTAAGGGTTCTAATGGATAAAATAGACAGCATGCAAGAACAAATGGGCAGTGTAAGTAGAGAGATGGAAATCTTGAGAAAGAACCAAAAAGAAATACTAGACATCAAAAATACTGTAATGAAAAATGAAGAATGCCTTTCTTAGGCTTATTAGTAGACTGGGCATAACTGAGAAAAGAAACTCTGGGCTTGCGGGGAGCCTGGATGGCTCAGTCGTTAAGCATTTGCCTTCAGCCCAGAGCGTGATCCCAGGGTCCTAGGATCGAGCCCCGCATCGGATTGCCTGCTCCACTGGGAGCCTGGTTCTTCCTCTCCCACTTCCCCTGCTTGTGTTCCCTCTCTCGCTGGCTGTGTCTCTCTCTGTCAAATAAATAAATAAAATCTTAAAAAAAAAAAAAAAAAAAAAAGAAACTCTGGGCTTGAGGATATTTCAATAGAAACCTCCCAAACTCAAAAGCAAAGAGGTCAAAGTCTGGGGGGAAAAAAAAGAACAGAATATCCAAGGACTGTGGAATGACTACAAAAGGTGTAACGTATGTGTATACGTGTAATGGGAATACCAGGAGAAGAAACAGAAAGGAACAGAAGAAATATTTAATACAATAATGACCAAGAAGTTCCCCATGAATTACTATCAAACATAAACCACAGGTCTAGAAAGCTCAGAGAACACCAAACAGGGTACATGCTTAAAATTACTGCCACACACATCATTTTCAAACTACAAAAAAGCAAAGATAAAAAACTCCTAAAAAAGCCAGAAGAAAAAAATTACCTTATTTATAGAGGAACAAAGGTAGAATAAACATCCAACTTTTCAGAAACCATGCAAGCAAGAAGAGTGGTGAAATATTTAAAGTGTTGAGAAAACAAAAACAAAACCCAAACAACACAGAATTCTGTACCCTGCAAAATTATCTTTCACAAGTGGAGAAATAAAGACTTTCTCAGACAAACAAAAATTGAAGACATTTGTTGCCAGTAGATCTGTCTTACAAGAAATGCTAAAAGAAGTTCTATAGAAAAAAGGGAAATAATATACAGGAAAACTCGGATCTCCATAAAGTAAGGAAAGACTCAACTGAAGAAGGAGTAAGTGAAGATGAAATAAAAACTTTAATTTTTCTTACTCATAATTGATCTAACAGATTAAGTCTGAAATAATACCAACAAGTATTCACTTATGTATATATCTTATACATAAGGGTACAAAAGTAGAGTCCCTCATGACTGCTGTAGGGTCTCAGGTTCCAGAAAATCTTCAAGATCTAGAGAATATTTAGTATTTACAGAGAAATAATTTACACAAAGACCAAGGACATTTCACAAGGTTGAAGTTCTGATCTCTTGAAACACCCCCACACAACCGGGCTGTGTTAATACGTGTAATACCTGTTTCAAGAGACTTGTCTGGCCTTGTGGAGAAGGGTTCGCTCAATGTGTAGATGAAGAGAAGACTAATTAGGAACGAGCAGTAGTTTTGCTTTCTGGTGGCAGCACCTAAAGGCCATTGGTATCTTCTAGGTCATTTTCAGGACAGTTTTGTGCTAAGAGTCAAAATGGTTCAAGAATATAAGAATTGAAGAATAAATAGTGGTTGAAGCATGTGGGTCACCAATTCTTTATAATCTTGTGAGAGAATTCGGCTCTCAATTCACCTGAATAACTAAAAACAACAGGGGTGGAGGAGCTTTCAAGGTTATTTTTCTTTCAGTTCCATAAAGTCTACATCAGAAGTAATTCAGTCTTTTTAACTGGAAAACTGTCCCTCCTTTGGGTAAAGAGGTAGCCATAAGAAATACATGGAAACTAGGAGATAAAACTTTAAAAGGAGATAATTATTACACAGCCATTAAGTGATAGATTCAGGTTTTTAAAATCATTACAAAAAGTTATCTATTGCTATTTTTCAGGGATAATGACCAAGAGAAGATGTAATATAATGACTTTAAAATACCTAAAAAGATATTCAAGTAATGTCTAGAGGATAGTCAAAAAGTCTAGGAAGAACGAAACCATGAATATGAGCAAGTTAGATTTTTTATATGGGTCCCAGGAAATATTTTATGGAAATGCAGTTTCCAAAACAGTATATAAAACAGTTTGTAGGTCGACAGCCAAATGTAAATGATGTAAATAGTTAATGGATGAACAGGATAACTACTAAGTTCTCAGTCTTTGTTTCCGCAAGATATTAAGTATGTAGAATTAAAATGAGGAGATTAAGTATAAAATAATGCAAGAACCTTTTCACCTGGCCCTGAAGGTGGGGCAGCCCATGAACACTTTCTATTCAGATATGCAACCTGCTCTGGCTTTAACATCCATTCTAGTTGTAGGCGGAACACCACAAATGGAAAAACAGATGGCCCCTATAGGAATAATAGAACATGTTGCCTTGTAGAGACACAGGTGTTATGGTCATAGTATATAAATGCCTTTTACATTTAAAGAAAATTGGCCAGTAGTTTTGTCCATCAATTTGTTGACTAAATGCATCACAAAATATTTTTTCACATGTTACTAATGTCTTATATGCTCAATAGCAAAACATAATCTATGGTAAATATTAACTTAAATTTTTATGAGGGGACACTTCCTAATAATTTAAAAAGGAAATCTGCATTACATAATTCCACCTCCCCCCAATTTTCCCTTCACCTTGTCCCAAGTATTTTATATTTTGATAGGACGTAATGGTTAATGATCCCCAAAGAAATGTTTATACTGAAAAAAAAATGTAAGGTAAACTTTTACAAATAACAGACTCAAAAAAAGTGACAACCATAAAATTTTCAAAGCTTCTTTAAAGACATATTTAATTATCTATAAAACACTTCTTTTACAAACAGTAAATTTCTCATACCTGGAATGTTATATAGAAAGTCCCACAATTGTTCATCTTCCATGTAGCTCACAAAAACATTTCCAAATGTTTGTGGAGAAAAATTGCAATGATATAATACTTTAAAGATGGTTTCTATTAAGCTGGATCCTTGGTTCAGACTATTGTCTGTATCAGAAGCTTGTTCTTGAAAGGTACGTTCTTGGAAAGAAGAAAACTGATTTAGTAAGATAGGTATCAGTCAATGTGATTAAATTCTTATCACTTGGGGCGCTTGGATGGCTCAGTTGGTTAAGCGTCCCGACTCTTGATTTTGACTCAGGTCATGATCTCAGGGTTGTGAGATCGGGCCCCTCATTGGGCTCTGCAGTGGGTGTGGAACCTGCCTCTCTCTCCCTCTCTCGCTCCCTCTCCCTCTGCCCCTCTCTCATAAATAAATAAATAAATAAATAAATTCTTATTACTTACCCAAGCATAATGCAGTAAAACAGTATTTGATTAATATTTACATAATAAGAGAAATGCCACATTCTTTCACAGTAATGTCTCACCTAACCTGATTTTGTTATTGAGATACTTAGCTATCTGTGGGGGGGAAATTGTGAGAAGGGCCACGATGACATCACTTCAAAAGGCAAAGCTAGTTTATCTTTGTGTCAGAATTCTCTTTCTCGTAAAGAAAATTTTTTGATTCCTTTTGTCATTTAAAATTAATATACATTCATTCTAGAAATTGTAAAACAAAAAACCAAAGACAACTAAGAAAATTAAAATCGTACCAAATCCCATCAACCACCGATAGTCGATATTTGGTGCAGTGTTTCATAGATATACACAGATCAGAACACCAAATAGAATTATTCTACACATATTCTTTTGTTACCTAAAACCTATTTTAAGCCAGTTGAATCTTTGGATCTCTCTTTTGGATTTGTGTTCTGAACATTATTGTACCCTTTACTCAGAACATAAATTTCATGGAAAATTCAGTTATAATCTTCTCAGAATTATGCTATAAATTTACAAATAAATAAAACAAATAAATTTACAAATATTTCTCAAAAACCAGCGATCCCAAGTGAAGAGGTTTATTAATTGGTTTCTCAGTAAAACTATGTAAGGAATTCGCATGAAGACAGAGCCACTTTTTTTGCCCTTTTCAGCCCTCATCTGGCTCCATTATGACTTCCTCAAAGATAAGTAATCATAAGCTCCTACACTGTTTTATTTATAGGTTGGACTAGAAAAGTGAAATATTAATTTCTATTTTGTTTGTACGATTAGCATGATATGCCCAGTATCATAATATGTAAAAAATATTTGTTGGATTAAAGATAACATATAACACTGTATGTTAATTACACTGGAATTGCAATAAAGTAGAATAAATAAATAAACAAACATATCTTGTGTCTTATATTTTAAATATCTTGACTAAAGAGAATCTAGATCATTTTGGAATGAGTACATTTCTTCTCTGTGCTCCTTTGGAAGCTTATCACTTTTATGTTTCCTCTGGATAATTTTATCTCTATGATTTGATGTTCAGGATCTAGAGAACCCTCCTCGGGATTTTTGCTAGGACTACTGGTAAAGTGGCATTCCCTCTCCACTGGAGTTGCTAAGCCGATAGAAAGTAGGCAGGAAGTTACTGATGGCTATTTTGGGGAGGAGCTGAATGAGAATGAATCCAGTACAGTAAGAAGCAGAACCAAGAGATCGAAAGAATATTCCTGATGATATGACCCTGAAAACCTGGATCCAGCAATGCCTATATACCTATGTTAGCTGAGCTGATACATTCCCATTTATGGTTAAACCAGGCTAATTTGGGTTTCTATTGTTTGCAGTCTAAAGTATAAAAGGTTAAATGACAAAGAGTCCTAATCTAGGCATTCATATTTCCTTCTTTTTTATTCAAATAGTTTCGGCAGTTCTCTGCCCTTCCCTCCCTCCAATTCTCTGACGTACAACTGATGAGGGAACAGAAGGCAAGCTGAGGACAAAGCAGAAACTGACACCCCGCAACCCCCCCCCCCCCAACTGGGATGTATGTGACATTCCTCAGGCACTCCTGGCTGCTGGCTGCCCTCAAGGACAAAGAAATAGTTAACCTATAGATACCACTATCCTGCAAGGCTTGAGTCTCCCTCAGTTTGCAAATGTCTTAGCAGTTTACAAGAACCAAAGCATTTCTATCAATAACCTAGCTTCCGGAAGGGAATGTAGATACAATTAAATGTCCGTACAATCTGCAGGTTCCAGGAAGTTCCCAATCATCTTGATGTTAATGCCTTACTGGGGGGGTAAACAACCTTAACTTGACAATGGCAAGGCCTCTGGTATCTTGTGAGTCTTCTTTAACATATGAAAGTATTTCCTCAACCTCCCTTTTTCCTTATCTCCCCCAACCCCATGGTATATAATCAGCCACCCCTCACAACCCCGTGCAGCAGCTCTTTCTGCCCACGGGTCCTGTCCCCGTGCTTTAATAAACCACCAATTTTGCACCAAAGATGCCTCAAGAATTCTTTCTTGGTCATCCGCTCCGGACTCCACCCCACTGAACCTCACGAGTGTTCCATGTCCTCATCACTACTATCCTGTTATTCCCCCACGTGTAAACCTTCCCCTGAAATTCCTTAGCCTGACAATCAAGAGTTTGCACAATCTTTTCCCGAATTGTATTCCAATCCCCAAATATCTGTTCCGCACAGATTGGTTTACTTGTTCTTCCTCATAAATGTTCCCTCCCATCTCCTTTTGTTTGTTTATCCTATTTCACTAGTCTAGAATGTTCTCCTCCAACAAAATCCCCATGGTTTAATTAATCAGTTAATGTGTCAGCCGTCATATTACACTAGATGCTGAGGCCTAGGCCTTCCAGGGATTTACTGACTACGCATTTGTATATTCGTTTGTGAGGGGAGGGAGTGAGAGGTATGTAACCAATCATTACAGCAATGTAAGGATAAGTAGGGTGACCACACACCCTGGTTTTCTCAGGGCACTTCTGGCTTATGTCTGTGGTCCCGGCATAATTACTACTAGCATCCTCTTTTAAAGGCGTCTGAATTTAGAGGACAAATTATTCAATCACCTTAAGTCTAAGAGGTTTGAGAATAAGGCGATGTGAAAATACGGAAGATGATGCTTTAAATTTTTTCAGAGAACACAGAGGAGACCATGTATTGGCTGGGTCTTTAAGGAGGAGTAGAAGTTTATCAGCATGACAAGCCTGAGCTACAGGGACTTTCCAGCAACACAGAAGGGCTAGTGGAATGATGAGAAGGCAGGTAGCTGCTGGCAGGTGACACAGCGGAAGTGTGCCAGGTGTGAGGGAGGTGGGCGACGGAGCTAGCCAATCAACACAGCATGAATAATCTAAAGCTCCATGAACCGTGCAGTGAGAATACGGTCAGAGAAAGGAGGTGGGATATGAGGAATAATTACAATAAAAAAATAATTATTATTGTTATTACCATATAAACATGTCAAGATGCTGCAATGAAATATATATTTTTTAAAATTTTTCCCTGTTTTCCTTTGCCCTGAAATAAAGTAGTCTGTTTCTGCTTCCTTGCCACAGAGGGTTTTACTATTGGAAAAGCACAAATAGACATTGAAGTCAGTTGCTTTCCTAGATTAAAAAAACCAATAATAATAAAAGGAAAGAAAACTAAACCTTTTGAATTGTTCTTTGAACTACATGACACAGCCATTTTTTTTGTCGGCCAAAAAAAGTAAAATATTGGCACCACTGTATGATACCAAAGTAGAATAGTGTGTGTCCTGGTAGGTGGCTCTGAAAGAGGAGATGCTTTGGGACTGGAAAGCAAACACTGGGTCTGCAAGTAGCAGTGCCCGGGGAGGCCGGTCAGGGTGGGGCACGGAGGGCAGTTGGCTCCCTGACCCAGGCTCTCCGCCTCATCAGCGGTTTCAAGCCCACCTGACAGCTGCACCTGAACGTACCACCTGGACAGGGACCAAAGGCACCTCTGCAGGAACTAGGTGCCCAGGGAACTGATGATCAAGAAAGCCCCACAGGGCCCTCTGCACCACCCTGGGACAGAGGTAGGAGCCCTAAGAATAGCATTAAATGTTCTGCCAGCCTGGTAGGATGGGGCTCAGAATATTCAAAACACTGATTTGCAGACGATAAGTGATTTTGATAGGTTTTTGACATCTGAGTTTATGAATTGAGGTTTATACCGGCTCTCTGAAAGTACAGTTACTACTCACAAAGTACTTACGGTATGCCAAACAACACATGCACTGCTTTGTATCTCATTTTGTCTCCGGGATACTCCATGGAATGAGTGCTGATGATCCCAGGTTAAGGCATGAACACAGTAAAGTTGAGACAAATTAAGTAACTTGCCCCAAGATCACAAAGGGAGTAAGAATTTGCCTGTGCTATTGAACTTAAACTAGAATCTCGAACCTCTCAAAGCCCGCTTTGCCATTTTTACGACAGTAACCTCTGAATGCAAAGTACTCGGTCCAAACCAGATGTTTGGCCTGTGGTAATTTGCTGCGTTCATGCCAAATCCTTTAATATCTGGTAAGAGTCTACAATTTCACATACGCTCTCTCCGTGCATGTCATTATTATTAAACTTTCTCTGGATGTGCGAGCACCTTGTCTGCAGGTATCTTCCCACAGCACCTGGAGCAGGGCGATGCGTTTAACTGAGGTTTTCATACTAACGGAGGAAGAAAAAAAGGGAGAGGGCAGAAAGAGATCTCTTGAGTATTTTTTGTTGGGTTTTGATCCATCTAGAAATTGGATTTTTGGGGGTGACATTTACCTCCTAGTCACAATGTTCAAAGATTTTTTCCCCCCAAGTTTCATCCTCCTCATAATCCATTGTATCTCTTCTAGTTACCTTCTCCTTGGAAACCCTCTTCTGTCTTGACTTCCTCATGGCCATGCTCTCTTGGTTTCACGGTGCCCCATCTTTTCTATAGCTCTTTCTCTTTTACCATCTTGAACCAGGTTGGCAAACTTTTTCTATAAAGGGCCAGATGGTGAGTATTTGAGGCTTTGCAAGCCATTTGGTCTCTGTCTCAGCTGCTCAACTCTGCTGTCATAACATAAAACCAGTCATAGACAATATATGAATGCAGGGTCAAGGCTGTAAATAAAACTGCTTACAGAAATGGTAGTGAGAGGGAGAAGCGGCATCGGCCGAGGAGGCCCCCCCAGAACCCTGGCCTTAGCCTTCTTCGAACCTCACTGCTTCACATCTAGCTTAGTGATTCTGTTATCTTTTGATTTCAAAGACCCCTTATCTGAAGAAGTTTCCAAATTCATCACCTCTAGCTCTAAGCTGCCCCTTTCATGTTCCTTGCTGTATTCTCTATTTCTGCCTAACACCCTACCATTGTCTATTCATCTCCAGGTTCACTGCCTTAGCAATTTTTACTTGTTCTCTGAATTGTTAGACATTATAAATTAAATATGTCTCTCCCCTCGACTCCTTTTCCGTAATGAATGAAATGTTGATCTTTTTAAGTTTTTATTTATTTATTTAAGTAATCTCTACACCGTACATGGGACTTGAATTCACAACCCTGAGATCAAGAGTTGCATGCTCTTCCAACTGAGCCAGCCAGGTGCCCCCCAAATGTTGATTTTTTAACCCCAGTTGTGTGCCTTAACACAACTTTCTTTTCTTAACACTATTAATACAATTTAGATTTTTCTTTACTTCTTTTAATCAAAACACTTCCCAGAATATACATTAAATCAAACTCCTCTGAATGCCTTTTAGAGTCATCCATAAGCCAGGCCCCACAAATCCAGACTTCTCATTTCCTACTATTTCCAATATTCCAAGATAATTTCTAAGTCGAACTTCACCCACTGTGTAAGAACGTCTGGATGGAGAGTGAGACTCAGCAGATTCTAGATGTTTCTAAGTTCTGTGCCCTAGAAACCGGGTGAAAACCAGTACCTTTGTGAGGCACTCACACACAAACCTTGGTTTTCCTTAGCTTGTTCTCTTTCATTCTTGGTTTTCCTTAGCTTCTGTTCTCTTTCATTCTCCTCTCTCCCATTCCTTTCAAGACGACTCAGCTAGAGTTCTATTATTTCTGCCTTCTTTTTAAGTTAGTCCCTTCCCGCTTCCTCCACTGCAGGTCTAGCCCTTTCCTTTTCCTTTCCCTCTACCTTCTGGACCAGACACACTCATTTGATGTAAAATCCTCCAGGTATGTCTTTATAGAATCTTCAGTCATGAAAGACATAAAAACCAACGAGTTGTAGATCTGTGTAAAGTATGCATTGTTCAAACAAATGTCATCCAATTAGCCTCATCTCCCTCAATCAATAATTTTACCCAAGAGGTATTTTCCCATCAGATCTACAGCTAACCCAGGCCTGCACTGCCTTATTGTTCTCCCCTTCAATACGAGCCACACTCCTGCCTTTCTCCACACCTCAAGCTAAGGAAGGAGAGGGGACTCTTCTCAGTGGTGAGCTTGGGGCCCACCTAACTGCAGGCAGTGGCATTCCCTGGCCTGCTCTCCCCTCCGTTAAGTCTACTGGGGCTGGTTCTGCTATTGCAAGGGAGTCCCGGGGCTTTCAGCTCTGTTGGTGGTTTTGGGAAGTGGTAAGGGGGCAGCTAGGGCAGCTGGAGGGACAGAAGGATCAACTTAACTCAGGAGAAGAGTGTCGGCAAGCCATATTTAAAGCCATATTTTCTGACCCAGGTTTTACCAATAATAAAACTGCTATTTTGAATTCCATCTGCCTCCCCTTTATCTATCAAATGTTTTATACATTCTATAAACAAATAGAAGATTTGAAAACAGATTGCCTTTTCAGTAACACTGAAGGGCCCTTTTCACGGCAGACATGATTGAGAGCTGAACTTGTTAGGGCTTCAGAGGAAGGGTGGTATCAGGCGAGCAGCTCCACCACCAACCCACCAGGAGACTGTGTTTATTGCTACCAAAGATTTACACATACATGGTACACTAGCACTCTGCTTTCCAAGACTGCTTAATTTTTACTTTCTACAAAAATGCTGTTAATGACAAGCTCCTGCTGAGTCACTAAAATGGATTTGGCAGCAATGTTGTTGAAGGGAGTGCCATGAGCTGAGGGATGCTGAATTAACCAGGCTCTAACGAGCATCCCTAACCAAAGGGAGGAGGCTGAAAGACTCACTGTAGACATAGGCATTAGAGAGAAAGTGCAGGAATAGAAAATGGAGCATATCAAACCAGGACTCAAAACCTAAAACACCAGGCTGATAAATTAATACTGAGGAAAATGGGGTATCACATGAAAATTGCTTTAAAGAAGCACTAAGTTTGAAGGTCACAGCCTAGTTCACTATGAAAATTAACAAAAATAAAATTGAAACCTGACTTGAAAATTAGTCTGTTGTATAAAAGGTAACAATAGATATAAAGAGCTGCCATTTATTTACAAGTTTTCAATTAAACATGGCTTGATTATTACTCCCCCCCCCAACTGTTCTTATTTTGGCAAAATCTTAAATTTTAAAGAAGTCTCATGAGATGGGTCTTAAAGTACAAAGATTAAAAAAAATAATTATTTTTCAGATATCTTCTTTCCCAAGTTTTTCCTGGGAATTATCTTCTTGCTTTATGTTCTAAAATGCTCCTATGCAAATTAATGCTTTTCCAACTTATTCTATGCTGTTTTCCTCAGTACCCAAATAAACTAAACATCAGATTTCTACCTCTTTTGAATTCTGCCTGTTTAAAAATTATTTTGGGGATGCCTGGGTGGCTCAGTCAGTTCCCAGGGTCCTGGATCGAGTCCTGCAATTATCGGGCTCCTTGCTCAGTGGGGAGCCTGCTTCTCCCTCTGCCTGCTGCTCCCCCTGCTTGTACTCTTGCTCTCTCTGACAAATAAATAAAATCTTCAAAAAATTATTTTGCAATATCTACAAATTTGTAAATGTAGATAGGCAAACCTCTGAAAAACATTCTTGTCTGTAGCTACCTGTATCTACTAGGGTTCTTCTCTATGTTTTTCATAAGGTAAGATTTTCTCCGAAGTGCATTTCATGGGATGTTAATGGCTAGTGGTGCATATGTTCTGGAAATGCTGGCTTCAACAATATTAAACACTTCGGTTTTCTGCAGGATTTCTCAGAGCCTTTAATTATTCATGAGCCCTGTGCCTCTCCAAGGGGGGATTTTAGCATATAGTGTTTTTAAAGCATTTTTGACCATAAAACCCTTCTTAGTATTATATCTAGCAGGACTACTATTCTATAACACTGAATCTAGAAATCCTGGCACTAGTGTTTACAAACAGACTCTTAAATTAACTTCCAGCCCTTTGGTTTGCAAATGAAAGTGAGTAGTTCCAATGAAAAAGGAAGCAAGGTAGAAGTAGAAAGGGTTACTCTCCATAAGGAGATTGCCAATTTGAAAAGAAATCCTGTCACCAAAATTGGATTTAGTTTTAATTCAACTGAATCATTTTGGAGCAAAGAAGGATTCTGCTTTACCAGTGGACACTGGCAAGGATAACAAAACACAGCCAAAAGAGGTCTTCAAAAACGGATTCTTAACCCACAGATTTATACCAAGTTCTAACTACCTGATTAAGAAACACAATGAAATTATATGGCCGGCAGGCACCGTACAGGGAAGTCAGTAAATATTTGGTCAACAAATGAGTAAATATTTATTGAGTGAGTGAATAAAAAGTCCTCTAGTATCTGTGACAATGGTGACCTCACTTCTTTTTGAATACTTTCAGTGGTGGGATTTCTACTACCATTCAGGCAGCCGTCCCTCGGCTGGACGGCTCAAATTACCAAGCTGTTTGGCATTTTTAAGAAACATATAGAATGCTGTTATCAGAAAGGACTACAGGAATCTACTCTGTCTCTTTAGTAGATAAAGAAAAGAAGCACAGAGTTGTAAACAATTTCCTCAGGTACCATTAGGGCTGAGAATTCAGGTTTTCTGACGGACAGAGTGACAGCCAAAATCCATCTCCTTCTAACTTATTCCCAAGTGTTTCTACTTGCTGACTTGGACAGCCTATTTTTTTTTTCTTCTTACATGAATACTTAAAATATCTGCAGATAGCCCTCCTGCCTCCTCTAGTCTTTTCTTCTCCAAATTATACATACCTGGTTTATTTAGGTAAGGTATGGCCTGGTTAACATCCTATCTTTTCACTCTTAAATGGGCAATCACCCTTTAAACAAGTTGTGCCAAGAAAAGGCTGTGAGACTTCAGGCAGGATCTGATGACCACTAAAGCATAAGTGGACTAGTTGGTCCAAATGCTACAGCTGGCAGCCCTAGATAGTAAGAAATAAGTTTTGAGCTCCACTTGTGCTCCCTGATACACAAGGTTCCTACATGTCCATATATTGTAAAACTGAGTTAAAGCTATTTCAAAGGGAAATTCCTTCTGTAGGCAGATACGAAGCCTATCTACCCAGGGAGATGTCTACCTAGACCTTGGGAGATAAGTTAGAAGTGTCATGCTAACGCTATATGCAGGTCTCCTCTCCAAATCACTACAAGGCAGAGAAGTGGTAAAGCCACCGTGGGAGTTTGGGTGCTGTACAATATTCTAGAACAAGGGCTGCCAAGCTCAGGAACAAATTCCGACTGATGCCTGTTTTTGTACAGCCCACAAGCCAAGAATGGTTTTTACATTTTTAAATGGTTGAAAAAAATCAGAAGTAGGATATCCTTTGTGACACACAAAATTATGTGCAATTCAAATTTCAGTGTGCATAAATAAAACTTCATTGGAATACAGCTGATGGGAGTCAGACATGCTACCTCCAAATATGGTACCTTGACATAGTGAATGTTTTAAACTGAAGGAGTCTGAGAAAACAGCAGAAGCAGGAAGGTCACTCTGACCTTCCCCCTGCTCTTTGCTCCTGAAACAGGTCATAAAATCCTCATGTGAGAGATGCCCTCTCTAAACCAGGAGGATAGGAGCATCCTTATCTCCCAAGTCAAAAGGGATCCTATGAAGGATCCTAACAAGTAAGCCTTGCCAAGCTTCTCCCAACTTACTACACTTACTTCATACTCTATGACCTGTCATGTTGCTCCATGACCATCCATTCTTCATTAAACAAACCTGGCATAAAAATACTCCAATTCAACTGTCTCTTTGGGTCATCATGTCCTTATGAAGCCTCCTGTTTCATGTAAAATTTGTATTAAATAAATTTGTATGCTTTTTCTCTGGTTAATGTGTCTTTATCAGTTAAATTTGAAAAACAATCAGAAAGCCTAACACAGCTGATGAAAACTTTTTCCTCCCCTACACAGCCACGCTCATTGGCTTATGATAGCCTGTGGCCTTTTGTATGCCTCAGTGGTAGAGTCTGGTAGTTGGGGCAGAGACGCCACAGTCTACAAAGCCTAAAATATTTACTATCTGGCCCTCTGTAAAAACAGTTTGCTGGCTCCTATTCCAGAATATTGGAAGAAAGTGTGCATATATTCCAAATATTTAATACCGAAAAATACCCTCCGTCTACTCCCAAATAACCTGTAAGTAAAGTTGGTGTCCACTTCTCAGAGCAGCCTCTATCACCCAATCTGTCAATCTTTCCTCAGTCACTCTGTTTTAGAGAAGCACCCCATGGTACTTATTAGCAGCTGAACTTAGCTAATTTTTTCTACTTCTTTACTTTCTAAGGTCTGCCCCCTCCAATTTTCCCCAGCAATTAATTCCCCAAATACAGAGGCAATATAGCATGTCATGCTTACCATTGTATTTCCAGCTGAGAACAGTGCCTTGCACCTAGTTGAGGCCCATTAAATATTAGTCAAACAGAGAACATATTTATAAAACCAAGTAGCCAAACATTTTCAGAAATTAATTCAGAAGAATATTCTTTCTTATTTCTAAGAATGAATACCTTCACAAAGTCTCATGTTTTATTTTAGAATTTAAAAACAATAGATCGACTGTCACAAAATAATGGCCCTTCTTTCTTCTAACAAGGACCTCTTTAACATCAAGTGGGCAATTTATTCAATTTCTCTGTATCTAAGTTTCATCATTTATAAAATGGTCCTAATATTCCAAGGGTCATAAATGAAATAATACTTTAAATCGCTTTTGAGTTGTTGGGGAAAAAGATGCTACATAAATTCATGATAATAGTATCACTTGTAATATAATGCCCAATCATTCTACACGCTAACACCAGAAGCACATTAACCACTAAAGAAGACACATGCTCCTGTGGTTATATTAGACATTTTCTAGGTGCCATCAAGAGATAGAATAAAAATATTTCAGCCACTATCCAGACAGATTAGATTTGATTCTCTGTAGGGGAAGCATTACAGCAAAATTCATACTACCAGTTTCCCAAGCTGTGTGTGAAGGTATTCAAGGAGCGTTATAATATGTAGAAGCTGGGAACATTTACCTGGCCCAGTGCTCATCTTCACACCCTAGTCCTGACAGTTGCTCGGGCAATACCTTCTTAGACACACAGGTGTCAAAGGAGAGGCCCCACTTCCTGGCAGGCATTTAAATGTACGCGTAGACAGAGGGAAGAGTTACTGCCAAGCAGAGGGAGAGACCACTGCGCTGGGGCCACAGGAAGTGTGATGGAAGAAGAAACATACATCAGGTATTGTCTTCCAGGCATTCAGTATAAAAGAAGGAAAGAATCTAATACAAATTAAGTACCTACTAAGTGCCAAACAACGCTACTTCATATTTATTTACTTTCCTAAGCCTCAAAATGAACCCATAAGGTCAATATTAGTACTTCATTTAAAAATGAATGGAACTGAATTGTTTCATGGCAATTTAACAGGCTTCTATTCGTTCATTCAATCAATGCTTTTGAAGCACGTTCCATGTGCTTAGTATCAGTCTGAAGTGTGGGGAACTAGGCCAAGCCCCGGGTATACAATGGTGACCCATCCCTGCCCTCCTGGAGCCCGTGGCAGCTGAGACAGACATTAAATACACAATTATGTTCATTAACCATTCACTTAAAATTGTGACATATGTTACAAAAGGAATTATGATGGGACCTTATGGAACGATCAAAGAGGACTTCCTAGGAAGTCATATTTGAGCTAAACGATGATTAGCAGCTGCCAGGAAAATGAAGAGGAAAGAGATTCTAGCCACAAAACCCCACAACATTTCAACGGTTCTGCAGCAGAAAAGAACTTGGCATATGGGCCAAGTGATAGGTCGTTGGTGTTAACAGTAGCTGCCTCTTTCCTCAAGAGAATTCTGCAGGGACTTCGCTGTTATACATACACAGATCTAGGGTGCACAACCTAAACCGGAATATGCATGCTAAGCTGGAGGAAAGCAGGACATAATATGTTGGACACGTCAGCCACAGCCAGAGCACAATGGGCATGCTCATGTCTCAAGGATAGGGTCTTCACTCAGTAAGTAGTGGGAAGCCACTAAAAGGATTTCGCAGGGGAGTGACAGAATCAGATCTGTATTTGAGTAGTATCATGCTTTCTGATTGCTGTGAACTTCCTGATAAGATGGTTTATAAATATTCTTAAGTAAATTCTGTAAGAGGTCTATGGAGCCCATTGATATTCTGAGCTAGTCAGTCCATCATCGTTCTAGGACAGGATCCTTGGTTTGAAAAGACTGGGACAATAACACACAAACAAGGTTCTGCTGTTCCTAATATGAATAGGGTACAAATCCAGTGGAGGAAAAAAGATTGAACAAGTCAGAGTGCAGACGTCATCCTAGCAAAAGCAGCTTAGAAAATCAATGTTAGGTACACTAAGGTACCAAGAGGGAGCATATTTTTACTTTGGTCATCTCCTTCAAGACAGTTACAAAACAACACTTTGGTCATACTTATAAAGTGAAACACAACACACACACAGTATACAACGAAACACCCAATTTCTGCCGTAACAACCCTCTTATTACCCAAAAACTGAGGAAAATATCAACTGTAAAATAAGAGAATTTGAACGGATTCATTCATTTTAAGTCAACCATCCCTTTTTAGTGGTAGCAACCCTTTCTAGAATTTTGAGCAGATCTGCTTCTTGATTATCTTCAAGCACGTTGTTACAAGGTTGGAAAGTATAAACAGTACTATCAAAATTATGCACTATACAGGTTCCTGACAGCACCCATGAATTGTGCCGCTCTACAATTTGGGAAACTTCCTCTGGTTCTGCCCAGATGCCGTGTGGTATGGTGGGGGAAAGCACAGCCTCTGGAAGCCAGCTGTCTGGATCAAATCTGACTTTGCCGGTCACATGTCATTTGGACGTGTGACTTAATTTCTCTGTGTCTCAGTTTCTTCACCTCTACAATGGAGATGAAAATTGTTCCTAGCACACACAGTTGTTATGAGGATTCAGTGAATAAACATATTTAAAGCACTTAGAGACGAGGTCTGGAACATATTAAATATTATGTATTTGCTTTCTTCTCGTTGTTATATTACAAATGAAAATCGCCAGAAGCCAAGAAGTTTCACTGGGAATCATTCTTGGGGCAATGGGCAAAGGAAAGAATGTTAGTCACACTTCATTCACGTGTCACTAACAGGAAAAGGCCACCTGCTAACAAATGGGGAATTGCCAAATATTTGTTCCTTTGATGCCGCAAGTAAGAAACTGGTTTGACCATGTGGTCTTAGTGAAGTAATTACCAAAACCCTCACCCTAGGTTTTTAAAGTCAATAATCTAAAATAGTATCTTAAAACTTTAAAATCTTCTGTAAACCTCTGTAATTAACATTTTCTCCCTCAAATTTAAGATGGCCTTTCTTAAAAATAAAACCGGCAAACATTACCTTCCAATGCCAACTGAACTCTACCCAAAGAATGTCAGAAACCAGCTTATTTTTATCAGGTTTTAGCAATGTAATCACTCCCTCAAAATGCTACATATTTTGGGGCGCCTGGGTGGCGCAGTCGTTAAGCGTCTACCTTCGGCTCAGGGCATGATCCCGGCGTTATGGGATCGAGCCCCACATCAGGCTCCTCCACTGGGAGCCTGCCTTCTTCCTCTCCCACTCCCCCTGCTTGTGTTCCCTCTCTCGCTGGCTGTCTCTCTCTCTGTCAAATAAATAAATAAAATCTTAAAAAAAAAATGCTACATATTTTTATACAGGAGGAATTATTATCCATGGCAAAAAACATGATTTCACTTTCTAGAAGTTTGCAGCCTATGGAGGATGTATTATAAATTAAAATTTTTACCATTCCTTTATTAAATTTTGCTATTTTCCACCCTTGGTGAAGTTGCACCTCATACAAAAAGACAGTAATTTCCATATGTGATCTGCCGATTTTAAAAAAATAAATAGGAATTCTGATAAATCATTTTCATAGAGCAAAATCAAAAGTTACAGACATAAAAGAGATAAACTGCATGTGTTTTAACCTTTATAATATATGGTTGTTTATCAAAAAAAATTTTGTACCTAACAGAATTTAATAATTGACAAAGAGAACTTTGTTTTTTAAAATATGTATAATGAAGATATGTACTAAAAATCTTTTTTTTTCCTCAGCGAATTTAACAGAGTTAAGTTTTATCCGTGAGACAAAAAAGACCCTATTTAAAAAGGAAAACTCTCCCATAAAAAGTTGATAGTCATGTTGCTTGAAACATCTAATGCAGCATATCGTATTTCAAAATTTTGCTTTTCTAAATTACCAAGTGGTTCTGAACTACTCTGAGACTTCTAATCAAATGAAACAAAAAGCTCCACAAAAAAATACTACAAATTTATTTTTACATACATAACAATTTCCTTCTTAGTCTAGTTAATAAGATTCCTTAAGTATATTGTTTCTAACTTAAAGTGACAAGACTTCCACTGGAGCTTAGTAAGTCAGTCAATCAATTGATCAGTAAATTCTGTCACTTTCTTCCTACGGTATTTGCAGTCACTAACAGAATTCCGTACAAGACAATACCAGAACAGCTATGTAACCCTGATCAAACACCTAACGGCTTTGAAAAAATGATAGATATCTGAGCAGGTTGGGCAAACACCCTTCTGCACTCCATAAGAACCACAACTGAAGGTACATATAGGTAACCTTTGATTACTAAAAGTTTCTCAAAAACCACATTATGTTATACGTACCAGAAGGTGGACGCAATATTTTTGCTAAGTAAATGTGGGATACATTTGTAAGAAAACATGGTTAGATACCCATAAATACAATTGCTATGTGTAGTCGAAAGGTTTGGTGGCAATTGATTTTCCAGGCTACTCTACATAACTCTGTCAATAGGAGACCATTTCTCTGCTGGGACCATGCCCGTGAGTTTTACCGATGATATTAGAGTAACTATGCAGCAATGTCAGATTCTATCCATGTCAGTCACCTTGCCTGAAAGCCCAGATTATGCAGTGTAAGGGAAGCTTTGTATTTTCTATTCTAACTGATCATTGATTGTCCAATCACTAGACTTTTTCTATAAAGCACTGTACTAGCTTGAAGAGGAATATAAAACCTGGGATCGGCCTAAGGACCTAACTGGAAAGACCTGTTAAATACATGTGCATCAGGATGTCACGGTTGATTCAACCTGGGAGTGGGCAGATTACAGTTCTTCCGGATACCCCAGCCCACCGACAATTTAATGTATATGAATATTTGTACAGGAAGGGCAGGGGACAGAAAGCTCTGGCTGGGTTCAGAATCTAGGGTTACCTACCATTTATCAGCTGTGTGTGTCTCTAGGCAAGTAACATTATCTTAAACTCTAATGTCATTATTTTTAACATGAGGAAAATAATAATAAATACTTAATTAGGTTATAAGAATCAAATGTGGGGGCACTTGGGTGGCTCAGTCAGTTGAGCGTCCAGCTCTCGATTTCGGGTCTGGCCATGATCTCAGGGCTGTGAGATCAAGCCCCTGGAGGGACCCTGCACTGGCCGTGGCGCCTGTGTGAGATTCTTTTTCTCTCTCTCCCTCAGCCCCTCCTCCCCCTGCTTGTGCACACAGGTGCACGCATGCGTGTTCATTCTCTCAAAATAAATAAATTTTTTAAAAAGGAAGAAAAAAGAAATGTGAAATGCTTAGTGCAGTGCCTGACACCAAACAGCAAACAATAAAAGTTGGCTACTTAAGGAAGTAGTTTCCCTATTGCCAGTTTTCTCTGTAGGAGAGTGACCTTATGGTCTGAAGCTAAAGAAATTGCTTTCAGGTCAACTTTGTGAGATTTGAGGCCCAAACCCTACTGTTTGGGGGCTAAGGAAATAAAGTAAGATTGAGGGTTTGGGAGAGGAGTCATCTCTGAACTTCCACTTGGACCACAACGAGATGAGGAGTTGTAGTGACCTTTGGCACCACAAGATTGTATGAATTTGAGAGCTCCTGGGAAGAATCAATATTCTCACAAGGGGATGAGCAGTGAAGCATCTCCGCTAAGTGGCTCTCGGGAAGCAATCATCAAGGCGGACGGGAGAGGAGAATATGGGGAACTGGTTGTGAGCAGACCTGAGAAACCAAAAATTTCCAGAAATGACTGGAGCCATCTGGACAGGGGAATACTACGCACCTCATTTGTATACCGACAGGCTGATAGGGCCTAGTGATATTTGCCCGTTTATATGCAGATAGAATAACAGTATTAAGGCAGCACATAATAGGGCAAATAAGCAGCCAAGGTAACGAACACCGTGACGTTCAGGTAATGAAGAGGTCAGTGTGAACCAGAGCATCCAAAGATCTGGAACATCAGCTGGTCCTTGGATACTGGTGGGGCTGGGTTGTCTGTGGAAGGTCTTTTAAGTAGGAAAAATGGCTGAGCCAAGGTGTGGAGGGAGCACGCGCATGGGACATTGGAGACAATGGCTGAGGTGAGTGTGTGTATGTGTGTGTGTGTGTTTATGTGTGTGCACGCAAGCGAATAGCGGGGGAACAAAGGTAAGAAAACTAGTTGAGTGTCACATTTGAACGGCAGAAAGATGGGAATTTGGTCCTGCAGGGCACAGAGAGCTAGGAAAAAAAAAAAGAATGTGAGGCAGGAAACCTATAGTGAAGCTCGTGATTGATAAGGTTAACCTGGCCTCCCGTGCGGTATAGAATAGGAGAAATGTGTAGGGGTGGGTGCAAATGGTTAGAAAACTCTTCATAGATATATCAGGACAGCAGGGAAATATAATTAGATTGGCATAATTTTTACCTACCGTTTTCTAAAATAGCACTTACAGGGGAAAAAAAGAAAGTCTAATGAAGTATGGTCTTCTATTACTCTTCAGTTTCCATCCATACTTTTCCCAGGATTACTTTTCCATGCCCCGATGGACATGGCTGTAAGCCACAGCTCACTTGTTTACAAATTAAGCAAGCCCTCTTCGTGATTCACTGGAATTTCTAGTGTAGTTCTTATGGAATCTCTCTCAATCTCTCTCACAGACCTGGTTGAGACTTCTGTTTTGGACATATAACTATGTTTGTATAAATTTCTTAGGCATTTCAAACCCCAGGTACTAATACATTTCTAGGTAATGATAATTATGATAGACTAGAACCACATAAAACATGATTTTCCCTCATTTGGAGGTCCTAAAAAAGAATCTTTTCAGTAGGTATATAAACTGATTGAGTATTTTGTTTGTTGCTAACCTCACTGACGGTTGATACAATGCAGTTGGTTTACATCCCTCTGCCAATGTTCAAGTAGGGAAAAAAAATTCATTCAACTCGAGCAATGACTGGGTTTTTTGAGGACATTCTCATAACTACAAATACTCACTTGAGCTCTTCAGCAAGATTCTCAGTAAAAGACCATCGTGATGCAGTAGGGTTTCCAGGAGCAGGTTCCAATTACAACCTGGCTGGGATAAGAGCAGTTTCAATTGACCCTCGACTGTCAGTCGTCCAGATGATGGAGCCCTTTCAAAATGCAAGATAAAGATAGAGTAATGAAGTTAATTTATCTATGAAATTAATAGCCTTAAAGTACAGATGTAATGTTAACTCCTTTAAATGTCAATTCCTCCCAGATTACTCTGAAAATGCTTTCATGCTTGCTTACTTTAGGGTTGCTCTGGGAAGGAATTACATTTAATCTCAACTAGCTAAAAGCAAATTAACGTTTGGTAGCCTGCCAAATTTAAAACTGATACAAAATAACCATGCCTATATTTCACAAGACTATGCCTGGTTTTGTTTCATGGAGCAAATTAAAATTATTTATGCATTTATTTTAAATGCACTTATTGGTTCATTCACCAAATACATGAGTGCCTACTATGTGCTATTAACTCCTTTCATTATTCATGGAAAGAAACTTACAGTGGGTTTTGACTACTTTGTGATTTGCCATGTACTGTGATTGCTGATGAAACAAGGAATCCAAAGCTTCTGTCAAGGGTCAACCATAATCTAATTATTTAATACATAAAGCCTTAAATCAACATGCAATTATCGGAACCACTCTAACAGTCTCACTGCTACCTACTTGGGTAATCATTTCATCAAAGAGAAATAATTCCAAGGCAAATAAGCTTCTACTTGGGAAATAATCATCCGTGTTGAGCAGAAAATCAAAATCAGGTCTCCACATTACTACATTAATTTACCAATGAATTAGCAAGAGATAAGGAAGTAAAAGTAGAAACTGAAAACTGATAACATTATTCACCTTTTCCTTTTAAGATCTCAAAGTTTAGACTGGCTAAAGATCACAACATCCGAAATGAGCTTACAACCACCACAACAGAAAAGGCAGGAAATGATGGAACTCAATCTGGTTGCGACCATAAGGGTTGTGGGAATAGGGTGGCGTTGGGAAGGAATGATGTGACTCAAGTGGAAAGGTGTGAATGAGAACATCATACGCTTAGGAGAGGAAAGAAGCAAAACAAAGGGTATCGCTGAGAGAGATGATTTGCAGCATAATTTCCAGATGACATTTACTGAGTGGTGAACCATCCAGTTATGAGCATAGTCTAG
Organism: Ursus arctos; assembly: GCF_023065955.2. Taxonomy (NCBI): domain Eukaryota; kingdom Metazoa; phylum Chordata; class Mammalia; order Carnivora; family Ursidae; genus Ursus; species Ursus arctos. The sequence goes on from NW_026623067.1 coordinate 75,241,097, forward strand.
CCAGTGGTTTTCAAAGTTTGGGCCCTGGACCAGCAGCATCAGCATCACTTGAGAACTTGTTAAAATGCAAATTCCCAGGCCTCATCCCAGAAATCTGTGTGTGTTTCAGAAATCTGTGTTTTAATAAGCCCCCTCTAAGAGAATCTATGCCCACTCAGGTGTGAGAACCACTGTGGTGGGCAATGCTTTCTGGAGCACAGGCAGTAGGGACAGACCTGGTTGGGATCATTTCTCCTCCCTCGGTGCCTCTGTGCCCAGACAGGTCTGCCTTGGCTGCCGCCCATGCAATGAACTCCCCACAACCCTTTACTTATCTTAATCCTCCCCATCCTTCAATTGGCTGCAAAAATATCACTTTCTCTGTGTAGTCTTCACCAAAAATTTCTCTGCATAGGAGTCTCTCTCACTCTGAATTAAAGCACTTACGGCAATTACACACATTTTAGCACTTTATTATTTCATCTATTAAAGCTTCATCTGTCCACTCAGAGTCAGGCCTTGTCAGGACACTTGTTTTATACTCCAAAGCTCCTACTGGTAAACTATGCACATTTAAGGGTTCTGTAAAAGTTAGCTGATTGACTCATACGCTCACAGATGGGTAGGCAAACTCTTAAAAAAAAAAAAAAAGAGGATACTTTGTCAAAAGGCTGATTTAAGCAAAAGTGAGAGGATCTGAAGATATAAAATGAAATTTCAAAGCACCTCCCCTTGGTTTGGCTTGGCATGTGGTATATCTCACAGCATTATGATGCTCGAAATCCTCCAGCCTCACATGAACTTTGGACCAACTCAAACTTCCCAAGTGAGACTCTCTGATAACATAACTGAAAACTGAGAAACTCCTGGGTAATTGGTGGGTCAGGGTGATCTAGGCAAACTCTTGCCCTGGGTGGGTGGTGAAGAGAGAAGGAACGAGTTAAATTTAACTCTCACACCAGAGGAATCAAGTCCATCAACTGAGGAGTTCTGAGTTACTTTGGGTACTCCCAGATTGGTCTGGCTCTTTGAGAAGTTCCAAACATAGTACCAAAGAAAGACTCCACTAGGTGAGCCCTTTGTACTGAAACACTGAGGCAGATCCTCACAACGGCTGTCCCTAATCCCATCCTAAACCCCAAGTGTTGACTTCTAGAAACTTGCTTGGGGTTCAATGGATGAAAAGCAGCTAGTTGGTAGTAAGTTATATATTAAAAGCAACTTAACTTTTAAACATTACCTACCTATATATTTTTCTTGAGTTGAGTGCTGATTTAGGGATACATTTAATAAGCTGAAAGATCCAGTTTGGTGGAGTGTAGAAAAGAAGGGACGGGTTGTTGAGAGACAATCTGAAGAAAGAGACAGGAGGCAGATCATGGAGGGCCTCGTTAGCCAGAGTGGGGATTTGGGACCAGTTGAAGAGTTTAAGGTAGATGAGTTTCCTGATTTGGCTACAGTGTGGAGAGTGGATTGGAGGGGGTGAGTGTATTTGCTCAGCCCTTTAGACGTGTAATAAAACAAAATAATCTGAAGGTCATTTCATACCACTGCATCTGAATACCTGGTTATAAATAAAACCTCTCATTTACCAGATGGGAAGCTGTTTGTTGAAATGTACCTCAATTCTTGGATCTTTCAACTTATCACATATTTTGAAATGTACAGTAGAATGACTCACTATGAGGAAAAATAAAATATTACAAACATTCCTCAATCACTAAGCTCCGGGTAATAAATGCATTGAGGAGCCTGTGTTAGGCATATGGAGAAGCATATGTTCCCTCATCCTTTGAGCTGGTGGAGCTGTGAAAGTGAGATCAGCCTCACAAAAAATGACAGAAAGGGAAATTTTATACATATATATATATTTTATATATATGTTTCAAATATGTACATGTTGAATTCCACTATAATACAAAAAAGAGAACAAAAATTTATAAATCCACTGGAACTCATAAGGGAGACAGAATGAATTTATGGCTGGGTTTTATTAGGCTTATACTCTAATAAGTGCTACATTTCTGGGGCATGAATTAGCCTAAAGAATTTTTCAAGTGCTGGGAGTAAGGAGTGATATAATAATAGAGTTCAATCATTACTGGTTATGAAACTAACAAATTATTTTTATACAATCAGCATGCAAAATCTGAGCTGTATTTGGGTGTGTTTACTTTATGGAAATTTATCAGGTAGTTCATGTGTAATTACTGCAATTTTTTAGTATGAAATCATACTGCAGTAGAAAGTTAAAAAAAAAACAACAAAAAACTTAGCTCTATCAGCATACACCAGCCTGACTTCCAGTCATGGTTGTGCATGAGGCGCAGGGCAAGAGAAGGCTCTGTGGTAGGTTCAGGCCGCACGACCATGGGATTTACTGATCCCACCATACATGTTTCATGCAGATGCTGTCAGACCAGAAGAACACCGGAATGGACTCTAAAATGGACAGCTTGGGGACAATACCCAACAGTGTTTAGGAACTGTTCTTCAGGATTTGATACTTACTTTGAACCGATAGCCATTATAAAGTACTATGTCCCTAACAGATAAACTACATGAGTCTGGGTGTCGAGAGTGAAAGTACCATGAGGCCCCTCTCACCAGCGCTCCTGATGATCCACTTGGGGAATCTGTGTTTTCTATTCCCATAACTCCCCATAGGCCATGTAGGAGTGGAGGTCTTGGTTTCCATGGTGGGGTAAGTCGGAGTATGCACACCTCTACCAGGGTACCATCAAGAATTCCACTCAACTGGTGACCTTATACCTGCCATCTGGGCATTTGTGGCTTCCAGTGCCAGCAGTCTAGCAGACAATGAAAGGAGTTACTAAACTGGCAAGAGTAATGAACCCTAATTTCCACTGAGGAATTGGAGTTGCTACTGCATAAGGGGAGCAGGGAAGAGTATGCCTGCGACTCAAGGGATTTACCAGGGCATCTCTTGATGCCCTCATGAATGGTAATAACCATAAACAGGCAATAGAAGTAATGATGTTCTGATAAGGGAATGACAGTCAGGGGTCCAACCCCTCAAGGACGAACGTCTCAGTGACTCCACTGGCCAAGGAATGTAAATCAGCAGATGTGATGGTCGAGGTGAGGGGAAGTTGGAAGAAGTGGTAGAGAGATGTAATGATGATTATCACTTGCAGACTTGGGAAAAATTGCAGTAGGGGATACTCTAGCTTGTCCCACGAACTCTATTGCAATAATAATTTTTTTTAAAAGGTGTAGACCAGGCATCACCTTGAAGAAGCAATGATAAGACTCAGAGAACCTAATATGGGTAATGAGTGGATTTCAGCAGTGTAAGCGTACACCAAAGCAGATGTTGTCAATGTCCCCACATCCTCTTGCCCTTACCAACCACTCATTCAATATGTCCTGCATTTCTCTGCCTTCGGCAAGACAAGTCGGAAGTGCTAGTGAATTCACAGCCCCGAAGCAGCCTTTAACCAATGACTGATGGAAGTTGCCGTGTAAATACCTCAGCATCCTTGCTCCCTTGGTGGGATAACTCTCATATATATGCCTTCCACATGGGCTCCAAGAATTTCCCCAGAAGGTTTAAGTTCTGGTTATTCCCTCAGTAGTTGGCTTCATTACATGAATCTTTATTTGCTGTCTTTCTTTGTCTCACTTACCCACTCCCCTTCCAGTGTTCCCTTCACTTAGAAAATAAACTACTTTCACTTAAATCTTTGTCTCAGGGTCTGCTTCTTGGGGAGATCTAAAATAAGACATGCATAGAGACACTTAATTTTCTTCTCACTTAATCTTTGTTTCAGGAATACTGAGAAATTAGTAAACGGTCATATAGCTAATAAATATGGCTACTGGACTTGGAATTCAGGTCTTTCTGACTTTAAAACCCATGTTTATTCCTCTACTCCAAGTTGCTTTCCATTCAACCTGGCTGATATTTGGTAGGTAAGTTGCATTTTCCAGTACTGAGTATGTTTGGCTCTATTCAACCTCCTAATTGAGGATACCATCTTTTTGACCCAAAATCAAGTTTGTGGTCTCAAGGCTGATTCTCAAATTGGAGCCATGTTATTCAAGGGATCTAGGGACTGATTTCAACCAGATGGTTCCTGTCATGGATTACGGGGCCAAATTTATACCAGAGACTGTAAGTTACATGATTCAGAGAACAAAGGCAAGGGCACGTCTAAAGAGAAACTGAGAGTAAAAGCCTTAAAGAGAGAAAACAAAAGCAGAGGAGAAGCCCTGCTTTGCTGTACTACTCAGGGCTTTTCAAAACTGATCCTTCACGATCTTCCTAGTAAATAAGTAAATACAAATATTTAAAGCAATTTTGTCATCTTTCTCTAGGAAAATAACTTTAATACATTTTTTGGGGGGGGGAGCAATCCCAAATATTTTTCTGAATCACATTAACCAAAAGTGTGCAGGTTATATGTAGTTATAGCACTGAAAATGTTTGCACATATTTTATCTGGATAACTCTCTATGATTTTTATAATTAAAGGTGATCCAATAAACAAATCAGACAAGGTTCACCTGTAGACTTGCATACAGGATTTGCCTTGAGTTTGAATTAACTCTGTCCACCGAAGTAGATTGATACTCTTAAAGCATCTCTTCTTTTTAGAGTTGGTTGTATCTACACTTTCTGGTGTACAGCTTAGAGGGTGGGTGTTCAAACTATGAGGAGCAGTGTTATTTCCTAATTTTAGCAAAATTAAACTTTTTACATGGGATGACCCCATTTCCCCCAAATCACCCCAATATATTAGTACCCAAACTCATAGCCCTAGCTCTACAATTTAATGTTACACAGATTAGCATATCCTATTTCTAGAAACATATAAAATCTAATTTCAATTTTTAAAATAGTATTACATATCAACCATCACCTTTGGACTCCCCCTGAAGGGCTAATCTAACACCTGAGTCACTGAGACACTGGACTCAGGGATCACTCAGCCATCCCTTTTGAGGAACAGAAGTTAGCTCTCTGGAGCCTCTAAATATTATTGGTCCCCGTCTACCAGATAATGAACACCTGTTACAGAGAGTTCAAGAAAGGTCTCCTCTGGCATCATGTTTCAGATAAGTGAGACTCAATGAGAAAGTGGTTCAATATTCTATCCACTTTATCACACTTATGGGGAGTCCTTTAAATATGTGTGGGTAACTGACAAAATCTGCCACTTTCTGAAACATATAGCTCTTTACTAACACAGCAGTAGTGAATGACCGTTCAGTGAATAGTTATGTGATGAGGCACTTCAGCTCATAACTCTCCGGTAGGAGAGTATCTCAACAGTTAAGGAAGGAAGATGTTTCAAGATGGAAGAAGAAAAGAATGGTATTGCAAGCTGTGTACAAGTAGATCAATGAGACTGGATCTATGTTTTAACTTTTCCACAAAAATATAAACTATGTCATATCGAGGGAAACTGAAGCTCATGTAGGTTAACTAACCTTCCAAGGTCGCAAAACTACCCAAGCCTACAAATCATGTCTGTCTAACATGGAAACCCATAATTTTCTGTTATCTCATTGCTGGCTCCAATACTATATTCTTTTTTATATAATACCTTTAAACCATAATAGAAAAGGGAAAATATGAATAAATATCTTGTTGTATCAAGTACCTAGCGCATCTAACATTTTAACTTCTTTTAATAACAGACATGTGACTTTCTAAAAATCTTTTTTTTTTTTTTAAGATTTTATTTATCTATTTTAGAGGGAGAGATAGAGAGCAAGTGAGTGAGCAGGAGGAAGGGCAGCGGGGCAGGAAGAGGGACAGAATCTCAAGCAGACTCCACGCTAAGCATACAGCCATACATTGGGGCTCCATCTCACCACCCTGAGATCATGACTTGAACCGAAACCAAGAGTCGGACGCTTATCCAACTGAGCCACCCAGGCCCCTCTAAAAATCTTTTCAGTGATGCAGCTGCTTGTCCATCCACACTCTGGAACAACTACTTAAGAGTTTTGGTGTTAAAAGGTTCTCATTTCTTCTCCCCAACTGTTGGCTCTGTGTCAAAGCTTGGCATCTCATCAGAGTACAAAATCCCTAAGCTCTTCTCCTCAGGCCTGTGGAACAGCCTGTCAGCAGTAGCTGAGAGACCAAAACTCTTTTTCATCCTCCTCCCCAGATGTCTTATCCTAAGGATACTAGAAACCACCTCCTCAACAAGACCACGCTTTCTCTGCCTGGGCTTTATCATTCAGATCAAATGTCTGAAAAGAGCTAAACGTACCATTTAATATGGCAATATCTGAAACAATACTACAATAATTCATGTGTTCCTTCATCCACTCATTCAATCAACTACTATTTTTTGGCTGACTTCTACATGCAAGGCCCTGAATACACAGCAGTAAGCAAAAACAGTCACTGTTATTACAGAATTGAGTGGAGAACACATATACAGTTTAAATGAACATACAAATAAAAATTAAACTACAACCATAAAAACTCACTGAAGGAAAAGCAAAAGATGCTATTAGAAGATGCAGTAAGAAATGAACCCGTTTTTCTGGTTGATGAAAGGCTTCTCTACAAAAGTCCACTGGAGCTGAGATATGAAGAGAAGTTGGCATTAACTAGGTGAAAGAGAATGAAAACATTTCAGAGAAAGGGAAAAGCATGTGCAAAAATCCTGTGGCAGAAAGGAGCATGGCACGACAAGGAACTTTTATAAAAAAACTAATGTGTATGCAGAGCAGAATCACGGGACAGTGTGATATCACAAGAGGTTGCAGAGGTGGGTAAACCACACCTCTGTACGTCTTATAGGATGCTGAATGTTTTTGTTTATATTTAGGGACAATGGAGAATTCATAGAAGGTTTCTAAGCCATAAATGTGAAATGATAAAATGTAGTTTTGAAAATAGATTTGGGTTTGAGAAATCTCTGGCTGCAGTTCAGAACACACTGGAAACGGGAATCAACATATATATGGGAAGAAAACTAAGAGGTCATTACAGCACTGAGGAGGAAGATAATTACTTGGACTAAAGCAAAGGTGGTGCAATGGATAGCGAATTGTCGGGGTTAAAATTAATGAGACTTAGCAATGGTTTGGATATGGTAGGAGAGAAAGAGGGAGGTGTTCAGGTTGCCTCCTATGTCTCTGGCTTGTACAACTGCATGGAGGTACCATTAACCAAACTACGGAATAACAGAAGGGGATCCATTTGGAGGGGAATATCCTAAGTCCACTTTTGGTCATGTTGAGTTTGAGATGTCTTTGTGATCTCCGGGAATAAACCTCAGGAAGTCATTCATGTTATGACTGGCACCCACGGATATATGGGTCTGTAGTCCCAGGAGAGGTAAAAATTAGAGATTCTAATCTGGGGACATACAGGGATTACATAAAGCCATAGGCATGTTTCACTTCACCTGTAAAAGTTCTGTGATAGAACGCTAAAGACGTTCAATATTTAATGGCCAGGTCTAAGGAGATGAACCGGCAAAGGAGACAGAGAAACAATAACAGAAAAGGAAGAAGATTGGGAGAATATGTCAGGAGGGAATCGGGAGTGTGTCTCAAGATGGAGGAAGTGGACAATGGTATTGTCTGCTGTTGTCAGGTAGGTCACTAAGATTGTATTACTTACCAATATGTAACTGTTTGAGGAAAGGGTCTTTGTCTCCAACTTCATTGCCTACCTCTTTCCTCACCATTAACACCTAGCACAGTGCCTTACTTAGAGAAAAAAATTTAAATGCATTTATAGAGAGAATGAACGGACACCTCTTGGTGAACTGGATAAAAGGAAAGACCCACGTGGCATACATAATATAATGCAGCCAAAGGTAGCTTAATATATTTAGGGAGGGAAAATGTATATAAATCTAAAACAGGATTACATTGAGTAAAACTAGAAACAAAAGCAGAGTAGAAAGAAATATCTACAGCTCAGAACGGACTGGCCACGAATCAAAACATCATGTTGTCATCATAAAAGGAAATGAGCAGTGTAAAATGAATGGGCTGTTTACTCACACTGATTATGCTACTTGGTTTCAGTGTGCAGTTATGACCTACTTAGCTAAGGAAGACCGGAAAAATATGAGGAAATATTTAAAGAACCACAAGAAGATGAAAGTTTGGAAAATAATAAAAAAGCATTATAATGCAACAGTCTAATTGACTAAGATAGTATTCTTCCTTGAACATTTATATGAAAGCACAGTATGGTGTCATAGTATTAACCTTGAGATTAATATATCCTCCACGTGCCTTAGTTTAATCTAGTATGAAACTGATTACTCTTTCTAAATCAACTCACATTGTTAGCCTATACCAGTGCTAGGGATAATGAATACAGTACATTTTACTTACTGCTTTGAAACTACATTTATTTTCCCTAAAGCAAACTCTTCTAAACTCTATTCCAGGGATTCTAGGAGAACATGAAAAATTCTATTTTTACCAATTTATATACTTCATAGGCTTTTGCCAGTAATCCTACAGATAAATTTATGGGTCATATAACTATTAATACATTTGTAACTCTTAAGTCTTAATTTCATGTCCTCTTACTTGTTTTTCTTCCATCTCACCTACTTTTAATACATTATCTTAATATATTTAATACTTGTTAAAGGCCACATTAAATCCTTTCTAAAACAATGCACAGGGGCAAATAAATAAGCAAGAGGGTGAATAAAGTATTAAGATCCTTCGTAATATTAGATATTTCAGTCAGCTCTCCTCTCAACCTCACCTTTTCCAAAGAAAAGAAAAGCTTTATATATTTTTAGTTTGTCATTATCCAACCCATGTGTTTCTCCAAACAGTTCATTTTAGTTGCTAAGGGGAGGAATGAAGTTTTGAAAGATAATTTGGGGGTGACAAACATAAACAGCAGATAAATGTGAGGAAAATGGATGGAGCAGTGGAGTTTTTAAGGTCACATGACGGTGGTCAGGAATTCACATTGCACTGTTTCACAAATGCAAGGCAATACCTTGAGTTATTCTGAAATTACTTTTTATTGCAGCCCTGGGTTTCTCTGACTCTACCACTGTTCTGAAAGGGTTAGATCTTAAGTCACATGGATCATGTCTTTCTAAGCATATTCTATGGACCTGTTAAAGAATAATTGTCAGAAAGTACTGCCCTCAGTGTAGGGGAGCTCACCCTGTGGCTTGCACGGAGAATTTAGAAAAGCAAAGAAGAGAACCAAAGGTATTCCAGGAGAGAAAACTTCATAAATAAAGGTCTGAAGCTGAGAATAAAAAATAAAAACAGTGAAAAGTATGGAGTAACTGTGTCTTAAGAGACAAGAGAGGAGACTAACAGCTGGAGTAGAGAAGGCTGTTGGGTACTCCAGGTAATAAGCCAGCCAGTGTGGGCCACACAGAAGCTATGGCAGGTTCTTGAGCAGAAGAGTGATATAATGAAAACAGTATCTGAAACATGTTAAATATTAGTAAAATGGACTAAGGTTGTTGTAATGGGTTGGAGAGAAAGGATGGTTCTATGAGAACTGTCAAGAAAGAATCAACTGAACGTGATAATACACTAGGAAGAGGCAAAGCAGAGCTCAACATGGAAACTATAATCAAGATTCTACCCTGGAAATGTTTAAGAATGATGACCCTCCTAATACAAAAGACACATGCATGGACGTCAAGGGAAGAGTGGAAGGAAGGATCAGTTGAGGACATCAGAGTGGATTTCCAGTAATAACAGGGGGTCACTCAAAAATACGAGCAGCTGGACATACTCCATGTGGGGGTAAAGGTAAGTGCTCAGAGTTGGAGATGCAAAGCTAGAAATCATCTGTCTAGAGGTTAGAGGGTAAGCCACGTGAACAAAAGAGCAATAAAAAATGGGGCTTCTTTCTGCTTTAAAAAAACTTTTATCTTAATACAAGTGGTCCCGATTTGCGATGGTTCTACTTATGATTTTCAGCTTTATGATGGTGTGAAATGATAGGTGTCCAGTAGAAACCACACCTCAAATTTTGAGATTTTGAGATTTTCCCAGGCTATGATGTCTGATACTCTCATGATGCTGGGTGATGGTAGTGAGCCGTAGCTCCTGCAGACATGTGATCGCAAGGGTAAACAACCCAAATTTACAACCACTCTGTACCCATACAGCCACGGTTATTCACTTTTGGTACAGTAATCAAGATATTACATGACCTATGCAAGCACTGAATTATTTAAAGAGTTTTGTGTTAGATGATTTTGCTCAACTGCAGGCTAATGTGAGTGTTTGGAGTACGTTTAAGGTAGGTGAGGCTAATACGCTATGTTTGGTAGGTCAGGTGCACTAAATGCATTTTTGACTTCACAATATTTTTAACTTTTGATGAGTTTGTCAGGATGTAACCCCATTGCAAGCCCAGAAAGATCTATAAAATTAAATTGTTTTCATTATATGAATTTTGGAAAATATGGCAAATGATACATTAAAAAATTGAAATTGCTTGCAATCCTACCACACAAAGATAAAAGCAATAAGCTCCCCAGCGTAGATCCTCTCAATTTTGTTTTTCCATACATACATTTTTATTTTTTATTTTTTTTAAGATTTTATTTTTATTTATTTGACAGAGAGAGAGACAGCGAGAGACGGAACACAAGCAGGGGGAGTGGGAGAGGAAGAAGCAGGCTCCCAGCAGAGGAGCCCGATGCGGGGCTCGATCCCAGGACTCTGGGATCACGCCCTGAGCCGAAGGCAGACGCCCAACGACTGAGCCACCCAGGCGCCCCAACCATATACACATTTTTAATGCTATATGTACAGTAGTATGGCATAGTTCAACACCTTCGACTATGCTCCACTTTCCAGTAACTGTTCATCCCCTGGGAAACATGGGTCTCACATCTAGCAAGCCTGAGGAATCCACCTACCAGAGCCCTCCCTTGGAGATACACACTATAGATTAGTACATAAGTACTAATACATGAGGACATAAAAAGAGACTTTACATAACAAATAACTGGCAATCCTAGATTTTTTATGTACACCTGCTAATACCACTCTGAACAACTGCTCTCCCGTGACAGGTGAGGGTGTAGTTGTCAGGGGCCACAGCTTTGGAAGCAGACAAGCCTAGCTTCAGAGTCTGCCTCTCAGCATGGTTCCCTTGAGAAAGTTGCCATCTACACATCACTTTAAAGTGATCACTTTCCATGAAAGAAGCACAGGAAGAGGTGTCCCACAGATTGGTGTGATTTTTAAAAGAAATAATGTACATGAAGCACCTGGAATGTCTGGTACACAGTTGTCACTGTAACAACCAGGCTCGTTTTGATGATGTCATAATGACTAACTGCAGCTTCCCTTTAACTATAAATCATAATCAATTGTCATTTAAAATTTTTCAAAATCGACCCTTTGAATGACTCCACAGTAATGTATCATATGACTAACCCATAATTGATTTGTCTAATCCTTTACTGTGGGACATTTATTTCACAAAGACTGTTTCAATGGATAGCCTTCCATACAAAGCTTCATCAGCCGCTCTGATTCTTTCCTTAGGATCAGTCGCTAGAAATGAAATTTCTGGATAAAGAGGAATAAATATTTTTAAGGTTTTTGATACAGCTTCCTAAACTCTCCTCTGGAAAGCTCGTAGCCAACTTCATTTCTACTATGGGCTGAGTAGTGACTCCCATGTTCTAATGTTTGTGTTAGGATAATGGCGGAGATGGATTACTCAACAGAAGCAGAAAGGAAGAAAAGTCTTATTACATTTATGCTTGCTTTAGGTAGAGAAGAAAGAAGTTAAACATAAGAAGTGGCTATGTGAAAGATAAACCCATTTCCATGCTGCCTTTCCAGGCCTCTAGGTGGAGGGAATGAGCCTGAAGGTGGAGATCTTACAGAGTAACGCCTGAACGGGGGTATCTCAATGTTATAGACTAAGATGAAAGTAGTAATACTAATAGGTTTAAGCAACTCTGAAAACATGGAGAACAAATAGGTTGAGAATTTTGGGAACTCATCAAAGTGATACAGATTTTTTTGTTTGTTTAATTCACACTGTAAAAGATTCAGTTGTTTAATTTCTTATTTTTGCAATAATGAGTATTAAAAAGTCAGCTATTTAATTCTCAATGCCATAAGTCTATTTACATGCAAGCTGCTGTGTACTGAGATGACAGGATATTGAGGGTATTCTGTTTCTAGGAATCAGTCATAAGGAATTCATCAGAGATGGTGAAAATGTTTTATTTGTAAGTGAAGTAACAACAATACACTAAGGTCCTTGAAGGTAGCGTCTATGTGTCACTGATCTTGGATTCCCCATTTCCTATATGGAGACAGTAACTGAATCGGTAAACAGGATTTATTTGTTGTGGGGTTTATGGAGATTTTGTATATGAGGTTTACACAACCTCTCTTTATGGGTAGGACTTTTGTTCCTCAAGAGTGAGAGACAGTCCCTCAATTTAGAGAGTGAAATCACTGATAGTGTACTTCCAAGATGAATCAAGAATGGATGGGAATTAACAGTATCTCCTTCAGCTATACATGATATATTTATTCACAGACACCAAGGAAAGGTACTTTCCATTGATATATTCAGCAAAGAATCAAACTGACATTCGATATAATGCCACAAAATGTCATCAGATCATTCTGCAAGTATATTTCATGCTTTAAATGATTTTTCTTATGCCTAAATGCTGTTAATTAAATAATAAAAGTGAAAGACCCTATTCATAATTTTTTAAAGTTTCTTCTCTCTCAACTTTTACCTAAGGCTCTAGTTTGTTACAGGAATTATTCAGTTTGCTGTCTTTTTTTTTTTTTTTAATAATTAGTTGGAGAACTGTCAAATCCCCAGTCATAGATCAAGAAGGATGAATTTTAAAATGGCTAAGCAATTAGCTAAAATAGAACTAAATTCCAAAAATTCACATTTTTCCATTACAACAGTAAAGCTATAAGTTAGCAGAATGATTATAAAGCTTGTATATTGGATTCTTGAGCTAATAAAAAGAGAAGTAATACTTTTTACTTACCCGAGTACCATAAAAATTCTAAGTGCTTTTTGTGAGATGCATTTACCTCCATGGATAAAAGTTTCTATTCAACTTTAAAGGGATCATAGAATTATACATAGTGTAGCATTTAGAGGTTCTCACCTGAGTAAAGAAGGGTAGAAATGTGATATGCAAGAAAACCAATGTAACGGTTGCTTGAAAAATGGTTTTCTGGAATCTGAAGTAGAATCATCTATGCCATGCTGAAAAGTCCTGGGGGAAATAAAATAATTATTTCAGAATACACAGGAAACATTGACCATGAAGACCACCAAAACTTTTTATTTTCACTGAGTATTCGAAGTTAATGATTTTTTTTTTTTTTTTGAGAGTGCATGTGATTGGGGGGTAGGGTAGAGGGAGAATCTTAAGCAAACTCCATGTTCAGCACAGAACCCCGGGCTTGATCTCATGACCCTAAGATCATGACCTGACTTGAAATCAAGAGTTGGGTGCTTAACTGACTGAGCCACCCAGGCACCCCTCAAGTTCATGATTTTACACAAAATGGTATTGCGCTAGAATGGACAATGTACCCATCCACTTGGGATCTATGTTAATGGGTAACTCAGAGGCCCCTATACAGCAATACTTACACTTGGAAAAGTAAGACAATACCATTATTAGGTAAAAACTACCACTATAAAATTTGTCAAAAATAAATGAATAAAGAATAGGACAGTGAATACCATTTATATCACCCTCCTCAACCTGGATCAAATACATGTCAATATTTTGTCGTATTTGCTTCATTACTGTAGAAATGTTTAGAATAAAGCTACCTCTCCTTATTCTTTAAAGTGATTTATAAATACTAAACAATTAATGAGAATTTATAATTAATTTTGTATGCTCCTAAGAGCCTACAGAGGGCTTATAAAGAAGAATTTAACTGTAAAATATATGAATACGATTTCAAAATTAGAACAACTTGGCCAGAATATCTGGTCTACAATTATCTTTGGAGAAGTGACTGTAACATTTTTCTAGGTTGGCCCAAATTCAACAATAAATCTTGAGGTAATAAGAAAGAATTTGCCACATAAAATCTTTAGTAGATAGCTTGGCTAATAAAATTTTTATCATAACAGAAGACTATATTTGCCTACATGGAGTTAAGAGTAACAACTGGGAACATTTTAGAAATGGAATTGTTTGAAGTGGTACTATCTCTCTTTATATATAGCACAGGAGCAAGAGCGTCTTTTAAATAATATGTAAAACAGAATTCCATTTTGAAAACCCATTCCGACCTTTTCATTCCATAACCTGCTTCTTGTATTCTCACATTTTCCAAATATGATCTGTCTCTTCCCAGTTTGTCTTGCCAAGTAGAACACCTACTAATTAAATATACTTCAATACTTTTTAGACTTTTAATATATCTCTTCTTTGAAAGCCATTTTTTTCTTACTAAATTTCAAAAAGAACAAAATTTCTTAAATACGCCTCAAAAAGAGGCTGTCATGTTTCCAATCCCTACATTACACTGTGTGAACTAAGCAGAAGCCTGGGTCAGGATACCACGATATGCTTTCATGGGGAATCGCTAAAGAGTTTATAGCATGGGAGTTATATCAGCTATTTTATATTTTAGAAAGATCTCTTGTGCAATAGTGTGGAGAGATCTGGAGGGATCAAGGCTGGAGTAGGGGGGGATAATGAGATAATATTTCAGTAGACCACACAGAAGAGGACAACGTCCTAAACCAAAGTAAGAAGCAGAGGAGAAAGTAAGTAGAAGGCAAATATAAAAAAACATAGACATAAAATTAATACATTTAGGGAAGCCTGGGTGGCTCAGTTGTTAAGCATCTGCCTTTGGCTCAGGGCATGATCCTGGCGTTCTGGGATCGAGCCCCACATCAGGCTCCTCCGCTGGGAGCCTGCTTCTTCCTCTCCCACTCCCCCTGCTTGTGTTCCCTCTCTCGCTGGCTGTCTCTCTCTCTCTGTCATATAAATAAATAAAAAAAGTCTTTTAAAAAAAATTAATACATTTAATTCCCTAAAGACATGGGGTTGAAGATGGCACAAAGGAGAAGGTAGAAAGGAGAAGGGTTAAGGATTAGGAGAACCCCAGGAGGACTCAGAGGTATTTTACTTAGTTTCAGATATGTTAAGGGAGCTGCAGGCATTTGAAGTACATCCGAAGAGAGACATCCAATAGAAATTTGTATTTGCTGATGTAGACTATACAAGAGATATCTGGGTGGAAGATACTAATGTGGGAGTCATAATGGAAACCCATTGGGATGGGTGAATTAACCCAAAGAAAGAGTGTAATAGGAAAAGATAGTTAAGAACAGAGCTCAGAAACACACCAACATTTAAAGCATGAGGTGAGAAAGAGAAGCACTCAAATGAAACCAAGAAGGAATAATTCAAGATGCAGGCAAAGAGCCAGGACAAAGTGATAGTAGGGAAACCAAGGGAGGAGAAAAGGCCAGTAGTGATAAAAGCTGCAGAGAGGGTAATCGCATGGAGAGGCAAAATTGGAGTTTCAGCGTGATGAGGGTAGTTGTGGTGCATGGAATGAATGACGGGTGTCAAAGTGGAGACAGTGAATGCAAACTATGTTTTAGAAATACATGTCAATATTTTCTCAAAAGGGAAATACAATAATAGAGAAAGAAAAAAAGTTAATATAAAAGAGTCTTTAGGAAAAGAACCAGAAGGAGAAGAAAGAATATTTAAAAGACTATGGCCATGGAGTAGGAGGTAGGTGTGATCGAGAGTGCTTTGTCTGGAAAAAGAGACACATTGACTGTCAAAGGATTTAGAGGTGAGTAAGGATCGAGATAATTATTAAAAATGGAAATGAGGGGCGCCTGGGTGGCACAGCGGTTAAGCGTCTGCCTTCGGCTCAGGGCGTGATCCCGGCGATCTGGGATCGAGTCCCACATCAGGCTCTTCCGCTGGGAGCCTGCTTCTTCCTCTCCCACTCCCCCTGCTTGTGTTCCCTCTCTTGCTGGCTGTCTCTCTGTCAAATAAATAAATAAAATCTTAAAAAAAATGGAAATGAGAAGTTAAAATACATTCATGATGGTCTAGGTTTTCTCAGAAAGTACAGGGCAAGGTCATCTGCTAACAAATAGTGAGATGGGGCAAAGTGGAGGGTTTGGCTAAAGTGGAGGAGGATGCTTCGGAGAGAAAGCCACCCAGAGGTAGGACATAGAGCAGCGTTGTCAGAAGGTACAAAAGGTCAACTAAGTGACTCTCGCCAGCAGTGTTCCAAAGTCTGGACAGACAGGCCCAGACAGTGAGGGTAGGACATGCAGTAGTAAGGGAGGTAGGAAGGGAGGGTGCTGGTATCATGTGAGAGGAGATGCAGCAAGGGGTCTGGCAAGAACGGAGATCTCAAAGGAAATCAGACTGGGGGAAAAAGATGGGACAAGAGATAAGGGGCTTCATGAGAGACCAACAGAGACTGGAGGCTGTGGTATCCTAGCCTCTGCCTAATTTGCCACGTACTTTGGTGAGCCCTTTGCATGAAGTCCCATTTGTCCACTTACCTGGGGGGCGGTTCATTCCTCCAAGAATGAACACCTTAGCTAGAATTCATTCTCTGTCACGGTCAGCTGGCTCTCGAGACTGCTCTACCTCAAAACCTTGTAGTAAGTCTTCCCTGACCACCCTGTCTAAAATATTTCTTGTCTCACCACCTCATCCCTCTCTATGCCCTTATTTTGCCTTGTTTCTTCTTAGGACTTGACTCTCCCTCTGATCCTTTCACATTCGCTCTTTGCTGCCTGCTCCGCACCCAAGGGTAGGGTCACTGAAGACTACCCAGAGGCAGCGCGTGGGCATACGCAGGAGCTCTGGAGCCAGACAGACTGAATTGGTAGCTTGGGGGGGCTCTTCACTGGACGTGTAATGCGGCTTGACAATTGATTCAGCTTCAGTTTTCTCATTTGTAAAATGGGAATAATAATAAGAAGAAGAAGCACCTCACACGGTCAGTGTGATGACTGAGATGCATAGAAAGGACCTGGCAAAGTGCGTGCACCTAATAACGGACCAGATATATAAGATATTATCAGTATGATAGCAACAGTTGAAAATACTTCTTAAGAATGTCTACAACTATCTCATAGTCTAAATGATTGCCTAACTACAGTTTCATCCTTGAGATTAGAAAAAATAATGGAGAATCTAATAATAATGGAATGGTTATTTGGGATGGTGCCAAAATTTCGTAAGACGACAAACTACCGGTGATACGGTATTTCCCAGAACATTTCTGCCCTACCTAAACCCTTTTATTCCACTCATGGCTTCTCCATCGTCCTGGTAATAGTAGAGTTATTTGGCTATAAGAAATGTTATGGCAGATGTTTATGGTCTCAGAGGGGGTGGGGTCTGTATAAGCATTTAATTCCACAGCAAGATTCCAAATTAGTGTCATTATTCTGGAGAGTATAACAGGGTGAAAATTGGCCCACAAGTCTCATTGGGGGAATGAAATGATGAGCTGGCTATTAGATAACCTCTAATGATGTTTTGGTATACACTTAAAAGAGAGGACGCTCTAAATAATTCATAGCGGAGAATAAGATACAATCGTTAAGAGCTGCACAATTATATTTTCCGCAAGACATAGAAGGATTTTGATAGAGCAAATTTAAATACTCTTTTAAAAATAAGTAATTGTCCATAGGTTGAAGCAGATTACATTTCTTCACATTTCCAAACAAGCAGACTGTAAAGATGGTTTTGCTTAAGGGGAGGAAAGTGGGTTTGGGGAAATTCCTCGCCTCGGCCCTTCAGCCAGCATCAGCTCCCCTCGCCCCTTCCCCATCACTAGCATCGTGCAGGCTCTGCGCTCGTCACGGCATGCCACTTGGGCCCTCTGCCCCAGATTCAGTCTCTTGTGGTTCTCTGATGTACAAGTATGTTGCCTTCCTTCCTTTCTTCATTAACAAAACTCACTGACTTTCTGAGCTTATGCAGCCAGCTGCTGCTAGAAAGAAAGAAATCCGACGCACATCAAAAGTGAGAACAACTGATAAGCTAAAAAGAGCTAGATGGGTTTTATGCTTCTCTTGTGCTACCCTGCTTTTGGCTGCCCTCCCAGGAGAACTGTGTCTCATAATATGGTGCTAATGGAACAAACCTCCAGGATAGAGTCGAGGCAGCCCAAGGATCTAAGTTCCAAGGGGCAGAGGGGCCAGGCAGATGCCTCACTCCTGCATCTAACCACGGAGCCTAAGCTGTCAGAGGTGCTCGAGAAACTAGAGTACCAACAGAAGGCCAAAATGTCAGAAGTAGAATTAGTTTGAAATTGAACCCCTGGGACGGTTCTGGAATACTTGAGACAATGAGGACATGCAAGCCTTTCTGATGCACCTAATATCACAATTAACCATAAAGCTGGACAGAGAACCAAGCTCAATCTATGTCACCATTTTAAACACAATTCTAAGTGATTGTTTTGCATTCATAAACCAGCATCACCCCTGGGACTACAGGTAGTTGCCTGAATGTCATTAAGGAAGAGAAATTAAGGTAAGACACTCAGAATGAAATACGGCTTCCCACCTTTCTCCTGCCCCCTGGCTTGAGAGCATGATGAAAATAACTCTTTGAGATTGGAAAACGATGATGTGAAGTTAGAAAAGGACTAGCACAATGCTTGAATTAACTGTAGGTACATAGCAGATGCAAGTTAAAAAAAAAAAGAAGAAGAAGAAAAGAATGAATAGAAGGTATTGTCAGACCTTGCTTCGTGGAAAGGAGGATTAATTTCAGGGGCCATCTGTAAAGAGCAATCTTGTGTGTTACGCAGCCACAGGGCAGACAGAGAATAGGACATATGGTGGTCAGGCTGAGCAAGACTTGATCTCAGAGGAGAGGGCAGGAAACAGGCCTTCTCCAAAGGCAATGACTAGCCTTTCACCAGTGCTTTACATTATTAGAATCACATATAAGGCTGTTTGATTTTAGGTTTAAAAAAAATAGATATTTTCCTCAAAAGCAATGTGTAGAGGAAGGGGACAAAAGGAGTCATTTAATCTAAACAAAATGGCTAAAACAACTAACTTCACTTTCTGAATCGTTTTGCATACTGCCATTTCTTTTTTACATTTTAATTATTTCAATTTTTATTTCTGTTCAGTATGTATCATTTTTTGAGCTTTATTAAGATATCTAATTCATACACCACAAAATGTACCCATTTTAAGTTGACAACTAAATGGTTTCTAGTATATTCAGAGTTGTGTAACCTTCACCACTGTCTCATTTTATCACATTTTCATTACCCTCAAAAGAGATCCTGTGCCCACGAGCAGGTCCACCCCTTCTCCCCTCCTCCCAGCCTCTGGCAACCACTAATCAATCTACTTTCTGTCTCTTCTTGTTTATTTTGGAAATTTCTAGTGAAGTGAACTGCACAATATATACTCCCTTTTGTCTGGCTTTTTTAACTTAGCAAAATGCTCTCGAGGTTCAGTCCTGAGGTAGGCAGCATCTGTCAGCACTCCATAGTTCTTTTATGGCTGAATAATATTCCACCGTATGGATACGCTACATACTGTTTACCAGTTCACCAGATGGTGGGCACTTGGGTTCTTTTCACTCTGTGCTATTATTTAAAATGCTGCTATGAACACCCGTATACAAATCTTTGTACTGACATACATTTTTACTTCTTTTAGGCATATACCTGAGAGTAAAGCTGCCGGGTCATAGGACCATATGCTCAATATTTTACATAAGCATACTCTATGCTTAACGTTTTGAGGAAACACCTATTTTCAAAGCATGGCAGACATTCTTGAAGTATGAAAAATGAAATTTCAGTCCATGCTCTGCTTTGTGAGGGACAGTGAAGTAGTTTAAAATAGATAAGGAAATAAACAGGCTAAGACCATAACCTCAAAATACCTAGCGTTGGTTTGAAACCAAACTATAGACACAGCATATTTTGAAATACCTTGGAATTCAGTTATTCAAAGCCATATTCGTGATACCAGGTGCATCTCAAGATAGGTCTGCTGGTCAATATTCTGGCCTATATCTGCTGACTCTGGCCTTTGCCTGGTGTGCTGGCACTTGTACTGAAATCCATTCTTCCGTGTTATTAATGTTGTGACACCGGGGACAGTGGGCATGTGTGTGTAAATAAATTTAATCTTAACATTAGAAATTGTATCAGACTTTACTCCATGGCAGATATTTATCTTGCTCACTGCTGTAACCCTTGTGCTTAATCTCTGTGCTTAATCAGAGGAGCTAGAGAGGCAACAACGTTGGCTGAATTGAAACTAAACTGCATTTACCTAAAATTCTAAGAATTCAATTTTAATTTGCTACGTAGAAGCTAAAATGAACATTCTCCGCAAGCGAAACGCACCATCTGAAACCATGTTTGAGTATGTGTGTGAGTGTGCACCGAGGATGCTTCTGAATGTGCACTTGAACAGCCTTGACGGAAGATCTACAAGCAATAGGCATTTTGGAAAATACATGGTGAATATTTTATGTTTCAGCAGGTCTCTTTCCCTGGAGGACAAACTTAAAGTACTCCTTTTATAACATTCTAACAGAAATCTACAAAGGAGAGTTAAAAGAGAACACACATTTTTGCAAACAGGTCTCATTTTCCTGAAAAGATTTTAAAATCATGTATTCCTGCCCTGGGATTTAGTGGTCTTCCGCTAAACTCAGAAAGGAGAATACATCTGTTCATCTGTCAGAACTACTTGGAAGAAAGGCAGTCACCTTCAAAAAAGGCGTGTCACATGTAGTGACAAATGTCAGGTACAGTTTATAAAAAATTCAATACTATCAACATCTGATTGTTATTTTTCACCAATTCCTCAAAGCATACAGTTTAATTTTTAAATGTGAAATAGAGATACATTTTTTTCCCTAAATACCAATAATATGACAATTTCATACCCTGGCTGTGAAAAGAAGCTAAATGAGTCAACAGGGTCCTTGTTACACACATACAACTTTTTCCTACTTGGTGAAGAACAGGCTGTCCTGTAGATTTCCTTTGTCAATATAAAGCAAAATGCATCCCAAAGATTGCATTGATATTCTAGAAAAACAATCGTAAAATTGAAATCAACACGAATGGATACAATTTGTGAAAATTTATATGAACTGAAAAACATTGAAATGGAAAGTATCTAGACTTTTTGTTCATGCTTCAAAGCAATGTAGCTATCTATGTTTTATATTAAGGAAAACCAGAGGCAGTGCTTGGTGTAAAATGTTCTGTAATCCTGGTTGAAATTAGCAATTTAAATTTGTTGAATGAGGTTACAGTGTAGTATCTAATGCACAAATCACAGAGATTTGACTATTTGCATAGTTGTTAAAAAATGTATCAAAAGGCCATGGGTTAACAATAATGAATGTATGTTACGTTATTACTATTATTAAAATATGCAATCTTTGATAATAATTTATTTGTTTTACAAATGCATCGGGCGGTTAAAATTTTTCTATTCATCTGTGACAAACCATGAAATTCAATATTGCTCACCATGACCAATCCATGAAATTTGTCAACTTTGTTCCTGATTTTCACAGGGCCTTCCTCTCAGATGAAATGACCCATTGAACTAAGAGCATGGCAATTTTTTCATCTATGGTAAATCAGTTGAGTTTACTAGGATTTATTATGTGCTTCAGACCTTGAGCTTTTTATGATTATGAACTATTATGCATATAATCCCAAACTTATGGCAATTTATCTCACTATTTCTTCCCATTTCTGAAAGAATTCTCCATTTCTAAAATTAGTTCTCAACGGTACGGTTGCCAGAAGAAACAATCTATAAACAATGGGTTGGTTGAAAGTCAGAGTGGGTGAAAATTATAGGGAAATTGAAATCAAACTTGTTAATTACTCATAGAATTTCTAACACAGAAGTCTCAAAATTTACTGAAATTCAAGATTTATATATTTCTCTTTCCAGAATCTTCCAGAAAAGAATACTTTATCTAATTTATCCAAAGAAAGAGAAATATACATAGTTTTTCCTATGCAAGAAACTAATATGCAATTATCTATTCTTTCAAGATAAAGTGACTATTTTGAGGAGAGTTTAAACAAAATTGTATTATTGTTTTATTATAAGATCTACTTCAACATCTTCTACAATCTTATCAATTCAAATGAGATAAACTACAAAAGTAGTTCAAAATTTTTAGTTTCCCTAAATCTTATTTACTATGTAAAATCTTTCAACATTTTAAAAATATAATTGCTGAGTTTCTCCTTTGCTGTCCTGACCGCTTCTCCCTTCCAGTGTATTAATAAACTTCTCTCTCCTTTGTTCTGCTTTGGGTGAATTCTTTCACCTGATGGGGTCCCCCCACATCTGGTAGCCCTCACCCGGAATCTCTGCTGGCCTGGGACTTTCCCTGGATTCTCTGGGAATTTCTCAGGACTTTTCCCTCAGTGGATGGACTCTAGTACTCCTTGGGGAACTGACAACCTTGGGGAACTGAGTTAACCAGGAGAGGTTACTCCTCCATGAGGATCTGAAGCTCCAGGGAGAGCCAGTTCCCTTCTCACCTGTGGAGGGACCCTGTACTCCCTCTCTTTTCTCTTTTTGGCTCTTCTGCTGTCTAACCCTAGTATGCCTCACAGAACAGATTTCTGGCCAGGGAGGCTCCTTGGTGTGGTCTGAAGGTCTGAGCGTGAACAGGTCAGACTCCGGTGCCTGTGAGGGTGAAGGAGCCCTTTCCTCTCCTCTCCCACTCTAGCCTCCTGAGGCCTCCATTCCCAACATGTGGTGGAATTGGTAGGCGCAGCTCATCCAGGGTGAATCGACACACATTACAAACTTGGTTGGGCCCCTTTCCTGACACTGGCTGACTCTCAGACACCTTGCTTCTTTCAGGCTCCCCTTTTTTCCTTTGTTCCCTCAGATCCAGCTGCCATCTTGATCTACAGGCAAAAAACGTTCCCACGAGTCTGAATGAATCCAACAATTATGTATGAATGATGGTTCAACAAGGATCCCAGCCCATACTATTGGAGGACCCCTCCCCCAAATCCCATGGACCTAGCCACCTGGGATTTTCACTCAAATCACTTACTGCACATTAATATAATACTATGTTCTGGTCGATACCTGCACAGAACCCCCTGACGAACCAACAAGTTTAGGTAGGAACTGTGTGCCCCCTGTCCAGCATGAAGCAGCTACTGAAAATGAGGCTTCCACCCAAATGTCAAAGATCCGTCACTATTAGGCAACAGGCTTGAGCCATGGAAATCCAAGTAAGGTAATAGGGCCCACAGTGACCACTGCACTGAATGCAAACAGGTTCATTAAAAGACCCACCTCAAAGTATCCATTTGACCTAGCTGACCATGGGCTACTTAAAACCCCGCACAGGTACTGAAAAGGAAAATTCCATACATTCCCATATCTCCTCACTCTTCCTCTTAACTATGGCCCCCCACCACTGTCTCCTGGCAGACAGTCTCTCCTTTCCTTTTACGCCTGCTCCTCCCTTGTGTTGTATTCAATAAACTTCAATTTCCTTTTCCAAAAAAAGGCAATTGCTGGGGCAGAGGGCTGACTCAGTAGAGCATGCGACTAGACAGACAAATAGAAAATAAAAATGCAATTACCTATTCCTATTGCCACCTGCCATTACTAGCTCAGACACTACAGGCTAACACTAAAAATGCAAATGTATGCAGATTAACTGGCAGTGTGGAAACATTAGGTTTCTTCCAGATTTGGGAATATTTTGGTATCAACTTCTTAAATTTTTCAATTAGAGCAAAGCACTTTACGTCAAATTAAAACTAAAAAATATTTTTTAAAAGAGTAAAAAGCCATTAGATATGATTTTCTTCTTCATAACGTATCAAGCTATGATCGAAATAACCAATTCATTAATATAATCACTTAAACAACTCAAATAGTGAAGCTCAAGATAATCCCGATTCTACTGGGGCCTTGGCATCTAAGTAAGATTGACCGATAGAGATATAACACAGTATTAGTTCGTTTTATAAAATGGCCCAACTCACAATACCAAAAATGCACTTCGAAATATTTCTACTTGCGACTTCACACAATTCAATAAGTAGTATGAAAATCACTTTAAGTCACATTATTTACATACCATAATAGCTAAAAAGAAAATACGTTTGATACTTACTGATATAATTCAGTTAAGGGTGAAGTCAGAATGACTAACGTTGTGAACAGATTATTACAATGGGTGTGAATTTTAAAAATCTTATCATCTATATATTCATGAGGATTCAAAAGCTTCTGTACAGATGTACAAACTGACCATAACATTTTCTCAGTGCATATTAAGATCGTCGTGACATCAAGTCTATTGGAAAGAAAAAGAAAATCATGTTAAGCAAAATTGTTTTTCTGCTTGGTGCATACACTGTCATTCATATCTCTTATATTAAATATATGTAAGAGTAGAAATATTTGGTTAGATACCAGAGCTTCAGAGATCAAAGACAGATAGAATCAAAGCTTAGCGTTGGAGTTCCCAGGTGTTAAATGACTCTTATACCGTTATCTTTAGGAATGGTGAGGTCTATCCAAACACTAACGTGTTTTAGGAGTGCTTTTCTTCCCCCCCCTTTTTTTTAAGGTTTATTTTGCATATTTTTGCACACTGTTCAAGAAACTCAAGAGACTTTCCTTGAAATTATGTCCAGCAAAAGAAGAGCCAGATTAAAAGAAAATTTGCCATTATCCTTATGTATGCAGTAGGTAAAATTTTGATAGGAGAACAATTCTCCTTATCCAAGCGCAGGCTGTCAAAAGAAAGTTATAAGTTTGGGTAACATGTTTCCCCAGCAAATGGGAGAGAAAGAAAGAAAATGAGACCAGAAGCACAAATGGAGAAGACTACACCTTCCAAAATTTTCAAAATAGAATATACTTGTGGAAACTTCGTTGTATTTCATAATCTTATTCATGAATTCATTTCTTCATTTCTACCTTTCATGTGTTTTAACAGAGACCCAGCGATCTGTTTAAAGATTATTCTGGGGGCGTCTGGGTGGCACAGCGGTTAAGCGTCTGCCTTTGGCTCAGGGCGTGATCCCGGCGTTATGGGATCGAGCCCCACATCAGGCTCTTCCGCTGGGAGCCTGCTTCTTCCTCTCCCACTCCCCCTGCTGTGTTCCCTATCTCACTGGCTGTCTCTCTGTCACATAAATAAATAAAGATTATTCTGGTATATGACTGAATTGTACAAACCTCAGTTAATTTTTTTTTCTTTTAAATTCAGCGTTCAAGAAATAGATGATGGAAATCATGAAGTGATAAGAAAACAAAAAAGTATGAAGATCTTTTAAAATCAGACTTTGGCCTCCATACATATATAAATATATGTACGTGTATATATATAAAATAAGTTTATACATCTATTAATAACACTTAACACATATTACATATGATATATATGGTTTTGGTCATATGACAGTTGGAGGCCACTAGAATACTAAAAACATCAATAATTGCGTTTAGGAAGGTTTAACTGCAGTTTGCATCCATTTGCTCTAATAGTTGATTAAACAGTTACAAATCCAAGACATATGTACACACACACACACACACACACACACACACACACACACGCACTTTGATTTCCACAGTAAGAGTGGTTTAGTATTAACCAATCAAATAAAATTATTTATTTATTTTACTTTAAAAAACTAGAAGAAATAACTCTAGCTTTTCATGGCATTTTTATATAACCACCCAGAAAACAAAAACCAAAAATCTCTATAGTACAGTTAATTAAATATACAACCCAGTAAATCTGATTTCACAAACATCTCATAATGACTTGCCACCTCAGAGTCAAGAGTGATTTAAGCTACACAGGAAAAGAATAAAGGTACACTCTGCTCTCAGAAAAAACTTTCCATCTATTCTTCTGAGTTCAATGATTTAAGAAAAAGTTTGGTCAGTAATTCAAAACAGCCTTAGCAAAATACCGTATTTATGAAACACCGTAGCAGGACCTAAATACCCTTCAAATGCAGCATGCTTTACAAGAACATGATCTGGAGATGATTCCTACTGCTAAAAAAAAAAAAAAAAAAGCCTCTGGTGTCCTTAGGCTCCTCCTAATATATATCTGCAGAAAAGACAGATCTTAATCGCATCAGTGAGAACATTTATAAAACAAAAGCCTTTTCTTTGTATGGACCGTTGCTGTCTTTTATGCACATTTTTGTAGTCATCGCCTAGATGCCTCGTAGACCTGGACTATAGTTTAGTCATTAATAACCAGTGACTTCTGCTCCTCAATTTCTGTGATTTCACATCTTATTGGACTGGCTTTTAGTAATACATAATGGAAAGAAAGGAAAAAAATAAAGGAGAAAAAGAGAGACGTAATTAGAGTATATCAAGAAGAAAAATTATTAGACAAAGGAGTTTCCTTATGATGATAAACTACACTATTTAAAAGCTTAAAAACAAAAAGAGAAGCTAAAATCCCCTGGTTGCCTAGAATTTCAAAGTCAAATTAACTGCCCCATCACAGCACTGCTGATTTTTCTCCATTTCAGGACTTAATTTTCCCTCTTTATCTTATTTAATAACCTTTGTATATAAATGTTTTAGACTGTAATACATCTTGAATCATTTTTTTAGAAACAAGTGGGTTCTATATACAATTTTGAGAAGAAAAAGGAGCTAAGCTATTTTGATTGAAGTTCCACATTTCCACTTAAGTATCTCAGGAGAGTCGAATACGATTTCCTTTCAGATGTTAGAAACATGTTAAATATACAAGGAGTTATGTCATGAGATTCAGAATTACATTCTGCTTTATACCAGTTGATGAAAAAGTTTTCTTGAAAAGCAATGGTTTTCACAGCTTCAATTACCTGATCTGTGGAGTTCTCTTGTAACTGGGATGGGCCCGAGCATATCTGGAGGCCAGTAGACCCAAAGATTTCTCCAGCACTTCTGTTAGGATCACCTGGGCTAACTTAGGGGGCAGAATGGTCCAGAGATCGTGACGAAGAGCACAGAAGAAATAATGCCACATCTGGAGTGAGAAGGAGCATCTTTCCCCCTGGCAAAACCACCACACATTAAACAATAGAATCACATCTTCCAAAATGTCAGTTTGCTTCCTATGAACATAATTAGTTCAGGCTGAAAGGAAATAGCTGGAGAGTCTGACACACTAGATGACCAAGAAAGATTTCTGACAAGATGTAAAACATCCTCATTGACAAAGGAACATATGTTTTATTTCAATTACGAGACCAGATATTCTAGTGCAAATCCAGACCACAAGCTTTTAACCTAGCATATCTTGATTTACCTACTCCTAGCCTGGAGTTTAAAATCTATTTTAAGCAATCAGCTCTACAGTTGCCAAACAAGTCATGCTAGTTTAAGATAGCGGGCTGGTTCTCCTAAAATTAAATTTTAATAATTTAAATTGTTTAAGTATGTATATTTTTCTGAGACTATTACCATCATTGAGGTCATTCTTATAAATGTTTGAGATTTCACATTATGAAATTACAGGAGTAAAAATAAACTTACATACCACATACTTATCAACATGCATGAAACCAAGGGGATGGGTAACTATTAAAGATTATTACATTAGGCTACTTCATTCATGGAGTTTTCATAACCATGACAGAAACAGATACTATAATGGTCTGATTTTACAAGAGTTTGTAAAGCTTAGGCAGATGTTATCATTTCTTAGCATTTTTACAGTATTTCATACTTCCAAGGGGCCAAAATTCTCCTTCCTTTCCACCCCCTACAGACCTCTTCTGTGGGTACCAAATTCTCCCTGACCACAGAGGAGGACCCAACAGCGGCCAAGGCCAGTGGGAAAAGGCAGAAATGAGAAGGTGGCCTCAAGTGATTTATAAGCATTACTGAGTTAACAGGCTCTCAGGGAGGTATGCTAGTAGTTTGACCTCATTTTCCTCAAACCAGATAAAAAACAACTACTTGAAATAGGAAGAGTAGAATGTATTTTTCAAATATTACCCTGATTGTTACTAATCAAAAATTAAATGAGAAAAACTTCGCATTTTATCTCTAAGCAATCCTCTTTGACTTAAAATTCCTGCTTTGCCCACTACTTATAGTTCTCGAACAAACATCATCAAAAAAACCAAAAAACAAAAAACTCCTGTTCTTTTATAGCAGAAGTTGATAGTTTCTCATGCAGATATGCCTATCAGTATTTTCCTTACATACTATTCTTCTGATAATGTCCCTGATTGCTAAAATCTTTGGTAGTCAGTCACTGTAAGAATAATTTATGGTCAATTTTTATTGACTTTCAAATGGAGTTTATAAACTAGTAGAACTGGTATACTTGGGTGGGAAACTACAGCATCAGAATGTCCACGAGTCAAGTTCAAAGGAGGAAGCTTTGACCACTTCTGACTTCTGGACTAGACGTACATCAAACTGTTTAAGAAAAAAAAAAATCACAGGGGCGCCTGGGTGGCGCAGTCGTTAAGCGTTTGCCTTCGGCTCAGGGTGTGATCCCGGCGTTCTGGGATCGAGCCCCACATCAGGCTCCTCTGCTATGAGCCTGCTTCTTCCTCTCCCACTCCCCCTGCTTGTGTTCCCTCTCTCGCTGGCTGCCTCTCTCTCTGTCAAATAAATAAATAAAATCTTTAAAAAAAAAAAAAAAAAGAAAAAAATCACAAAATTCATGTGGAAGCAGCAAAATTAGAGTTTCTTATACTTTCTTTGCTGTGTGTTCTGTGATAAGGAGTGCTTTTTAAAATTTCCTGAAGTAAGAAAGGAGTTTTAAAGCTTGATTTTGTCATACCTTTTGTGTTCTATGTTAATTAAAGCAAAATTGCCCCAGCTGATGTAATGACGAGTATGAATGATTTACACTAACTCTCTCCATGGCAATGGACGGGTGCCTTTAATAATGTAGCCAACATGATTTCTCATATTTTTAAAAATAAAAACCAATTTCCTTAATAGTTATCAATAAATGAGACAATAAAAGCAACTAGGCATGCAGATTTCTTTCCCTGAAAGTGAAAAATACTTATTTTGAGACTTTTTTAAAACATAAACTTTGTGTTTACTTAAAAATATTCCAAATTGGTCATCGTTCTCACAATTCTCTTCAAAGTGTGTATAACTGTAATGTATGCAAGGGTTTTCATTAAGCTAAATGTGATTCATTTATTTTTCTGACCTGTTTCTCTATTTGTTGTCATTTCAAAAGTATTCTGCTAGTAAACATCTGTTATTTTTGTAGACCCACTATAATGTAAACAGATGTGAGCTTTTATTTAGATTATATATCAGGAAACAAGCAGCTGGGCTTTATTATATAAGCCATTCAATATTATCTTTGAACAGACAATTCTTTATTCTTTGACTATTGGAAAACACAAGTTGCTAAAATTGAGCAGATGTCAACTATACTAAAGGCTTAATTTTAAACATGTAATCTGAACACCCACTGTGCCATCTGACCAGCACCTCATCTAAAAGATATCGAACTCTTTGACCCTCGCAACCTGACAGTTTAGAAAAGGGAAATAATGTATCGAGGGCTCGACTGATATCACAAAACACAAGGAAATACTCTTTCATATCTTGTAAATTCTTTCACTATTTCCTTACTACACTCTGCACATGGCGATAGGCTGCCCTGAGCTCTCTATCCCACCCCTCCCCTCCACTCAGGCAGATTTCATCTCCTTTCCTCTCAGAACAGCCCTGCCAAAAACACACCAGTCCTGTTTCACAAATCAGCTGGAATAATGGGGAGAGGAGAAGAAAAGGGTGCAGGGGACGGGATAAAACCATTGTCAAGTACTCCAGTTGTCAAAACAGTTTAAAATCTGTGCTATTTTTAGAAGTTTCTTATTTTTGGTAAATAGAAAAGCAGTATCACTTTATTTTCCTGAGCATAAATAACAACCACGAACTCTGCAATTAAATTGTAACTACTGACCATGTAAGTATATGGAAGCTACAATACCATGTAATCACAGGGTAACTATCTCGTTATTTCCGTCTTTGAAGCTAAAGCCTTGTCATAAGATCTAAGAGCTGCATGTTACATGGTAATTTGTTGTTTTTCTTTTTAATACTTGGTAACTTCAATAACAGGTTCTCAGTGCATCCACTTATTATTTATACCGTACAACTCTTCTAGCTCCCAATTTGTCTAAGAGAAAACATCAAACTCCGACGTTGGACATAAGAGTGAAACGATACCTGTGCCTCAATGAAAGCATCATATAAAATTGCTCATTAGTACACTAACATACTGAAATGGTTTGAAACAGGAGATGGACTTATTTTCAATCTGTTTACCTCAAGGCAAATAAGGAAGCTGTGGTGCTGCCAAGAGAGGGGAAGACCAATACTTTTACTCTTATCTCGGGCTGCCAGCTGCGCCATCACTTTCCCGCGCTCACTCTGCTCACTGCTGTTTGAAGTACAGCAGGTTTGGAAAACCCCGTATGAATGCTCTTGCAAAGAGAAAAACTATCCGGTAAGGGCCTCTAAAGGAGAGATGAAATGGCCTTAGAAAAAGTGGAAAGCCCTCGAAAAGAGCTTCTTAGCTACTTCTCTCTGTTATGGCAACATTTATTATGATCATAACTCAGGCATAAATAGAGCCACAGGAACCTTCGGTGTCGGTGTCGGGGAGTTGACAAGAGTGGCTCCCCTGAATAATACTCCACTCTCTTTTTCCCACTACTCCACAGCGATCAGCACAGTCAGGAAAAACAAGAATCATAAGCTTCAATCCCGAGGAAAAGGGTAAATTGGGAAAGCTAATGAAGTCGGGCTTGACTGGTGAATTTTTTAAAAACCCTGATTATCTTTTATTAAGATATTATAAATGTTTCACCCTGCCCTGAAATCAACTTCAAGGAATTTCAAATATTGGGGCTTATGTATAATCAATGGGATTGAGAGGAAGGGGAACTAATGAAGCCTCATGATGAATAATTTTAATTGATCCTGGGTTTGCTTGTACTGGGAATCATTAGGCTTTAATTCAGTGGAAATTTGGGATTTCAAAACATGGGCTAAATGAAAATAGGTAAGCTATAAATGATCAGATGGGTCTTAAAGCACCCTCATAAGAACATATAATGAGCGGGGAAGATATATGTACAAAGAATAAAGCAGCTTCAGAAAAGACATTTAGCAAAAACAGAAATACATAAGGAAAAAAAAGTGCAGGAATACCCACAACTGGTCCCTCTGGGGAAAAATATAAAGTTGTAGCATTTTGGCATTATCTCTTTGACTTTTCATTGTATCCCGTTATATTCCAACTTAGATAGCACATGCTGCAGCTCAAATTAAGTTATTTTTACTTTTAAGCAGAAGGAGAGTTCTGATGTCTAGCTATTTCAGGTTTTTAAAAAGTGTTTTTCCTAAGTACAAATTCAATATTTAAAAAATATTATCCTAACAGCCTTCGTGTGTTAGTAATGCCAAGCTCATGTTTCTAATTAGCCAGAAAGCAGGTAGGCAGTAAAACATATTTGTGTAAAAAGGAGGGATAGTAAACTTAACTTCACACCTCATAAAAAGCTTTGTAGTCATCCCAGTGGTGGCTCTCAGCGTCCTGTAAAATGCTTGTAGCACAAACTCTGACGCAGTAGTCCGTAACCTGAAACTGGAGAGTGTTGATGAATTCCTGATATCTTTGGACAGGCACCAGGAATATGGGTCTGTTCAGAGGGAATGATCAAAGAGACAGAGATTTAAGGCCTGTGCAGTAGGCGGTAACAATCTCCAGCACTACAAATGGTTTTGATTATTAGATATCAATCATTCATTTCCTCCTAATGCTGAAGTCTACATCCACATTCACTTTCCAAAAAGAAAAAAAAAGAAAAAAAAGAAAGGAAAAAAAAAAGCCGGTCTTTGTTTTGCAAGTCCTTTGAAAACGTACATCTGCTGTTCTACAAATATGCACTTCAACTTGAGACAAACTGCATTGTCAATACATCATTCAAAAATAAAAGTATTCTTTGTAAGCCTGTTATTAGAGATCAGTGCATTATTTAGGCATTAGGGTATCGTTATTATAGAGAACAACATGCATTTGTCAGAACCAACTTTTATAAAGCTATCACACGTCCCACAAGCACACTCTTTTTGTTTTAAAAATTGTAATTTTGTAGATGTCAATTATCTCATAAACTGTTTTAAAATATTCTGCAGAAATACAGTGATTTCGGGCACATTTTGTTTATAAATTCAAGTATGATTCACCGTATCTGACTGACTACTTACGGGAATTAAAGAAATATCAGAGCTACATTCTGCATCAAGCCAAATTTATTTTACTTTTATCTTTAGTTGTTTATGTCACACTTTCTCGTGCTTTCTCTCCTAACAAAGGGACTACAAATGCTGTGTCAGGAATACAGAAGAGATTGTCGGACTCAGGCCGGACAGCCAGGTGCATGTGGTCCTTTTGCAAGGGGCTGTGCTGTCTCCTAGAGGGTACAAGAGTCTCCAGAAAGACCATGTGGTCATTATCCTATTTCCAGAAAATATACAGTCTTTATAGACTACGAATACATGAGAATTAAGACTGAGAGATGCTGTGATCCCGGAGTTCTGGGATCGAGCCCACGTCAGGCTCTTCCACTGGGAGCCTGCTTCTTCCTCTCCCACTCCCCCTGCTTGTATTCCCTCTCTCACTGGCTGTCTCTCTGTCAAATAAATAAATAAAATCTTAAAAAAAAAAAAAAAGACTGAGAGATGCTTTCTGCTCAGATATTAAGGATAGCTTATTACTACATGGATGCTTTGAAATGCATTTACATTAGTCAAGAGCATAGACGGAAAATGCATTTATTTTCTAAGTAGTCCTAACATCCTGTTTGCTTAGAAACAAAAGAAAGAAGTGCCTATTTCACAACTATGTATACAACAGTCAAAAACAAGCTTAGTTTTCTCTTCCAGGGTCATCAGTGTAGGGTGCCTTACAAAATGGAGAGGGTCTGTTTGGTCAGGTCATAAACAGCATGCAGAAAATGGGTGCTCCAGATCAGAATATGGAAAATGTATGGGTTTCTCTCTGGAATAAGCCTTTAGAAAGACTAGCTGTCTTTCTTCCTAATCTATGTATCTGGTTTAATCGATCCCACGCTCCACCTTTTTGACACGTTCAAGTTAAGACAAATGAACATAATTCACCATGTTCATTATCATTTTCTCCTTCTCGAATATTATCATCAAAATTTCACTCCAGTGATATCCAAAGATTACACGTTCCTTTAAGCATGGCTATCAACTTAATGTAAATGACACTCACTTCTTAGTATTTTCTTTCATCAAATTATCATACTGCGCAAAATGCTGGAAGACATAGACCGCCGTGGAGAGCAACGTGTGTAAGTTTGTCAGGGGTGCTTTGGAAGGAAACTCCTTGACTCTCTCTTGCAGTCTCGCCAGGACAGCTGTAGCCACTTCACAACAGGCCTCCACAAAGTTTGCTCTAATTTCCTGGAGAGAATCATCTCTGCATGCAAGAGCCAGTGGAAGCATTGTGTCAAGTTTTTCCATGATGTCAGAACAAAACTAGGGAGAAATAAACGTAGCACTGGGTTATTTGTACTCTGACAGCGTGTAATTTATGCACAGGGGAGCCAAATTCCTCAATAATGAATTTGGCATCAAACATAAATATAATGACACAACGTTATAATAATCAGTTTCTCAGTTTCTTGTAGAAAGTTAAATGTTTTATGTCAAATAAGGAAATAGCAAAAGGATGCTTCTCTCTATATAACCTTCCAACCTTATGCTTTCCAGACATTATGAAAAACTCATGAAGTAGCTTTACATGACAATACTTTATTTGTAGTTAATAGAACTTGAAAAACATGTATTGTTGATATTAATCTTGATGTTAATATGACTGCATTATTTTTAACTTATTCTAATTTTTTTGCTGAATTTTCATTAAGTATCTTCTTATTAATCACCACCTATACATAAGGTCTATCGATTTAATTTAAATAATCTAGAAGTATCAGAAACAACCACATGGCCTCTTCTTATTGGTAAGGAGTCAGCAACTTTCAGAAGTGATGTGCCTGGCTTTTCAGTCGTTATTATGAATCTACTCTTTCTTAATGGCAAAGGAAGTATGGGGGATGGGAAGGCAAAACTTGCTTGCACTCCCAATTTGCCAACAGTGTTCCCAGGGGAATGTTGTGGAAACTCAGGATGGCAGTAGCCAAATAAGTAGGTCATCTTCAAGAATGCTCTTTTTTTTTTTTTTTTTTTTTAAGATTTTATTTATTTATTTGACAGAGGAGAGATAGCCAGAGAGGGAACACAAGCAGGGGGCAGCTGGAGGGTGGGAAGCAGACTCCCCGCTGAGCAGGGAGCCCAGCGTGGGGGCTCGATCCCAGGACACTGGCATCATGACATGAGCTGAGGGCAGACATTTAACGACTGAGCCACCCAGGTGCCCCTCTTTGTTTTTTTTTTTTTAAGATTTTATTTATTTGAGAGACAGAGAGCATGAGCTGGAGGAGAGGCAGATGGAGGAGGAGAAGCAGACTCCGTGCTGAGCAGGGAGCCCCATGTATGCTCGATCTCAGGGCCCTGGGATCATGCCCTGAACTGAAGGCAGACAATCAACTGAGCCACCCAGGCGCCCCAAGAATGCTCTTTTAAAAACATTCCAGTCCTAAGTTGCTGAACTCATTGTGGGCTTAATACTGAGTAACTGTATTTATTTATTTGAGTAATTACTTCCTATTTTCTCAGTGTGATCTGTGGCTCTCAAGGCACATAAAGATGCAGGACGGACGCTAGCAGAATAGAATGTATATTAGCGTGTAAATAAAGATTTAGAGGCTGCCTAGACCAATAAAAGACAGTAAGTCCTTCAACCTCCTAAATTTCCCCCGAAATCATTCAAAGGTATAGCTCAAGCAAGTAGTTTTCCCATCTCCCTATGACGTCACAGAAGCCTCTGCTTTAGGGGCCTCAGACTCACAGAGCAACAAGTTGTCCACAGGTTTCAGTCTTTTTTGCTAACAGTGGTTGTGGCCCGTGGACACCAGAGAAGCAATCTGGTATTGGGATAAATACCAAGTATTTGCCAAGATGTTCCATAGATTCCCTTTGCAATGTCTTATATTTATTTTTTTAAAGATTTATTTTATTTATTTAAGAGAGAGGGAGAGACAGTGAATACAAGTGGGGGAGGGGCAGAAGGAGAGAATCTTCAAGCAGACTCCCTGCTGAGTGCGGAGCCCCTAGCAGCACTTGATCCCATGATCCATGAGATCATGACCTGAGCCGAAACCAAGAGTCGGATGCTCAACCGACTGAGCCACCCAGGAGCCCTGCAATGTCTTATATTTAAAAAAAAAAAAAAAAAAAAAAAAATCTCATTATGGCGTCGACAGTTTGAAAGGATTTCATTTGACACTTGCCTTTGCAATTTTCTTTGGTTGATCCTCCTCAGGAACCAAATGACTGTCTTGCCAAACTTGCTGCACGTTTACAAGGTTCATAGCACAGGTTACAGCCAAAGACCTTTCATTCAGTTCCTGTTGGAGAATTTTTGTGGAAAAATCTTCAGTTGCTGTTGTTATACAACATGCCATGGGAAGAGACACTTCTTTAAATGCACTTCGCCAAGCAAAATCTAGTAAAGTAGCCTGAAATATAAATTTATATGAAGTCATATTAATCTTAACTCAGCAACAAGTGTTCA
Source organism: Ursus arctos (assembly GCF_023065955.2). Taxonomy (NCBI): domain Eukaryota; kingdom Metazoa; phylum Chordata; class Mammalia; order Carnivora; family Ursidae; genus Ursus; species Ursus arctos. Next base: position 75,276,805 of record NW_026623067.1, read on the forward strand.
TATTGTTATAGATATAAAATTATTACTTTCTTTCAGCATTTGAATATAGGTATTCTTTGATAAATGGCAAAAACCATTCTTACAACCTGAAAAATATTACCCAGTGAATAAAGCAATATACAAAAACATGTGTATTCTTTACACAGAGTAATATACTGGCATTTCATTTTAATTCATCAGTAGATTTAATCAAAAACTTTTTTCAAAATTTAATCTTTTAAATATAGTTCAATAACACTATCTTTATGAGAGTTAAAAGTTACATTTGCTGTTTATCACATAAAGCAACCTTTAAATTCAATATATTTAATAAAGCCTAAATTAGATTTTTATAGTCTTTTTTATAGTTTATTGTTAACAAGTATTGCAACCTAAGACCGGGTTTAATATTCAACCTTTTATTTCTTTTTCACTCTCAGAAATCCAGACAAGCCAAAAAAGAGCAACAAGAAATTTCTCAGAGAGATTACATCACGGCAGCTTTCTAGAGTTTTACTTCTTTAGGATTTTATTCAGTTTCTTCACTACTTTTGCTCCAAGAAATGAGGAATTAAAATTATTTGCATTGCTCTGTGTTGGGGGAGTGGGAGAGGATGCAGTAAATGGGCTGGTCGTGTTTTGTCTTCTTTTTTCTTGGGGTCTGGGCTCAGTATAATTATGAATGTATATTATCCCCAAGTCCTCTAATGTTCTCTTAAGTCTAAAAAATTATGGGTAGTCGGTGAACCCAGGCTTAGCATTAAATTTTCCCTGTTTCAGTGTAATCTTGCTTACTGTAATAATTCACTTACCCAACTTCAGAAGACCCTAGGCTCAATATACCTGATTGAATTACCTATTTTTCTGGCTCTCAGTTCTTTGGTTAGAAAAGTAAAAGAGCTGACTTGGGTGATTTCTGGTTTCTCTCAGTCAAAACTTCTCTCAGTCTATGATCATTAGCTTACTTTTCCTATACATACATCCTAGTCAGCATTTATTTAGTGCTTTCTGTATATACTGTACAAAGTAATAAGGATGATTCATCTTCTAGAGCTAAAATTCCATATAATTCCATGACTATAATCAATAATCAAATCTAAAATCAAAATTTAAAATAAAAAAGTGGCTCTCATTTTCATTTTGTATGAAATTATATTGTAATTTAACTTCTCTTTCTAAAGGATATTTGGACCTTTAACATCATGGGGCCTGAAGAAACATTTCTCATCTTATTTTTGCCTAAAATTAGTCAATAATTGAGATTACTTAGCTCATACAATCTCCTTTCTTTTAAGTGAAACTTCAGAAGGGTCACAGGTATTGTTCTCTGCTCTAATAGTACTTGCTTGGGACCCATTTATGAGAGAAATGTAAAAAGGAAGTTACTTCCATGAAAATTAAAAACAACAACAAAACTCTGCTTCTTTTTCTCCCCACCAGGGCATGTCTACTCATTAAAACCATTCATTCATTCATTCATTCATTCAAGGAAATATGTTCTGGTGAAAATTGCCATTAATGCCATGACTACAGTGACAATACTGTATTTTGTGCAATGATGATTACCTTTGCCCATGGTAATTTATATGTGATTACAATATCTTGACCCATCTGAATTCTCTTTTCAAAATACAGAAAACCAAGCACATTAAGAGCTGTTCTTAAAAAGAAAACTGGAAATTTTTACTATTCAAATCAACTCCTAGAAGGTTCTTTTCATGAAATACTATTTGCCTACTTCTACTCTTCCCATCTGATGTGGGACACCACACACATCTAGTTAGAATAGAAAATGTTTACTAGTTGATCCAAGAAGAAAGAGGAAATAATGTGGCTTTCTCTCCTGTGCACAGAACAGATACCTTCTCCTATTACCTAAAGCTAATTTCTTAATACATATGCTGATTTTGGCTAAGGCATAATATATAACTTTCCATTTTCCTTATTATTTCCCTTCCTTTCTGAATTGAAACTCTGTTAAAACTCTGGGGGTGGGGGTTGCCCTTTTATTTTTTATTTCTTTTTAAAGATTTTATTTATTTATTTGACAGAGAGAGTGAGAGAGCACAAGCACGGGGAGCAGAGGAGGCAGAGGGAGAAGCAGGCTCCCCGGTCAGCAAGGAGTCTGAAGCGTCATTTGATCCCAGGACACTGGAATCATGACCTGAGCCGAAAGCAGACACTTAACCAAAGGAGCCACACGGGTGCCCGTTTTTTGCCCTTTAAAATGTTTACCTGCTATATCCGTCAAGATCCATTCAGAAAACAGAAACCACACTAGGTATTTCAAAAGGAAGAATTTTATTGGAGGGCGTTAGTTACTGAAGTGATGGAATTTTGAGGAGCCGAACATAAGATATGAAGCAAGACAGATATTCACAGAGTCGGAAGCCACTGCCGCTTCTAGGGCTGGAGGAACAAGAAAAGGGACTGTATGTGGGAGTGTAGTTGCTGGGGCCACCAGTGTGAGTTAAAGGTAAGGCAGACCTGACAGGTGGAGCTGTGTGTGGAGAGCAGGGTCCCTGGAGGAGATGGCAGAGTCACCCCTACCACCAGAGATGTTTCCTGAAACACAGAGAGGGGACAAAGTCCTCTGGTTTCTCTCTCTCCACCCTCCAGTCTACCTTCACTGCCTTCCATGGGCGCAAACTCCCCAGAAGCCAGAAAGCAAAAAGCCTGGAGGGTGTAGTTCTCTACAACATAAAACGGAGAAGAAGAGTAGTCAAGGATGGGACAGCAAACAGGCGGAGGCGGGCACTCTAAAATAACAGAGCAGTTCAAGCTGTTCATTAAAAACAAAGATTGCTTCCCTTGCAGTGCCCTACTTCCTGCAGGGCACTTATGTGCATAAGAGCAGGGTCCCAACTAAAGTCAATTTTCGCCAAAACTTATAAGCTAATTTTCAACCAGGAATTTTTTCTTTAGTGGCAAAGGATAAAACTCAAGACATTTTGGGGCTCCTGGGTGGCACAGCGGTTAAGCGTCTGCCTTCAGCTCAGGGCGTGATCCCGGCATTATGGGATCGAGCCCCACATCAGGCTCCTCCGCTAGGAGCCTGCTTCTTCCTCTCCCACTCCCCCTGCTTGTGTTCCCTCTCTCGCTGGCCGTCTCTATCTCTGTCGAAAAAATAAATAAAATCTTTGGAAAAAAAAAAACAACTCAAGATATTTTGATTCATAATGGATTTACAGACATATGATGCTGTTATATATGAGTAAAAAATAGCACCCTTTTTTCCTCATTCACCTCTTTCACCAATAGCAATTGCTCCGAAGGAACTCTGGTTTCATTTGCTCTAGGTTTCTCTATTACGACTTCGTGACTGGTTGGATCCAAAATTCCTATGCAAGAGAAAAGAAAACACACAAACATACATTAAGAAAAACAAAGCACAGCAGATGGAATTAATAGACTCAGGTTAAAATTAATTAGGTAGGAAAGCTCTGTCCCTAGTACAGACAACATACACATATATCAAGATGCAGAGAATACAGTCAACAAGACGTAGGGTGATGTCACCATTACAGTAACTACAGGATCAAAATATATAGAGCACCATTCCATACATACAACTTGATGACATTTATAAGCTATTTATATTCATATTTGATATACATGCATATATAATCTGTAAAGTATAGATCCCTTGTCATCAATACATTTTCATGTTGATAACATAGGATTAGAGAGCAATGTTAATTTCCTTGTTCATTTAAAAATTTAAATTCTAAACTTAAGAATGATGCATTTAAGAAATGGTGGTGTTCCTTAGCACATTAATACTTCCTTTCTTGAAATGAGGAAGAACAAAAGCACACGGGTAAACATCAGCACATCAGGAAAAAATACGCTGTTAATAAGTATATCAATAACCCATCAGAAAAACACAAACCCTGAGATAAGAAATGATCTTTATCTTTTAAAATGGAAGTATTTCCTCACCTTTATCTGTTAGAATTAAGGAAGTCTTTTCCATGGGGAAAAAATAGAGCTACAAAAATGTAATTAAAAAAATATGACAAAAAGAAATCTTTCCAATTTTCCAGTAGGGTTCTATTAATTATAGTTTAATTTGAAATGAATGAGTTAGCATTTACCTTTTGTTTTTGCTTAGACTTGATATGTGATGATCAATTACACACTTTTGATGCATTTTTTTAAATTTTAGAATCTTAAGAATCAGTTTCTGCTTACGTCCTGAGCAAACAAGGTTCAAAATCTTACTGATTCTTATCAGTGGGACTTCCGACTGATACAATCATCTAGAAGATGTGTGGGATTTTTGGTTTTTGTTTTTCTAAATGTGGCTCTATGAGCATAATCATGAGTGATTCCTAAGTAGTACAATTTACAAAAGCATTCTCTAGAAAGGTAAATACTCCATTTGGTAAGCAATAGTATCCTTTTTAGAAATTTTATCGGAGTTTATGTATTGTGAGGAAAAGTTTTCCTCAACTCCAATGTTCTTAACCATTCTGGATTTGTGAACACTTCTGAGAACTTGATTAAAGCAACAGAATACTCCATCCAAAATGCACAATATGATTGCATGGTAGGTGTGCACAGACACACACTCACACCCTCACGCACACATGATTCCCGGGCCCTCCTGCACAGTGCATTCATGAACCCCAACGGCCTATGGACTGCACTTTAGGAAGCCTGCTTCATTTGTCAACATGCACCACAACATAGAGAGGGTTTTAGATCAGTGTTATACCATTTAACCTAAAATGCCTTCTCTCTCTCTCTCTTTTTTAAAGATTTTATTTATTTATTTATTTATTTATTTATTTATTTATTTATTTATTTGATGGGGGGAAGGAGAGGGGAGAGAGCACAAGGAGCAGGAGCGAGCAGCAGGCAGAGGGAGAGGGAGAAGCAGGCTCCCCAAGGAGCGGGGAGCCCAATGCGGGGCTTGATCCCAGGACCGTAGGATACTGACCAGGGCTGAAGGCAGACACTTAACCAATTAAGCCACCCAGGCGCCCCTAAAATGCTTTCTCTATGGCTTGCATTTTACTATGTCTTTAATAAAAATGGTACTATAAATAATTAATTCTAATATTGAAATAAAATACAGATTAATGAAAGATTTTAAAGTAAAGAAAAATGAAACTATAAGGCCATTAAAAGAAAATATGGAATTTTTTTTTTAAAAGATCTCAGTAGAGAAGATTTTTCAGAAGGACACAAAATGCAGAAGCCATAACGTAATTCTGCATAAAAAAATTCTGCATAACAAAAATATCATTAGCAGTTAAAATAGATGTGACAAACGGTTGGCACTCTCTCAAAATGTCCATACTTTTTTTTTAATTAATAGACTTTATGTTTTAGAAAATTTTATGCTTACAGAAAAATTGAGCAGAAAGTACAGAGTTTCCATATACTCACTCCCTCTCTCAATGCCCTCAGGTCCCCTACTGTTAATATCTTTCATTGGTGTGGGGTATATTTATGTGTATATGTTTTTAAAGTAGGCTCCACGCCCAGTGAGGAGCCCACTATGGGGCTTGAACTCATGACCCTGAGATCAAGACCTAAGCTGAGATCTAGAGTCAGACACTTAACTGACTGAACCATCTAGGTGCCTCTGGTGTGGCATACTTTTTACAATTGAGGAACCAATATTGATTACTATTACCTAAAGTGCATAGTTTACGTTAGGATTCATTTTTTATTAAGCTTTTATTTTAATTCCAGTACAGTTAACATGCAGTGTTACATTAGTTTCAGGTGTACAAAATAGCAACTCAACAATTCCATACATCATTCAGCGCTCATCAGGACAAGTACACTCTTTAATCCCCATCAGCCGTTTCCCCCATTCCCCCCACCCACCTTCCTTCTGGTAACTATCAGTTTTCTTAGAGTTAAGAGTCTATTTCTTGGTTTGTCTCCCTCTCTCTTTTTCTTTTGCTTGTTCTTTTTGTTTGTTTCTTCAATTCCACATAAATGAAATCATATGGTATTTGTCTTTCTCTGACTGACTTATTTCATTTAGGATTATAGTCTCTAGCTCCACCCATGTTACTGCAAATGGCAAGATTTCATTCTTTTTATGGCTGAAGAATATTCCGTTATCTATCTCACATCTTCTTTATCCATTTGTCAATCAATGGACACTTGGGTTGCTTCCGTAATTTGCTATTGTAGATGATGCCGCTATAAACATAGGACTGCATGTATCCCTTTGAATTAATGGTTTTGTATTTTTGGGGTAAATCCCCAGTAGTTTGATTACTGGGTTGTAGAGTAGTTCTATTTCTAACTTTCTGAGGAAACTCCATACTGTTTTCCAGAGCGGCTGCACCAATTTGCATTCCCATCAATAGTGCAAAAGGTTTCCTTTTTCTCCACATCCTCACCAAAACTTGTTGTTTCTCGTGTTTTTTATTTTAGCCATTCTGACAGGTATGAGGTGATATCTCATTATAGTTTTGATTTATATTTCCCTGATGATGAGTGACGTTGAGCATCTTTTCATGTGTCTGTTGGCCATGTGGACGCCTTCTTTGGGAGAATGTCTATTCACGTCTTCTGTCCATTTTTTAATTGGATTATTTATTTTTTGGGTGTTGAGTTTTATAAGTTCTTTATATTTTGGATACTAACCCTTTACTCGATATGTCATTTTCAAATATCTTCTCCCAGGTTGCTTTTTAGTTTTGTTGATTGTTTCCTTCACTGTGCAGAAGTTTTTATTTTGATATAGTCCCAATAGTTTATTTTCGCTTTTGTTTCCCTTGCCTCAGGAGACGTGTCTAGAAAAATGTTGCTAGGACTGATGTCAGAGAAATTACTGCCTATGCTCCGTTCTAGGATTTTTATGGTTTCAGGTCTCACATTTAGGTCTTTAATTCATTTTGAAATTAAGGATTCATTCTTTGTGTTGTGCATTCTGTGGGTTTTGCCAAGTGCATAATTACATGCATCCACCATTACTGTTTCATACGAAATTATTTCACTGCTCTAGAAATCTCCTGTGCTCCATCTATTCACCTCTTTCCCCCTCTTCCCTTCCCTTGGCAACTACTGATCTTTTTACTGTCTCTATACTTTTTCCAGAATGTCACTTAATTGGAATCATATAGTATATAGTCTTTTCAGATTGGATTCTTTCATTTAGCAGTATGCATTTAAGATTCCTCCATGTATTTTTGTAGCTTGGTATCTCATTTATTTTTATCACTGAATAATATTTTACTGTCTGGATGCACCACAATTTATTTATCTATTCATCCACTGAAGGACATCTTGGTTGATTCTAAGTTTTGGCAATTATGAATAAAGCTGCTGTAAACATTCATGTGTTGGTTTTTATGTGAACATAAGTTTTCCACTCATTTGTGTAAATACCTGAGAGTGTGATTACTGGATAATATAAGACAGTATTTAGCTTGTAAGATACAATGACATCATCTTCTTGAGAGGCTATACTATTTTACATTCCCATCAGCAATGACTGAGAGTTCCTGTTGCTTCACATCCTTTTAAGAATTTAGTGTTGTTAGTGTTTCAGATTTTAGCCATTCCAACAAGTGTGCAGTGGTATCCCTTTGTTTTGCTTTGCATTTCCCTGATGACATATGATGTTGAGCATCTTTTCATATGCTTATTTGCCATCTGTATATCTTCTTTGGTAAGGAGTCTGTTCAGATCTTTTCCTCATTTTTTAATTGAGTTTTTGTTGCTATTTTCTTGTTAAATTTTAAGTGTTCTTTGTATATTTTGGATACAAGTCCTTTATCAGATATGTGTTTTGCAAATATTTTTCTCAGCCTATGGCTTGTCTTTTCATCCTCTTAACTGACTTATCTTTTCACTTGGCAAATTCACTTTAGAAATTAACTGTCCAGATATGCATGTGCACGAAGACAAAGTTCAAGGAAATATGCTGTATCATTGTTTGTGGTAGCAAATGAAGAGGGAAACAGAACCCTAAATGTTCGTCAATGAGTAACAGGTTAAATTATGGTACATGTGCCATTGGAAAATTATTCACCTATTAGAAAGAATGAGATCTTTCTATATAACTGTCAATAAAAAAGAATGCATTGTATGACAAGATTTCATGTTATTTAAACTTGGGGATATATAAAAAAGTAGTTGTCTCTGGAAAGGAAAACTAGACAACTGGAGTGGAAAAAGACTCAATTTTCACTATATACTTTTCCGTCTTGTTCAAAGTTTTACTATACGGATCGACTACTATTCAAAACAAATTTTAAAGAAGAAAAAGTAATAAAGATCAATTTGTTAATGACATGAAGGGACAGTGCTTAGACTCTTAATGTCATCTTTTCTACAGAGAGCTCATAAAATCAGCTAATTTAAAAAGATATTTAACTCTAGAAAAATAACACTAGTTCAAACTATGGGCTTTGCAGATCTATTTCTGGAAATAAGTATCTGCCGTTGTGCAGCTATAGTTTAAGACTCAGAAAAAAAAGTTAATTATATTTATCATTTCACTTCCAAATACATTATGCTTATTCACTCAAAGTAACATGCTTTGATGTTTGTACAAACCATTTGCCTATTTTCAAGATAAATAAGAAAAGAAAAAAAAGATAAGCTTCCCAAGACTTCTTTTGCCAGTGAGCAATTCTAATAGAAAATGAATTATCAAGCAGTTATGAATATAATCTTTCCCCCCAAATTAAAAAAAAATTAAAAATCTGATCCTATATATAGAGCAAAAGGGATCATTTTAAGACACTATTAGTAAGATTGGTTCTAGACTAATAAGTATCTTGTGGTTTTAATGAATTGTGGTATTTTTGTATTTATTTGGAATTCAAAATGGTCAATATCAAAATTTGGCACTGTCAAACTTAATGAGCTCTGTGAACACGTGACAAATTATTTCATCTATTTAAATATATATTGAAAACTCTATACACTTATTAGCATTGTCTGGTGAAGTAGCCCATGTTTGGCTCATCACTCTAAAACACACTTATTTGTATGCAGTCAACAGTGGTTTCCTTAAGAGCATGCCCAGATTAAGGACCTCAGTAGAGAGCAGAGGGTCACAGGAATGCCAGCTGCTAAACACTCTCCCCCTAAAGAGTTCTCTGTGGTTCATTTTACATTTCTGGTTAGTTTCCACACTGCCGCTTTCTTTCATAGAGAGTAGAGGTTGGCAGTACTTCCCTGTGACATCCACTTTCACACCCAAATTGGTCTTCATAGGCTCCCATTGTGTGCACTACAAAGCAACTTGCCTTGTTGGCAGCTCTAAGTGGGAACTACAAGTCTTTCTTTTCTTCACTGTTCTTTTCTGGCTTACAAGCAACCTCCCACCAAAAGCTGAATCTGTGGAAGAGACTACATCCAAGAGATAATACTATGAAAAAGTATGAAGAGAAGCCCAGGTGGCCACCTTGCAAATTTCCAATGTGGAAGCCTTCGACCTCTCTGCCCAAGAAACAGCTAAAGTCCTAGTGTAATGAGCTTTACAAACCCTAGGAGCCTCTTTACCTTAACTACATACGCCTCCCTAATACAATCCCTTAACCATCTAGCTAAGGAACTCTTAGAAGCCATTTGACCCCTCTTAAGACCCCCTAAGAGTACAAACAATCTTTCAGAAGATCTGAAATCTTTGATTCTTCTGAGACAAACCCTAAGTGTTCTTCTTACATCCAATTGAAGCAGCCATTGCTCTTTGTCATTGCTGGGGCTAAAGAAAAATGAGGGCCAAGAAACCTCCTGGTTTAGATAAATCTCAGATGCCACCTTTGGAAAATTTGAGGAACTGCCCGAAGAACAACTGTATTCCAAAGGAGCATTAGAAGTGCTCCATAAATCAAACCCGAGGCCACTCCAGAAGATATGATCACCTAAAAGAAATACCATAAGGCACCATAACAGCCAAATAATGTCCTATCATTTCCTGAAATGACCAAAATAGAAAACCATCAAGTCATGACCAAAAAAAAAAAAAAAAAAAGTAAATAAATATTATAACTATATATCTTTCTTTCTCTGAAAATACTTCTTATGTCTCTACAGAATCTATTGCATCATATTCAAATTACTAAGGGCACTTGCCAATTTAGCTAAATTGACAATATAATAGTAAACATCAAAGTAAAAAGTAAAATATTTAGTTAATCATCTTTATATTTTCTCTATGTGATGTTAAGCACCTGGATATTTTTAAAACATCTGGACAATAAGAAAAAAAAAGCCCTCATTTTCATCACATTGTTTTGGTTACATGGACATAGTAGGCGACTCTGTCCAAGATCTTTATTAGCAAAATATGCTCCAATCAAAAGAAATACACAGGAAACCAAATGACTTGATCTTTTTTTCTCTTATTTCCTCCCACACAAGATTTCCAAGCAAAACATTAACTATCAGGATAACTTAAGATGCATTTGGTTTCTTTAATCATCCGTTTCAAGGAATCTTTTCCTTCCTGATTTAAGAAACCAATGCTTTTGATAAGAATTCATTAAGTTGGCTACACTGAATAAAACATTTAGGTTTTTCCTGACAATTTCCCTCAAGATCATTCTTTGAAGGGAGACATTTATATAAAGTTATGTCAGATTAAATCAATCTTAGCTTTGTTATAAAAAAATATGAATTTCAACAATGAAGAACACAGATATCACACGGGGAAGGTCTAGTACTTAAGACATTTCTTACACCTGTCCTTTAAAATTCCTTCCACGTACATTGCTCAATAACCCACAACTGTATTTCTATAATACATTCTTATTAATGTGAAGTTGAAGTTACTTTTATCTGCCATGCTGCTTATATAATGACAAATTTAGGTAAGGCAGTATATTGTAGCATAATTATATATTTTCTCCGTTGATCTTATTCAAGAATGGTAACTATTTCCCTCAAATAGACAGCATTTGCAAGTCTCAACATTGCTTGACCTTAATCTAAATGAGTTGAACCAGCTTTTTCTTTTTCTTCTTTTTCCAAAATCAGTATATCAAACCTTTGCTTCAATTGATGGCCATTTGAGTTTTGTATCTTTATAATATTTCTCTAATACAACTTTAATTTTGAATCTATGCTGCCTCTAAAGGAATAAAGTTCTTAAAATTCACCTAATTTCTCCAGAGCTTGGTCTAGGACCAAAACAATAGGAGTCCCAAGAGGTAGGAGTCTAGATGTGTCATAGTCTGCTCTGTTTCTTGAGCCACACTTCAGAAAAGATCTGCTGGAGATGTGGATGAGAGATGCAAAATCTCAGCCAGCCGTGATGAATGAGTAGCAACACCAAGTGTCAACTGCTTGAGGCACCAACATGTCAACCAAAAATTTATCTACTCAGATCTCTCTTCGGCCCAGTCAGTTTAATCTAGGAGACTGTCTAGGGTTCATATTATCTCCTAATTAAATCTACTTTTCCATTCCGTCTTTTACTTTTCATATATTCTGTCTTATATTTTTATTATTTTCCTATTTGACTTTTTGTCAGCTTTAGAAACCTGAAACCCACCTCCATTTTTCTTCAAATTATCTCCAAGTTTGAAAAAATGATCTACTTTATAATTTAGTAGTGCCGCTTAAACTTAATGACACATAGAAGGCCAATAAGCTATGCTTAATAGAAAAGAAACTTCAACCCTGTATCTTTTCCAACATTATTTACCCAGGCAAAATAAATAAGGAAATACAAAAGTAAACATATTAAAGTAAATGTAATTCCTTACTAAGAAATCAGGTTTTGAAATTTTGATTGATAGTTAATCATTTGGTTCCCTCACTTTATTTTGCAAATGCAGCCACAAGCTATTATTTACTGTCCTTAAAATGATACATGATATCATGTAAAAGAGAACTTTGTGTAGTTCATTCTGATATAGATGAAAATATTTGTAAGTATAGATATGAATACAGAGAACATATCTTAACTATTACGCCTTTGAATTCTACCTTTAATGTTAGAAACATTATTTTAACATACATGGTATAGCTTTCTTCAGAAGGACTTCGTTAAGACTAACAAAACTTAAACCAACATATTATATAATGAGAATTACTTTTACAACAGTTCACCTTTATTGATTGTTTGTTACCTATTAGACATTCTTTTCAATACATACACTATATCATTTAATGCTCACAGTCCTACCTAACATACTGAAATTTGAAACATGTAACAGTAAAAGAAAACAAAGAGAAAGTGAGTTTAGTCCTGCACCATCACTTTGAAGATAAGAAAATGGAGTCTAAGGAAACTAAATATTTTGCGCAAAGTCATCTGGCTGCTAGTAGCAGAAGAAGACTACTAGATCATTCAGTATGCTTGTTTTTTCCATAAGCCAAGCTGTGTTTCTCTGAATTAAAAAAAAAAAAAAATTAATCTGATTCCATCTAAAGACTATGATCCAGAATTGACTTATAATGCTTTGTTAATTAAAATTATGGAATTTGCCACAGATAAAGGATAAAAACATAATTTTATGGTGTGTATTATATTTAACATTTATTTACAGAATTCTATCATGCTTTTTTTTTTTTTTTCAAATAATAGTATAGATTCAGTGGCAGGAAGTGAAAACAGAGAGAACAGCTTTACAAATTTAAACAAAAGAGCATGTTACCTGAAATATTTCTGGGTGTCTTGAGTGATACAAATATTTCTTCCAATAATTCTTCAACATTTTTTTCCAGCTTCAAGAAGGATTTTATGAGTTGCGATAAGAATTTGAGTTTCTCAAAGGAGAGGAAAAAGTTTCTTCCTTTCTGTGGGCATTCAGAAGTTACTGTGAAAAGAGAAGATCAACACTATTACATTTGTACATTTTATTTGTTGTCTCAGTAAATACTGAAACAATCTATGTGATTCCATAAACCATCAAAACTAATAAGATCAACAATTAAACCAAGTTTATTCTTTAAGAAATGCATATAAAATCTCCTACAAGTGTCTTTTCTTTTGGGAAGCTGGAGATGAGTATTCTGTTTGATGCAAATATGACAATTAAATAATTATATTGATTCTCAGAGTTACAAATGGGAATGTGATTTGTTTGTAAAATCACATCTTATATAATTCTATTTTTTTTTAAAGATTTTATTTATTTATTTGACAGAGAGAGACAGCCAGCGAGAGAGGGAACACAAGCAGGGGGAGTGGGAGAGGAAGAAGCAGGCTCCTAGCGGAGGAGCCTGATGTGGGGCTCGATCCCATAACACCGGGATCACACCCTCAGCCGAAGGCAGATGCTTAATGACTGAGCCACCCAGGAGCCCCAATTCTATTTTTTAAAAAGTCCAGCACAACTTGAATCTAGTCATGAGGAAACATCAGGCAAACCCAAACTGACAGAAATTCTACAAAATGGCTGGTCTGTACTTTTTAAAAGTGGTATGTCACAACACACAAGGACTAGCAAATGTTCTAGTCAAAAGGAGTCAAAAAAGACATGACAACTGAAATCAATACAGGATCGGTATTTTATTTTATTTTACTTTATTATAAAGAACACTGTTGGGTTAATTTGGTGAAATCTGAGTAAGGTCTACAATCTGATGCTCTTATTTCATGATTATGTATTTTCTGATATGGATAACTATACTGTGATTATGAAAGAGAATGCCCTTGTTTTTAAGAAATACACACTGGGGGTGCCTGGGTGGCTCAGTCGGTTAAGCATCTGCCTTCAGCTCAAGTCATGATCTCAGGGTCCTGGGATCAAGTTCCACGTGGGCTCATTGCTCAGTGGTGAGTCTGCTTCTTCCTCTCCCTTTGCCTGCTATTCCCTCTGCTTATGCTCTCTCTCTCTCTCTCAAATAAATAAAGTCTTCAGAAAAATAAGAAGTGCACACTGAAGTATATAAGGACAAATATATATAATCTACTCTCAGTTCAGAAAAAAACGGTTTTCAGAGAGAGGGAATGCAAATGTGGAAATACGGTAAAATATTAGCATTTGAGGAATCTCGACATTTTTTGTAAGTCTGAAGTTAAAATAAAAATTTCACTTAAAAGAAAAAATGACTAGACAAAGGATATGAGTTTTTAAGACCTTAGAAGCATTTCTCCTATAGCATTAAAAAGAAGCAACTTAGTTGTTGAATCTAGACTACATAATTCACGAAATTGTTTAAAAATAACTTCTGTCTAAATAATTGTGATATCAGTTTCTTTCATGAGAACAAAAAAACTTAAACAAAGGTTGATTTTTCCCTTTTATAATTAGTGTTTTTTTCTTTTAAAATTATATCACACTACCATTTGAAACTTAAACTCTAAGCATATAGAGAATAGAGCTAACCTCACTAAATGGCACTTGGGACCAAGTTTTCAAGAATTTAAGGAATTCTTCTTTTATTATTGTCACTTCTTAAAACATGTATTTAAGAACTACCTTGAGGCTTAATGACAAATTGGAAAATTTGTAAACTCTTATAAAGTAAGCATAAAGTGCATTTGGTGAGAAAATACTGAGAATGCCACTTGGAAATAATGTAAGGCCTGGTGATTCCATGTGAAAAAAACATTACCTTCATCACATGGATTTAAAAGGAAGGTTCTAAAAAACATACCAATTTAATGGGTAATCCACTTCACTTCAGTTAAACTATAAAATGTTGGCATCAGACTTGTAACCATACAGTAGAGGTTTTTACTGAGAACCGAAAATGTCTTGGGACCTTTGCAGATAATTTGAGAGAGACGTGTCAGCCAACTTAAACTGTGGAATTGAGTCCTGTTCTTAAAGAGTAAAACAAGGCTCAAAAAAAAAAAAAAAAAGAAAAATTCCACAAGTACCTACAAAAACTCTATTTCATCTCTAAATTGATGTTAGGCCCACATACATTAAAGTCTCTCTCTAAACAGCCCTGCTCACACCCATCATTCTTCCACGGGCATGCCAGAGAACACAAACATGCATAATCAGCAAATAGCTAAGGTTTGGTCATGAAAATCATGACCCAAAAAAGAAAAGAAAAGAGAATAAATATATTGTGCATCATTTAGCTGTTGCTCGATTCTCATTTTGCCCCTTTGATTTCTTTTAAGCTCTGCTCATGCGGTTGGAGGCGCTAGTTTACCCTTCCAAATCTTAAATATGTCCTTTTGGAACTAAATATTTATAAGTCAAATTTTCAGACTTTAAGAATTCGTCCTCATTCTGGAGACAAATCGTGAGAGACTCTGGACTCTGGGAAACAAACTGAGGGTTAGAGAAGGGATGGGGGTGAGGGATGGGGTAACCGGGTGATGGGTATTAAGGAGGGCACGTGTTGGGATGAGCACTGGGTGTTATACACAACTAATGAATCATTGAACGCTACAACAAAAACTTACGATGTACTACACGCTGGCTAACTGAACATAAAAAAAAAATTCTTTAATAGCTTAGCTAGAAATTAAGAAGGCTTTGTGCAGCTCCATTCTAATTTAGAAGTACTGATTTATAAAGTAAACAAAGCAGCACCCCCTTCTCTCAAAAAAAAAAAAAAAAAAAAACCTTTAAGAGTCAAAACACTATAACCTAGCAGTGCTACCTGTTTAAAAATTATGTAGGGTCTGAGGATCCTACACGAAGAGGTCTTCCCTTCATGACCTGGATTTAGAAAATTCTTGTATTCCAGAAGTTTAACAATATTGAATGGTAAATCCATTTCAATTCAATGCATCTTTATAACTTAATAATGAAAGGGGACAAAATTAAATGTATGACCTAAATTAATCATTTTTGTTCCAAAGAAGCAATGATTACGGTAGAGGTCCATTAATTAGCAATCCTTATTTCCTATTACTATTAGCTCAGTGTTCTCCCAAGGGCTATGGTGAAGGTTCTTAATTTATGGAAAAATAATTCTGTGATAAATTCATTTTGTGAAAGTCCAATTAAAGCAAAATTAAACACAAAGGATGAAATAGCATAGCCCAAACTTGTCTTATTTTCTTCATAGTATCTCCCAGGACTAGCGTTCTAATCATCACATCTTAGGTCACAATTTCTATTTGACTATACATATCTATTTTTCTGTTCCTTAGACTCTTCACTGTCAACCAGATTAGGAAAAAAGTTTCCCCTTTTACTTTTGCTTTCACTCAGTTAATCTTTCTTTCCTTCTTTCACCATTCTATTTATTCCTCTCCTCCAACTCACCTCCCCAGAAAACCTGATCTGGATACAATCAACTCACCTTCCCCTCTAAACTAATCTGGCCTTTATCTGTTCTTTCCTAAACACTATGCAAGTATCTTCCTTCAGGAAATTTTGGACATACAGGCTTATACACTGGCAACTATGTTTAGCTGGCCACCAATCATTGCTATAAAATACCTGAAATAATGATTTTCATTCTAATATAGGATGGGTTCTATGATTCTTAGGAAATACAAAATTCTCCTAAATCCTAATAATATTATAGATAAACGTTCAACTGCCATTTTAGGGTAAGACTTTAATCTACCATCAACTAACAAAGAATAAGTCCATGTTGAGGGTTTTTCCCCCTCTACGTTATTTTAATAAAACATTTTCTAAAATACAGCACAAAATTCCCTGCTTTCTTATTTAGTGTTCAGAACACAATGTAAACTTTTCGTCATGACAAGAGTTATGATAAAAGGTACTTTTTATATGCTGCACTGAAAGATGAATGTCTGCCCCTCATCAAAGGGCATTTCTCAAACTTCATTTGAAGAGGATTCTATGATCAAATAGGTTTCGGAATCACTTCGTACTAAAGACTACTTAAAGTGACTTGCAATAAAAATTACCATATGTAACTCTCTATTTAATTTTGTAGTAATGTAAATTTTTAAAAACTCAATGTTTCTCAAGCTTTTTTGACCAACGAACACCTGTTCACTAACAAATGTATGAATTTTCGGGATTTTCTCAAACAGCAGTGCTGTTTAGGGCACCCTGCTCTAGATTACAGCACTCCTTGAGGACTTATGTCTGCCTTGCAGTCTTTCCTGCCATTGTTAGACCTTTTGTGGGGGGTTCTTGTTGCTGGCTATGTGACTGATTTTACCAGTATTTGCTTCCACTTGTAAACTACTGCTTCTAGCAGCATCGTCGTATTCTGCAGACCCCTTTGAGAAACTAATTAAAGCCTCCTAAATCCCTAGACACCCTCTCGTTGAGAAAAATCTATGTAGTCATAGTTTCAGGGCTAACCAGAACCACCTAAAGTCCATCATGGCTCTTGTTGGACACTGTGGCCCAAGACCTTCTGAATTGTTAAAAATAATCCTTGCCATCACCAGACGCCTTTTAAGCAAGTGCCCCAGTTGAGTTTTCTGCCCACTGGAATTTAAGACCACTTCCCAAGGGGCCCACAAATTCAGGTAAAAACTATTATGGTAGAAATTACTCTCTGGGCATCAGAAAATCTGGAGATTTTGGTCTTAGCAAGGCAACCAAAGAGGCGCTGCTGTGTAAAACATCAGTAACTTAAGAGAGAAATTCTCCTTTTCTTTTCCTCTGATTTCTGATTTTTAAAAAATTTCTGGAAGAAATATTGAACAATTGTGGGAAATTTCTAAGAGCATATCCTACACGTTTGCCCTGGGCAAAAGTACTGCTCCTAGGAAAACAGCCAAAGAATAGCTGTAGTTTTATAGGCACATTCATCACAAATGTGAAAAGATTTCCATAAGCCAGACGTTATTTTCAGTGTATTCACAATAGTATGTCAAGAACACAGCATAATTTCCTACACAGAGTGGGCACTAAAAACAAGCAAACAACAACAACAAAAAAACTGGTTAAAGAAACAAATATATGAAATCCCACAGGTCCTAGAAATAGCTAGGTTTGGCTCAGAACAAAGAAAGATTTTACACCTATTCCTGAAATGAATTCTTCAAAATAATAAATATAGATTTCAGTCAATGAATAAACAAACACATATATAGATAAATAAGTATTACACATTCTTTTTAGCATGTAGTTAAACAAAAGAAATTTGGAGATTATTTCTAAAATAGAAAATGTGTGCAAAAAAATATAAAATCAGTGATGACCTGAGAACTTGATAGAGCATATTGATACAACTGACTCTAAAATAGGATATTTGGGTGTGTTTAAAAAAAAATTAAATTATGCTTCAGGTAACATCGTGTGTCAACTATCCTCAAAAAAAAAAGAGTATACTTTAGAAAAATATTTCCCCATCAAATAATATGCACTGATAGTCATAGAAACTACTGTTCAAAAATTAAATGGAACCCTTTCTCATCTCTCTCCAAATATATATGTATATATGCACATACATCACGATATACATCCATACAGATGTATCACTCATAAAGAATATAGACTATAGACTCTACACTGAAAGGCGTTTTTCATCTCGTGACTAATAGTTATAATATAAACTCCCTTCTCTTGAACAGAATTAAGGACATTGAGAATTAATCTTGAGGGACATTAGAGCTCCTCACATTTGATCCACAACAAAACAGTATTTGGAATAATTATCAAAGTCCAGCTAAATCAGACAAACCATAAAAGTACAAGTAGTTGCTGAAAGCACACATATTACTTTTCAAAACCATTAGCAACAGAATTCTTGTTAATAATAGCATTAAGATACAGGAGAAAATGAGAAGCTCGAAAATCAGATAATCTGAGGTGGTGGATCAGTATAATAGGATAAAAGAAACACATTCTAGTTTTCCCAAGAGAAACGAACACTAGCCATTCTATCATTGACTGTAAATGGATCCATTTTCATGAGGAGGTATTCTTGGTGCCACCAGACAAATGATGTAAAAAAAGAGGTAACACACAAAAGCTATTGGAAGTCTCATTATGCCAGATGAAATTCATGACATAATCCAAATGGAATATACTTCTTCCATTAAAGAAAACTATTGAACAATATTATAACAAGAAGTCAGCAGGGACCACCCAGGAACAAATAATAAGCTGTACTTTCCCCAGTACCCAGGTCAGTTCCTGAGAGCAGGTGGGACTTTGGAGTACACGGGGGTATTCCAGGAGCCTGAAGGAGCGCTGTGCCTCCTTGAGGGCCAGCTTCCATGGAGCCACACAGCAGGGGAAGGAACAGAAGGCAAACACTATGTTCCCAAGTGTGTAAAGAAACTTCGCTGTCATGTTAGCCTCTTAAGTACACGGAAAATCACGGACAACCACAGGCATTGCTTTCTTGCCACATTAAGGAAGAAATTTAAGCTATTTCCCCCTTTTTCCTCAGCATTATTTTATTGGCTTTTAGTTACCTTTCAAATACATACAACTAGGAAAACATTTAAAGTGAAACTATGAAAGCAGTATTTCCACCTTAGTTTTCAGAACTGAATTTATTATTTCTTATCTCTTGTCAAGAAGCTTAAGTAGCACCCAGAACAGACAGGGTAAAACTTCAAAATAAACCGAGTAAATGAGTGGGTGACTGAATAAATAATTGAAAGGATGAAGTGTTTATATTTGAAGTGAAAATGCAACCCAACACAAGCTAAGCCTGTGGACATTAATGCCCCACTGATAAGCGTCAGGCCCCCTCTTCTACATGGTGAGACAGTGGAGAAGGAACTCTAGGGAAAGCTGAACCTCATAAAGGTTAATGCGTCTCGGGTGCCTGGCTGCTTTGGTCCGTGGAGCATGCGACCCTTGATCTCAGGGTTGAGATCACGTTTGAGCCCCACGTTCGACTTAGAAATTACTTAAATTTTTTTTTCTTTTTAGAGTCATTCATTCATTCATTCATTCATTCATTCATTCATTCATTCAAGAGAGGGTGCGTGCAAGCACATGAGTGCACAAGCAGAGGGGAGAGGCAGAGGGAGAAGCAGACTCCCCACTGAGCAGGGAGCCCAAGTGGGGCTCAATCCCAGGATCCTGCAACTATGACCCAAGTGGAAGGCAGACACTTAACTACCTAGGCGTCCCCATCTGCATTTTTAAAATCTTCTTTCTTTGATTGTTCTAGGCCATGACAGTGGTTACACTTAATTTTGTATCCATTGGCAGGATCAGTATTTGTGATCTAAAGGCAGGTAGACAGGGGCGCCTGGGTAGCATAGTGGGTTGAGCATCTAACTCTTGGTTTCAGCTCAAGTCATGATCTCAGGGTCGTGAGACTGAGCCCCGCATCAGGCTCTGAGCTCAGTGCAGAGTCTGCTTGAGATTATCTCTCCCTCTCCCTCTCCTCCCTCTGCCCCTCCAGCTCCTGCTTGCTCCGGCTCTCTCTCTCTAAAATAAATTTAAAAATCTTTAAAAAATAATAATATTAAAGGCAGGTAGACAAATGGATGGAGAGAAGTGCTTCATTTGGAATAAATCCCTACAACCCAATAAAAGCTCCCACATGACAGGGAGGTTTGCTGTTCCCTTTGGAGGGGCCCCCCACAACAAATATCTCCTTGCTTCACATAACAAGAAAAACCTCACCGACTAAAGAGGATGGAGTCACGTTGAAGCTATTCTTCTGGGTCAATGAGAAAAACTGAAAAGAAACTGCTTCTATGGTTACCCTTCACGGTTCCCAGGCCAACACTGGCTCCACTGGATGTTACCTAAACGTACTGCTTAAATGATAACAAATTCTCCCACACTCCACTCCATCTTCTCTGGCAGAAGCCAGCAGTATTACATTAACAAGGGATCAGACTTCTTGCTCATTTGCCAAGGGCTTAATGCTTGTAGCCCTCTCCGATTTTCTACCTTTCTTATTTTGTTTTCTTTTGACTGAGAACATGAGAGAGAATATCTGACTCCTGATGTGGCCACTGTTAGCTGAAGATGCTAATCAAAGAATGGCTTACCTTTGAATCCAGCCAAAATTGAGAGCCGTACCCAGGGCAAATTGCTGAATATTTTCTCAGCTGGCTTCTGTTTTATGCTGGTTTAACTCCCAGTTATAAATACTTAGATATGCTGACCCTTTCAGGGAACATCTCAGTAAAAAGACATCTCTAGTGTAATGAAATGAGGTTTAAAATCGAAGTACTGTATGCTAATGGCACATTATTAATGAAGTATCTTCCTAATATCCCTATCTTAGCCTCAAATTTTGCTAAAGTTCAGATAATTATATCTCTTATCATATGTGTTACTTTCTATTATCATAACCAAAAATTAACCAAGAAAAAAAACTTAAACTAAATCAACAATTCATTTTTCCTACAGTTTAAGGTTGTATCTGAGAATTGATATTTCATTTTTTAAAGGAAGGTATCATGACAGAGATGTTACATTATTGGCTCTTAATATAACATGTTAGAAATTAATTTAAAAAATTTAACACTGGAATAAAAACAATGTCATCATCAAAAAGATGGATATAAGTTAAGACACCTGCTGAGTGTGTGTGCCTCCTAATATATTTTCTAATTAAATCCTAACCTTTCAAAAGAGTTGAACATTTTTCCTCTTTTATACTAAAAAATAAAGAGTAAGATTCTCTTCACATTTTTATCAGGTAGGCAAATTATAATGCCTATGAATGTATGTTAAAATTATATGAAAAGAGATAGCCACGGTTATAAGTGTAATCTCTCATACCAGGAAGTTGTAGTCATGAGCTCATTATTGTAAGAGAGACTAGGGCAGGCCTTAGACTTTGGGAAGCCATTTCCCAGGCATGATGGCACCTCACACAGAAAATTTTATGGTTAATTTTACCTTTACAGCTGCCTTTCTCACCTAAGAAATAGTTATTCAGACATAAAGGCAAAGTCATATTTCCCTCAAACTTCAAATAGGACTTTGGAGAATCTTGGTGGCAGATATCATCTTTTAGTCTTCCCTCAAGACCTATGAGCTACAAAAACCACCTTTAAGTGAGTTTCATTTGCTAATTCGACCAAAGATTTGCCTTGTGCCTACAATGCACAAGGCGCCATGTAACTCACTACTCACGGGGACCGATACCAGAGGAATAGAGTGAGATCTCAAAGCAAGATGGGGGTGACTAACATGGGTCGTACCTCAGCCCCGGGACCATCAGCTTCGGTGGCCCTCCCTGTCTCTTCAGAGTAAATTCATCTGCCTTTATTTAAGTTCAGGCAAGAAGAAAAGCATTAGATTCAATATTTAAGAAAAATTTAGAGCTAAGAAAAGTCCATGGATAAAAAACTAATTGAAGAAATTATCAGAGTTGATGGTCATCCTACTTTGATACAGATGGTCAATGCTGGGCTCTGTTGTTATGTTAGCATTTGTTTCATGGGAACATTTTTTAACTGAAAAAAATTAAAAATACATGAAAATTAAACAACTATGTTTAGGTTTTTTGAGTATACAAACATATCTTAGATTTGATTTTGCAAAGTTGTTCAATAAACACAGTATTTTAGAATTCAGCTTGCATTGCATTTTGGGTCCAGGAAGGAAAACAAGAGGAGTTGGAAAGGAAGACAGCAAGACATTAGCAGGAAGCAGTTTCCTCAAAGAGTAGCTCATGCATTATAGTCTGTGGACAAGTTTGGCCCATCGCCTATCTTGGTTGGTCTGTGAGCTAAGCTGGTGTTTTCTTTGTAAATGGATGAGGGAAAAATCAAAAGGAGAGTAATTAACGGTATGTGAAAATGATATGAAAGTCAAGTTTCAGTGTCCACAATGAAGTTTCGCTGGAGCACAGCCACACTGATTCACTTCCCTATGCTCTCTGTCTGTCCTGATCTACAGTGCACAGGTGAGTAGTGGAGACACGGGCTGTACAGCCGGCAGAGCCTAAAATATTAACTCTTTATCCCTTTACTAAAAGGGACAATCTCAGCCCTGGAGAAGTAGGAAGAATGTGAAAGAGAGAAACAGTCACAGACAAGCTGACACATGAAGGGAGAAACCATGGTTAGAGAGGGCCGGGCAAGACGGAAATGGTCTTCGGAGTGGTTTCTTTACATCCTTCTCCCCATTCAGGTAATCTTACCTAATAGACCTATTTCTTCAACACTTTTCTCAAGTTACTTTTCTGCTCTAAAACCTTTAACAAGAACCATGTATAATTTAAACATCAATGACTGTTTTTCAAGACTTTGTAGTCTGTCTTCATGCCACACATCTCATCATTCATTCAGTCCACCATTTATTTGGCATCTCAATTTTCGTCTGCCCAGCACTCTTTTCCCCATTCTTAACAAGCTGATGATTCGTTGGCCAATCAGAGGCTTTCACTGAGACTTTGAATTGAAGTACGAGGGAAGCAGGAAGCTCCTAGGGTGCACATACTTTATTGAGCGGAGACACTGGTCTGAGAACCAAGTAACCATGTGGGGAGAAACCAAGACAACAGATGACGAAACACACAAGAAAGCTAAGCTCCAGCTGCTAACATTTCTAGACATCCTCCAATTCCTGTCTTTCTAGGGGTTTAAATGTTTAGCTCTTTCTTCTCTTGTGTGAACTACCACATTCTTTTTAAATAAATACTACTCTTTTTTTTGCATAAGAAACAGAGATGAGGGGGCCCCTGGGCGGAGCAGTTAGTTAAGCGTCTGACCCGGTTTTGGCTCCGTTCATGATATCAGGATTGTGAGATGGAGCCCTGTGTTGGGCTCCCTGCTCAGCAAGGAATCTACTTAAGACACCCTCTCCCTCTTCCTCTATCCTTCCCCCTCACTTCTCAAATAAATAAATAAATCTTAAAAGAACAAGAAGAAGAAGAAGAAGTAGAAGAAGCAGAAGCAGCAACAGAGATGAGGAAAAACAAAGCTGTCACTTGCAAGTTCAGAGTGCTGGCTAATGCCTTCATCAATGATACACAGAATATCTCCTATGTGCCACTCACAGTTCTCTTCACTGTCTCCAACAGTAACCTCTACTGTACTGTCTGAATGCAAGAGAACCTCTCTCTCTTTCCATCTGCCTATACAAGGTCTACTCGTCCTTCAAGGCCAAATTCAAGTCCATATTCTTCATGAAGTTTTTCTAGCTTGCTCTCCCTTACGGTAAAACCTCCCTTTTGTGAATTCCTAATGTACTTAAAGATTTAGGCAAATTAGTTGGTAATTAATTTAATATTTAATACTTAATACATGCTTTTTTCCTCTCATATGACTTTGTGGGTTAGTCTTTTTCAGCCCTAGATTTGAAAGTACTTGAAGACACCAAATAAAATGAGATTTTAAATTGATTTCAAACTTCAGAAAAATCTGCCTCGAGCAAAGTAGTTATTCTCAAAAGAAATATTATTAGTTGCTCCAGAGTTGAGCTGGGGGTGTCAGTGGGTGGTAGAAAGTAAGAACAGAGTGAGGCATCTTGTCTCAACTTTTGGGATTAAATGATGAGATGGGAGAAGCCGTAAGACCTGAGAAACCACGCCCAGGTTTTCTTACTGTTGTGCCTTCCAAATAAACCCTCTATTCTGTATACATCCCCTACCGTGCATTATAGGAAAGCACCAGAAAGTGAACACTGTGGTTCAACTCTTCCTGCCTTCTGCTTCTCCAGATCCTGCCCACCCTGCAACCAACACAGTTCCATTTCATCTTCATCACCCTGGACAGCAGAAGGGGCCCCCAGCTGCTGGAATCCCTTTCTCAGAACTCAGCAATTGCTTGTCTGCATAACTTCCAGCAGCTTTTCACATATTCATATTTTATTTCTCAATCTAGATAGGAAGTAAGGTTCTTATACTTTTTGGAATCCCCATTAATCCTAGCACAATATTTAAAAAATATTGTAGGGGCTCAATGAGGAAGTTGATAAGTGGGCCACTACATTATACCTCCAAATACTGATTTACTTCAAGAAAATGATGCAGTTAAAAAAAAATATTCATTGAACTCCTGTTGTGTGTTAGGCAGTAGATTGGGTGCTGGGGAAAATAAATAATACTTGCCCTTGAGGTGCTTAGAGTCCATATGGGGAGACAGACCCCTAATTAGATATTTTAATAGAATATGCTAAGAGCTTTGAGAAGGGCATACGGAGATGCTGTGGGAGCATGGATTAGGGGATCTAGCTCACAGAAAGCATCCTGGAAGAAATGACACATGAGCTGTCATAAAGCATAGATAGGAACCAGGCAAAGAAAGGGAGGAAGAGGGTAAGGAGGTGAGAGACAGTACAGCACAAGCAGGGGTTTCTGTCAGTTCCGTGTTACTAGAGAGTGAAAATTATGAGGTGTGCAGAGGCATGAGAAGAGACTGAAGAAGGCAGGTGCTAGGTCTGGGAAGGCTTGGTTTCTAATGCTGAGTGTTGCTGGGGCTTTCTGCCGACAGTGATGAGGAGCCACTGAAAAGCCTTATAAAGGGGAGTGGCGTGTGCTTGTCAGGTGTTTTAGAAAAATACAAAAATAAGAGTAAGGAATCCAATTAAAAAAAAAACAAAACTACTTTATGAGTCCAAATGAGAGAAGATAAAGACCCAAATTGGTCCTTGATGGCAGAAAGGGAGAGGGGATAGAATTGAAAACATTTAGGTGCTGCAGCAAAATAAACAATCTTAGTGATATTTTGATGGTGGGGAGGTGGGCAGAAGGGGAAATTGAGTCACGGTTTCTGCTTGGGTGATTACTAGTGACATTAACTTGGGTTGGGGAAGGGGATCAGGGATCAGGGGAATGACGAGGAGTTCTGTTTTATCCATGCTGTGTTTGGGCTATCTGTGGAAAATCCCAGGGACCAGAATGAGCAGGCATTTAGCCCCAGAAAAACACAAGTTCCGGGGTGGGATCAGTGTTGGACCTCCATCAGGTAGTCGTTCAAACACAGTGATGGCTGGAGTCAAAAGGTTAAACAAGGGAGAATCTACCTGCATCTATTATTTTAACTTAGTCTTATTTCATTATTATTGTTTATTTTGAAAGTGAAAAAAGTGAATATAGCACTTCCAGAGAGTATTATATAAAGGATTCTAAAGATAAAATATTCAATGAGAAACTGACAAAAAACAACAAATAAGCAGCCCTTTGTGATATACAGGTATTTAGGAACACTGTATTAATAGAGGGCAAGTCACATTTTCAGTTTAATGCAATGTATGGACATACGTATATGTTTTAAATCACGACAACAAAGCATTTAGTTTGTGCCAAACACTATGTATGATATTTATATTAATATTTAGACACTATGAGATAGCTCTTACCATCTCCATCTTACAGGTTAAACGACTAACATTCATAGAAGATAAGCAACCTGTCCAAGGCCACATAGCTGCCAAGCAGTGAAGCTGGAATGCAAAGCCGAGTCTGTCCAGCTGCAAAGCTCCTACAAGACCTTGAGCATTAAGCGCCCCTCCTTTCCCCCATCCTTTTGCTGAGGGCCTTTTCTGGCAGCAATGAGAGGACAGCTGACAAGACAGCAATAGCCTTGATAATCCAGAAGGAGGCAGGCGAGCACAGGAATTTTTAACACTTGAAAAAAAATGATTTATAATGAATTGATGTTTGAATTCATGCATTAATTTAGATATTCATGCTTCTGAATAGTTGTAGCTAAAATCCAGTGAGTATATTAATTTTGGAGGACTACTTGAGTTCACATACCAAAATTTAATCAGCTTACTCTTTGGCCCTTTTATTCTGGGAATAAACCTTAAAAGACAACTCACGTGAGCATACAAAGAAAAGAAACTGGGAAAACCCTAGTACCTATCAACAGGAACTAAAGGTGGGCATGTTGCTTCTGGGAAGACAAAAATTAAGATTTTCTAAACCCAGTGAGTCCACAACCTGATATGATCAATTTAAATTTAGCCATATGCAAATAAATTATGCTACATCCCTATTACGGAATATCATAGTGCTGCTGAAAAGAATGTCAGACCAGATCACGCTGACGTGGGAGGAGGTCATGAAATATTAATTGAAAAAACCACATTGCAGAACAATATGTCTAGTATGATCTCATTTTGAAAAATACAAATTTGTGTATTAATTTTTACATGTGCATAAGAAAAATTCTCAACTTTTCAATAAAGTGTGAATAAGAGTGGTGATCCTGGGGACTGGGATTGGAGGGAAGGAAACGTGAGGACCTTGACTTTCTTCTTAATATGTATTTTATGTTTTAATTTTTGTAAAGAAAATTCATTACTCTTGTAATTTTTTTAAGTACTAAGAACATTCCTAACAAAATGCAGCTTTAGCAGTGGATCAGTGGGTCGCTTTATTTCCACTTTATTTCAGTTTGGTCTCACAACATGCACAACTGTACCCGAGAAAAATTTCGGATCCATAATGTTTATGAAATACATAATTTAGCATAGCTTTTCATGTTTAAAAGTGCACTAAAGACTGAACAAAATGTAAAATACTTTAATATATTTTCAAAATCTCAGTTTCTCTCTTTCTTCCCATTCTCACACTATAAATCTAGGCCAGAAATGTTCCTGGTGTTCATTTTGGATGTGGAGCCACCTCCCCTCTGGTCCCACCCCTTTCTAAAAAAACATAGACTTTTAACAGGCAAGACCGCTAGGGAGACCCCACTGTATAAGTCAAAATGCATGTCCTTATCTCACCTCTGTTCTAGCTCTTCCCGGAGCCCTCACACTACTTCTCCATTATCTGAGAGTCTCATTCCTGATTCTAAACTCTTGCTCATCACCTTAAACATTCTTTTCCTTCTTGGTTGTCTTTGGAGAAGACCAATTTGAGAACCTCTCTGATTTCTCCCAAAGGTTCAGAAAGAAGGTCCTGCCACTTGAGAAGCAAATACGTGTATCTCCCTAATGAGGAATCATCTACTCCGCTTTTTCCAACCTTTGACATCTTCCAGGGAGCCAGATATCTCAGAGCCAGACTTCATGACCTTTAGACCAACGTGGCAGGGTACTGCAAGGCCATGATGTGGAAGATGCCTAGGACTGTAGCCTGCGTACCAAGAATTATGATCATAAACATGTACCTGAAATTCAAAGGGGCATAAGGAAGGAAGACTTCAATCAGATCAGCTTATGAACCACCCTGCTTTTAACAAATAACAAAGAGAATATTATCAGAGTCCGTTAGATACCTTACACAAGGCATTTGTTGATAAGATTGTATTTCTCCAAGGTTTTTGGTTACAAGTAACGTTTAAAGTAAATTTGAACAAGAAACGGGAATTCTGGGTAAGCTCAGGTCTGTCCTGTGGTCTTTGTCTCAAATGGGTGGAGAGAGAATGGACAAGCAGCTGCAGGGAAAGTTGTAAGTCCCTCTCTTAATCCTCAGCTGAGTTTGCTTTCACT
Source organism: Ursus arctos (assembly GCF_023065955.2). Classification (NCBI taxonomy): domain Eukaryota; kingdom Metazoa; phylum Chordata; class Mammalia; order Carnivora; family Ursidae; genus Ursus; species Ursus arctos. The sequence continues at coordinate 75,304,890 of NW_026623067.1, forward strand.
CATGCCAAGCAAGAGGATCGGAAAGCAGCCATTTACAGTTGTTGGGAGAGCCAAGATTTCCAGTTTGCCAAAGTGAGACTTATATGCTTGGAATTCACTTGGAGGCTAGAAGGCTCCAAAAGGCTTGTGATAAATTGGGGAAGCAGCTGTGCCCCTTTGTTTTTATCACAAAGTGGCATGAGTGATTCCAAAGTGATATTAGATGAACAATCTTATTTTTGCGAGTGATTCAACATGGAGATCAGATTTTATCTCAATGTGTGTAAACTCTAACTATTGAAAAAAAAATACAAATCTGTTCTTTCTCTGAGAAATCAAAACTCTATATTAGCAGAAGCTGGCTTTTTAGAATTCCCTTATATTTATTACAAATCAAAGTAACATTTAGAATTATGTCTACCTGATATTTAAAAGTGAGTCTCAGTATCCAAATCTTTATTTTGTGTAGACATCAACTTATCTTAAATGCTAATTTTCAAGATCAAATCTAAATTATGGCATAATAACTAAGAGCAGAAAACATGTCAGCTCCATCACGTCACCAATAAAGATTAGATGCTTCAAATTGTGAAAACAGGGATGCCTGGGTGGCTCAGTCAATTAAGCATCTGCCCTCGGTTCAGGTCATGATCCCAGAGTCCTGGGATGGAGCCCCGCATAGGGCTCCTTGCTCAGCAGGGAGTCTGCTTCTCCCTCTGCCTGCCACACCCCCGCTTGTGCTTTCTCTCTCTCCCTCTCTGACCAAAAAAAAAAAAAAAAAAATCTTAAAAAAATTGTGAAAACATAACTTAGCAATTTTCATTTGATGACTATGAAAGCTAATATCCTTTAAATTGTCTTAAAATTAATATAAAGAGGATGACATATATCTTTTTTCAAAGATTTATCTTAAATAAATAAAAAGAAATAAAACTATAACTGAATAGAGACTTCAAGATCTTGAAGGAAAAGCCCAAATTAATGATAAACATACTACATGTAAATAAATAATCATGCATAGGAAAAATCCTAAAATAATAATAATTTAGCAGAAAATTCAAATTTTATTACAAGATTTCAATACAAAAACGTTGCTAGGGAGTTGAGTAACCTTCTGACATTTACTACTATGTGGGATTTGAGAAATACAATTAGTTATCAGCAATCAATTTGTTGACTCTATTGTCCCCAGATAGCATTTGCTACTAGTGGGAAAATACTGCTTACGCTTGAAGTACTATTGCACACTTCATAACCTGCTAATTAGCACTTAATTTTCCCTTTGCTTGGGGAATAATGATTATTGCTTTCACCTAATACAACAAGGGCTACCTTTAACAATCAATTTTTAAAAATTAGCTAATGAACCATAGACAATACCCATCCCCCAATGAGTGCCTTACACATCCCATCAGGACAAAACCACTCCAATTTTTCAAGCTCTGCTAACAGATAGTTAACTTTAATGCTAACATAAATGCAGAATAGTCGCTTTGATCATTTTAGGAAAAATAAACCTCTGAACATTTTGACTTTTGGTATGAAAATTTCGATCATAAGCTTTAAACTTGAAAACTAAATGATTAGGGTGTCATTTTAAAATATTTAACACGAGTGGGCAAGGAGCCATTAATTCCTGTCCCACAGAGGTTAGAGAGGCAAAGCACAAACAACCTAAGCCACTGCCTCTCACTCTTAACGTTGTTTTTTAAATCTGTAGAGGCATTTGGTAACATGTGACTTTGGTAATGCAAGTAATTATAAGAGGTGAAAGCTGACTTCTAAAAGTTGTCTATGCTTTTCAGTGGCAGATTCTAACCTGGAGACAAAATTTTCTATTGAAAGATATTTTTTAATGTTCAATGTTATTTTATTTTTACTGAATCACATAAATCTCATAATGGAATAGATGAATAAAGTAAGTTCTCTAACTTGGAATAGAGTATATAATTAAGAAAACCATATACACCTAAAAAAAACCACTTCTCTATTTTCTAAGCCTCAAAACATGCTGTATCTTCAAATAAGTGAGTTTGAAGTGCAAATTTATGAAATCTGAATTGTAATTCTGAGGATGATGAAAGCATCAAAATCTAGATATTCCAGGTGATAACAAGGAGTTTACAATGTACATATAACTTGTGGTCGTATGTATATTACCATATATTAATCACACACGGGGACGGAAAGCCAAATACATGAATATGCAGTCAAGAAAGTGAAGTCAAGACACTTTTTATAGCAATTGGAGTATGAAAGATATTATTATCCAAATTTCCAAATTCTTAATTCTAATTGGATTTAATAAAAAAATACGACAAACTTTAAAAACATGTGAGCCAAAATAATTTAGACAAGTGAAACAGCAAAATGATTGCCAAAAAAAAATAGAAAAATTCACACCAAAGTTTTAAGACATATAAACTTAAAAAAAAAGACAAGGGAATGTAAATCTTGACTAAGTGACCTGATCAAATAATTCCCAAATTTTATTTGTGGTTTATGGTAAACCAATGAAAGAGTCAAAGAAGTCACACATTTGACAAAAACGAATGGAAAAGCCTGAGATCTAATGCTTTTTATATAAGTAAAAATATAAGAAAACAAAAATAGGGTTAAATCAGATATGAAGTAGTTTAATAAAGTAAAAACCAGGCAACTTAGCAATTGTACAGGGGGAAATTTTAAGGAGTAAGTTTTCGAAGTACTGCATGGGGAGATCTATGCCTAAATCCCATTAGTAATAATGTGTTCCTCTGATCTCGGTGATATTCACTTTTAAGTGATGCCATAACTATTGTAACAATCCTGCATTTATGACAACATTCATCTACTCAGTCCCTGAAGACAGTGAACTTTAAAGTAGTTATTCTTTCTTTTGCACTTACTAACAATATATTTAGTTTTATAGGCACTAGTCACAGATCGACCCTTTTTTATGTCTCACTGTGGTGTGTAATTTTTTTTTAATAACTGTATGTTTAAAATAATTAGTACTGCTGGATATAATCACTAATTTCCTAAAACTGCAAAAGGCAACTTAATATTTCTGCATAGCAGCTGTAATACACAATATTGCACAGAACTAAATTATTACAAACAGTGCCAGCAGTTTTCTATACACAGTACTTAAGATAATTATAAAAAATCATCTTCATTACTGCTTGCTAGCATTTTTTTTAACAGTTTAATTTGGATAGGTTACAAAATACATTCAAATCACACAGATATAATTACTGTAAACCCAAGAAGCTATAAAATGTTCCCAACCAAATCCCTTTGACCCTGTTAATGTCTGTTCCTTGTTAATCTAAGGCAAACATTGTTCGTAGTGTGCATTTGTTATAGAATATAAAAAAAAGAAGGGGGGCCCTAGGAAATCCCTTAACAGTTGTTATTGATTCCAGCATTTACCGACTGAGAGTTAAGTGCTGTTTACAAAACAGAACAGATGCAGATGCTGACAAAAAGGTAAACAATTGTTGCGTGGCTTCCTGCCAGATTGTGAACCGATATATTAAACTCCAAGTGAAGCACATTTCCCCTATGGATTGCACTTATTGCCACTTCATTTCCTATGTGCTCCATCTCTCTCTTGCCGTGCCTGGCACTAAGCTATTTCCAGTTCTTTGCTGACCCCTGAGGCCTGGTGCTACCACACACAGCCATTAGAGAAGGGAATTGCATGTGTCTGACACGGCCTGAAACCAATTATTTGATATTTTCTTCAGAATGATGCCTAACTCTGTTGGGAATGAGCAATCATGAAATAATTTACCTCCTGATTTAATTTTTTCCTGCACAAATTAGTTGTAGACTGAGCTGGCTATACACAGACAGATGCCTGTGACATGGCTGTCTTATCAAGATGATACTTGAAATGAAGCAGGGGGGTCTGAATTGAATAGGTTGGGGAATCCTGCTTTAAAGAGGCATTGACAAGTTTATCAGATATACTGATCACATGTACTCTCTGTTGATTGAAAATGACAGAACCTTAAAGAACTATCAGGATAGCAGAGAAAACCACAAGGATGCAAACCTTATCAGGGTATTTCATGTTTTTAAACATCTGTCCAATTTCTGGTTTCCTTTTTGTGTCCCAGAACCCTTGACACATGATCAAAATCTGACAAAACAAAACGAAACGAAACAAAAAACTCACTTTGGTTCATGACTGAGTGATCTTAACCAAATTTAGTATTCATTGATTCTCTTTTTAGATATACCCATAATGTCAAGAAAGTATGCATTTTTCTGTAACTCAAATCCCTACAAGTGCCTTTCACGAAAATAGAAAGGACGTGTGCTTTACATTTTGTTGTCAGTATGTCACAGAAACAAGGCCAAACATGAGATGATCACTTCTCAATAAAGATGGAAAGCTTGTATAAATTAACATAGGTTTAATCTGAATAATGAGATATTAAGGCCAACTGCTCCAGCTCAATAAAGACAACACAAGTCTCTTTATAGAGGAACTCACTGACCATTAAGCTTTAACCAAATCTGTGCAGTAATAGCTTGTCTATAAAGTCAGGCAAAGATTTTTCTCACTTTTACATACTGATCCCACATTAGACCTTGGCCATTAAATCTTAAAGGGACTGTGATTGCTGCATGCTTCTATTTCTCTTCAGGGTCCAGGCTTTACTAACTGGATCACATACCAGTAGCCGTGAACTTTATGGCTTTTGTAACCATGACTAAGAAAAATTATAAGAAAAATGTCCATTAAAAGTATACCCACTTCAGGGGCGCCTGGGTGCCTCACTTGGTTAAGCGTCTTCCTTCAGCTCAGGTCATGATCCCGGGGGCCTGGGATCAAGTCCCACATCAGGCTCCCTGCTCAGGGGTTAGTCTGCTTCTTCCTCTCGCTCTCCCTCTCCCCTCCCCCCACTCGTGTGTGCTTTCTCTCTCCCTCTCTCAAATAAATAAAATATTCAAAAAAAAAAAAAAAAGCATATCCTTATCCTCTTCAAATAGCTGAAGGATCACTGTTTTATTATGCTACAAAAAGTACATTAACTACGATGATCAGAAGTGATTTCAGCACAGTTCGGAAAAAAAGATAAAGGCGCTACAAAACAACTTTACGATATAACTTTCTCTGACAATGATCATTACAAAATGTAGAGGCAATTTCTCTTTTCGGGATAGACTATTTTGCAAACCTGGGTATCCACTCCAATAATTACTACAAGAATTAATACTGGGTGCCTTTTGCTAATGGAAATGCTAATTCTGAGTTTTAAACTTAATTTCTACCTTGGAGGGCAAACAATATAATGCCAGTTACTCTGAAATCAATTCAGAATGATCATGTTATAGAGATCTAAAATATAAAAACTTCAAACTTCAATGGGTCAGAAAAATTTAGTCTTTTATATTTCACTGGCATCATAATTTCAAAGGCAAAGAGTATTGGGGCGCCTGGCTGGCTCAGTCAGTTGAGCATGCAACGCTTGATTGGGGTTGTAAGTTTGAGCTCCACATTGGATGTAGAGATTACTCCAAAAAACAAAATCTTTAAAATGAACCAACCAACCAACCAACCAACCAACCAACCAACCAACCAATCAACCAATCTTCTTACCTTTAAAACAAAAAACAAAAAACACACATACACAAAGGCCAAGATTATCATCTCTCACTAGCACTTATCTGTTAATTTGGTACTTCCTACTGTTCTATCATGGAAGAGATATCAATCAGTAATAGGGTAAACTACACTTTTCTAAATAATAGATAAAGGTTTTTACTCAAGGTTAAAAAGAATTACAAAAACAAACACTGATAGATTTTGCTTTTGAGGCAATACACTGTACTTCATTTTAAATAACTTTTCATTTCCTTATATGAACAATTTTAGATCTCCGATATATACCCAATCATCAAAGTTCTTATGAATGCTTTGGTAATAGTAGAAGCAAATTAAAAATACATGTATAAACAAAGAAGCAAATTCAATTTTAAAAATGACAGAGGCAAAACAATTTCTGACTGGAAATGCACTAGGACTTTAAACATTTTACCAAAAGCTAAGGATTGTTTTTTCATTTCCACAATGTGGGATTAACTGGTCTAACTCTCAAAGCTACTCCTAGCAGTTTCTCCTGTATAAATCCCTACATAGAGATCAGCCCATACTCGGAAAATGCTACTTCAGACAAAGAATTTTAACAGTCCCAGGTGTAAAAGACAGATTTCCCCTGAGTTCAAAAAAATAGGTGGAGATGTTAAAATAACAACTCCTTTGAGGCAGAAGACAGTTTTATACCAGACATCTGACTTCACAGATGTGACACGGATGGCCAAAGATTTTCATACATGCATGTATAAATAACGACAATGAAAATGTTGTATCATAAATGAACATTTTCCAAGTTGATTTTCATTATAAGGAACGTTATAATAAAAGAACAACTACTAACATTTTCAGTTGTTGAAGTGATTACATCTTAAAGGAATCTTACCAATGTTTGTACGCTTATTAAGATTTACTTCTTGAACATTTAGGAAAAAAATGTGTTGGGTACTCATGACTATTAATAGTGTAATAACCAGAAGCCACCTGTTAGATTTTCTGAGAACCTGAGAAAGAAATATGTTAATGAAACAATATTCAATATTATATAGTCCACTGGAAAATGATCATCTGTTAAACAAAATTTAGGGATTTATGACTTATAAATGTGCAATTCCACAAATGCTTTCATATAAAACAACACAACTAAACATCCACATTTACTATTATGTTCGTAAGACAAGACAGAGTAACAAATAATTTTAGCAGGGTAAACCAGAAGCCACAAAAGTTTTAGGAAGATTGCAAAATGATTTAGCAACTCACTTTCTATAGAATATGAATTTCTGGCTTGCCACAACCTCATGTATATTACTTTTACATTACTTCAATTTCTTTGCTCAATATAAAATTGTTACAAATAAATTTGTTCACTTTTAGAATAATTTTATTCTAAACTTTGCAATGATTTATTTCAATTATTTTCATCTTGTTCTAAATAAGTTACTTACATTTTTAATTAGAAAATTTTTTTTCCAAGTAAAAAAAATGAGCGTTAAATTTAATCTCAGTATTTTAATCTTTGTTTTTTCTTTCTCAGTTTTTAAAATGTTAGTGAATGGTTCATAAGGCATATAAATCTCAAACTGGCCTATGACTGTTCATGAGAAACCAATGAATCATTTCATCTATCATCCTTAGTATTTGAATGCCATAATTAGAGGATGTAGCAAGTGAAATATTCTTTCCACTCTTTGGAAAAACACACGGGTGTTCTATGGAGGGAGGGAGTCAATAAGTGAATGCCATTCAGCAGTTGCTAATTGTTGCTGTATGAAAGCAAAATTACTGAAACTAAATCCATCCACTTTCTCTCTTATGGAATCTACTTTCCATCTCTGTGGCCCTACTCTCTTTAGAACAAAGACTCAGAGGTCTTAGAACATTTAATGGTGAGTAATGGGTCATAAAAATAGAGTCCATGCAGCAGAAAACATGGTTAAGGTAAATAAAGATAAGCACGCATATGCATGATACCACACATCTGCCCAAGCACATAACAAACACCCTTCTCTCATATACCTACACATTCATTTTTCTTAGCTTTTAATCAAATAAATAATTTTCACAGATGATACAACCTTTAGTAGGAAGAACTTAAAATAAAAACACCATCAATTCCTCAGGAAAGAAACATCCTGGTGTCAGGCTTTTCATTTATTTTCTTATGAGGCATTGAGATACGATGGGAAGATTCTTCTAATCTTAGTTCTGTCTCAAAATTGATTTGCTAACCAGCCAAAATGATTTAGATTTTCACCCAAAACATGAACTGAAAATACTGCACTAATTTCAGAGTAGGGATGTGGCAAAGATAAAAGAAAAAAAACAAAACTGCGGAAGCATCTTGCAAACATAATGTTGACTAATGGTACTGTTATTAATTAGTCTAAAAAGGGTCTCAAACCTGGTAATAACTGTTTCGACTATTTCTATAGCCTAGTTACTTTTAGCTTAACTTGGACAAAAAGCTTAAATGTAAGCAGCTTAATTGCATCTCTATGAATAAAATTAAGAGTCTCCTTCTAGACACATTTTTAAAAAATATTAAGTCAAAAATCAGTATTACTTTCCTTTTCATGTGTTATTATGTAAAGTCCTGGGTAATTTTTTCTTTCTAAATCTTTCCCAAAGAGAAAATCTAGTGAGGTAGCTTTGTACTTTACTACTTTGCTCCTTCCAAAATTCAAGCTTGTTTAATTTTACATGTAGAGAAATAAATATATGTGTTGCAATTCCACAAAGTTCAGAACAGAAATCAGAATTGTGGTTAAAATGGGAATTACTCTTCAAATTACATGTAAAAGGATTATTTATCTAACAAGGGAATTTATTTAGCAAAAGACAGAAATTACAGTAGTGAAAAGAGAGTGAGTTTAGTCATGATTCAGAAATGGACTTGAATACTAGCTGCAGTACTTCCTAGAGTGGGACTTTGGGCAAGCTACTTAACTTGTCCAAACTCCATTTCTTTATCTGTAAAATAGGGATAGTAACTAAATTTTCAGAGAGGTTGTATAAATGGTATACTAGTATATAAAGTACTTAGCACAGTACATGATAAACTAGAAGCACTTATAACTGACTTTATTTGTAAACAGATAACACGGAGAAGTGAAAATGATCATTGGGGAAATACCAATGAAAATTAATGTTGAATTCATGGTCTGAGTAGCACCCTTTGCAAAGTATATACTTTATTCAAGTATTTCCTGCAAAATAGATCCTGAGTGATATGTGCCTTATCAAAATACAAGAATTAGAATGGCTGAGGATGACTTTAAAACACACAAAACACCACCTTAAATGGCTTGAAGAATTTGCCCTGTTCTGCCTCTTACATAAAGGATGAAATAAAAATGAAATAGTTCTAGTTTTTACCCTCACCTTAATGGATCACCTTGTATACTTCTACTAGGTAGAGATGAACAGTACAGAAAGAAATTAAATTCAATGGAGAGAGAATGCCCTCCTGGCTCAGAAAAAGGGAAGATAAGCCCTTTCTCTCAGCTGATGGCATGGTTGCCCTAGCATATTCTAGAAGCCTCAAGAAGGGACTGAAAATGCCATGTAACAGAACTGGCTGCAGGAAAGGCTTTAGGATCAGTGATACCAAAACTCAAATCATCACTTTTGACATTCTTTACATGTGAAAAAAAATACTAAAATTATTTACAAAAGTTTAAAATGTGTAATTGTTTCGGGGCGCCTGGGTGGCTCAGTCGTTAAGCGTCTGCCTTCAGCTCAGGTCGTGATCCCAGCATTCTGGGATCGAGTCCCACATGAGGCTCCTCTGCTAGGAGCCTGCTTCTTCCTCTCCCACTCCCCCTCCTTGTGTTCCCTCTCTCGCTGGCTGTCTCTCTCTGTCAAATAAATAAATAAAATCTTAAAAAAATAAATAAATAAAAATAAAATAAAATGTGTAATTGTTTCATTATAGTATGGCTCATCAAATTTTTACCCAGACTTTTAGGACAAGATCATTCTTCTATGCTTTCTAGGCTTAATTCTGAGGCTTTCATTTTGTACTTATACAGCGATTTGTACAGAAACAGAGAGGTTTTTAGAGAAAAAGTATTGTCCATGCCTACTGTCTACAGCCTTGCAGAAATGAGCTGGTTCTTCCCCAGAAAAAAAAAAAAAAAAAAAAAAAAAACGCAAGTCATTATTAAATCCCTGCCTTGTCTGCTTTAAATACATGCCAGAGAAAAGGCATATGGATTTCTTCGTAATCGACAGTACAGAATAATAATTGCATTTCCAGTTCTTGCCTGTGATCTTAATTTTCAATTATCTGACTAAAAATGTCCTTGCAACAAATAATTAAATAAAAATAGAAACTAAAAATAAAACAAAATAAAAACACTTGGTTGTGGGACCAAGGGGGAAACCCCCAAAATAATTACTAGGAATAGCTTCAGATGTTAGCTGGAAGAAGAGACTCTACTTCCTGTTTTTGTTTAACCACCTACTCCCCTCTTCACCAATCCATCCAGACAAAAAAATAAAAACCACAGGAGGTGGGCAGTTTTCATATATTTTCAAGTTTCACTTGGGGAAGAAAAATCATATAGATAAATATCTAAAAGAAGTTTTTGTATCTGGTTTTGTGGCGAACAAAACCACACCTTTCGCCAGTTAACACATCTGTACTGTCAGCAGGGACATAAATGTGGCAGCTTCCAGTGACAAATTGTAGGTAAAAAATCTGGGTGTGGAATGATTTCCACGACACACAGTCAAAGAAAATGTAGAGCTTAGATACCACCTAATATAACCCTTAAATTTTATCTATTACAACAATTTGGAAAGGTGAAATAACTTACCTAAGGTCACAATACAAGGGGGCAGGAGATGCAAGCCCAGGATCCTTGACTCCCAGTAAGTGCCCTTTTCACCTTCTGAGAGCCCAGTGCATGGTAAATAAGGAATGCACCAGTATTTCATTAAAAAATGGCAATCATGATAAAGCAGCGGGGGAAAAAACTGAGCAACAATATCATTTTCTAGAATTTAACAATGCTACAAAACCTGAAACTACATTATTATTTTAAAGGAACTTGTAATAACTGAGTAAAGGTATTACTTTCTCTAATGAATTGTTTTTCCCCGTTACTGTTTTGTGTTATTTGAAATTTCAGCTTCTACTAGTGTGGGGTTAGAAGGCATAACTGTCATCAGAGATTTAACAAGGCTCTTCACTTCTGTCTCAGGAGCACATGACAGGGTGAAAAGATGCAGTGTCCTTCTAGAAGGCTTGGAATCTTCTCTAATAATACTCATACAAATGCTTCCTTTTTGTAAACATTTTACATGCTGACCTCAAGATACTTCATCTTTCCTGAGTGACCCTCATCACTCAACTAATCAGAGCTGCTGGAGGAGCAGGAGAGAAACTGGGGTGACTTTAAGACTGGCCTACTTTCCAATTGTGATCTGAGCCTCCCTAGTCAAGAATTCTACCTTTATTTTGGTTTCAAGGTCCTCTTTACTCTGAAGGATCCTTTCATCTCTCGAAGGATTCTGTTTTCCCCACTCTCTATCTTCCTTAAACAAAACAGCAAGGGACTGTGAATGGGAAGTGGCTTTAGATGCCACTTAGTTTCAACCCACACCCACTGTAGATCTGTAGGAACCTTCCGAATATTCAAATTCAAATTCTTTCCTTTTCAAGCTAACAATAACCTCAAAAAAAAATCAGAGTAAGATGTACAGGGATCAGGAAATTCATCCTATGAATAAAATCTCCTAACGCATCATTTCATAATAAAGTACAGAGGATTGATATGCCTGAAATTTGTTACACATAAACAAATCCTCTTTTTTAAATATTGAGAAAAAAATGGCAATAACTTTCCTTAAATCTAAAGAAAATACAACTTTAAAAAGTAAAAGTAATTTAATCAATTAACCACTCCAAATGTAGATATAAAAAATGTTTCAATACAAGGAGGGCACTATTTTGAAATGTGGATGACACCGTACATGTGTAAATATGGATCTGACCTCCCAGATAATGAGCTATCAGGTTATAATCAAAATACTAAAGGTGGATTTCTAGCTTTATGAAAGTTGTTTATTTTGACTTTAAATAAAAATTTAAAGCCTTATAAGTTAAATGAAAGAATACTATTATAGCATAAATTGTTATAAAATAATTGGTAATTTTCTCCAAAAATTATTAGAGAAAACTATGAGGACACAGATGAACAAAATCAGAATTACTGAGGAAACCTTGGTTCTTAAGTCATTTTTGAAACTTTGTAAAAGAGTATCTCAATGAATAATATGGTTCTTTTCCAGGATAGATCACCAAAGATGCTATATTTATATTGACATTATTTCTTCATTCTCTTCAAATTGCAAAACATACAAGCTATATACTTCTTTTTAAATTTTTTCAAAATTTTACTTATTTATTTGACAGAGGGAGAGAGAGGGCAAGCAGGGGAGCAGCACAGGGAGAAGGAGAACCCTGCTGAGCAGGGAGCCTGAGGCGGGGCTTGATCCCAGGACCCCACAATCATGACCCAAGCAGAAGGCAGACACTTAAGACTGAGGCACCCAGGAGCCCCACGCTATATACTTCTAAATGTATTATAATACTAAAACAGCACAAGGTCTCAAAAAAATTAATTTTGAGAAAAATGGCAATAACTTTCCTTAAATCCAAAGAAAATACAACTTCAAAAAGTAAAAGTAATTTTGATCAATTAACCACTCCAAATATAGATATAAAAAAATGTTTCACTATAAGGAGGGCACTTAAAATTAAATTAAATTAAAATTACAAAATCATAGGAATATCAAGGAGAAAAAAAGGTTACCATACAATGCCAAGATGCAGAATTCAAGTCAAGGGATTAATTTCTATAAAATACATTAAGTGTCTGCCTGGCACTTTATCTTTGGAAAACGGTTACAGAGATTGTCACCATATTTTAAATACATGTACCAGAGAGCTTGAATCAAGACGCAGCTGCATGGTTGCAGGTGGAACTCACTCTGGGGTGCTCAGGTGAACACCACACCACCAGAAAGGCCAGCTGGTAAAATCAAATTAAATAGCATAAAAACTGCCTCTAGTCAGATTCTAAGTTAATAAGCACAAGCAAATCATGAGTCAGTTATGAATCACTGTTAATTAAAAAAGAAAAGCAAAAGCTTTGAGTGTAGAACACAGGAATGTTAAAATCAAAAAGAAAATATGAAAGTGCATGGTAAATTATTTTTATGCTAATTGCCATAGTGCCTTGCACAGTTTTTGCCATGGAATGTAACAGCATACCAAAATAATATACCAAGTAAGTGCAAACAACTAAATTCCCTTTCTGTGGATTATTAGAAAATAATTGTGTGGCCTTGGAAAATGTTTACAAGTCTCAGTTTTCTCACATTTAAAATATGAATAATTAGGTTCAAATATTAAATTAATTCACATATGTAAAACCTCATACATAATAAAAAGCTGTAATTATTTTTGATACTCAAGTAATGTTCTCTCTCTATATATAACTATATTACAAATACAGATATAAATATACATAGGTTTGTATGTAGGTATAAATAGATAATTTATAGATCATTCAGGGGAAAAAAACAACCAATCCTTAATCTACCTAGAAAAATCAAAGGCAATTAAGGATTCAGTAGGTCCAAATTGCCTTAGCTCATCAAGTATGTAGTAGTATATGCATAAACAGATAGGACATCAGTTTGTTAATTAGTTCATTAAGAACTGAAGAGAAGGAGCACTCCCAAACACAGCTAACAAGGCCAAACATTACACAGACACTAAAGCCAGATTAAGAACACTACACGAAAATAAAATTACAGGCCAGTATTCCTGATGAATATCGATGTAAAAATTCTAAACAAAATATTAGCAAACCGAATTCAACACAATATTAAAAGGATCATACACTATGATAAGTGGGATCTATCTCTAGTATGCAAGGATGGTTTAACATATGCAATCAACATGATACACCACATTAATAAAAGATAAAAATCATATTATCATCTCCATAGATACAGAAAAGGCATTTGACAAACTACAACATCCTTTCATGATTAAAAACTTGCAGCAAATTTGGTATAGAGGGAACATACCTCAACATAGAAAAGACCATTTATGACAAGCCCACAGCTATCATCACACTCAAAGGTAAAAGGTTGAAACATTTTCCTCTAAGATCAGTAATAAGATAAGAATGCCCATTCTGACCACTCATATCAACATAATACTAGAAGTCCTAGCCAGGACAATCAGGCAAGAAAAAGAAATAAAAGGCATTCAAATCAGAAAAAAAAAAAAAAAAAAAAAAAAAAAAAAAAAGGAGTGAAATTGTCTTTGTTTGCAGATGATATGATCTTATACAGAAAATTCTAAAGACTCCATTAAAAAATTGTTATAATTAATCAATGAACTCAGTAGTTTCGAGATATAAAATCAACATACAGAAAGCAGTTCCATTTCTATATACTAACAATGAAATAGCTGAAAAGGAAATAAAACAATCCCATTCAGAACAGCACCAAAAACAATAAAATATTGAGCAATACATTAACCAACTAAATTAAAGATCTGTATACTGAAAGATATAAGACTTTGAAGAAAGAAAAGGGAGAAGATACAAATAAACAGGAAAATATTGGATGTTCATGATTGAAAGAAAACTGTTAAGAATCCATTCTACCCAAAGCCATCTATAGATTCAATGCAATCTCTATGAGAGTTTCAATGCAGGGGTGCCTGGCTGCTCAATCAGTGGAGTATGCAAACCTTGATCTTGGGCTTATGAGTTCAAGCCCCATAATGGGTGTAGAGATGACTTAAAAAAATAAAATTAAAAATAAATTTCAATGTGGTTTTCACAGAAATAGAAAAAATAATCCTAAAGTTTGTATGGAACTACAAAGACCTCAAATAGCCAAAGCAATCCTGGGAAAGAAGAACAAAGCCAGAGGCATTACACTTCCTGATTTCAAGCTATACTGCAAGCCTATAAATCAAAACAGTATGCACAAAAACAGACACATAGACCAAGGAACGGAATAGAGAAATCAGAAATAAACCCTCACGTATATGGTCAACTACTATTTGACAAGGGAACCAAGAACACTCAATGGGGAAAGGATTAAATAAATGGTGCTGGGAAAACTGAATAATCACATGCAGAAGAATTCAATTGAACCCTATCTTAGAACACTCTTCAAAATTAACTCCAAAATGGATTAAAGACTTAAATATAAGTTCTGAAACTGTAAAACCCCTAGAAGAAAGCATTGACACTGGTCTTGGCAATGATTTTTTAGATGTGATACCAGAAGCACAAGCAACAAAAGCAAAAATTACATGGGACTACACCCAACTAAAAAGCTTCTCCACAGCACAAGAAATAATCAACAAAATGAAAAGGCAACCTACGATAGGGAGAAAATATTTGCAAACTATATATCTAATAGTGAATTAGTATCCAAAATATATAAAGAACTCCTACAACTCAATAACAACAACAACAACAACAACAAAATTTAAAAATGGCCAGCAAGGGGTGCCTGGGTGGCAGAGTTGGTTAGGCATCTGACTCTTGGTTTCGTTCAGTTCAGGTTGTGATCTCAGGCTTGTGGGATCGAGCCCCATGTTGGGATCCATGCTCAGCGCAGAGTCTGTTTGTGACTCTCTCTCCCTCTGCCCCTCTCCCCACCCACACTCAGCCACTCACTAATAAATAAATAAATCTTTAAAAACGTCCAGCAGACCTGGATAGACATTTTTCCAAAGAAGATATATAAATGGCCAAAAGCTAAATGAAAAGATGACAAACATCAGTAATCATCAGAAAATTCAAATCAAAACTGCAATGACATATCACCCCACAACTACAAAATGGTGATCAGCAAAAAGATAAGGCATAACAAGTATTGGTGAGAATATAAAGAAACAGGAACCCGTGTTCACTATTGGTGGGAACGTAAATTGGTACAACCAATGTGAAATATAGTATGGAGGTTCTACAAAAAACAAAAAAACAGAACTACCATCAGCAATCTCACTTCTGGGTATATATCCAGAGGAAATGAAAACAGGATATCGAAGAGATACCTGTGCTCCCATGTTTACTGCATCATTAATCACAATAGTCAAGATACAGAAACAATCCAAGTGTCCATCTATGGATAAATGGATAAAGAAGATGTGATATACATACATACATATATATATATATATATATATATATATATATATATATATATATATATCACATTTCATATACATATGCTGGGATATTATTCAGCCATGAGAAAGAAGGAAATCCTACACTTTGCAACAATATGGATGGATCTTGAAAGTATTAATTATGCTAAGTGAAATAAGTCAGAGAAAAGACAAACACTTTACAATAACACATGTGAAATCTAAAAAAAACATTAATTCATAGAAACAAAGTATTATGGTGGTTACCAGGGGATGGGGGAAGGGGGAAGGGGAAAGATATTGATCAAAGGGTACAAATTTCTAGTTAATCATTTCTAAGGATCCAATGTGAATATACTTAACAATAGTGTATTATACACTTGAAAGTTGTTAAGAGAGTAAATCTTAAATGTTTGCACCACAGGAAAGTAATGGTAATTATGTGACATAATGGAAATATTAACTAATGCTATGGTGGTAATTTTATAAAAACATATGTGTATCCAATCAACACATCGTATTTTTAAATTTACACCGTTATATGTCAGTTATAGCTCAATAAAGCTGGAAGAAAAAAGACTAGTATACATACACCAACTGCTAAAGATACATCAGATTACAAAACAGGAATCATAAGCAGGAAACTTTCAAATTGGTGTTACATAGTCATCAGATGAGAAGAGGGTGGGATAATTTCAAAACAAGTAAAACAATGACTACACGAAAGTAGAAATAGCAATACAGAGGCTTCAGAGCCGTGTTTTTAATAGAATGAGCTATTTCTATCCTATTCCTTCAGGCAGCAGAGCACAGTGATAGAGTAGAAGATCTGCAGTCAGACAAACCTCAGTTTGAATCCTGGCTTCACTCTATAACCTTGACCAAATTCCTTACTATCTCTATGCCTCAGTTTCTTCACTGTATAATAGAGTTAATAAATAATGGCACCTACCTTGTTGGTTAGAAGGATTACATGAAATAATGCACATCAACGTTTGGCGCAATCAATGTTAGCTATTGTTACCTAATGAAAATCGTTTCTAGTTTCAGGCAAAATATTGGAAGACTTGGTAAGCATAAAAACATAGATATATACTAAAAATAATGTACAACCCATTCAATGTAGATTTTATTATAATAGGAATATAAATTATTATAATTGCATTAATATTTGTTATTAATACCTATTATATTATTTCATTCATCTCAAACTGTATTTCTTTAATAAATAAAATTTGGTCCCTGGGTCAAATATTAGTGGAAAATACAGTTGACCCATTAAGATTAGTTTAGCAGTTCTTGAAAACATTAGCAGGAGTTACTCATTTAATTTTCTTTCCCTTACTGTGTCTAGCTCAGAAGCTTAAAAATGGTAGCTGCTAAATGCCTTGCTTACGGTAGGTGCTCAATAAAGCTGAACTGAATTGATTTTCTGGTAGCCCGCTTGAAAAGTGCTGTTTGAAATTTCTTTTACAAGTGACAAAGCACTTTTTTCTACACCTTAAGACAAGGACCTTAAATTCACTGGTCTTGGAGACATAAAGACCTACATATAAATCCTGACTCTGTACAATATGACCCAGAGCAAGTTAATGTTTCGAAGCTTCTTTCTTTGTTTTTGAAATTAGGATAATAAGAAAAAGAATGTATATGGCACAGTGCCTGGCATATGGAAAGCATTCATTTAACAAGTGATTCATACCAACAGTTAGATAAATGAGCTTGAGAAAGATCAGTGCACCTAGACTTGCAGAAAATGTTTCAAATTTTGGTGTTAAAGCCTACACACATAGTTTTCTCTCACGAATGAGAAAACACCTCAATATCAGCCCTAAAGACTCCATAGCAACTTACACATATTTTCAACCATATGGATCTTTTCTTCTGTTATAAACTATATTTAGCACTATAAAACTTTCATGTTGAAAACACTTTACAAGAAAGCAGGAATTCTTTTAGAGAATATAAAAATTTTTAGAAAATAAGTACACTCACAAAATGCATTTAAAATTTATGTAACAATTAAAATGAAAATCTATTTGCTTTGAGCAAAACTGTAATGTTCCTAAATTAACTGACTTTGTATTCTGCCATAACCTAAACTTGGCTGACACATGTCTGTTCTGTGATGTGATACCGCTTCCAGAGGAAAATAAAAAATATAAGAGAAAATAATAAACTATTTGAAAATTCATATATCGCAGTATTTTGGTATTCTGGCATTTTATTAAGAAAGGTATGTAAAACTATAGTGAGCTCTGGAAATATTTATAAAGTGATCATAAATTCAAAGACAGCAATTCACCAAATGACAATTTTCAAAGACTTAAAAAATATAGCTTATACGCCTATTTAGAAATATACCTCAGAGTTTTTACATAAAATCATGACTGATAATTTTCAAAAATATTACTTTTTATCTTGATTTTTCTCCACTAGTAGGAAATTAAAATGGTAACAGGAAAAAGTTTATTATGTCACAATAGTTTCTTTCTTTTTTCTTTATCTTTTAAATAAAATTAGGAATTTTCAAATCACCTTTTCTTTGTGTATATTCTTATAGAAATAATACTAGAGAAGTTCCTCTAAAATCAGCTATAGTTAAAATGTTATGCCTCTGTGACCAATTTTAATATATAGTTACCATTTCATAATAGCTCTTTATTGGAACTGGCTGACCAAAAGAATACAATTCTAAACTTCCAATTTAGGTCATGCAAATTTCAACCAATTTTTACCAATTCTTTTTCCCTAATAATGTTTCAGCTTTGGAAGTTACAATTAATTAAAAATTATACCTTTCTGTTATATATATATATATATGAATATTGGTATATATATTCATATATACATACAGCTTCACCCAGTAATTTATGCAATAAAAAAACCCAAAACTCCTATTGGCAACATTTTTGGCTTACATTTTTCAGTATCTTTAATAATTCAAATAACAGGGGAAAAAAAGCACTTCTACTACTGTACTTACAGAAAAAGAAATGCATTAGAGAAATGTGTACTGCAAAATTTCATAACATTCATTTTTCTGATTTAGTTTCAAGTTTGCAGTTAAGTTTAACCAAAAAGAAAAACGTTAGAGACTTAAAGATATCAAAAGGCTTAAATTAAACCAAACAAATTTAAAAGCTCACTAACCCAAAGCATGCACTGCTCCTCTATGCCTGCTGGAGCTCTTGTTTGTTTTAATCACACGGACAGCACTTTCTTGAAACTGCAGCTCACAAAAATTTTCAAGAAATTTTGCCATTTCTTCTGTAACAGTATCCAGGTATGTTTCTTTAATGAATTTCACTGTTGAGGCTGGAGCTAAAATTTCATGTAGTGTGTTAAAATCCTCTTTTATCATGGAGTATAACTTAAGCATTGTACTTTGGAATCCATGAACCATGATGTCTAAATTTGATTCCCTGCTGTAAGAAGGAAAATCATTCTGCAAAAGTTTAGCCAACAGTTTATTTTGTATGCTTTGGTACTTGATTATAACTTCTGATTCTGGATAAAGAAACAAGAGTTGTTGTATGCACTGATTTTTCAACCAAATCTTGTGCTGTGAATTGCTTATTTCATTATGGCTTTGTAATTTGTTCACTAAGAAGCGTCGAAGATGTAGTCTTATATTATCCCATATAGACCTTACATCCATAGAGGAATAATCTTCGACAGAATGAAGAGAAGTCCTAGAGAGGAAATGGGGAGAGGCTCCACTTAGCAGTGATGGGAATGAAATGCTGCTTTGGCAGGAGAGGTCCCAAAGTAAATCCAGTATCATTTCTTCTTGATTTAGTTCACTCTTCAACAAATCTTGCTAATAAAAGTAAATTATAACATTAGAAATGGGATTAACTGTAAGGGTAATAGGAAAAACGATTTCTACAGTCACACAACTTCATAATAACTCACATCAACTTAGAATCAGTATTCGAATGCTCTTCAAGTTTTGTTATGCTTTGTTTTTACATTTGGAATGTAATCGATTCAGATATTTTAAAAGGTTAGTCTTATGATCCGTTAAATTTTGTAAACCCAGATGATATTCTATATTTTCAGTTAGCTTTCCAAACAAAATCTAGTTTTCAGGCCTCGTTGTTATCCATCCTCAATATAACCCGAGCTGCAGCTTAAAAATTCTAAATAAAAACGTACAGCAAAACATCATTTGAGATGTACTCCTCAGACAAAGTAAATTCAAGATCATGCCCCTAAGTAATTCCTGGTAGAAAATTTTCATGCCCGAATGAGTATATCTGTTCTTAGAGAACCCCAAATGAACATACAAAATAGAGACCTTAAATTCAGTATGTCCCCGAAGGTTACTAATAGCTGTCATCCCGAGAAATAAAACTTAATACATTTAAAGAGTTTAACTTTCATTTAAATTCCTTTTTGAGAGCCATGTTAAGAAAGATTTTACCTTGGAAACTAATCTGAGAATATTTCTGTTCTTTCCAAAAAGATAACTAAGTCAACATGGGAAAAAATGCTCTCAGAATCATTCCCCAAAAGATGATATGAAATTATTCCTTTATTCTTTCCATGCTGACAGAAAACAATGGTAGGTATAATTATGAATAGTAAGGGACAAAAAGTTACTTTCTTTTTGCACTTTGTATTACATGCACATATTCTCCTTACATGCTGACTTTCCTGATTATGTCTTTTTCAGCTAATACTGAAATTAGTTCATATTCTCTGAGTAACAACAAGCTGATTGTAAGAAAACTGGAAGCAAAATTCAAGTGGCATAAAATCAGGCTGGCTTTGAAATTTCTTACTGACAAAGATACCAGAGGTATTATCTGTGATTCAGAATTATAAACAACTCCTAGGCAAATTCCAGGAATTTGCTCTCAAGTCATTCTAAGCATTGTCATGTCCAATTTAATGTTCTATCTGTAATAAATAATATCCGATATCTATATAGTATTTTATTATATGAAAAGCACTTTCCTATCAAGTCTCTGGCTTATTCATAATAAAAACGCTGTTACATAGATATTTAAAAACCCAATTTACAGATAAGGACATTAACGTCCAACACGTTTAAGTTACCTTCCAAGTGTCACGTACAATAAAGCATGAAACCAAGAATGAAACCCTGGCTTCATTCTTCTCATCCATGTTCTTTCTACTAGACTCCAGAGAGCCAAAGTGCACGATCTTTCCGAAACTTCTCCCTCCCTCTCTCTCTCTCTCATCCCCTTCTATTTAGCTCTTTTGATACTTCTAGAAAAGAAATGTCCTTACATAGAATTCAGAACGCCAGCATTATGGTAAATTCTATGAAACAACCAAGTATATTAGTGTCTCTATCTTGGTTTTCTATTAATCAGTCTAAAACTGTAAATACTTGATCAAGGAACATTTAAAGAATAATAGGTTACAGGGGGCGCCTGGGTGGCACAGCGGTTAAGCGGTTAAGCGTCTGCCTTCGGCTCAGGGCGTGATCCCAGCATTCTGGGATCGAGCCCCGCATCAGGCTCCTCCGCTATGAGCCTGCTTCTTCCTCTCCCACTCCCCCTGCTTGTGTTCCCTCTCTCGCTGGCTGTCTCTATCTGTGTTAAATAAATAAATAAAATCTTTAAAAAAAAAAAAGAATAATAGGTTACAAAAGGTTTAAGACACATGTTTTAGTATGACTACTTAAATTTAAGAATAACTTCAGTACAACTACAAGAATGAGGACCTCTTTTTCTTATTTAAGTACTTAGATAATTAATAAATAAAAATTTTTCTATTAAAAAAAGAGGACTATGAAAAATGGCTGTTAAGATCGACACTTTCAGCATGTAAAAACTTGAAAATAAGGTCGTTTTAATCTGAATCTGTTTTAATAATGTGGTTCTTTCCTCAAAATAACACGATCAATTATGTAAGAAAACCTAGGTCTGGAACAACCCTATCAGTCTAATGAATTTGAGCAAAACTAAAGCGGCCTTTGCCCTGCAGTGAATAGAGAATGACTTATGTGTGACAGATTAAAAGATAATTAAAAGCTTTTGCTTTTAATTAAATGAGAAAGCATTATTACATCAATATTAATGAAATTCAATACACATGGCTCTTAATAGAAATTAAAGGAATAACTATATCCATATTTATTCTTCAGGGCTGCACCTTCAAGAGATAATGGGTGAGAGGATTTTCTTAAAAGAATAAGGCTTCAGGGCGCACAGTCTTCCCTTCTCTTTCTTTTATTACTTTGCAAACATTAAAGAGACATCTGCAATAATAACGATAGCCAAGAACTTTCCATCTGACTCTGTCATCCTCAGCCATCTACAACCTCAAGATATTTTCCACATCTGCCTTAGTCAATGTTTGATGTTTAGACAAAAACAGTGCCTTTTTTCCCCCTAAATTAAATTAAAACCATAGCTACAGACCTACTGCTTTCTAACAATTATGCCGGTTCTCTGGGAAACTGTTGTTGCAAGCTAGCTACCCCTTATAGATGCAGGTGTAAAAAGTAAGCATTCTCACTGAAGGCTATGAACACATTCCTCATGTAGAGAGTGGGCAGTATCAAAGAATGACCCATGTAATAATTCTCCATCAATTAATAGTGGTCTTGTAGAAATTACTGCCTTGATTGAAAAACACTGGGTATGCCTGCAGCTTGGGAAGGCAGGGAACGATAGACAAGGCTACTTAAAAGATACAATCAATGATGATTTTTCTTACACTTAATAAGCACAGAGAAAAGGAGTAGCTGTGAAGGACAGAAAACATAATAAATATGAACTTTTCTGATAGACAATGTGTGTGGTACATATCAATCAACACATTCTGGAATTATAATATTTAATCTCCATTTCTATAAAACTACATTTTATTGATACAACTCATTATAAAAGGTAAAAACAATAGCTCACTAAATCTCACTGGGGATATATAAACAAAATAAAAGCCTAACCCCCAGATACGGCAGGCTAGCGTGGTCACTAAAATAAATATTTACATACCGAAATCGAATGAATTGTATTCCTGTTCACCCACCCCACTTTGCCATAAAACAAAGACTATTATTATTATTTTTTTACCAGTGTTTTGAGGAATTTTATCAAATCTCCATGGGGAATGGACGGTGACTTGGGTGGATTATAATTATAGTTATCTAGCCACTCAAGACAGTCAGTTGTTGTTCGCAGCTGCACATCTGGACACTGTTTGTTAACTTCATACTGTATTTCTTTAATGCAATGTTCTATGCTATAAAAAAGAAAAGAAAAAATTATTTTGGTAGGATATAGGTAATGGTTCCATCTCATAACATTACAGGCCCTGAGATGTTTATATGTGCTACCTGGTTGCACACAATTTACAAAATTATTAAACATTTTTATGATATAAAAACAATAACAAAGAGACTACATATCTTCATTCATAATTGAAAATGGAATGTTCAGGTTTCCTGGCAGTTTCCTTTCAAATACAATGGAGGAAATATAAAATACCTAGCTACTCTGAGATGAATTAGAAATCATTCTGTGTTAAAACAAAAATCAAGCATGGATGCAATGAAATAATGGTCCTCTTGACAGGCAGTACATAGAAGGCAGAGATAAAATATTCTTAAAAAAATACTCTTGATGACTCATGATCATAAACATACATTGTCTACTAATAGGTGAATGACTATATAAATTATGGAAAACTTCAATCAATGGAACATTAGAATGTCACAAAGCAGTTACAAAAACCTTGAATTTTCAAAAATTGTAAAAGACAGATACACGCTGCATATACACTATTATGACAGCCAGTATCTTTTCTTGCTATAGAACTCCATTCCAAAAAGCAAAACCAAAAACGTACTAAACATTGCATATTTAAAAAAAAAAAGACTGGAAGGAAATGAAACAAAAGGTTAATAGCAATTATCTTTGGGTAGTGAAATTTGATGTTTTAAATTTTAATCTTCTATAATTTTCCAAATTTTTAGAAGGTATATAATACTCTTATCAAAAAATAAAATAAATAAGAACAGAAGAAAACTTGCCCAATTGAATCTTCTAACACATACCTGTTTTAAAAATTATATACAAAGTACCCTTAGTTCTGATACTAAATGGATATACTATGTTATTTTAATTTTCATATAAAAAATCTGTGGATTCATGATTATAAATCTTTGTGGGGTAAACTGGTGACCTTAAGCAGCCTGTCATCTGTGGAGCCACATGGATATGACATATTACTACCACCTGATGGCAGCATATCTAAACTGCAAGAAAGCTTATAAACAGGAAAATTCTTTTGAAGCTGAATGCCCTCATCCAAAATTGACAGCTACACATTTGTTCCTTAATTGTATTAAGAGGTATCTGTTGCTAAAAAGCTTACTAATGTTTTGAAAATATCATTGCTATTAATTATATATTCCATGTGACAGAATTATTTAAGCTTTGGAAACCAAGTTCTGATTATTTAAACTGATGTCATATGAATGACTCTTCAAAATTCATCAGGTGTGAGTTGCCCATAAAACATACACTGTAAACTTTAAGGAAGGCTTTTCAGGAGACTTCTGAGCATGAGTGAATTCAAACTGAATTACTTTGAAACAAATACATTCTGAGAATCAAAGAGCCTTTTCATGAAAACAAAGAACTTACAAGAAAAATAATACCTCCTTAGGTCACAGGCCACGCAATTTCCTGACGGTACAGTCTTATTCGGGAATACCAGTTCTAAGTCTGACTTGAGATTGGCATATATTTTTTTAACTTATGTAAGCACATCTATGGACTGAGAAACATGATACCCGAAGCATACACCTTGACTCTAGGGACCCTTTATCAAAGGTTTTTATTACAGCATCCTCATGTGGCTCATTCAATGAAACCTAATAGATTACAGCAATGTGAATTGGAAAGGCTCAGTGCTGAGTCTACCTAAATCTGTTTCAATCAGGACTCAGGTTTTAGGCTAATCTCTAACATCTGAATCTGGGTAGAGGCCAATAACTACAACTTATAAATAGGGCAAAGCCTTCAGAGGGCCAGATATTTTTAGTAATTTGTCCAAACACTGATAAAGGGACTGAGCAGTTGCATTTCAGACGACCTCCCTCACTGACACAAACTACGACAGTTGAGCTGGCTTTTGAAATCACAGGTTTTCGTCACAAAATTTAAAATGTCAGAACTCCTGATTTTGTTTATATTTGGCTAAATATCTTGTCATTCTACCATTCACCACCGTCTATACACCTTGCTCTAAAGAGCAATAGTTTGAAGTCTAGAGATTTATTGCCCGATTACTATACAAAGGTATTATTTTCAAAATTTAAGATGAAAGTTTGGTATGTAATCTGACAGTTTCTCTTTCTTAATTGAGGTCAAAATTGAGTTCAAAATTAATTTTCAACATCTAAAAGGGCACAGTAATCTTGGGTGGAAGGAGGTCTATGTAACTTTAGAGGTAGATGGTAGAAGATCCTAGTCTAGGTTTTCTGAAATAATCTGATACTTGTCTTTATTCTGGTTTAAGTGTCTTCTGATTAACTGTAAGATGCTTCAAATTTTCCTTAAAAGCAAGGTCAGTCATGAAAAATAACCAAGATAATTCAACAAATAGAAATCCAGTTAACACATTTATTCTTAGATCCCAAACATTGGGCTAAAAATGTCAACAGTCTAAAAACAGATGTAGAATCTCTTCCCTCAACAGTTGGAATTCTCAAATTTACACCATTAGTTGGCTTAACAAGAAGTTTCTAAAGCATCTTGTTAGCTTTATCCCCTGAAAACACCTAACATGTCTATCAACAGGAGAATTCTTAAATAGTTAATTCATTGAGTGGAATAGAGCCATGCAAATACAGGAGAAATACAGTTATCAACATGCAAGAATCTAACAAATATACCTGTTGAGGGGAAAAGGTACAAATGAATATACACAGTATGATACTATCCCTGTAATAGCTTGAAAATATGCACTACAACGGTACACATTGTTCAGGATTGCAAGCAGAGGCAGTAAAAGTGTAAGGAAATGTACTAGAATGATCAATGTCATGAAATCCAGGGTGGAGATGAAAGTGGGATGAGATTGGGGACAGGTACATAATGACCTTAGCAGTGCTGGTATTGTTTTATTCCTTAAACTGGTTGGTGGGTACATGAATGTTTATCATAATACACTTTACGCCTTTTCATGTCTCAACATTTCTTAATAAATTTGAACCCAATGTGCTTAATTATAATGACTCTGAATTATCTGAGTTAACGATGTGTGCAAGTAGATGCACTACTGACAGGCTGTGTGTAAATCAGTTTATAAAGACCATTTTTAAAATGCAATATGCACTATGCTTTTTTAAAAGGATATCTGCGGTGATTTTCTCATTCAACATTCACTCCTGGGTACCTTGAGTGTAAAAATGACTTATTGAATGAAGGCATGTTCGATAAACATTAACTGAATCCTGAATATATGGCAGGTACTATGATATATACTTGGGATCCAAATGTGAAGAAGACATGGTCCCATCCCTGAAGCAATTCTGTCTAATGAGAGACAGACCTGTAAATAAAAACCTACATTACATTAAGATTTGGTAAGAGCTGTGTACAGTGCTAAGGGAGTCCATAGGAGGGATCTGCTAAGGGATTTGCTAAATGTGCCTGTGGGAGATACAGAAAACTTGTACAAAAGGAGATTATATGCAAGGATATTGATGCTTTAAGAAAATTAATGGAATCACTGTACTTAGAATTCTCTGACATCTGAGTTGTGAGAATTTAGTGCTGATGATCTAATCTTACTGCCTTGTCACTTTAAAACTATATTTATTTGGATAATAAAAAATAGGAGTTTATTTTTATGGTCACAAGTATATTTATGCATGTATGTAGGTGTGTATATATACATTTCTCACATTCAAAAGGACTGAGATGTCCTATAGTTAAACAGACAGCATTAAATATGAACAGCACGAGAACCTATTGTTACCAGGCTGGTTGTAGCTGAAGGCAGGGAGAGGAACTGAGAAAAAGAGAAGAGAATATTTATGATATAAAATCTAGAAACTTTATTGTAAAAGTTCTTTCAAGCTTTAAACACAGTCTTTATTATTCCACCACAAAATAGTTCAAAGGAAAAAAAAATATGTTCCACTGTGAAAAATTACGAGAACTGTTTGATACAAAGGTTGTAGAAAACATCTATATATGTTCTCATGCAAAGTCAGAATTTCTATTTTTATTTTTAAAATCAGAGTAGAGGTGTCACAGTAGAGATTAAGAACTATTTCTACAGTATGGGAAATCTAAACATTAAGAAAAATTTTAATTTTCTATTTCTGATGCTCTTGTTTATACTGTTCACCCATAACATAAATTCAGTGTAAGGAAAAGGCTTTTGCAATCAACTATCACATGTTGAAAAGCACAAAGAAATAGTTGTACGATAAATAGTTTTCCAGTTTTTAGGTAAGCCCAGCTTATCTAACTAGATTGCTAAAATTCCTTGGAATTAACAGATAATAGGGAAGAGGGCTGATGTACAAAAATTAGTGTGTAATTAAAGCTTAAGTCAGCCATGAAATAAAAACTTATTTTCCTGAGACAAACTTTTTTAAAAGGTTGAGAAAAGGATTCATAAAACAACTACTTTAATGCTAAAAAGTCCAGTAAGAAATCCAACATTTATGCCGAACTATCTTTTATTTCAAAGAGGTTTTGGCCCTTAAGTATACTTCCAAGGAAAAAACATCCTCGACATCAAATCCTGTTGACACTCTCTTTAGATCTTTCTTAAACAGATCCTCCCCTTTCCATTTCTATCGTGAAAGACTGGGTTCAGGCTCTTCTTAGCTCTCATATGAAATATATTAATAGCCTCCCAAGATGCCTGTCCATTGTTAATCCACCTTTTGTTCAGTTATTCTGTGAGGAAGATAGTAAGAAAGAAACTTTTGGGTTAGGACCCTTTGTTATTTGTTGCTTTATACCACCAATCCTCACAACAGCAGAGAGGCTCTTGAATGGTCCAGACCGCTTCAAGAAAGTTCAGACCCAGTGTAGGGGGTATGCCAACGTAAAAGCCCACAGCGCTTTCGGAAAATTTCAGTTGTGAAGTACTCCCCCAACTTCCAGGTCAGACAATAGGTTCGACTAGACCTTATAAACAGGGATTTAATAACACCGCTGGTCATATTGTGAGGAGGCAGGACATACAGCATGCCTTCTCATACACTGCCTATGGGAGAGAGGACAGTTCTAGCATTGCGGGAGAACAATTTTGCAACAGCTAAGTGTATAAATTCTACGAAACCATCTCGTAGGTAAACTCTCATAAGGAAGGAAGAATACACACATGCAGGCATGAGTGAAGGGACGGCAGAAATACTACAAATAACGTAATGCTCACCAAGAAGGAATTGGCTTAATAAATTGCTGCACACCCCTACAAGTGAAATCTAAAAGATGAGGTATAATCACATGGAGAGATTAAAAAAAAATTAGTAAAAAAAATTAATTGCAGTACATCATTTAATTCTCATAAGTAATATATTTTTGGGTGCATGCATATATATGCAGAGACTATTTCTGGATAGTTATGCGATAACTTCTGAACAAAGGTTACCTCTGAAGAATAAAACTAGGAGGGTCAGAGGACTACTGTACCTCATCTCTGCCCTGCTGTACTGAACTTTTCCTCATATATGCCTTTCTCTACTGTCAGAAATTTTCTATTAGAATGTATTACTTTTATAATGTAAGAATACTCAGTGGAAAAGAAAACTAGCGTTTGATGACCGCTTCTCCTGTCCCATTCTACTCAGCTAACTTCACGCTAGCTAAAGATACAGCAAACACAAGAGATGCCTAACAAACATGTCTAACACACATTTATTGACCATCTTCTAACCTACTTTGTGCCAGGACTGTTTAGGCAGTGTTGAACAGTTGAAGTCTTTAAAGTAGAAATGAAGGAAGTAATAGTCCCAGCTTTCGAATTCCCTCCAACCAACCCTCAGCTCCCGTACCATCCCAAAGAAGGATATTCTTAGTCATGACATTCTAGAATTAGGACTGTGATTACAAAAGCCTATGATGTTAGTAACTCTTTTTTTTTTTTTAAGTTTATTTATTTATTCATCTAAGTCATCTCTACAGCCAAAGTGGGGCCCAAACTCATGACCCTGTGCTCAAGAGTCGCATGCTCCTCTGACTGAGCCAGCCAGTTGCTCTTGTTGGTGGCTCTTTTTAGACAAAGTGTTGCCTCCACTAAATCCCCGAGGAGGCTCTTTTCCAGGGAAAACTGTTAGGGTTGGGTTAGATCTCAAGGTATCAACTATCTAACAGGACAGGTGAGCCAGCCATAGCATGCGCCTCTCATTACCACCACTCAGTTCTCCTTTAGTATCTCCTTCCTTCCTAGTATCTCCTTCCTCTCAGAGCTGGGCCGGGGGTTCCCCAGGCACGCTGGTTTTTTACCTCAGGAGTGATTCCTTCCCAGGGGCCAATTAACTACCATCCACCCTGGGAAATAGTGGCCTAACTATTGTTGGCTCACTCTTAATCAAGTGTGGATTTTTAGTATACTATTATTCACATTTTTATTATCATAACAACTTACAAACAGGCAGACACTTGCTTCCCTTTATTTCCCATGGAAAGATAATTATAATAGTATTCTTTAAAAATATCCTCAAATAAAAATTTGTTATTGCCTTACACACATTTGAGCAAGAGCAGGTGAAGCTAACACATACAAAAATAAAAATTACACTTTAAAAAAATGTCAAACACTTACAATGCAAGTATTGCTTGAAACAATCATTTACTAATCATTTAATGGGGCTACTGGTCCCACAATTTACCCTACTATCCATCCTCCTGAAGCAGACATTGAGGGCACACAACACAGGAGTATGGAGAAAAGAGAACATCACAGACATTCAAATAGTGGAGCTAATAGTGACAGAAAATGATGAGAAGAAAGTGGCTCCACAGGACACCATGAAAGACGGGGTGGCTTGTCACCTTCTCCCTTACCTCCACTTCTACCTGCATGCATCATGGGACTTCAGGTTGAAAGCTTCGGTGGGAGGACTACATACATTCAAAAAGTACAAAATGTAAATGGGGTCAGGCAAAGTTTAAGGCTGTTGGGCTGCTGAAGCCCAGGACTCCTGTCTGTCTGCCTGGAAGTGTTACCAATTCTGAAGAGGACTAGAGTACTGAGGAGGGCCCACATGGGGGAAACTGGAAAGTGCCTATTTAAGTCTTATTCTGGGTTCAAAGATAGATGCGGAAACCTTCCAGGTTTCTTTCCATGTAGCCTACTCTTGTTCAGTAACTTAGAAGAGGAGGTAGGGATTCCGTCAGATGAAATATATAAGAATAGAGAACACAAAAGAGAAGTACACATACTGAAGTTTAAAAAGTATTAATTTGCATCCTCTTGTTATTACTAAATAAGTGCCAAAATACTGCCAGAAATAATCATACTCAGCACAGTCTGAAATGACTAATTTTCATTTTATATAATTTGCTACAGCCATAAAATATATTAATGTGTTGGGGCGCCTGGGTGGCTCAGTCATTAAGCGTCTGCCTTCGGCTTAGGGCGTGATCCCGGCGTTATGGGATCGAGCCCCACGTCAGGCTCCTCCGCTATGAGCCTGCTTCTTCCTCTCCCACTCCCCCTGCTTGTGTTCCCTCTCTCACTGGCTGTCTCTCTCTCTGTCAAATAAATAAAATCTAATATATATATATATAATATATAAATGTGTGTGTCCACTGGCAGATTTGTGGTTCTACCATGACAAGCCCTAAGTTGACAGCTTATTTGAAGATTTCTTTTGGTTACTTCTTTCATAACTTTAGGCCATCATGTGGAAAACTTCCCCCAAAATTTCATATTATAAACACACAAAAAAATAAACATTATGTGAAAAGTAAATGTAATCTACAGAATATGCACCCTCTGTAAATAAGCATGATTAAATTTATAGAAACCATGTATCTAATGTTCTGTGACAATTTAATGCCTCCCACCCTTGCCCCCATCTCCTGGATTAAGACAAATATTATCCACGATAACACTTCTTGTTCTTTCTTCAGGTTAAAAAAAAAAAAAAAAAGTAGTAATCCTATACCAGTACCACCAAAACTTAGGTCTTGAGGGACAACCTGACTGTCTATATTTAGAAAACAGAGGGGCGCCTGGGTGGCTCAGTTGGTTAAGCATCTGCCTTCGGCTCAGGTCATGATCCCAGGCTCCTGGGATGGAGCCCCGCGTGGGGCTCCCTGCTCAGAGCAGAACCTGTTTCTCCCTCTGCCTCTGTCTCTGCTCCTTCCCCCACTTGTGCTCTCTTTTTCAAATAAACAAATAAAATCTTAAAAAAAAAAAAAAAAAACTTTAGGGGCGTTATGGGATCGAGCCCCACATCAGGCTCCTCCGCTGGGAGCCTGCTTCTTCCTCTCCCACTCCCCCTGCTTGTGTTCCCTCTCTCGCTGGTTGTCTCTATCTCTGTCAAATACATAAATAAAATCTTTAAAAAAATAATAAAATAAAAAAAATTAAAAAAAACTTTAGAAAACAGAAAGGTAAATTTTGATGATATAATTTTATCTAACTGAATATTAAGAGAAAATCATTCTATGTCATAGATAGTGATCCCAATAAAACTTATATACCTCAGTATCTTGTTAACTATTAAGTTCCATTTAGCTCAAAATATATTCAATGCCATGTGCAGTTTTCAGTTACTGAACTAAGTTGAGTTTGTGGCTACAACACACATAGTATTCCTCTTTGACAGGTTATTTACCTTCCTGTTACCAATTCTGATATGTATTAAAAGTAAATGATTTGCCATCACTGAGTTCCAAGGTCAGACCTAAGAGCCACCTGGCTCTGACTTGAATGGAAATGACGATGTTAAAGGGGAAATGGTCTGAGAAAAGAAGGCCAGCCTCTCTTGAAGGGCAGGGGAAGGTTCACTGACCTCTGGGCACTCTACTCCATTGTGGTGAATCACTGCTTTGGGGAAGCAAAAGACCCTGTGGCCCATAAAACCTGATGATATTAAGAAGAGGGAAGGAATTTACACTTAGAATCCAGGGTCACTGCTAGAAATACAACTTTAAAAATTCAAGGGTGAGGTAAAATACCATATTTAAAAATGAATTACTAATGTTCTTTCCTTTGGAAAGTATCTGGTAAACCCATATCATACAGATGTTCATGACTTATTCAATGTACACCATTGAGAGATAAATAGAACTGTTAGAATACAAAAATGCCAAGGGTAATTCAACTACTGCAGTGTAAGTGTGGCATAACTGATTCGTCATGACATACAATTTTCTAAAAGCTATTCTGTTAGAAGGCAATAAATGAGTGCATAAATGATTTACATTCTTCTGAACCATGGTTATTATTCAGTATTTTATTCTTAAAAATATATACACCCTCTACTATTATGTTTATTCTCTAGAGTATAATAAAAACATAATTGAATTTGATGAAAAATAGACTTTATTCTAAATGTAGCATACAGCACACACAGCTACTCCCTTATTTTATCCCTTGTAAAGATCAATGGTCACTTGAGGTGGTTCTGTTCTAGGTTTGTTTTAATATATGGGCAATAAAATATTTTTAATTTAAAAATTATATTCTTATATTCCATGTCATATTTTCTTTTTAATAACATCTGACTTTTGACCTAAATAACAACTTATGAATGCAAAATACAATATTTTAATCACTGTTTTCCTTCTAAGCATGATTTCTTATTGACCAGGTAGGACAGGAAATTAACAACAGATGGTTTAGCAAATAAAAATGAAGCAGTCGCTAACCAAAGCAAGAGAGTTCAGTGATTTGTTTTGTTTTAAAAAAGCCTAAATGCTATTATGAAGACAGGTTACCTCTTAAAAAATATTTAAAATTTGTTTTAATATAACCATCTCTGGAATTTAGACAAATGACTTGTAAATATATTTAAGCTAATATTATTTTCATTTATAAGTTTCTTTGGGTTAAAAATTGTGCCATAAAATATATTAATATATAATATATAAATTATATAAATATACAATTAAACTAAAGTTTAATGTGGTTATTTTATATTTATATATAAATTATAATACATAGGCTATACTATGGTTAAATTGCATATATATGCTATCTTTAAAAAATATACATAAACACGTACACATATGTATATGTATGTGCACGTGTGTGTGTGTGTATATATATATATATATATATATATATAGGCAATGCAAATGCAAATTCAAAACAAGAGGTTTAATTCTCCTTGTTGGAAATAAGGGAACAGATTTCCCTCTCTTCCTTTTTCTTAAAGTATCTTAGACATTCATAATTTTAAGAATTTTTTTCAGCTCAATGAAATGTGTCCCTTAAAACACTAGACAGACGTTTTGTCAGCCTTCTCAGTCAGGACTATCTTTCTCAAGAACCTGAAAGCCATCTTTTCGAAATGCCAACAACTAAGGGCTCGGAGTTCCTGCCCAAGAATAGGAGTCTAACTTCAGCACGTGCTTTGTTCCAATCTGCAAAATCACATCTTGTCATAAAGATATGAGGAGTGTGTTTCTCCTCAGGATAAAACCAATTAGCTAACACAGGTATCCTTTAACACAGGTAAAGTTATGATGAACTATGCATGGAAATGTGCTGCCAAATCCTTCACTTGAAGGCTAGCTATCATTTATCTTGAAAACATGTTTGTAATGAGTTGTATCTACTAGGTTATATGAAGGGGTGAGACTCCTAGCTCTATCTTTGCATTCTCTTAGCAGAATACCTGTGATATGCATTGCACTCTAGTTTATTAATGCCTGTTGAATAATAGAAGTGTTTTTGTTCTCTTCTGCCTTTGTGGAGAGAATGTCTGGGATGGGAGATTTTGTTTTTAATTATAATCCCCAACATTATGCTTTCTTTTGAATTTAAGTTATTTATGCCCTTTGTTATGACAAAAAATTGACTGCATTCTTACATAAAACATGAGGGAAAAAAAATCACAGGAACATTTCATTTGCTTGGTTTGGTTTCTTTGACAATTCAATACAACTATACCTTAAATTTTAAAAAAGGAAATACTATGTATCATTCTACATTAGAAATTTTTACTGTAGTTTGCATATTTATAACCTTCATGAGGTGAATTATCAGAACCTTTAACTAAAAGGATTCAAATAAGTGAACTGACTGACTCTAAGATCCATAAACATATAAAGACAAAGTCCTTTCTGTCAAAAAACCATTTACTAATGGCAAACCCCTTCGCTGTCCTTGCTACCCTTAGTGTTTGGCAGCACTAACTTTTGGAGGTGATGAAGACTAACCTTGCATAGCAACTCTCTATGGAGTCTCTAGCCTTCCAAGTGAAAAGGAGACTTAGAATGACAAACATTACATAAAACTAATATATTTTTCATGTTGTTTTCAACAACTCAAGCAATCCATGGCCTTATTCTATACCATTTAATTTTAATACCTTAATTTCAAATTTTTAATTTCAATGCTCATCTACCAAGTGAGGATGTGTAATGCTAAGCATATTAATGAAAATCCAGGCCAATGATATTGGCAAACTCAATAAACTTTAATTTACTTATTTGAAAGCGGTGCCTAAATTTCAAGTCTTATTTAAAGTACTAATCAGGGATGCCTTGGTAGCTCAGTGGGTTAAGCATCTGCCTTTGGCTTGGTTATGATCCCAGGGTCCTGGGATGGAGCTGGGCTCCCAGCTCAGCAGGGAGTCTGCTTCTCCCTCTGGCTCTCCCCCTCATGTGTGCGTCCATGCTCTCTCTCAAATAAATAAATAAAATCTTAGAAAAAAATAAAGTACTAATCAGATAAAGAAAATCATATTAAATTCTAGGGCAGAGAGTTTAATCAATTTTTTTTCAGGAGAATTAATGATACTGAGCCTAAAATGATCTAAAAGTAGTTAACACTAAAACTAGACCAGGTAAAGTATGCGTGAATGAAACATGAAACCAATTTATTTTAAATAATTAGCAATATTTACCTTGTAGCATTTTGTTCTATCTTTTCATCAATGTCACTGAAGATCTGTTTAAACTCCGAGTCTCCAGGAAATGAATTTAACAGACAATGTAGGTCAAAAGAATTATGGGAATATTCATCTCCACAATCCATTCTGAGGAATAAGAATAAAAACGTCAGTTCCTCCAAAAAAAAAACCCAAAACCAAACAAACAAAAAAAAACCCTCCAGTTGTGATACTAAACCAAAAATAGAAATTTCCACTTATAGGTAAAAAGAAATACAGCAGTAGGAAAACTAGGATACTATTGCACTAGGTAGAATGTTTTGTTATTTAATTTTCATGAAGTGTGACCTAATTTTCACACCTCTCTATGGCTTGAAAGCTGAACAAAACAGCACCCTTCAGAGTACTTAAGCATCCTGCTGCTTCTCACTGTAACCAAGAGCTCCAAAGGAAATCACAAAGCCTCCTAGACCACTGTGAGCAAGGGTGGTGGCAGCCAGAATTCAACTCCCTCCCCCCACTCTTGTCACATACTGACTGACCTGGAAATCCTAACCTCCAAACTTTAAGTGTCATCCCCTAGCCCTATTTATGTGTGAAGACGGCAACATTTTCCTTGAGTTCCTCTATCACCCCCGTCAACCTAAATACCTATAACTGACTAAAACTTACATATGCTACTCTTCTTAGGGAGATACGCATTTTCCTACTATGGGATCATTCAGTCAGTCAGTCCATATATACCCTTGAATCTTTGATATGTAAAAGGCACTGCTGCTGAAGCCGGGGATATAGTTGCAACAAGTCAAAGTCCCTGCCTTCATGGAGTTTTTATCTGTTTTAAGAACACATAAGCAAGTATACTTTATAAAAGATCACATGATAAGAAGTGCTATGAGCACAAGTAAAGCAGGGCCATGGAATAGACTAAAAATGATGGAGATGGAGCAGAATGTGAACCATTTTATTTAGGGATATGTTATTTTTGGACATAAAATAGTGCTTATAAAGTATGTAATGACTGATGGTATAAATGAATGAGAAATTTAAACATTACATTATAAAAATATACATGGAATATATATTAACGGGAAAAAGGCTTGGGGAATGTGGTTTTATTTCAGATAAATACAAAATACTTGAAAAATTGTCTAAAAAGTTTTGCAGAGGCTTTACAACACTAATGGACTTCCTCATCTTCAATTACTTAATTACAACAAATTCAGCTAATTTATTATTCTATAATGAAATAGCTGAAGATTTCTCATAGGCATCATCTGGAACTTCAATGAAGTAGTCTTGGGATAAAGCTTTTACATTTTTTTAGACATTTTATTTTAAAAGGAAAACATCCAACCTAAAACATTTTATTATAAAAATCTATGGCATCACAAGGTTTGTCATTTACAAACTCAATTAGTTCCGAATACAGAATAATCACAGATATGTCATCTTAAAATATCAAAATTTTCATACACTTAGATCCTCCTTTCAATATTTTGCAGTAAAAGGTGTAATTTCACATTTGTGAGCAAATAATAACATATAATGTGTCATATTAATACAAATTTGAAATCAGGCTTAAAAAATAGCCAAAAAATTGTAAGCTAAATGGTAGAACACTGTATATCCATCAGAAGTTATACATCTTTAGGGCACTGAAACTTCAATACTTCCATATAACCAATGAGTTTGAGATCCTCTTGTCTCCCTAGTGGCTCAACTAGTTACAGCTATTACCAGAATATTTTCTTTCTACTAAATCCAATGGTCAGTAATACTAATAATGAATTCAGCTTCTTTATTTGCATGTTTTTGAATCATCTGGGGTAGTACAGGTGATGAGCCATTCAACAATTGTTACAAGAAAACAAAATTTCACTTTTTTTTTTTTAATAAAGATTTTATTTATTTATGTGACAGACAGCCAGCGAGAGAGGGAACACAGCAGGGGAGTGGGAGAGGAAGAAGCAGGCTCCCAGCGGAGGAGCCCGATGTGGGACTCGATCCCAGAACGCCGGGATCACGCCCTGAGTCGAAGGCAGACGCTTTAACGACTGCGCCACCCAGGCGCCCCAAAATTTCACTTTTGTTATGAAAACATTTGATTGGCTGAGGATTTTGTAGCAAGCTCAAACTTAGTAAATACATTGTAGCTAGCCTCTCTAATAAAAGCAGTTATATATCAATACTCTGCTCAGACTTGTCTTAATTTGTCAATACTATAAAGCCTCATTAATTCAGATTCTACATATTCAAAATATAATAGGTATAGAAGTCAGCTTAAACATAACAGCAAAATAGCAGTATTATTTGTTACATATCTACTATGTACAAACTAATATACATCATCTTCTTAATCCTCTTAATAACTCTATAAAATAGTTAACCTTGATCCTCTTAATAACCCTACAAAATAGTTATCGTCATTTATAAGGGAAGGAATGTGGACCCAGAGATTAACTAACATGCACATGTTACATAGCAGCTACCTAGTGTTAGGAGTAGAATTTTAACTGGATCTACTTGGTTCTTAAAATTTAAGGGTACCTGGTCTCTTGAGAAATGAATCACTTACTGCATACAGAACCTAGTTTTGTAGAAATATTAACCCAAATGTTAAAATGGTTATCCCTGGATATTTAGACTACAGTTGATGTTTATTTTCTCCTTTATAC
Organism: Ursus arctos; assembly: GCF_023065955.2. Taxonomy (NCBI): domain Eukaryota; kingdom Metazoa; phylum Chordata; class Mammalia; order Carnivora; family Ursidae; genus Ursus; species Ursus arctos. The sequence continues at coordinate 75,342,365 of NW_026623067.1, forward strand.
TTAGCGTTTCCCTACATTTTGGCAGTAAGTACTTACATTTACACGTTAAAAAGCAAAATTCAACCAAGTGAATTTGGAGATCTAATTGGCTTTGCTAAACTATGGATCGGCAGCACTTCATCAAGCAAATAGAGAAGCACTCCCAGGAGTTGTACAAAATGGAAGGATTTTATTGAACAGGGTAGGGGCATAAGAGTAATCAGTAAAAAAGGATTGTTCCAGACAAGGCTGTTTTCTAGGGGAAATAGCAAGGGGTCTTATTGTGCGGATTACCTCATCTTTCTTTAGGGGATGGAGAGGACACAGGTGACAGGACTTATTGGCACTGATGGAAAGAAGAGTTTCCTGATGATCAGTTGAGGCCACATTTCTGGTGGAAGTTGAAATTGCAATTAGATTGGGTATTAAACCCCAGTTTGGGAACTTGGACTGAGTGACATCTTTTTGGGCCTGTGGTTTTCTTTTTTTTAAACATATGTAATTAGGAAAAATAGTTAAAAAAGAAATTATGCTTGCTCTCAAGGGGGTTTTGATCTTTTATTTTACATTTTCTGTCTTCATTTGAAACATCTTCCAATCTTAAAATGTCTCTTGTCAATTTGTTTTTATCATTCCTCTCAAAATCTAACTCAAAACTCATATAATTCCTAAATATCTCTTGACTAACTATGAACATTTCACCAAACTTTTTGTATTATTTTGTGGGTTTTGTGCTTGCAAACGCTGTTAAAAGAAATCTGTTCTTCTGTGTTATTGTGGTATTAAATGCGTGTTATATCTTTCATTGAAATGAGTTCTGGAGTAAAACTACAATGGACTGAAACATGGTGAGCATTCAGATGGGGTTTGGGACATGATTTTGAAGGATACCTAATATATATAGCTGTGTGATTTTCTCTAACTAACCTCAGTAGAGAAGTTACTCAATAAATACAAAGAATACATTAAGGGAATACCATTTGATAACAACAGGGTACCAGAACGATGATGGTTCAGAGCTTTCACGTGACTAGCATCCATCTGTGATGCTTCTGTATTTAAGATACCATTCCAAGGTGATGAAGGACAATAGAAAAGGAAAGAGGTAAAGAGGCAGCATGTTTTAAGATGCTGTGTGATAGGATAAGAGAAAACTTCATGGGCAAAACAGAATAGGATGAGGAAATGAACCAGAATGAGGAGAGAGTCACAGGACCAACAAGAGAAATAAATTAAAAGGAGAGAGTAGACTGTGGTAAGTGATGCTCAGGTTTGAATGTCGAAGTTCAAACTTGAGTGACAGAGCAGAATGGCAGTGATCCCTGCAGGGCCGTGCTAACAAGAGGCACCACTGACTGGGTCTGCGTACAGGCACTAGTCCTCTCACTTCCTTCCATGCACTCCACGGGCCCACGGTGGGACACTGTGCCTGGACATCACAAGGGGGGCAGGGAGGGAGAGGGAGAAGGAGAAGAGGGAGATTGGACAGTCTCTCCTCTAAAGAAGTAGAGACAGTAAAAAAAAGAAATAAGACAGGAAGCAAAGGAGCCAGTAGAAAGAGCACTGCTATTCTCCAAGTAAAAATAACTATGACCTTAACAACAAAAAAGTGAATTATTAAGGGACTAATGTAACTTGGCAAATACCTTAGTGGTATTTCGTAAATGCAGAAAAACCTTTAAAAAATTCAGGGAGACAAAGGAAGCGGCTGTGAAGCTGTGGGTCAAGATAGTGCTTCACATTCTGTTTCTGTTTCTGTACTATTATTAAATATTAAACTGCTGTCACCAGGGAGGTAATCATCATTTGTCATAATGAATGAAGTCTCTTATCCTAATCCGTGATCAACCAAAACTGGGAGTTGAAACTTTTTAAAGTACAGTAACTTTGTTTTTGAAATTGTCATTCCACAGTACTATTTGTAAATATTCATTCTCCTGTAATGTTTCTGATCATTTTTGGCATAAGATTAAAAAAACAGTGCTTAATATTTCAAACAAGTATTAACAGCCAATCTAATATTAATTATTGCCTTTTAAAAATGAGTAATGTTTGAAGAATTATATCGAAGCCAAACATCTGTAGATCAAGTTTCAGCCACAGGCAAATTATAACAGTTGAGTTATAAATTCCTAAGAACAGCGACTATAATAAAATATGTACATATTATAAGCACGGCCAGAAAACATTAAAATAAAGCAATAAAAAAAAGTCAAACCTCATGTGATCAAAAGAAAGCCCACAAAAGTAATTTTGGAATCTCACTTGTCTTTTAACATATTTTAAAATGATACTTTCTAACCTAGGGTCTCTAATTCATTATTTAAACACATATAATGATTAGGATCCTCATTTTATCTTTTTTTCCCCTCTTTCTTCAATAATAAATATCCAGAGTACCGTTTTTCTTAGAGCCAACCAAATGCATCCTTTCTCATAATCATCATTTTTAAAAAGTGAAAAAAGATAGAAAGACCAACCATTGGGAAAAAATCTACACTGCAAAAGTGTTAGGAAAGGGGAAACATTAGAACCATGTGACTTCTCTGTGGAAGAGCCCAGAGAGGAAGGTCACATGCCTTTTCAGACCTATGCATAAACTGTGAACTTAATGTGTCCACCAGCTCTAGTTGACCCGAAGTCCTACTGTCTGGCCTAAAATGAACACTTTTAATGAGCATGGTAAGGAAATGTTCTGATTATTTAAAAATTGATGTTCTACATTAAGCTAAACAAGTTTCAAAACGTTCCACTATACTAAAACCACTTAATCTAAACACCATTGAATCAAGAATCAATAGATTTGAGTTCCGATCCTAGTTCTGTTAATGTGACTTTCAGGAAGTCACTTGATCTCTCAAGAGGGACAGAGCTCACATTCCTCATTTACAAAATGAGATGGATGGATTTATTAGGCTCTGAGGTTTCTTCTAGCTATAAATTAGCTGTTTTCTATAAGGAATGGTGGGAGGAAGACATATTTTTTAAACCCTCCCCCAAATTAACTCTTCCAATGGACTATTTCACTCATTAATACCATCATTTTTCCTGTATCATGTACTCAGAGCCATTTTTAATCATTTCCTTTTCCCTTCCACAGGACTCTTACATGAAAAGCTTACACTGAATCTATAGCTTAGCAAGAAATAATATGAGAAAAGAGGAAATGTGAGGCAGCAAGATATTCTTTTATGGTAATAGGTAGATGCCCATACTGATGTTTCACCCCAACTCCCCAGCTTTCTAAAATATTCTAAGCAGAAGCTAGCCCATGTTTCTGGGCTCCTGTGACTTGGCATACTCTTCACTCAACAAAAGATCCTGTGTGATACCCAAAAGATGACTTTGGGTATTATGCCTCCACAAGGAACAGGGTGACATGAGGGAATCATACCTTCACAGACATCACGTATCCCTGACCTATTATTCTTTGTATTCTTTATATTCTTTATATTATTTGTTATATTGCTGGTTTGGTTTGAGTCGCTGGTTTGAAAAAAAAAAGCAGAGTGAAAATAAATTTTGACCAGCTTTTTTTCCCCCAGTCTGGCTCATTTTTACTTTTCCATCCATATCTAGTCACAAAGTAATTCTCCTGGATCATTCACAAAGTCCTGCCAGTATCATAAATATTATACCTTTACTAAAAATCAGTATCATAACTTTCCCTAAGTCTTGAAAATTCTACATAGTTCAGTGTATTCATTTATTGAGACATGGATTACAGGTATGGTGGCTAAATAGTAATTTTAATGATAATTACAGCTAACTTTATACAGCATTTTTAGGGACCATGGATTGTTCTAAGTAATTTATATGTATGAACTCTTTTAATTCTTACCATAATCCTATGGGAAAGGTACTATTATATTCTCCACATTAAAGATGTAGAAACTGAGGCACAGAGAAATTTTTTTTTAGTTGCCCAGGATTACTTGCATAGGAAGTGGCAAAGCTGGGATTCCAACTGCTTCACAGGCTGTCCTTAATCCCAATGCTATAAACTGCCTCCCCGTATAGAGTTGTACTTAAAAAAATCATTATTTTACATCTTATATGCATTGACTTATTTACTGCCATATGTATTTGACAGCTTTCCTTAGAACCATTATAAATTTCCTTCATTATGAAAACAATTTTCAAAAATAAATTTTTTTAAGGCTAGATCTTCCCCCTGTGATATTTCAAAGTCAACAGGAATTTATTTCTTTTCATCAATTACTGGAAATTGAAATCTTAATGTTTTAGGCTCTCCAAAGACCGAGAAACAACCCAAATAGATCTCAATTTGTTGATAGTAATTTAAAATACCTTATGCATTAAAGTCCTATATTAGGAAATTATAGAACTTGATAATCTATTCTTCATTTTCTCAACTCTTATCTTTGTATTAGGATTCCTACCACAGACTGCTATGCTTCCTATTAATAATTGCAGAATTCTGATTATTTTAATTATGTGAGTGGGAATATTAATATACATCCAATAAGTAAGCATAGTAACATGTTATAGCTATCAAAATCCCCTTTGGAACTCCCCTATTAGTAATTTAAATATGTGCATGTATGAGGTAGAAATTGACAGGATCAGTCAGAATACACTACTGCAGCTTGACAAGCAAACAGAATTAATTGTTGTATGTTTTACCCACCAAATTTGACACCGCTTTCTTTATTTTTCTCTTTCTAGAAAATATTTTTATTTTATTAACTCTATAATCTTCAATATGCAATCCTAGCCATCTCTTGCTTTAATACAACAGTGAAACCAAGATAATGTGAAAACAAATTTTAATTTCCACATTCTTTTATAACTTACCACTCACATTTCACATGATTTAAAAGTCATAAAATTATATATATATTTTGATTAGACCTAAAGATAGTCACAAATCAGGGGGCTAAGGATTAACTAATGAATTTTCAGGCACAGTAAAAACCTTATTAATTTGGAAAGTAGTACAGTAGAAAGTTTAAGTTATGGAATACTTTTAAAAAGGCAATTGTATTGCGTATCAACTAGGAATAATAACAAACATAGCTTACAAAATGTGTTGACTACATTTTTAAGGAATTTTCTTTTAATAACTACGTAAGAATAATTTAAACTTAGTATGCACTTTGTATCTAAATTGGTTCTTCTAAAGAATGTAGGTCTTAAAGTATGTTCCAAGGATTTAATTAAATGCTGTTAATAATATTAAGTTAATAATATTAATAATTAATTGCTGTTAATAATATTAATAATTAAATGCTGTTAATAATATTAAGTTAATAATATTAATAGTATATTCACTAACTAGTCCTGTGTCATCAGTATCTCTTTCTGACTATAAACATGTTCATTTCTTGCTTTTTAGGAACCAACCAAACCCTCCCTAGAACCTCCTTCTATTCACAGCCCAACATCTGCAAACTGTAGTTTGTATTTCCTCATCTTTTATCTCCTCTCTCATTCACTTCTCAACTCAGAGCAATCTGGTTTCTGCCTCTATCCTTGCACTGAAAGTGACAAAATATTTTTCAATGCCTATCATACTTAATCTTTGCACTATTTGGTACTGACAGCTACACCTTCCTTGACGTCTCCTCTCTTGCCAATCTTCCTACGTGTTACAGCTTCCTAGTATCTTTCTTGTCTCTTACACATTTATTAACAGGCTCCTGGTAGGAGTTCCCAATTTAGGTAGCTGTCCAGCTCAAATTTCTCTTTTTAATCTGATAGACAATGTAGGATTACAATGGTGGTCAATTTCTATGCTAGAGGACCCAGCTTTCCCATCATAACTAATTATCCAAGATTAGACATCTGACCCAAAATGAACCATCAGATGCAAAGAAATCCTGAAATTTGGAATGAAGGCTAGAACAGGGAACCACTTAGTGGTATACCAACCAAGTTAAATCCAGCCTCCCAAGAGAAAGTGCATGGATTTTTTCCTGAGACCCTATAATTCCCCACTTCCTTTCCTTCCGAGACTAAAAGTTCATATAGTTGTTTTTTGAGGTTGTTTTGGTTTGATTCTATCAGAGACACACAATAAATCTTCACCCTGTTCCACTGAACAAGAGCCACTGTTTTTTTCTTTAACAGACTAGTTTTGTGCGATATTCACAGAATTCTCTCTGGAATCTGCTTCTCATTTTAACTACTTTCCTTAAACATTCCTCATTCAAAGCTATTGCTTCTTTTTATATAATTTTACCAGAGTAAATTTTCTTGCTTTTTTCGAAAGTATTTTAATTTTTAGAAATTCTGTTTTACTTTTATTCATTTGGATTTTGTCCTCCCCAAATCTCAGAAAATCTACTCCTGTTAGTAGGTTGTAGTCTTCCCATATATCCTTACTCCCCTTGCCTAACTTGGGAAAGGAAGTATAGAAAGTTTTCCTCCCTGTCTCTTCCAGTCTTCCCATATATCCTTACTCCCCTTGCCTAACTTGGGAAAGGAAGTATAGAAAGTTTTCCTCCCTGTCTCTTCCAGTCCACTGCAGGCTGGAATTCTTATTCTACATGCTTTTCATTGATTAACCTCATCCATCTATTATCTCTATGCTGAAAACTTAAAGCCTGTATCTCTAACCTAGTTCTTCCTCCAAAACTTTAACACATAATTCCGAACATTTACTAGGCAATCCCACATTGCTGTTTCAAAGGTCCCTTGAACTCAACATGTCCAAAATTTAATACAAAATCTTTTCCTTAAACTGGCTTCTCTTCCTGTATTACAGGGTCCCCACCTCCCTAATCCTTCTCCTCTTCCTTGCCCTACTAACTTAAATCAGGCCTCAGTCAGCTGTAGCACAGTCTGTTTCTCTATGGCCAGCAAACTATGAATGGTCTTCACATTTCTAAAGAGTTGCAAAATTAAAAAGAAATAAAAAGAATATGCCACAGTGGCCATATGTAGTCCATAAATCCTAAAATATTTACTATCTGGCCCTTAAGAGAAAAAGTTTGCTGACCTCTGTCTTAAATGATCACCAAATTCTCTGACCTTTTCTCTTCCCTAATATATTAAACAGTAACCAAATGCTCTCGAATTTGACTTTTTCCTCTGTGTGCTTTCAGTGTCTTAAATCTGACATTTCTTGATGAAAAAAAAAAAAAAAAGGAAAAACCTCCTATCTGGCCTCTAAACCTCACACCTTGTGGTTTAATAAGAAATACATATTTGGTTATTGCTCCTTGTCTCTCCCTACCTCCCACCCTACTTTGTCCTATGAATCTCTTCCATTTGGCCATTCCTGAGTTGTATCATTTCTAAAAATACTGTAACCAGAACTACAGCATTTTCCTGAGTTCTGTGAGTCATTCTAATGACTTATTGAACCTGAGTAGGCAGCTGTGGGAACCCTCAAATCTGTAGTCAGCTGGGCAGAAGTAGACATCCCCTGGAGATACCATTTGAGGCTCTCCTCTAACGTGGGGGCCGTCTTGTGGGACTGAGCCATTAACTTGTGGGGTCTGTGCTAACTATAGGTATTGTCAGAAGTGAATTAAACTGAACTGCAGGACACTGAGTTTGTGTCCAACTTGCATATTAGCATTAAACTTCTTGTTTTATAAACCAAATTGGATCATTCACTACCCTGCTTAATTACCACTGAAGGTTTTCCACAATGCATAGGACAACTCCAGGCTTTTTACTTTGCTTTATATACATAGTTCTTCATATTTAGCTATATGTTTCTACCATAGCTGTCCTCGATTAACAACTTGAAATGGTAACTCCCTCTACTAGGATGTTTTCAGTAGAAAATCCTATTTATGGAAGGCATTTACTTCATCAGTGTCCATAGTATTATTTATAGGCCACATCTAAGTATAACATAATTTGTGTATTATCTTTAAACAAAAAAGATAACTACAATTGTGGCTTAAACCATTTTCAAATGCTTCTTAACAACTTAAACCATTTTTAAAAAGATTGTGGAGAGGTAAGAAAATACACTAGGGAAAAATCAAGATTTAACATTTAAGCTATCGAATAAAATTTAAATGTGCTACTTTAAAACTCTTTCCAGCATTTATGAAAAAAGGAAATTAGATAAAAATCTTTAAGGACATTTCTGATTTTAAAATTCTATTATTTTAATCATGTGATCTATTTCCCTAATACTTAATCTTCCATTTTATTATCTTTGCAGTGTATTTTTTAATTCTATAGTTTAATAGAAGGAAAATTTGTTGTTGGTTAAAGTAAATTCATATGAAATGACCTAAAAATCTATTTAAAAAGCAATCAGTGAAAATAAATATAGGCTTTCTTCATGTTAAATCTGAAAACACATCACTATACTTGCTTTTTACTTTATTTGCTGCTTAACATATCTCAACAGTGAATCTATCATATCAACATAGTCATCATGATCCAAGCTGCAAATAATAGAGAGTGTCAGTGTCAATTTTGCTTTCTCACACTTGCTTCCCTTCACTTCATCTGATTTTAATAATCCCTGTCAAACCACAAACAGTCCAAATTACCTTCATGACACAGAAGCTTTCAAAGAGCAGACAGAATCTCAACTTTCATTTAGCAACTACAAAAGAAAGCTGTCCAGCTGGACAAATATTATTTCCACACTTGACAATCTCTACAGTTGAGCATGCATTTTAATTTTAACTAAACCTGCCAGGAGCTTGATATGAGCTTCTTGTTTTGTGTAGATTGACTCACAGGATTATCAGACCAATGACTGTAATTGTGATAAAAGAACCCAGCATTTTTCTACTAAAAGATAAATCATATACCAAAGCTGAAGGATCAAAATGAACACGTAAGACATAACGTGAAGGCATACATTGCAGAAGGAAAACAACTTAAATTAGATGGTTTAATCACCAAATGAAGTCTAAACATACAGAATACATTCTTCTTTTTTTTTTTTTTAAATAGGCTCCATTCCCAATATAAGGCTTGAACTCACAACCCCGAGATCAAGCATCATGCACTCCACTAACTGAGCCAGACAGGCGCCTTCAGAATACGTGCTTGATAAAATTTTAAAAAGAAAAAGCTAGCAAGTAAAAATAAAATGTAAGAAAGTTAAAATTTTATCCATGGATACCACTGAGAAACAGGTTCTAAGAATAAAATAAAAAGAGATTTTTAAATTGTTTTGGGCTGACTCAATGGATAGTCAAATTTCTAGAACAGGTCTATGTATCGAATTATTTAATAAAATTGATGTTCTTGACAAGATATTAAAAAGTCCACTCTATACTAATCAATGTGCCCACGTACAAAGTAAAACTTCAACAAAAAGTCATGGTAAAAAGAAATAATGATACTAAGTTTGTAGAAAAGTATTAGAATAAAAGCTACAGTGTAAAACCATATTAAAGACTATTATATCTTGGAAGTTTATTACGGGAACATTTCCCATCTCAGCAAGGCCTAAACTCCTCCTAGAGCTATTAGAACCTCACGATGGCCAAATGTCAAGTCTTCCCTCCAACCTGTTAACACTTGACACTAATTCTGGGTTCTCCCTTCTCCAAAGGCCAATCCGTTGACTAGAGCACCGTTTCTCCCCCAACTCTATCTTGGACACCACGGCTGTTTCCTTTACCAGTTCCTTTTCTTTCTCTTCCTCTTGGTCTTTGGACTGGACAGATTAATCCACATCCGTGTCTTCTGCTACAACGTGTGTGTTGGAGCACCAGTTCTACCTATCCAACTCCATCTCTTGTATGTTCCACAGGCACCCCAAACTCAACATGTCCCAGACAATCTTACCATCTCCCCTCTGAAACTTCCTTCCTTTCTTGAGGTCCCTAACAGCAGCACTATCAACTCAGGTATTCATGTCACTGAGTGGGAGTCATCTTCCACATTTTAACATTCTCTTACTAATCTCATAGCCAAACGATCAGTCTTTTCTGTTATTTCTTATATCCGTTTCCTATTGCTCCTGTGTAGGTTCAAACTTCATCATCCCCTTCTACTTCATTTTCTATCCTACCACCAGAATGATCTTTGTAAAACAGAGACAGGAATTGGTGTTTATAGCAAGACTTTAAGTCTACAGGACTGGGAGAAAAGTCATACTCTTAAGAAAAGAAAAATCAGATGAAGGAGTTAATCTGCAGAGGGAAATTTGGCAAGGAGGGGATCACCCAAACCAGCATATATTTTTAGGAAAAAAAGGTAGTGAAAGTAACTAAAATTATATCATTTTTCAAATTTTATTAACCAATTAAATGGTTTTATCTGTGGACCTACAAAATATTCAAAAACAGTTTTCAAAAATAACATTCTTTCAAAAAAATTCTTATATCTGTGCTCATTAAAGTAAAAAGCCTACAGGACACCTGGGTGGCTCAGTCGGTTAAGTGTCTGCCTTCGGCTAAGGTCAGCCCTGGAATCGAGTTCTGCATTGAGCTCCTTGCTCAGTGGGGAGCCTGCTTCTCCCTCTGCCTGCCCCTTCCCTTGCTTGTGCTCTCTCTCGGACAAATAAATAAATAAAATCTTAAAGAAAAAAAAGCCTATATTATTTCAATATTAAAAATATATAATTCATTTTTATAAGCTTTTTAAAAGATTTATTTATTTTAGAGAGAGAGAGAGTGCATGTGTTGAGGGGAGCAGAGGGAGAGAGAGAGAGAGAGAGAAACTCAAGCAGACTCCTGACCGAGCACAGAGCCCGACTGGGGGCTTGATTCCAATTTAGCCTGAGATCATAACCTGAGTGAAAATCAAGAATCAATGCCTAACTGACTGAGCCACCCAGGCGCCCCCCATTTTCATATATTTTAAACAATTTCTTAGTTGTATCTGTCAGATATTTTTCTGAGGAAAGTATTTTTTTATGATTGTATTATTTTTATATTTTTCCAAATTGTATTTTAGAGTTAGTAAATCTTACTTTTTTATTAACACTGACTTTTTTTTAAGATTTATTTATTTGAGAGAGAGCGCACAAGCAAGCAGGTGGGGGGAGGGGCAGACAGAGAGAGAGAATCCTCAAGCAGACTCCTCACAGGGTGCGGAACCCTACATGGGCTTGATTCCACTACCCTGAGATCATGACCCAGCCAAAACCAAGAGCTGGCCGCTTAACCAACTGAGCCCCCCAGGCGCCCCAAGGGTGAGTAAATTTTAAATTGCTGACACCTATATCATCTTCCTTAGGTGTTAAGTTACTTGGTGAGTTTATTCAGTTCATAGCAAATTTTGCTAAAAGAAGAATATCCTCAATTTTAATGTTTAATAATAAAATACATGAATGTTTAACCTAAATATTCTTAAAAGTAGTAGTTTTGTTTTTTTGCCTCTGTGCAGAGTGCCTTTTTTGGACCAATAATTTAAAAAAAGACAAAACTCAAATACTTATAAATTAAATTTCTGAAATTAAAAAAAAAAAAACAACTCACCAAATATTTACAACTAAATCTTGTACACTATTTGAGTTCTCATCATTTAATTTGTTCAGTTTCCCCTTTAATTTCACGGGGATACATTTTCAAGGTTTTCCTATATGTGAGCTTTGTTTTCAATAATTTGGTTCCCTAAATGCTTCTTCACATAAAATCATTTTTATTTATTTATTTTTTGCCTACTATTTGTTGAACACTTTCATTAAAGATTTCTAACCAATTCTGAAGAAAGTACAACAAAAATTTTAGAGGATAATTTTACAAGAGTATTTAATATCAGGTGCCTGGGTGGCTCAGTCAGTTAAGCGTCTGCCTTTGGCTCAGGTCATGATCTCTGGGTCCGGGGATCAAGCCCCAAGTTGGGCTTCCTGCTTAGCAGGGAGTCTGCTTCTCCCGCTCCCTCTGCCCTTCCCCCTGCTTGTGCTCACTGTCCTGTGCTCTAATAAATAAATAAAATCTTAAAAAAATATATAATAGGCACTTAAAGTCAATTTATAAAGTACAATAATTCTTCAATGTTTCAAACATTTCTAAAATACAGAAAGAAAAAGTATATACTACCATGCTTACGTTACTTCTGTTTTCTTCAAAAGTAGTCTAATCATAAAAAGTTAAGGCTGTTTATCTTGTGTATGTATAAATATTTATACTTTTTGAAAAGTACATTTCCTATTTAGATTGGTAGATTTTGCAGATTTTGGGGGTGTAATTATGAATTACGTCACCGCAACATATCCCAAGTATAATTCTCTTCATAGGTTCTATTTAAAAATTTTTATGATGTTATGTTCCACCACAACACATTTTTAATATCACCAAGACTAAAAAACTTTATCATGCTACAGTTTGGAATTCAATTTATAATAGTATTCACAATAATGACAAGTATTTTACCTTTTACAGAATGAACTTCTAAATGCTTTACTTTGATTCCATGAATTAGACATGAAACTTACACCATTATTGGAATTAATTCATTTTTTTATTAGAAGTATCCAAGGATACTGATGTAAAACTGCCATTATGTAACTGCTGATAAAGTTCTATTAATGGAGCCGATATAGTAACAGCTATTGATTCACCTTTCATATATGAACAAGAAAACTCATAACCGCAAACGAGAAATTAATTTAGAGCAGCCACCTGATCTAATGAAAAGAAACCTTCACAGAGTGGTATATAAATGTACCTTTTGTACCTAAGTATTAAATGTAGCTTTTTCAGGCACAATCTTAAAATATGACCGTGCAAGAGATGTTGATGATTCTTCAACAGATAGAGGTCTTCTTATTTTCATGTGATCAATGATGTCATTATAGCCCCCATTGTGTGAGTTACACATTAATTCATTTCAGCAAGTCAAAGGAAATTCAGTGCTCTGTGTGTGTGTTACCCAACAATAAACAAGTAGTTGTGGATTTATAATGCATGACAAAGACCTCATAGTAATAGAGTTCCAACTTCATTGGCTCTATGGCAAGACTGAACAAAGGCTGGGAAATGTTGTGCAGGCCAAGGGCAAGGGCCCAGGCACAGCACAAGGGGCTGACACAGTAAGTGGCGAGCAGAGGTAGCAGCATGAAGTACTTCTGCCACCAGCATCACCCAAGACCTGAAAAAGTTAGCTATACCTAAGTGCTCACATCAGAGCACTCTCACTTTATCAACACCCTCATGCTGCCCTTGAAAAAGATGTGTTAGCTATTACTATTTCCGGATAGGATCTGGAAAAGGGAAATGGGCTATTGCCAATTTAACCATATGTTAAAATGAGAATTCTGTTTACTACACTGGCATCTCATATGACATGATGTCAGAATGGAGGTCTTCCTAAAACTATGCTTGGTTTAATGACTTGCAACTATTAAGTAATACTTCATTCAAAAATGAAAAATCTGAGGGGCACCTGGGTGGCTCAGTCAGTTAAGCATCTGCCTTCAGCTCAGGTCATGATCCCAGGGTCCTTGGATCAAGCCCATCATCCGGCTCCCTCCTCAGCGGGGAGTCTGCTTCTCCCTCTCCCTTCCCCTGCTGGTGCTTGCTCACGCTCCCTCGCTCTCTAATATATAAATAAAATCTTTAAAAAATAAAAATAGGGGCGCCTGGGTGGCACAGCGGTTAAGCGTCTGCCTTGGCTCAGGGCGTGATCCCGGCGTTATGGGATCGAGCCCCACATCAGGCTCTTCCGCTATGAGCCTGCTTCTTCCTCTCCCACTCCCCGTGCTTGTGTTCCCTCTCTTGCTGGCTGTCTCTATCTCTGTTGAATAAATAAATAAAATCTTTAAAAAAATAAATAAATAAAAATAAAAAATGAAAAATCTGAGACAAATGCTAAGCCAGAGGAAATATGACAAAAGGCAGAACATGAGACTATCTTGGGCAAACTGGATACATGATATGATATCAGAATATGTAATATTTTATTTATTTATTTTTATTTATTTATTTGACAGAGATAGAGACAGCCAGCGAGAGAGGGAACACAAGCAGGCGGAGTGGGAGAGGAAGAAGCAGGCTCATAGCGGAGGAGCCTAATGTGGGGCTCCATTCCCATAACGCCGGGATCACGCCCTGAGCCGAAGGCAGACGCTTAACCGCTGTGCCACCCAGGTGCCCCAGAATATGTAATATTTTAAATAAAAATATAACAAATAAAATGGACCTTATGTATACATAAAAATGATAAGCCAGCTCTGTATGGCATGACGTGAAAAGACTTCCAGAGAACTGTATTATTTAATTAAAAAAATAAGTTGTAGAATATATATACACCATGATACAGTAAAATACTTTTGAAACAAACAAACCATCCCAAATTATCAGGAAGGAAATTCAACAAACTATTACTGCTAATCTGTGGGCAGTGGAACTAAAATGGGACAGGGAATAAGGAAATTTTTACTCTTCTTAACTTCCTATATTTATTTGAACTTCTTATAATGAGCATATCTTAATTTTTACGCAAAAAGCAAAAACAAATTTAAAAAATACAAAAAATATTACAAGACATCATCTAATTTAGTTTTAACTGAGTAGTACAAGTAACGAATGACCTAGAATCCTGCAGTGGGAAGTTCCTTCGAGGCAGATGGAGCTAGAGCAGTCAAGCCACCCAGAAAAAGGAAGATGAAGGCATTAAAAAAGGTGGGAGCCAGTGATCTTCCAAAATCCATAGCTTCACAGGCCCCACAGTTTAAGACATTTAATCTCTCACTATACATAGGTTCAAGCCTTCTCTTATTCTGGGAATGATCCAACAACTAGTGAAGAGAGGACATAGGAAGCCTCAGCCAGACAGTAGCTTGAGAAGTGAAAAATGAGTTTGGCTCCTGCTTATTTCTATCCTCTTCCACAACCTGGGCTCTTACTAACTTGCTTATTACCAGTAATATAATTAGGTCCCCATCTTGAGATTTCTTTGTATGTACTGGGATCCCACTCCTAAACTCCAGCTACAGCTCCCTGCTCCAGGTTCATGAACCACCACCAACAGTGGGCCCTGGTAATTAAAATGATGAGAACATCCCTAGAGCATAAATGCGACTGTTTGGGGGAGCCAGAGTAGAAAACTCATGGATGCAAATAGTGAAAGATAAAACTGAAGACATATGGGGCGCTTGGTTGGCTCAGCATTCAACCCTTAATCTTAAGGTTGTTAGTTCAAGCATAATGTTGGGCCTAGAGCTTACTTAAATCAAATAAAAAAACTGAAGACGTATGCTATGGCCAGATAGGTATGCCAAGGCCTTTTTTCCTCTAGAAAGAAAATATTTGGATTTTATCCTATACAAAACAGTGAGTCAGAATTTTTTGTTTTTGTGTTTGTTTTACTAAGGCAATAATTAACTAATGTTGTATAAAAGTTTTTCAAACAGAGTGTTAAGAAGGCTTGAGATAATGGAGGTAGGAAGATCAATCAGGACAGTTAATTAATCCACATGAGGTGATGATGAATAGGAAGAGGATGAGGCACAAGAAAAAGAAAGATGGCTTTTGAAATGACTTTCCAGAGTATACACTGCTTGCGATTATTGAATGAAGCAGGCAACTACAGTTGAGAG
Organism: Ursus arctos; assembly: GCF_023065955.2. NCBI lineage: Eukaryota > Metazoa > Chordata > Mammalia > Carnivora > Ursidae > Ursus > Ursus arctos. The sequence continues at coordinate 75,357,786 of NW_026623067.1, forward strand.
AAAACCAGGCAGGTGTTACATATCCCAGGTATAAACAGGCTTGGATTTTAGACCCAAGTCATCAGAGAAACCAAACAGGACAATGTGAAAATTATAAAGTCACCCTAAAAGAAAGGCAACTTGTGGATGTGTCATTAAAAGCTAGCAAAGAGTAAAAGCCAAGGTGTGGGTCTTCCTGGGGCTTAATAAAACTCAGTGCAGGAAAAACCAATTATGACAGTGGCTAAGAAAAAGAGATGGGCATCATCAGAGGTTCCAACAGTCTTGCTGAAGGCTGTTATAGATATCATCCAGTGGGGCAACCCTCTTGGGTCCCCTCCCTACTCGGGAACTTTGTACTATCATTCTGCTATTGCTCAATAAACCTTGCTTTGCTACACCACACACACACACACACACACACACACACACACACACACACACAGAAGCCTAGATATCATCCAGTGCATGTCCATGCTAGCCTTTGAGAAGCCAACTGAAGAGTGGGTTAGTAGTGTGGTCTCCATAAAGTCTTTTGCTGGTTAGGGCCTAAGGACAGAACAAGGTAGTGAGATGAGGCTACATGACAGTTTATGTAGAAAGAGCTAATTATTACAAAGGAAATTCTGAAACTTTAATCTGGATGACAGTTATGAATAGATTTTTTAAAATATAGGAGGTAAATGGTGATAAGAAGGCATGGCAAATGCAGTTTTACACAGATGATTTTGACTCTATTATACAAATGGAAATGTCCAGAATAGGAGGCAATATACGAGGGGAATGCATGAGAAAACGTATTGCTTGTAATGTCACACTGAAGTTAAAAAGACCAGGATTCAGACAGTATCTTTCAAAATTTTTGGATTATGATCCACAGGTTAAAAAGTGCATTCTAATCTCATGCGTATGTGTGCACACACCTATCTTACAAGTTTCATGAAACATTGCTTATCCTTAACGATTACTTTGATATTTCCTATTCTACTCTATTCCTTTTTCTTTCTTCTTTCTGATTTACTTTTTAATGCACCCACAGCCTCTAAATTGATTTAAGCACCTGCATTTTGGCTTAAAGATTTTTAGATTAAAAAGACACACCTATGAGGATTATGTAGAGCCATCCGCAAAAACATGACTAATAAATCTGGAAGAGATGTTTTTTGAGAAAGGGTAAAAAAAAAAAACAAAAAAAAAACTAAGGACTGGCATGGGACCAAGATAGGGTAGGGAGAAAGACCAATGAAGATAAAGAAATTGGAAAAAAAAAAAAATAGCATCAAATTCATGTCTTTGCCTTTACTGCAGTGTTTCTCAAAGTCTAGTTCAAGATTAATTGAAGCAGAATTACCCTACCCAATGTTAAAAATTCAAATACCTGGGCCTCATCCCAGGCCTAGTGAAGAGAATTCTCCAGGTGTGGGTCTTAGAATTGGCAATTTAGAAGTTTCCCAGGGCATTCTTTTCACCAACTATTTTTATCTCAGTGCCTTTCACAAATCAGCTTTCAAAATGATACTTACTTTCCAGGAACATGCAATCTCACTTCACACATTAGATATATTCTTGAAAAGTTGTTAAGTGAGTACTTCCCCTAAAGACTATAATGATTAATATCAAAATTACGTTCACCCAGAAGGAAACAAAGAAGCTTCTGGAGCATTTAGTCTTTAAACAAACATTCTTTATCCACTTAATTTTTCTGTATTACTTATGCAAGTGGATAGCCAAATGGGCTTATAATCGTTATCTTTATTCAGTTTAAAAGCACATATATTTAAAAATTCAATATATTAACACATTTCATTTTGATTTTTAACTGATTTTACTTGACTTAACTGGTTAAGTACCACAATTAACTGGCATTTAGCAGAACTCACAGGCAGGAAGTACTTCAGTGAGACACTTTTCAGAAAAATACAAATACTGAAGTTTATGGTTTGAACTCTTAACAGCAAAGATATCGCTTCATGTGGTGAGTTCTGCTAACAAAAATATTTGTCAATTTATTAACACTTGATAACCAAGAAGTATGAGATATGAATCTATCCTATTCTAAGATGGAAATGATAGCTAACAACAATAAACTATAGAAGCTAACATTTATTCACTTGCCTCTCTCATATCAGGCTCTGTTCTAGACTCTCTGCATGGCTTACTCATTTCATCTTGACAGTAATCTTGTGAAGTACCATGTAGCCCTAACTTCCCCAGTGATGAAGCTGAGGTGCAGCGAGCTGTTAGCTTTTCTGAGGTCCCACGAAACTAGAAATAGGAGCTGAAATAGGCAGCCAGTCTCTAGAGTTTGTACTCAGCGTTTTACAAAGTGATCGTAAGAAAGTCTCAGGCCTTGAAAAAGTTAGCTGCTTTGTGGGAAGAAAGACTCCCTGCTGTTTACACTCTGGAATGTTTCCCACACTGTTCTTTCTTTCTTTTCTTTCTTTCTTTTGAGAGGGAGAGAGAGAGAGAGAGAGGGAGAAAGAGAATCTTAAGCAGGCTTCATGCCCAGCTGGAGCTGGAGCCTGACATGGGGCTCAGTCTCACAAAAGTGGGATCATGACCTGAGCCAAAATCAAGAGTTGGCTGCTTGGATGTCTGAATGGCTCAGTTGGTAAAGCATCTGCCTTTGGCTCAGGTCATGATTCCAGGGTCCTAGGATCGAGTCCCACATCCGGCTCCCTGCTCAGCAGAGAGCCTGCTTCCCCCTCTGCCTGCCGCTATCCCTGCTTGTGTGCTCTCTCCCTCTCTCTCTGACAAATAAATAAAATCTTAAAAAAAAAAAGAGTTGGATGCTTAACTGACTGAGCCACCTACATGCCCCTCCCCCTATTCTTTACACAACTGATTTCAAGATAACTTAGGTCTACATGGGATCCCTGCTCATATTTACTTATCAGATCTCATTATAATACACTTTATATATGATAGGAATACCCCAAATAGCACAAACATGAGAATTCAGTGTGACACTGTAGAAAAAAATAGAAATCAGTTTAAAAAAATTTATTCTGTATATAAGGGCAGGAGAGAACCATGCTCTCAAATGTAATGAACCAATAACCTAGGAATCTTGTCGTAAGTGTAGATTTTCAGTAGGTCTGGGGTGGAGCCTGAGATTTTACATTTCTAAACAAGTTCCCAGGTAATGGGTCCCTGTGGCCCAGGGACCACATTTTGGGTAGTGAGGGTTTGGTATGCAAGCTTTGGAGTCGCACTGCTGGTGTGTGACTTCTAGCTCCATTACTTACTAGTTTTGCAACCTTCTTGTGAGCCTCTACCACATCTGTAAAATAGCGATATAATTAAAGTGTTGTTATGAGGATTACACGAGAAAATCCATAGATAATATGTACAATAGTTGCTGGCATATAGAAAGCACTCGATAAATATTAACACTTAATATTACAGAAAACTATTAAAAGCATATATTGTAACCCATTAGAAAGTCACTTATAGAACTGACTGATACAGCGGGAACACTAAATAAAATTTCATCATTCTTTCCCAGGCAGTCACTAGAACATCACTGTACATCGAAGGACATAAAATACATAAGTTAGATCCACTACCCAGCTTTATTAAATACATAAATCTGAAACTGCTCTAAATGAATTTGCATGAAGCTGGCTTGGCCTATAATATTTAAAAAGAATATTTTGTTTCTATGCCAGAAACCTTTTTTATATCGCAGGTATACAGTGAGCTCTAATTCATTTATTTGAATAGCTTCCTCTGAATTTTGAAACAGCCATTTTTGTTTAAAACTTTTCATTTTTATCAAATCGAAATCATAACTAGTATTAGTATGAACAATAATCATATTTTTAAAAATCTGCTTAGGAGTGGCTGGCTGGCTCAGTTGGTGGAGCATGCAACTCTTGATCTTGGGCTTTTGAGTTTGAGCCCCAACTGGGGTGTAGAGATTACTTGAAAATAAAACCAAAAAAAAAGGTGGGGGCCATTTGTTATCCTGGGGGGAAAAAAAGTTGTTCAAATAAGGCACTAGTATAGTTTAAATGAATTTAAAGGATTTAGCCCAAACCTCCACAAATATACACATTTTCAAACCACTACACAATGCAGCATAATTCCCTCTTGCTGTTGAAAATGGGCTTAGAAAGAATATTACTTGTCGGAATTGTGATGATTTAATAATGATGTGATATGGGAGGGTCCAGTGGGTAGGAAAAGTAAAGTTCGGACTAGAAGTGAAGATAAAATTTCATAGCATCATCTCAAGTGAAAACTATTAAAAATTTCTAAAATTCAACACTCTTGAAAAATAAAGATAGAGGGAATGGAGTGCAGTACACTAAAAAACAAAGATTAATATTTGCTCAGTCACTGATAAAAACCAGAAAGGGTAAAACCTGGTGGTTCAATCAAGAAGGAGATGAGACATGGGTATTTTAGGTTCCTCAGTATCTTTGAGTCAGCAAGAAAAGATCAATAGGTAATTTGCTTCTCTTTTAATCTTTCGTATCTCTAACAGAGGTGATGAAAAAGACAACTATGGGACAGATTCTAATATGTTTATTTTTCTAAATTAAAACTAGATTCTGCAAAGGGCCACTGGGGTGGCTCAGTCAGCTATGTGTCTGCCTTCGGCCCAGGTCATGAACAGGGAGCCTGTTTCTCCCTTTCCCCTCCTCCCTGCTCATGCTCACATGCTCTCTCTCTCTCTCTCTCTCTGTCAAATAAATAAATAAAATCTTAAAGAAAAACAAAAACAAAAACAAAACTAGATTCAGCATAGACATTGCAGACCTGAGCTGTGAGATCATGACAGTTAAGAATCCTGGAAAGGAGAGGAATGTGGGTGAATAGATTACTGTTTCCCTCCTCTTTCTCCTTTTGCTATTTCCCTGCAGAATGCTCCTGGTTGCTCCTTTAATGAGCGGTGGGGTACTAGAACATTTTTTAACACACAACACAACATATCAGATTTTACTTTACATTTTACTTTCTGTAACAAGTTTACTTTAAAAAAAGAAGATTTCGCGCCCCCCACCCCTGAAAATCTGCATGGAAGTGTGTTATAAAGGACTACCACATGAAGTTTTAAGGCAGGCTTTACATATACTCAAGTACACTGAACAAGGATTGTTCAAATGAAATAACCATCAGGGTTAACTTGTACTTTTAGTGAAAAAAATATCAAGCATGGGAATTGTGATTTTCAACATCTGGAGAGGTGATAAACAACATGATCCAATGGTTAGGATGAGAGGCACAAGACGAACAGGTTATGAACAGAATTACATCAATATCTCATGCCTTGTTGCTTCGGTGAATACTGGTCTGAATCAAATTCCTGAAAAACCAGAAATTTACGAAAATGCCTGAGCTAACTTTTCCGCTCACGGGGCAGGTATTACCTGTCTTTCCACAGCAGAGAAGCAAGGAATTCCACTTCAGTGTGACCTATTTCTGCCTCTTAGATTTATCATATGCATTTTTTAATGACCCAACCAAAGGAAATGTAGAAACCTATTTGAAAAGCTGATGTTAAGGTTGTGACACCAACCAAAACAACAAGAGAATTTAAAGTTAAAATGACACGCAATCCCCGAATGAGTCTGTTGCACTCCTAATTTAAAAAAAACAGTTTCTATGCGAATACAGTGATGGCATGTCAGTGTCTGCTTTGAAACTCCTGAATTTTGTCATTTGGTGTTTGTGTCACAACCTTAATATTATTTAAATATACTTTTTAATATCTATTATTTAAAAAAAATCTTTGAATTGAAGATACTCCTAAAGCTTTGAAGAAGCCAACCTCAAAGCGCTGCATTCCTAGCATGCCACTTTATTAGAAGTGGTGCATAAAACATCTGCTGTTGACAAATCTAATTCATTAAAAGGTGAGATGGATGCATTTTAAAATAACTGGCTGGCATCATTATCTGCAGCACCTTTTATAAATTATTCCTCTTTTCCCTTTAGACTGAACTTGTCACAGTTCCCTTTCAGAGTCTGAATGTTATGCCTTATAGTCAATGCTTTCAACATGTTTAGACAAGTCATAAGTTAAACAAGCAGGGGTACTTTATTTTCTAGAAATGAGAAAGAGGAGCAGAAATACAGATTATTTCATTCGATTCATTGATTTTTAACTAAAGACAAGCAAAGTCGGTTAGTGGTGGTTTTATCTCACACAAAGGATTTAAAAATAAAACTATACTGTTTGGGTAGAAGGCAGAATTTCAAAGAAAGGTACATAAAAAGAGATGCTGGCAGCCCTGCTGCACTGTTGTGCAGAAGACTTAGTTTAAAATTGAATTGTGCTTCCCCTGACAGTGGAGATCAGGTCCATCATAAGGCTGACAGCTGGCTGGCACAGTAACTTCCTCAAGGAAAATGCTAACTGTATTTCTCTTGGAGGCCAAAGGCATAGAATTATAGAAGCCTTCAAGGAGACCAAGCAGGCAGAGAACAAATTATTCAAAATATGAAGAAAAACATTTCTTACCTAATTTTGTTTCAGAAGACTCAAAGAATGAGCTGGTCTTCTAATCCCAAATAAGTGGAAAATTATTTCCTTCCAAGTGGTCAGTAAAAGAGCTGCTCTTTCTTTATTATCTTCAGCTGGGTTTTTTTCCCCAACAGATACAAAATATACCTATAAAATAATTAGATAAAACTTAACACTGTCACAATGGAGGGGGTATAGTCACATTACTTGTCTACATTGGTAGTGACAGTGCTATCATTAAGTTCTGACATACAGGCATGAGTAGAGAGTTGCTGGAAATATATAAAGACATGCTAAAGTTGGGGTATCTAAGAAAAGCTTATTAACAAGATGACCCATAGATTATAGGCACATGAATAACTGAGGCACCTAGGAAAATGTACATTCAAACATTCCTTTCCTTTCCACCGATTTTTCCAACGTTCCTGAATAAATGTAGATTATACACAGTAAAGGAGAGATGCAGCCATAAAACAAGCAATGCCTTTCGATACAATTCCTTTTTTCCTGTTTAGTTACCAGTTTAGTTTCCAGAATAATTTACTAAAACCAGTTTTTTTCTCACTCTTTTGGATTATCTGGTTAAAATAGATTCTGATTCTATTTAGTTGATTCTATTTTAGTCTGATCTATTTCTAGTTGATCAGTGGTTGGAGCCTGGGATTCTGTATTTCTAAGAAGCTTTTAGGTAATGCCACCAATACTGTGGAGCCATGGACCACACTTTCGGCAGTCTATTTGTCTTTCCCTCCATCACAGTACACTGTTGCTATTCTTGACGACTGGCCCTTTGTCTTTCCATATAATTTTAGAATCTACTGCCAATTATTCCCCCTTCACCATCAAAATGCGACAGGAATTTGAGACCGTGTTGATTAAATTGAGCATCTGTAAAACGTTGAGTTTTGCAAGCTATGCGTATGGTGTATCATTCCACTTACTGAGTTCTTATTGTCACACAATCATGCCTTACTATGTTTCCCATGGGAGTTTCACATATCTGTTGTTATGTTAGATGTATTCTTGGGACTTCATATTTTTGATGTTAGCATAAACAGTATCTCTTTGCAAAAGCGTTTTAATTTTTTGTTTAAATATGTATTTGTATAATTTTTGTATACTGATATTCTTATCCAGGATATTTGCCAAACTCTTATTCTTATATTTTTTCTTTAGTTTTACATCATGTACAAATAGAGTTTTACTTCTTTGTTTCAAAACCTATGCTTTTAATTCTTTATGTTGTCTTACAAAAAGAAAAAAGTTAAACAATAAATGAATTATTTAATAGAAAAGACTCTTGTTATCTTTAATCAGCAAAACTGATCTCTTGGTTAGGCCTCCATTGACTAGAAAACCACTATGAAGAAGCTTCCAAATATTTCTTTTGACATTTCTTTTTTTTTTTTTTTTAAGATTTTATTTATTTATTTGACAGAGAGACAGCCAGCGGGAGAGGGAACACAAGCAGGGGGAGTGGGAGAGGAAGAAGCAAGCTCCCAGCAGAGGAGCCCAATGTGGGGCTCGATCCCAGATCGCCGGGATCACGCCCTGAGCCGAAGGCAGACGCCCAACGACTGCACCACCCAGGCGCCCCTCTTTTGACATTTCTTGATTGTCCTCAGACTTCTTGCCTTTCTCTTGTGGTTAATACGCAAGCGCGTACATGTTACTAACATCCACTAACTCAAACCGACTTCTAGTCGTTATTTCATCAGAAATACCCTCATAGTCAACTTGGCCATTCTGGGAACTGAACTTGAACAAAGGGGAAACAGGAATTATAAAGGGAGAAGTGGCTCAGTTCCACCCAAGAACTAAGATGAAGATGCCAAGCTAGGATGCCACTAGAGAGATACACCATGTCATCCACACTTCATAGCTAAAATCACAGGGTTTCTTGGAAAACCCATGAATAACTGAAATCGCCTTTTTGATGATGATGCCGGTCTGCTCCAAAGATTTCCTGCTTCACAAACTGTCAATGTTGTTATCATTGGTTACCTGAGGAAAGGTAAATGGCATGATGGCAAGGATGGAAAAAGGGTAAAGAAAGAGGAGGTAGTAACTAAAATGTAATAACCACTGTAATCATGAAAACACAACAAACTGCTTCTTTAAAAATGTGCTCATGTACCACTACAAACAGTAATTACGAAGACTTACAGCAATGCAGAAAATGCTGAAATGGTGAAGTGAAAACAGGACCCAAGAGAGCATGCATGCATTCTATTGCAACTGTTTAAAAATATGTGGACATGGGGTGCCTAGCTGGCTCCATCCGTGAAGCGTGCGACTCTTGATATTGGGGTCCTGAGTTTGAGTTCCACGTTGGGGTAGAGTTTACTTTAAAAAAATTTTAAAATATGTGGACATTATTTTTGGTTAGGAAGATCGATCAACATGCATTTTCCCTCCCCCCTCCAACAGAGGCGCCCTTAAAAGATAGTAAAGGTATGTGTCGGTTGAGGGAGAGGATGTAAACCATTACAATGAAGAGATTGAGAAATAACATTACAAAAGTATACAAAGTAACAGATGGAAGAGCATTCATGGAAAAAAGACAGTAGGAAAAGTCAAACTCTAGAACGTGTGCTGCAGTTAAAGGAATGACCTGATATCCCTGACAGAAACGTGGAGTAAGAAGTGAAGCTAAAATACCCTGAATTTCCCTCTCCTACCTTTTTGTACAAGCAACTATGTACTTTGTCTTTCATAGTTAAATATCTGACTGTGAATAAGAAAAAAAAAAATAAGTAGATGGGATAAGTGCTGTGTTTGAAGAAATGAATTAACAGTCTGGAAAACGAGGAAAGGCAGTATGGGTATGGATGCCCCCAGTGAAAAGCTGCCCTCATTCAGGCCTTTAGCTGACATCCAGCATACCTGAATTTCTCTTTTCTCGTATGAATGCACAGCCAAGAACCACTGGGCATCTGAAGAACATCTTCTTTTTGTTTCCACACTGGAGATCAATATAAAACAAAATTTACCCCAAGAAAAACAGACACAAAAGTAATTAATAGAACATGTAAATTTTCCATCACTGTCAGAGAGTAAAGAAAAACAATGTATAGGGGCGCCTGGGTAGCGCAGTCGTTAAGCGTCTGCCTTCGGCTCAGGGCGTGATCCCGGCGTTTCGGGATCGAGTCCCACATCGGGCTCCTCGGCTGGGAGCCTGCTTCTTCCTCTCCCTCTCCCCTGCTGTGTTCCCTCTCTCGCTGGCTGTCTCTCTGTCACATAAATAAATAAAATCTTAAAAAAAAAAAAAAGAAAAACAATGTATACATAATACAAAACCAGAAGTAGGACTTCCAGCTACGGCTGAGTGCAAACAACAAATATTCTTCAAAAAGAAACTAAAGAGCCAGACAAAATTAACAAATACAATCATTTCAGTGCTCTGGAAATTGACCAAAGGGATATAACAATTTGAGAAGCATGCTTATTTGGAAGACTGTTAAACTTCAGATAAGAACACTGGGACCCCGTCACATTCTGGTCTGGCCTCTCTCATCAACATCAACCACCAATTCAGTCAGTACAGAGGTTCTTCCAGGGTGGGGAACATCATTAAGACTGGAAACATCTGGGGACACCTGGGTGGCTCAGTTGGTTAAGTGTTTGCCTTCAGGGTTGTAGAATCGAGCCCCACATCAGGCCCCCTGCTCAGCAGGGAGCCCACTTCTCCCTCTCCCTCTGCCTGCTGCTGCCCTTGCTTGTGCTCTCTCTCAAAGGAATAAATAAAATCTAAAAAAAAAAAAAAAAAAAAAAAAAAAAGACTTGGAAACATCTTTGCTGAAGTCAAAGGGGGTAACTTGAACTTTAGTGGCGGGTTATGCTCACCTCCAACAGTGTTTCAGTGGAAGTGAGGATCTTAGAAATCAGCAAGCAGGGAGAGGAAACAGCTCCATTAGTCCAAGGTCATGGTCATAATTGGGGCAGACATATTCTTGGCTAAGGTTGAGAAAATGTGCAATGGATACCAGAGAGGAACAAGCTAGTCATGTATTCCTTAGGTCAAATAATTACATACATAGAGCAAATGTGAATGTGTTAGTTGGATATTTGAATAGTCTCCTATCAAAAACTGATAGAAGAGAAAATCAGCAAGAGTATTAGAAAATATTATTCACCTATTCAACATAACTCTCATATAGCCGTGCGATGATGGCACAATACACATTTTTTTCAAATGCCAAAAAATATTTTCTAAAATAGACCACATACCAGGTCATAAAATAAGTCTCAATAAATTTTAAATAAGATCATAAAAAGTATGTTCTATGAGTAGAACAGAATTAGAAATCAATAAATGAAAGAAATCTTGGAAAATCCTCAACATTTGGAAGTTAAAGAATACACTTCTAAATAAGTCAAAAAAGAAATCACAGGGATTAAAAAAATTTGTTACTGAATTATGGTCAAAACACAACATGTCACATTTTATGGGATACACAGAAAGCAGTGTATAGGGCACTGTAGCGTGGGCAGGCTCAGCTTGCGGGTTGGCGCCAGTGCCGGAGGGGGTGCAGCTCGTTTCCTCCCTACCCCATCCCCCTCCCCCTCAGGTGCGAGCCCCACCCATCCGCCGACCAGGCCCACCTGGCACAACTATCCCCTGTGGCTCGAGCCCAGAGTGGCTCTGGGCACCCCAGAAGACCCCCCATCATGGGCAGCCAGAGCTCCAGAGCTCCATGGGGCAACGTTACCACCAAGGAGGCAGCAGGCATTCCTCAGCTAAGGCCAAAGGACAGGAGAATGGCCAGGTGAAAAGCAATGGAGACTTATACCCCAAGGGTGAAGGGTAGTGGCCCCCTGTGAACAGAACAGAGGAGGCGGCAGGGGCTACTGGCGATGCCATCAAGCCAGCACCGCCTAGCCAGGGCGCTGAAGTCAAGGGGGATGCCCCAGCCAAGAAGACCCCCAAAAAGAAGAAGAAATTCTCTTTCAAGAAGACTTTCAAATTGAGTGGACTGTCCTTCAAGAGAAATCTGAAGGAGGGTGGGGATAATTCATCTGCTTCCTCATCCACAGACAAAGAGCAGGTGCAGGGGGAGATCAGTGCCTGCAGCGAGGAAGGCACAGCCCAGGAAGGGAAGGCTGTTGTCCCCCCTGAGAGCCAGGAGCCCCAGGCCAAGGGGGTAGAGGCTAGTGCTGCCTCCAAGAGAAGGGACACAGAAGAGGCAGGACCCCAGGCTGCAGAGCCATCCACTCCCTCGGTGCAGGAGAGTGCCCTACACCTGCCAGCGAGCAGAATGAGTAGCTGGGTGAGGGCAAGTGAGAGATCTGTAAGCAGCAAAAACTGCGCTGCCCTTGTGAGGTCACTGCCTGGACCTGGTGTCCTGGCTGCCTTCTGTGCCCAAAAAGGAAGGGGCTGTTGCCCCCTCCCAGCCACGTGCACTCTCCTTTTCCCTTCTGTGGATTCTCCCATCATCCATCAGGCCTTCCTCTTAAGACCAGTTAAAGATGGTCCCTTGCAGTTTTCCAAGTTAGGTTAGTGATGTGAAATGCTCCTGCCCCTGGCCCTATCTCTCCTGTCCCTCCCCCTGCAGAAGGCAATTTTCTTCCCCAATTCTTTTCCAAGTAGGTTTTATTTACTCTACTCCCCAAATCCCTGAGCCAAATGTGGGGTGCCTACACTCCCAAACCCTGAGTGTCCAGCCTTCCACCCTGTTGAGTTTTAAGTCTCTTGTGCTGTGCCTAATGGCACCTGGGCTTGGGAGGACACTGCCCCTGTCTACGTTTTTATAAATGTCTTACTCAAGTTCAAACCTCGGAAAAAAAAAAAAAAAAGCAGTGTAGAAAGGCAACACAGAAGACTACAGCAAAAATAAGTGAAACAGAAAAGAGAAAAGCAACAGATAAAGTCAAAAGTTGGTTCTTTGAAAAGATCAATAAAATTGCCAACTGTTACCAAGATTGATCAAGAATTAAAAAACAAAACAAAACAGAACAGAACAAAAAACAGGGGCACCTGGGTAGCTCAGTGAGTTAAATGACTGACTCTTGATTCCGGCTCAGGTCATAACCTCAGGGCTGTGAGATCATCAAGTCCCACCTAAGCTCCACAATCAGCAGGGAGTCTGCTTGAAGATTCTCTCCCTCTCCCTCTGCCCCTCCTCTCACTCGTGCAGACTCTCTTTCTCTCTAAAATAAATAAATCTTTTTAAAGAAAGAAGAAAGACACAAACTACCAAAATAGCAAATGAAAATGTCACTACTGACCCACAGAAATCAAAAGGATTGTAAGACAACACAATGAATAATTTTATGCTAACAAATTAGACACAAAGATGAAATAGACACATTCTTAGAAAGACATAAATGACCAAAACTGACTTAAGAAGTAATGTGAAAATTGAATAGACCTAAAACAAGTAAAGACAATGAAATAATCATTCAAAATCTCCCCACAAGGAAAAGCAAAGTCCCAAAGGCTTCAATGGTAGATTCTATGAAATAAAAAAAAAATGAAATAATACAACATTTCACAGACTCTTTCAGAAAACAAAGGAAAGAAATCTTCCTCATTCTATAATGGCGGTATTACCCTAACAAAGCCAAACGGATACATCACAAGAAAATAAAACTACAGACTAAAAACCTATATTGAAAAAGATCTAAAATCAATACCTTAACCCTCAACCTTCAGAAAATAGAAAAAGAGCAAGCTAAACACAAAGCAAGCAGAAGGAAACAATAAAGATTCGATTTGAGTAAATAAAAAGAGAAGAGAAAAAAAACAGAGAAAAATCAATGAAACTAAAGTTGAATCTTTGAAAAGGTGAACAAAGTTAACAAACCTTTAGCTAGACTGACTCCCTCCCAAAAAGAGGAATGATTTAAATTATTAAAATTAGGAATGAAAGTGGGGACATTACTAACATTAGAAAAATAGATTATAAAAGGATACTATAAACAACTGTATATCATTAAATTATATAATGTAAACGAAATAGACAAACTCCTAGAAAGACACCAAGTACTGAAATGACTGAAAATTAAGAAAAAAAAAAATTATGCATAGATCTATAACAAAGAGACCGAAAATAATCAGAAACCTTACCCCAAAGAGAAGCCCAGGGCCAGGTGGTTTCATTGGTGAATTCTACCAAATATTTAAAGAAGAATTAACATCAATCCTTCACAAATTCTTCCGAAAAATAGAAGAGGAGAGAACACTTCCCAACTCATTCTCTCATTCCAGTATTACCCAGATACCAAAACTAGACAAAAGCATTACAAGAAAACTATAAACCAATAGCCCTTATGAATATAGAGGCAAAAACACTAAACAAAATAGAGCCAACTGAATCCAACAAGATGTGAAAAGAATTATACACCACGACTAAGTAAGATTCATCACAGGAATGTAAGGTTGAATCAACACAAGAAAATGAATCAATGTAATACACTTTATTAACAGAATAAAGAACAAAAACTACATGATGCTCTGAATAGATGGAAAGAAGAATGTGTCGAATCCAGTACCCTTTCATGGTGAAAGACACTCCACAAACGAGGACTAGAACCCTCAGTTGACCTTATACTTAATGGTAAAAGGCTGAAAGCTTTCCCCTTAACATCAGGAATAAGACAAGAAGATCCATTTTTAACTCTTCTATTCAACACTGTACTGGAAGTTCTAGTCAGGGCAATTAGGCAAGAAAAGTAAATAAAAGGCATCCAGATTTGAAGGGAAGAAGTAAAACTATCTTCACTTACAGATGACGTGATCTCGTACGTAGAAACCCTAAGGAATTAAAAAAAAAAAAAAAAACCCCAAAAATCAAAAGTATTGGAGCTAACAAATACATTCAACAAAGTTTGGAAGACATCTGACTAATAAATGAAAATCAACTGTATTTCTATATGCTAGCACTGAAGTGAAATGAATTTGAAAAAGTTAGGAGAACAATTCCATTTACAATAGCAACAAGTAGAAGGAAATACTTTGGAAAAATTTAACAAAAGGGGCACAAGACATTCATTTCGAAGTACAAAACCTCGTTTCAAAAAACTGACTTAGACCTAAATAAATGAAAAGTCCATGTCTTATGGACTGAAAAATATAATAATTTTTTTTTTAAAGATTTTATTTATTTATTTGACAGAGAGACAGTGAGGGAGGGAACACAAGCAAGGGCAGTGTAAGAGGGAGAAGTAGGCTTCCTGCTGAGCAGGGAGCCCAACAAAGGCCTGGACCCCAGGACCCTGGGATCATGCCCTGAGCCGAAGGCAGACGCCCAACAGCTGAGCCACCCAGGTGCTCCAGAAAGATATAATAATGTTAAAGTGGCAATACCTCTCAAATGAATGTACCGAATGAATGCAATATCTATCAAAATCTCAGCTGCTTATCTTGCAGAAATTAACAAACTGATCTTAAAATTCATACGGAAATGCAAGGGACCCAGAATAGCAAAAACAATCTTGAAAAAAAACAAAGAGAACTCATATATCCCATTTTTCCAAGCTTACTACAGAATTTCAGTAATCAAGGCTGTGTGATAGGATAGGCTTAAGGATAGATATATAATCAATGGAATAGAATTTATAGTCCAGTAATAAACCCATACATGTCCAGTTCATTTTTTATGAGAATTTCAAGAAAATTCAATAGGTAAAGGTAAGTCTTTTCAAGAAATGTTGGTGAGACAACTGAATACCAGCATGCAAAAGAACTGTCAGACTCCTCCATCACAAGATATACAAAAATTAACTCAAAATTGATCAAACACCTAAATATAAGCACTGAAGTATAGAAAATTTTTTTTAAAAATCACTGGTAAAACTCTCCTTGACCTTAGGTTAGGCAATGGTTTCTTAAATAAAACACCAAAACATAATCAACAAAAGAAAAAAAAAATAGGTAAACAGGATTTCATAAAAATTAAAAATCTGTGGTTCAAAGGACACCATCAATAAAGTGAAACAACAATCTACAGCATGGGAGAAAATGTTTGCGAATCAAATATCTGATAAGGGAACAGCATCCCAGAATCTATAAAGAACTATTACAGCTCAACAATAAAATGGCAGGTAATTCAATTTAAAAATGGCAAAGAATTTGAATAGACATTTCTTCAAGGAAGATATACAAATGGCCAACAAGTTAAATGATGCTCAGCATTATTAGATAAATGCAAATTAAGACCACAAAAGATACCACTTCACAACTCACCGGAATGGCTATAATCAAAAGACAGACAGTAACAAGGATCCAAGAAGATGTGGAGAAACCAAAACCCTCCTAATCTGCTAGTGGGAATGTAAACATCTCTCCCTCATCCGATCAGTGGTAATATTTCCTTACTAGCACTTTGCATTTTGTAATTTTTTTGGTAATATCTCCCACTAGACTGAAAGCACATGAAAACAGGGTTTAGGTCTCTTTACTTAAGTATACTAGTTAGGGAACCAGTCATTCTGTGCTATCTGTAATCACTGATTTGCTTACAACTCTCAACCCACTAAACTGAATCTTCTTTTTAAGATTTTGTTTGTGAGAGAGAGAGAGAGCGAGCACAAGTGAGCACAAGTGTGCTCACATGAGTGGGGGAAGGGACAGAGGGAGAGAATCTTTAAGCCGACTCCCCACTGGGGGAGGAGGGCACTGGATCCCATGACCCATGAGATCATGGCCTGAACCAAAGCCAAGAGTCCGACGCTTAACCGACTAAGGCACCCAGGAGCCCTACAACTGAATCTTCATTAAGATTGTTCTGTGCCTTAATTTTTTACATCTTAGTACCTCGTCAAGTTGTTGACACAGAGGAAGCACAAAGGAAAAGTTAAAGTGATGCCAAAGTGTGGTACACAGATTTTTGATGGAGTCCCAGTATTCTTTCACGGGGTTCAAAAGTTCAAAACTATTTTCATAATAATAAGACATACGCCATTCACTAGTTGTACTAATAGCGCAAAAGCAATAATGCCCAGGCCCAGACTGCAGTCTCCAAACTGTATTAGTTGTATCAGTTTTCTATTGCTGCTGTAATTACTTCCCACAAATTCACTGCCACAAAACCACAGAAATATATTATCTTACAGTTCTCTAGGTTAGAAGTCTTAAAATGGGTCTCACCAGGCTAAAAGGAAATGGTCAGGAGAGTTGGATTCCTTTCCGGAAGCTCTGAAGAGGATGCATTGTTTCCTTGCATTTTGTAGCTTTTAGAAGCTGCTCTCATTCCTTGGCTCATGGCCCACTTCCCTCATTTTCTATTTAGCTCTGTGGGTTGAATCCTTTTCATATTGGATTACTCTGAATTCCTCTTCAGCCTCCTTCTTCCACTTTTGAGAACCATTGTGATTACACTGGACCGATTTGGATAATCCAGGATAATCTCACTATTTTAAGGTAAACTGATTAGCAACTTTTAATTCCTCTTTGTACTATAGCCTAACACAGTCACAGGTTCCAGAGATCAGCATGTAGGCATCTGGGGGAGGGGGGCTATTATCCTGCTTACCACGGTAGTCTTATTTTTTCACCACCACACAGCTACAATAAAAAGTAAAGCCAGGTTTACTTAAAAATGTCTTCAATGAGCAGTAAAAATTAGTAATGTTATTAGCTCAACCTTGGAGTACACCACACATTTTTTCAAAATCAACCAAATTGAGTGAGCTCTCACTTCAAGGAAATCTTTAAACAGCAATTTGCTGTCAATGATAAAATTAGAGTTTTCAAAGCAAAAATAAGAATTTTGGGCAATTCACATATTGTCAGATGGACAGCTTCCCAATATTTTTAAATTTTCCTGATGCGACTGCTGATAATGTTAACGAGTAGGATTTTTTGACAACATATAATGAAATGCATTAAGATTTGGAAGATCAGCTTTTACCTCAAGGAGTCAATATTTCCACATGACCAATGCATTTATAACAAAATCACATGATTGTAAGAGTCATTAAAAGTGCAAGATGGACCAAGGACATTTTAAAGTTACAGATTACAAAAAGTTCACTGATAGGGTTTCAGATATCACATTGCAATTAAACCTTAAGAAACCACCACTTAGTAAGTTTGTGTATAGGAGGATCAAAGAAAAACATTCACAATTATCTGAAAAGGTCACTAAAATACTTTCTTTTCCAACTATATCTGTATAAGTTTGGATTTTGTTCACTTATTTCAACCCAAAACAACACATCACAACAGTGTGATTAGAGAAGCAGATCTGAGAATTCAACTCTCTTCTTTAGGCCAGACATTAAAGACACTGCAAGAACATGAAATGATGTCACTCTTCCACAAAAACTTTCTTTGGGAAAATATAATCATTTTTTAAAAGGCTCTATATGTTAACATGTAAGGTTTTATTATTGAATTAACTACTTTTTTAAAAGTTAATTTTAATTTATAATATATATAATATAAATAAATATAATAATATAATAAATATAAGTAGATAGAATTACATACACAAAAACTCTGAGGTCAACAGTAATTTTTAAGAGTGTAAAGGACTCCTAAACTAAAAGTTTGAGAACTGCTGAGGAAGATAAATGAGAAAGTCCAAGAAAGATCATGATCAGATTAAAGTATATCAAAGGAATAAACTTAGGCAGCCTCACTGATACCAGGGTCGAGAAGGCAACGTAAGAACAGGGCATGGAAGGAGGGCTCCATTTACAAAGAGCCCCACTCCCAAACTCTTTCCCAGTCAAATCTGTGATTAGCAGACAGAGTTCATCCTTGAGGAGCTAAGTAGCCCACAGGCATTTTTGAGGGCAGCTACGAATATATGTTAGAAAAGGAAGTAATTGATGTTTTACGAAATTATAAAGGAATAAATTATCATGTGGATTATACACCAATTGCATTTAAAAAATATTATTTAGTGAGCTGAAGTCTAAAAAAGCAAGGAACAGGGGTAAAGAATGTCATGACAATGAAGCACAGAATAATATTCACTGGTATTAGTAAAAATTAAGACTTCTTCAGTAGAATGCTCCTCAAAATAGCTCCTATCACTCCTCAGTTTAAATTAGGTAAACTCCAGACTTACACTGTTGGATTAGCTGCAGTTCCCCAAAGGGAAAATGGAAAGTAAATTCAGGTGACGTGGCATGGCTACTAACTGCTAGAAACAACTTCAGCTGTACAACCGCTCTGACACTGAACGGTCAGAGTCAGAGAAGAGCCTTTTCAGTAAATCTTAGCAAACAAATAATGTGACAGAAAAGGACGGCCATATTAACCAACTAGAAAATAGAGCAATTATGTCCCCTAAATAGAGCAAACAATAAGTCTTTTCTTGGAAGCATGGTCAAAAAGAGCCCTAAATTTAGATTCTTAAGACCTAACTTTTGGCTCAGGTCACATGTTTCCTGAGTTATCTGGGCAAGTTAAACTACCTTTTTAGTCTTCATTTGTAAGATAAAAAAGTTAGTCTAAATCTCCTGCTTTGAAAATTCGACTCTAATTCACAGTAACATTCACAGTAACGACATTTTATATTCGAATCCTAAAGTCACATACATCTGAAATAAAAACACAGGCTAGTACTCACCAAATTGATGGATTCTAACTGGCCACTTGAAAAGCATTGAATTGATTGATGTCTACAATTGCTTAGTAAGAACAACAAAAGAGGCTAGGGGTGATCTACAAAAGTCTAATATCATGACCTTTTTAACCACAGAGGTATCTTTGGGAGGAAGAAAAAGGGATATTCACGTTTGGGCTAATAGTCAAGCGATGGATATTAACACTACTCAGGTTTTTGGGACTGTTTATTTATTGGCTACCTGAATTTAGAAATTTAAACAGCATATTATTTAACTACCTAATGTTGAAAAATCAGTTGCTTAGCTAATGTTTTATTTCCAACTGTTATTTGGAACTTTTGATTCCTTAGCTGCTCTCTGGCTAACGAAAGTATACTATAAAATATAAGAAGTTGTTCCTCTAAGAACATGTGCCTCAAATGTTAATGATGTCACTGGCTGGCTGGGATTGTACCTTTCTTAGAGGTTGGGGCCGGCAGTAAAAGTCAAGAGTTGAAATTTAAACGCTTGTAAATTACAGCATGTGACAACTATCAATTGTTTTTACTAATAGCTAACATTATATTGAGCACTGTGGGAACATGGGATTCCTCTAACGGATGACTTTGGAACACATATTCCCCATTGGCCCGCTGAAGCTTTCTTCGAATAGTGCGGCAGTTTGACATTCTTCTCACTCTTCTTCTCTCCCTTCCTCCTTTCCTTCTCTTTTTTCACGGGTTGTCTGACCTGCATTGAGGCCTGAAGGCACTTCCCTCCTACTCTTGCTCCCTCTCCTTTATCCTTCAGGGGCCTTTTCCCCAATAAACCTCTAGCACATCTAATCCCCTCTTAGCATCTGCGTCTCTGGGAATTTGAGCGAACAAAGAAAGCACTTCCAAGTCCAGCCACCATATTAAACTGTGCACACCATTATTTAATCTTCACACAGGCTTCTGAACACATTATTACTATTTCCATTTTACAAATAAGGAAATACTAGGAGCACAAAAGTACCTTTCCCAGAGTCACGCAACTAGTGACAGACCTGGGATTTGAACTGTTTGCCTTCCCAGTTGGAGCCCCAGACCTTAGTTTTTTTCAGTAGGTTCCACACTGGATGTGGAGCTCAACACAGGGCTTGAAATCACGACCCTAAGATCAAGTCCTGAGGTGAAATCAAGAGTCGGACGCTTCATCGACTGAGCCACCCAGGTGTCCCCCACCTTATTTTAAAGCAATTAGATTACAGTAAACCACAACAAAACTAGACAAATCCCTAATAACACTTTTTCTGATTCCTGTGTGTTTTCACACACTATCAAACTTAATCCTATTAAATTTGTAAAGTTGATATTACCACTTGACAGATAAACAAATTGGGGCTCAAAGAATGTAACTCCTTCCAAATCATATTTAAGTTCATGAATTTGAGTTCATATGCAGGTCTTCTCTGAATTCAGCTGCTTTACATTATACTGCTCTCCCTAATTAATCAAAATGACAATGTCTTTGTTTAGTTTTAGCTAATTTTCTTGAGAATGTTATTCAGCAAAGAATCCACAAATGATTTAAACAGCTATATATGTTTCATATACATACATATTATAGATACACTACTCTTTCCTGAGCCACCTCTCTCCTTATTTACTTGTACTTTAACCAAAGCTTACAGGGAAATAAATAGCTGGAGCACTGTTTCAAAAACCTGTCTCCAATAACATATCAGCAGTTGAAGCTGGAAAGCAGTGTTCTTTTCACACTTCTAGAGGCTTTTTAATATTACTTTGCTGATTTTTACCTTTATCTCGATTCAGCTGCAGTCTTTTGACTGCACCACTCAAACATTTTCCTTAACCAGGGTCACCTGATGAGGTGAGTCAGCAGTCTGCAAAATCATCAGTTCTAATGATTAATTCCTGGTTGTTTCCCAGCCTTTAAAATGACACAGCCTAGCAATAGCGTGCTCTATGTCGGTCGGAGCTGGATGTCGAAGTAACTCAGCAGTGTATTCAAGTATCGGAAGACAGGTGGGGTGCTGTTTTTGGTGTTTGTTTTTTCTGTAGATATGCATGGGGAAGATCTTCCAGAGGGGCAATACTAGGGATCTAAGCACAAGCAAGTCAGGAAGAGGAGACCCATGACTGATTCCATCGTGGAGGTCCTGGAGCCACTAATGGGAGGAGAGAGCTAAGTGTCCCCTACCCAACCCACTATGCGACTTCAGATGGGGAAAGTGGTGCTCAGAGAGGGGCAGGTGGTTGCTCAGAGTCACAGAAAGGGGCAGGAGCCATGGAGACAAGAAAACCTCATAGCCTGAGAGAATCCCTACCCCCAGCCAAACCAAAACCCCCAATGCATCTCTACTAGGTGCCAGGGCCCAGCTCCCACCCTATTAGAACAAGGTGTTTATAAACCAATCCCCACACCATGGATGTGAATCCATGTCCTCTCAAGGTGGAGCCCCCAAAATAGGAAGCTTGATGGCCCTTCAGGGTCCTCTCCCACTTTCAACTGGGCCTGAGCCCTGAGTCATAGGTGTCTACTCACTAGGAAGGAAAGGATTGCTCCCCAACCAGATGAACAGACTGGTGGGGGGGAACAGCTAATAGGCAGGTGCTGGGTTGTGGCTGGAGTAGAATCATGGGCAATTTTTCATTTTTTTCCTGTTTTGTATATTCTCAAATTTTTAATCTATAACACCTTTGGGGTTAGATTAACTGATCTATAAGGTCCCTTCCAGCTGTAAAATCCTCTGAAGTTAGCTGACTCCTAAGTATTCATCTGAATATTTGAGAAATGATCCTTAGAGAAATAAATTTCCCCGAGTATACACCTAGTTAGTAGATGAGCCAGGATTAAAATCCAATTGGAGGCAGTATAGCAAAGCGGTTATGATAATGGCCTCTGAAGTGAACAACAGTTCACATCACAGCTCTGGCATTTAATGACTGTGGTAACATAGAACGATGTACAAAGCTTGTCTTGGCTTCAGTTTTCTCATCTGTAAAACAAGGATAATAATACTTACCCTATAGTTCTGTGAGGATAAAATGTAACACTACATAGCAGAGAGTAAGCAACAATAAATGCTAGGTATTCTCTTATCGCCTATCTCACTGTCCAGTTTTCTTTGCAGGTGACCACATAGCATTTTATGGATGAATGTAGAGTGGACATTATATTTCAGCATCAAAGTGAGTAATGATAAATGTTTATATGGTAAGACCCTTTTTAAAAAACGCACAAATACTTCTCTATGGATACATTTTAAAAAGTAATCATCATTCCCTCAATAAATGTTTATTGAGCCCCTGCTATATGCCAGACACAGAGCTAAATGCTGGATATGAGATAATGGAGAAAACAGATACAATCTCGATCTTCATAAGCACTGAAATTTGACTGGAAACAAAACATCCCTGAGATCTACCTATGGGATATGCAAAGCAAATATCTTTGGGACAGTGAAATTAATAAATGTAAAAAAAAAAAAATGCACATTAAGTATTTGAGACTAGGTGTACATATATACTTGTGTCTATGCAAGATACTCTTTATAATTAAGTTCTATGTTATAATACTGGTCATTTTAATGAGATTTTAGTAAATTCCCTGACAATTAGGCTATTTCTACTTCTCTACATAAAATAGAATGCTGGAATGCATATGTTTAATTAAGGATACTCCCTTAAAATGTGTGATAAGCACCATCTGCCTGAGGGTTACATGAATGAAATATAACAGTTTTGCTAATAACCAGTAAATAACAATTCCTTACAGGCATTACCAAGTTCAGTTTTATGAAGTTTGTGACCATTCACTCATTTTTTTTCTCCACACATATACACACGTGTGTGTGTGTCCGCTTGTGTGCAAAGCTGACTGAAGAGACATCTGATATTCTGGACTTAGAGTCACCTATACACTGATGGTCTTGAGATTATATTTAAGTGATGATGATAAAACTGGCCAAGAAAAAAAAATGGGTTACTCATATGTCACAGTTACTCTATGGTAATATCTTAAATACTTAACACATTCCTTAATCCTTAATACATTAATTTAAGGAATTCCTTAACCCATTAACACATCCCTAAAATCTCTTTATACTTAGTTTTGCTATCGATTTCACTTTTGAATGTGACATATTGCCTATTCAATTTTACCAGAGTAAAAAGAATGATTTGTGTTGGCGATATTTATAAGAACAGTAAAAAGAGCCAAAGTTTGGAGTTCGGTCAACTATGTTCAAATCTCAATTGTGTCATTTAATTATATAATTTGTGAGAACATCTTTCAGTCTCAGTTACAATGTCTTTGAGTCTCAGTATAAAATGTTTGCATAATAGGAGTAGCATAACTTCTAGGACAGTAGTAACTTTAAGGAATGTAAAGTGCCTGGCAAACCATAGCTATTCGTGGTATTAGTGGTTAGCTATATTAATTTGAAAGAACACAAATCAAGAGCAAGAATTAAAAAAAATACTGCCTGTCTAAAAAGCTACTTGCTATATAAAAACCTGTAACTTCCCTTAAATTACTTACAATCCTTTCAACTGGAGAAATAACAGATTAAATAAACATTGCAAAATTGGGACCAAATAAGATTGTAAAAGTTAGCTGAACTATTATCCAACAAAATTAGAATAGCAATGCGCTGTCCTCAATAAGTTTGCATTACTCAAAAGGTAACAAGGAATTTGGCTAATGTATCAGGGGCTTTAAATTGAACACACTCCATTTTTCTTCATGGTAGAGTAATTTCGAGAACTCTTTCGGAACTGGCTGTTTAGGGGGATCAAAGTTAGCTGCCTTTTAGGGGGAAAAGTGATGATTTAAATATAAGGTGGGGTGGGGAAACTACTTACCTGAAGAAACTGCATTACACAAGAGAGAAGTAGCCATGTTCCCTACATCACTTCGTTCAAATCTTCGTTTGGAAAAACACCTTTTCTCACATTCTCCCTCCGTCCGAAGCAATTTTCTCCTTAAAACTATTGTGGTTACCTCAGACCTCCCTCCCAAATTCTCCTGAATCCTTCATGATCTAAGAAACCTGGAGCAGAGCACGAGCACTCGTTCTGAAAGTACATCTACTTCTTGATTACAGGTTCCAAAAACTAAAACGTGTATGTAAAGCCCATTAGCTCAGGGTAGTCAGGAAAACAAAGCCCCTTCTTACCCAATTCAAACAGCGGCGGGAACGTTTAATTCTAAACACAAACTACTCCCTCATCCCAAGTCTAAAACGTTCCTAAAAGGTGCGACCCAGGGCAATGGAAACAGTACTCAGGTCAAGGATGGTAAATTAGCTCTCGGCAATCAAGGGTAACTAAACCCTGACAATGGGAGAGTAATGACACTCCTCGAATACTGGAAAAAAGACTTGGCACTACAAGTCGCTGTATACATGGTCTTCGGCCTCACTTGGGGATCCGACGTCGAGTTCCAAGCTGGGGAGGGATTTGGCTAGTGGAGAAGGCGGTAAACCGAAGTCGTAGGGCCTCTTCCAGCAGCAGGGGATCAAGCGCCATGGGTTGGATACAGACACCTCCTGGTTTAACTCTCTCCCGCTCACTTCTTGGTCCTGCCAAGATGCTACACGGCGCCCCGACCGGCCGGAAATATCAGGCCCAGGAGGCAACGTAGAAAAATCACTTACCAGTCTCTCCCACGTCTGGCATAGATACAGCAGGAGCCTGGCCCGCCCGCCAGATTCCAGCCAGCCACCCGCTCAGACCACCCTGACGACGGCTCGAGAGCGTCACTGACAACCACCCGGAAATGCTACAATAGTTTCCGGGGCCGCCTAGCGCGCGGCGGGAAATTATTTCCCAGAGCCCGGATTAGTGAGGCTGCGAGTGCTGCAGCGGCAGTCGTCTTCCCAATCACCACCGCCACCCGAGGGAAGCATCTCAGACTCTTCGGCAGGGAAGGTAAAGGGCCTCAGCTTGGAAGACACAGTGTACCCTGACTCTCTGGGGTCGTTTCCAACATGCCCCCAAAGTTTCTGTGGCTCCCGGCTTTGAGATTGGGAAGGGGCTGGGGTTGAGCGCCGGCGGTGCTTGGTTCTCCTGCCTTCCGCAGCCACCATTCGTTCCCACTGGCGCGGACTCGCTGAGCTCTGCGCCGGCGTTGGTGGGCTGCGGTCACAGACCCCGCCCCGCCCCGCCCTTGTAGCGGCTGGGAGGGCCGCCGAGCGTCTCTGCAGTGCAGGCTTGAGCGGCTTCCCCCGCCTCCTGTTTGCGCAGCTCTGCGGGTCGATCCCCTGCCAGGAAGGCGCTAGGCCGCCCGCGTCTCTCGTTTCCATAGAACCGACTGGGACGCCACTCGCGGAGTCTCTTGGCTGCTTTAAATAATTTAGCGTCAGTGCAGGTGGCTGGGATCCCCTAGGCCCACCTACCAGTGACGGGGAAAATGGTGTCATTCTTTTCTCCCTGGTAGAATTTTTTAACATATCCAAGTGGCAATGATTGTATCTCTGCGGCTACTGTATGCCTTTAAACATACACACACTTTTCCCTAAAGAAGGGTGTATGTTCCTGGGAATTATAATGTCTCAGTAGCCTGAAGGCTGGGAACAAGGCTAAATCATTATTCTGAGATTTCTTCCACTTCCAAAGCCTCAGATTAAATATTGAAAAAAAAAATTGATTTGTCACGGATACTCCCTATCAGGATTTGACCCAGAAATTAGATGGAGCTTGGTTTTGGAAGCGACAAGCTCTTTTTTTTTTTTGGCGAATGACTATCCTATCCCCACTCCCCAGGTTTTTTTCCTTGAGAACTTGGAAATGAAGATTTAAACGGAATTTACAGCATACTTATTGTATGACAGAGTGCCTTGTGAACTTTTTGGTTTATGTAGTTAAGTTATGCCTCAGTTCCTAGAAGTGTCTACTGATGTGCAAGATGTTCCCGTTTTAGGAACATTTGACCTGTATTGCAGGTATTGGGGGTGGATTTTTATAAGGGAGTTAATTTGATTATGTCTAACTTAAAGAATATTTTTAATTTAAGTGAACCAGGATGTTTTGAATACTTGAATGTATAAATTATTGTGAAGACAGTTAACCTTCGATAATACAAATCAGCCTCTTTTAGATCTGTTTTCTAAATCCAGATTTTTTTTCACCTTACTGACTTGGGTTCAGTTGTATGATTTAATATTTTCCTCCTTAGAGTAGAAAGCATAAATCATGTGAAACAGTTATTGAAACAGTGGTTGAATGTAGTTACCTTTCATAATCAAAATTCAAACCTTTTATGATTTCCTAACAGTATCCACAGTTTTCACTAATGTCCAAAAACTGTTGGTTTTTTTGAAAACCAATAATATAGCATTATTAATTAGTATTTTTCTGATTAGTTATTCTATCTTTTCACTGCTTAAACAATATTTAAAATGAACAGTTCCATATAGACTGAATAATAAAACCTAAAGAAAGTGATGAACCCTGTTTCTCAATAATGTAACTATAATGGAATATTATGTAACTCTTGTAATTGACTCTCCATAAATATGCTAATGGAAAAGGTATGCTGCACAATGTAGTATATACTATTTCTTCTAAGGACATCTTACTGCTTAAAAGTAAAATATCCCTGAAACTTTTAAGTTGACTTAGTTTTTACTCTTTTTATATTGAAATTATTTTGATGTAGGCTGTTTTGTTATTCTTGATGAAGTCCATATGAACTAGTCTAGTGATTAATTCATATAAGATCTATTTTGAGAGGAAAATAATGAACAATTTCCTTTTTCATAAGAAAAAAAATGGCATTCTTAAGATTGTTCCTAGAAATGCTTTGAAATTTTAGACATTAGTGTTATTTTTATAATTGTTTAAATATTTTCAGTAATATTGCTCGTCTAAATATCTCCCCACCCTCCTAGTAGATTCCTTTACCTGCAGTGTATTTTTCTCTCGTGCTAGCTAAGATAGAGTACTTTCTGAAATTATAATATGGTTAAAAGTATTAGACTAAATTCTGAAATTTAAGTCAAAGTAGTATCGTAGAAAAGGCGTGTAACTTTTTCAGAAACAGGCAGGTGTTTGCACTGAACCTTGATTTCACTATTTTCCTAGCTGTGTATCCTTGAGCTAGTTTCTTAATCGGTAAGATTCCCCAGTATCCTCATCTGTGTGAGAAGGGTAAACAGCATTTAAACTAACGTGTGCTGCGTAGACTGTAGTAGGTCCTCAATAAAAGTGAACTCCTGCTTTTTCAACCTTACATCTTATGTTCCTACTAAGTAAGTAATTAAGTAATAGAGTTCCTGATACAAACTCGTAGCAGATTTGACTTTCATCCCCTATGGCTAACCAACATAGACTGTCTATCCATTCTTTTTTCCCTGAACAGTGTCTCTCTTGTTCATCTTGCTTCCTTAAGGGCCCCTTTATCCATAAAAGTAGCATCTCCAGTTCAGCCTGTTCATTGTATGTTACTGGATAGAGTGAACATCTCCATAAGTCCTCTTAACCTGTCATTTCTTCCTCACCACAGTCACTTGGCTGCAACTGCTCCATTTCCTCCCTCTCCTCAAAGAGACTGAGCATGACTGTTCCTTTCCCAAATAATGCCATTGAAGTAAGAGTATTCCTCAGGTCTTGCCAGTGGAGACCTCAATCAAATAACTACATATGTATGTACAATATGTACAATAATATGTATAATGATTACATATATATACACACATTCCATATCTTTCAAGGATGAGGCAGGAAATGGATGCTACATCTTTAAGAAAAAAATTCCAAAGGCCAGCTGAATGAAATTAAGCCAAAGGCCTAATTTGGCTCCTAGGCCAGGAGGATACAGAATTCCTAAACTCCACTTGATGTTACAGCATTCAGAATCGAACAGTAGTTTAGTCAGTATGAATACAGTGATTTGTATCTACCTTTTGCAATATTGGTTAAAACAGAGATCAACACTTTGACCATTTTCACTTATTTACTTTCCCAGTTAAATGCTTTAGATAAGAGAAACCATGAAAATCTTAAAATTCTTGAATTCAAAGCAGCAATATTGATTTTTTTCAAGGGCTGATATATCCTTTTGAGAAAAGGGAATTTTTAAAGATGATTTTCTTTAGACTTAAAATCAAGGTAGAAGTAGGTTTAAAATCCAAGTAGTTCACTAGAATAACATTAAGAAACTATTAGTTTTCAACCTGGTGGCCTTGAAACGATGAAGAATATTCACTGGAATGGAAAAATGATCACAATGTAATTTTAAATAAAAATTAAGATACAGAACTATATAATAATCTCAATTTTGTTATATATGTTTTTTCACACACACACATAAATCGTTCAAGTTATACCCTCCTTCCCCCCCCCGCCTCCAGATGTTAACGGTGGTATTAATGGGTGCAGGGATTACAGGTGATTTTAATCTTTCGGTATACTTTGTAGTGTTTTTTAAATTTTCTGTAGTCATGGATTAATTACAATTGACAGTAAAAGTTACTTTGGGGGAATTTTTAGTTCTTAAATGCAAATAAACTTTTTAGTAAATCCTTTATTTATCTTAGTTATTAGCATACAACTTATAGGGTGCATTATGTTTTCAAAGTTCTGTGAGACCCTATGGCTGATCATAAAATCACTTGTAATGCAGAGGAGCATTTCCTGCCACAATCCTTGGTAAGCATCCCTGCCCCTGTTTTTTGCAGCACTGTCTTCTTTCAGTTAACCGTTAGACCCTGTTCTTTTATCCTCCCTCCTGAACCAGACCTTTGCATTCATCTGTATTCCTGCCTCTACTTTTCCCTGACTTCTCTTTTCAACATTCTCTGTGTGTCATATTCAAACATGTTCCAGCTATGTGTCATATTGTAAAGAATTCATAAGACCTAAAAAGCTAGTACATAATAAAATGTTCTTAATTATGGTGAGTGCTATAGGTTTATTTGCATTTCTAACTAGCACCAACTGCGGAGGAATTTCAGGCATCAGGGATAGGCCCATGTGGGAGATATTTTGGGAAAGTCCACACCACAGAGACAGTTGCTTTCTCTGCATAAATGCCAGCTCTGTTCACAGTCATTATCTCCTTAGTTGTGTGTATTATATGGTTCGAGGTAAGTAACTAAGTATTTTTTTAATTACTACAACATTTTAAAAATTACAACAGAAGCATTTTCTTGTAACTAAGAATCTAATACATAATTTTTCACTTTTTGGCAGTAAAGATAAAGCCTTTAACTTTAAGTGAATGCTCTCATTTTTGTTTTTCTTTTGTTGTGTTAGGATAGTATGTTCTGATGAATACCTGAAGGAACGCCCCCCTAAGTCCTAGAAAAAGTTATAATTTCCCTGGAAATACCAATGATAGAATTGTATTGCAGTGTATTTACTTATTTACTTGTGCTAAAAGACTTCTAGCAGTTAGCCTTGATCCCCATATCCCCGAATATATCACACACAGGCATATCAGGCTGTTACTTCTTGTTTTCTTAATCCTGCGGGGTCACAGGAAGAACCATTACACTGCCAGTTTTATAAATATAAATAACTCTATCCATGGATCTCTATTTCTATATTTACAGCTATCAATTTTTTCATATATATATGAATTAGATCTAGCTTGTTTGTCGTAAGATGTGGTATTAAAAAGCATTGCCAAATGTATCGTAAACTGTTATTTCAAGTAGGTGTTTGATTATAGGACGCTATTTGATTAGGTTAATGGAACTTGTTTTTAAGACATTGTGCTTCGGGGCACCTGGGTGGCTCAGTGGGTTAAGTGTCTGCCTTCAGCTCAGGTCATGATCTCAGGGTTCTGGGATTGAGCCTTGCATTGGGCTCTCTGCTCAGCGGGGAGCCTGCTTCTTCCTCTCCTTCCCGCTTGTGCTCTCTCTAGCTATCTCTCTCTCTCTCAAATGAATGGTTGATTTGAGAGAGAGAAAGAGAGAGAGAGAGAGAGAGAGTGCTCCTGCACATCAGGGGAGGGGCAGAGGGAGAGAAGGAGAGAATCCCAAGCAGACTCCCCACAGAGCTTGGAGCCCAACACGGGGAGGATTGCAGGACCCCTAGATCGTGACCTGAGCCAAAACCAAGAGTCGGCAGCTTAACCAGTGAGCCACCCAGGTGCCCCTGATTTGTTTAATATTTGTATTTGCATAATGTTTGAATCAGGACATCCTGTTATTTCACCTTTATTTCTTCCCTTTCCTCTTGATTGTTTAGTTTCATATTTAATTGTTCCTTAGAGGAAAGAAACTGCGTTTAAAAAGCTTTCCTGATTTCTACCATTAAGCACAGTTGGTCCTGCTTTCATTTTCCTGTGGACTCTTGCTTTGACAGAAAATGCTGTTAAATATACAACGTGGGTGTTTTTTCCCCATTATAAAGACAATATGATTTAAGATAAAAAGTTTGCATGATACACACCCAAATCACTTAACAATTTATACATCAAAATGTATTAAAATGTCATTAATACTAAACATTCAAATTGTAAAATAGCTGTTAATTAATTTGACCTAAAAGAGGAATATAGTATGATAACTTTTTTCCCTTATAGTTCTATATAACATACATTTAGTTATCAGGAAGCAGAAGAATAAAACATAAAGAAAAACTTTTAAAACTTTCTGGATGATAGCATTACTTTGATTTTTTTCATTGCTTTCTGTATGTATATTCCAATTATTTAACAGTAGTTTCTGTATGTTAGTATTTTAGTGTAGCCAGATAAGATTTTACTTTTTTTTAAAGATTTTATTTATTTATTTAAAAGAGAGCACATGGGTTGGGAGGGAGGATGGAGGAAGTAGAGGGAGGGAGGGAGGTGGAGAGAGAGAGAGAATACCAAGCAAGCTCCACACCCAGCCATCCAGGTTTCCCAAGACTATAGGTTTTTAAAGCTAATTAAACTTACCTTTTTTGGCAGCATTTCTTGAAATAGCCTATGAAATAGCTTTTTAAAACTTTATATGCATAAAAGAAATATAGTAAGTAATGTAAATATGCTTAAAAACTTGTGTCCTCTGATAAGAGTGGCTTTCCAGAAATAGAAAAAACAATTAGATTGCCTTTCCATTAGAATACCAAGATGATATTCACAGATATGATGAATTTCACTCATCTGATATTTCTTAAAGGACCCACCATTTTCTTTTTTGTTTAATTCCTTTTAATTTTTTTTAATGTTTTTATTTAAATTAGTTAACTTACAGTGTAATACTGTTTTCAGGCGTACAGTATAGTGATTCAGCACTTCCATACATCAACTGGTGCTCTTCACAAGTGCAGTCCTTAATCCCCATCATCTGTTTAACCCATCTCCTATCCTTTCCCTCTAGTAACAAACAGTTCTCTATAGTTGAGTCTCTTTCTTGGTTTGCCTCACTCTCTTTTCTTCCCCCCCCCCTTGGCTTATTTGTTTCTTAAATTCCACATATGAATGAAATCATATGGTATTTTTCTTTCTCTGACTTCATTCACTCAGCATAATACTCCCTAGCTCCATTCATCTTGTTCCCAATGGCAAGATTTCATTCTCTTTGATGGCTAAGTAATATTCCTGTGTGTGTGTGTGTGTGTGTGTGTGTGGATTTGTATATTTATATACCACATCTGTATTCATTCATCAGTTGATGGACATAGTCTGTTTCCATAATTTAGCTGTTGTAGACAAGTGCTGCTCTAAATATCAGGGTG
Organism: Ursus arctos; assembly: GCF_023065955.2. NCBI lineage: Eukaryota > Metazoa > Chordata > Mammalia > Carnivora > Ursidae > Ursus > Ursus arctos. The sequence goes on from NW_026623067.1 coordinate 75,389,421, forward strand.
CATGTATCCCTTTGAATTAATATATATATTTTTCTATTTTTAGGTAAATACCTAGTAGTGTGATTCGCAGATCATAGGGTAGTTCTAATTTTTACCTTTTGAGAAACCTCCATACTGTTTCCAGAGTGGTTCCACTCATTTGCATTCCCACCAACAGAGCAAGAGGGTTCCCCTTTCCTCACATCCACGCCAACACCTGTTGTTTCTTATTTTAGCCATTCTGACAGGGGTGACGTGATATCTCCTTGTAGATTTGATTTGTATTTCCCTGATGATCAGTGATGTTGAGCATCTTTTCATGTGTCTCTTGGCCATCTGGATGTCGTCTTTGGAAACATGTCTATTCATGTCTTCTGCCCATTTTTAAATTGGATTATTTTGGGGGGGGATTGAGTTTGATAAGTTCTTTATATATTTTGAATACTAACCCTTTATCATATATGTCATTTGCAAATGTCTTCTCCCATTCCTAAGTTGCCTTTTAGTTTTAATTGTTTCCTTAGCTGTGCAGAAGCTTTTTGTTTTGATGAAGTGCCAGTAGTTTATTTTTGCTTTTGTTTGCCTTGCCTCAGGAGACATATCTAGAAAGAGGTTATGGCCTGTGTTCTCCTCTAGAAATTTTATGGTGTCAGGTCTCATATTTAGGTCTTTAATCCATTTCGAATTTATTTTTGTGTATTATGTCAGAAAGTAGTCCAGTTTCATTCTTTTGCATATTACTGTCCAGTTTTCCCAACACCATTTGTTGAAGAGACCATCTTTTTCCCATTGGATATTCTCTCCTGCTTTGTCGAAGATGATGTGACCATATAGTTGTAGGTTCATTTCTGGGTTTTCTTTTCTCTTCCACTGATCTATCTATGTGTCTATTTTCGTGCCAGTACTTTAATGTTTTGATCACTGTACCTTTGTAATATAACTTGAAGTCCAAAATTCTGATGCCTCCAGCTTTGCTTTTTGTTTTCAAGGCGGACCTACCAATTTCTAAAGGAAATTTGTTTAAAGGATTTATTTACACCCCTAGAATTAATAGAAGCATCATTTCTTATTGTGGTCATATGCCTTATAATCCACTTGCAGCTTTATTGTACATGTGTTAGTATGTGTTTTGCATCAGACTAAATCATTATTTCAAGTAACAGCATATTCTTTGTAAAGTTTTTATATACTACTAGTCTATATTAATAGATATTATCATTCAGGAGCTATGTCATATATCCCATAAAATTGGTTGAAAAATTTGATGATTAATACAAGAAAGAATTCCTTCTGCAAGAAGCCACTTAGATTTTATGTACTGATGATAGTATTTTACATGAGTGATGTTTCATAGAATGCCAACCTCTGTTATGTATATTATATAATTTTGTGTCAGAACCTTTTAACTTTTTAGAGAGAGAGTGCATGCATTGTGCAAATAGGGGAAAGGGCAGAGGGAGAGAGAGAGCTAGAATCCTCAAGCAGACTCCCTGCTGAGTGTGGAGCCCAGCTTGGGGCTCAATTCCAGAACCCTGAGATCATGACCTGAGCCAAAATCAGGAGTTGGCTGATAAACCAACTGAGCCACCCAGACGCCCCAGAACCTTTTAACTTTTAAAAAATGTTTCATTGAGGGGTCTTATCCTTATGGACACTTTCTTTATGTTCTGCATCTTCAATTTTAGGATTTTAGAGGGTTAATGCATTATATCCCTTTCCTTCTTTTGGAGCCAATAGAGGAATAAGAAAGTCTGATATTTTGGGGTCAAAATAACAGCTTTTTTACTGAATTAAAATTGGTTTGGAGGAGGTAGCTTTGTGCAACTCCTGTGTGCTTCGTAATACATAATCTCTGAATTCATTTACTCATGAGCCTGCTGGACTACTACTGGCAGCTTCTTAAGACATGTCAGAAAACATTGATATGAACTGTCTTTGCAATATGCTGATTTATCCATCAAAGCATATCCATTTAGTCCTCTCAAGTAACTTCTCCCCCCAGATCAAGGAGTGATGAAGGGTAGAGAAACCAGGTGTATTGTTGGCTGACGTTACTCCTCTTAGAAACCTTAAGCAAAGAAAATAAAGGTTCATCTTAACCCTGAGTAATGTCTTAAATTGTTCATAGTGAGACTTTCTTTGAAGTTTTACTCAAAAATGAATCTCAGTCTTCACATAAACACATATATGTATGTGCTTCATATGTTTTTAGTATCTATCTGTATATATTTGATCTTGGACAATAGAATTTCTATAAAGAGCTCTTGTCTTTATCCACTTGTCTTGTTCTATGTAACACTTGTCACCAGTTGTCTGTTACTATTCCTGGGCTTAAACAGGTATAATTTTTTAGTTTCCTTTTAATTGTCTTTAAAGAGTTCAGCTGCTTTTGCTCTTTAGCATTAATTAAACACTAATCTACAGCTGTAGTGACAAAATTGTTAGAGAAGTGGAAAATTACCGATTTTTATAGTCCTTTTCCTCATCTATAAAAAGAAACTAGATTTTCTCTAAGATGCTATCAGTTCTGAAGTTCTAATGTCATATAAACAAACAAAACCCTGTATTCTCATTAAAACTACTGTGAGGTTGTCTTTCTTGCTTAAATAAATGTGCCACTTCAAATACAAGTGCTTTATGAACTACCTTTATATGTGGATTAAGGTCTCTATTTACATAAATTTGAAAACTGTGATTTTTTTTCTGCCGCTTTTGCAGGTGATAAAATTAACATATGAGCAGAGTTAAGAAATACAGATTGGGAATAGAATCCAGGTTCATTATAATGTACCTAGCATACTAAGTTAGTTGGTGTAAATGCTTTGGGAACATGCGTTCTATCAACTTTTGTAATGACTTAGGTACTCTTCAATATTTGTCCACAAATATTTTAAAAATTATTATAAAATTTGATTAGGTTTCATTGTCCACGGTGTGCTTGTTTCAGAAGCTATTAGCAAAAACAGTGCTTTTAAAATGAAGCTGGTATTACTATGCTAATATTTATATAAATAATCCTTTCTGAAGTATTATATTCATTCATCAGTGTGTTTTAGTGTCAAGTAACGTAGGAACACATTCAATGTTCAAACCACCAAAAAAAAAATCTATTTACAGTCACATTGTGGGAAGATAACTTTTTTTTTTTTTTTTTAAAGATCTATTTTAGAGAAAGAGAACATGTGAGTGGGGAGGGGCAGAGGGAGAGAGAGAATACTCAAGCAGATTCACCGCTGAGCCCAAGCCAGATGCAGGGCTCAATCCCAGGACCCCGAAATCATGACCTGAGTCGAAATCAAGATTTGGCTGCTTAACTGACCTGAGCTACCCAGGTGCCCCAGGAAGATAGCTTTATAAATCAATTTCTATTGCACATAAGCAGTCTTAACATTGGTATTTACAGTAAAGCCTTGTATGTTTAATTCATTATGTTTTATTTTTTTATTTTTAGCACTCGTAGTTAAGAAAAAGTAATGTCAATCCTGTGAATATTATCTTTAACATATGTTATCTTCTTTATGTGTATACATGTTAGATGGAAGATGGTGCTCCAAAGCATATCATCCAAATGACAGGATTTAAGATGGAAGAAAAGGAAGCTCTAGGCAAATTGCTTTTAAAACTAGATTGCACTTTTATTAAGAGTGAGGTGAGTACAGAAACTTATAAAATATTTAAGATAGACTTGAAAAATAATGCTGGTCTAAAAATGACAAAATGCTCTCTTGATATTATAAGAATAAAGTGAATGTGCTATAAAGGAACTCTTAGTAACATTTTTTTCATTTGCATTTTTCCTTCCAGAAATACAAAAATTGTACACATCTTATAGCTGAACGCCTGTGTAAGAGTGAAAAGTTTTTAGCAGCTTGTGCAGCAGGTAAATTAACTACCTTTCTCCCTTGAAAAAAAAAAAATCTTCATGTTAAAAAAAAAAAAGTAGCTTAATCTGCTAAAGATAGGTAGTATCGTTATTAAATCAAACATAAATGTGGTTTTAGCTGAATATTTTTCTGAAAATATTTGTTAAAATGTTTTTTGTCTGATTTTTCTAAGTAAAGCTTTGTAACACATGAAAATGTACCAAAGAGGCAGGAATACTTACTTAACCAAAGATTTAGTGTAAGTGTTTTATGTCAGAAAAAATCTTTAACAAAAAAGTTGGGCACAGCAATGCCCCCTGCCCATAATGCTTTTGTCTGAGTCTCAGCTGTTCTCAAATAAGTTTGTTTTCTATGATCTGTCATTGGAAAGAATCTGTTTTTGTTCTTCTACTGTGTCCCTTCCGATTCATGATATGAAGCAGTGATCCCCCTATTGTGTTTTTCTAAGCTTTTAAATTTCATAAATCCAACTTAGAACTTAGTGTCTTTCCCTCTCTGTCACCCTTGATGTTTCTTTATAGTTTCTTTTGTGGTTGAGCTAGCATATCATTAGTTCACTGATTGTCCAAAAAAAAAAAAAAAAAAAAAAAGTATTGTTTAACTCAGTAAATTTATTATTTTTTAGAGTAATTTACCAGAAAGATACTTGGTTTTATTATTTTCTCTGCAAATGAAAGCATATATTGTCCCTGCTTTTGAGAAAATTTTACTGATGCCCAGATAAAGGAACTACAGCATGTTATTAGATATTCTGAAAAATTCTCTTCCTCAATAAATTTGTTTTAGAAAGTGTAACATTGCTATAAACATGATTGAAGAAGTTTTTAGCATATGAAGAATAATATAAATCTCAGCCAAAACAGTGAATAGTAATAGTAGACATAGCTTAAGTAATACCACATTTATTTTAGTGAGTCTTAGGATTGTATTTAATTTAGTAATGTTTAGACTTAGAAGCATTATGGGAAAGATTGCATACAATGTTCAGTGACATTGTAGACCTCTACCAAAATTTTGGGAAAACAAACATAATTCAAAGATAATGTTGCATTGTAGCTTAAGAGTCTCATGATGAAAAAGGTCAAACTTTATTTGATATTTGGTCTTTATTGTTGACCATTCATTGGAACCAGAATTCTTTTACCGACAGTTGATTTGCTTTCTAGGAAAGTGGGTACTAACTAAGGACTACATAATCCACAGTGCCAAAAGTGGCAGATGGCTTGATGAAACAACTTATGAATGGGGCTATAAAATTGAAAAAGACTCCCATTATTCACCTCAAATGCAATCTGCACCTAAAAGATGGCGTGAAGAACTGAAACGCACTGGTGCTCCAGGAGCCTTCCACAGATGGAAAGTTGTTCTCCTTGTTAGAGCTGATAAACGAAGTGATTCTCTTGTAAGGTAAGATGAGATCTCATAAAAGCTAAGCAATGAATGAACAAAGAATTTTGATATGCTTGAATACCTTCTTGTGTTTCTTTGAAATTGTTGATTTCGTCCAAATGAGCAATGGTGATTTACTTTTTAATCTCTGAGTTAAGCCATTCTGTACTTAATTAAGCATATGTTGCTAATGGAATAAAATCTATTTTATAGTATTGCTTTAAGTTATTCTTGGGTCTCTGTTTAACTTTCCATGTTAATTCTTTTGGCTAATTCAAGCAAAATAAAAAACTTGGAAGATTTTTGTTTTTAGTTTTGAAGCAATTTTAGATTTTTATAAGTATTTATCAGAAAGGCTTTTTTTCTGGGTTTATATAGTGCAGTCTTCATGGTTCATAATGTTTCCTTCATTATTTCATTTCTTTCTAACTTTTACATCATATTTTTTTAAATTCTTACTAGGTAAACTATATTCCAAGACTGCAGTGACTTTCAGGGGGCTGCAAAGGCCCTTTGTCACCTTTATAGAAGTATAATTTATAGGCAAGTAAAATGCACACATTTTAAGTATACATTTTGATAAATTTGGAGAAATTTATACACCCATATTACGCCCTCACACAGTCAAGATCTGCAACATTAATGTAATCTTACAGTGTTCTTGTCATTACATATTTAATTCTGCCCACCAATACAAGACAACCATTGATTTCCTTCGTGTCACTATACATTAGATTTGTCTTTTTTTTTTTTAAGTTCATGTAAGTGGAATTATTCTATATACATACTTTTTTGATGTAGTCTCATTTGCTTAACTCATCATTTCCGAGATTCATCCTGGTTATTGTGTGTATTAGGAGTTTGTTCCTTTTTGTTGCTGAGTAGTATTCCATTTTGCAGATGTATCGCTATCTGTTTATTCACCCATTGATAGACATTTATTTTTTGTTTTCGGGTTTTTTTTTCCCCCCCACTTGTGCTAATATAAATAAAGCTGCTATGAACATTTGAGTACAGGTCTTCATGTACATTTGTTTTTTCTCTCTCTTGGGTAAATACCAAGAGTGAAATTTCTGGCTCAGATGGCAGTTGTGTATTTAACATTATAAGAAAAATGTCAGACTGTTTTCTAAAGTAGTTGTACTATGTTACATTTCCTCCTAACAATGTGTGAGATTTCAATTGCTGTGCAATTACTTTGGCACTATTGTCCAAAAATCACTTGACTATATTTGTGTGGTGTATTTGTGGGCTTCTTATTCCATTGGTATCTGTGTGTACCTTATACTAAAAGCACACAGTTTTGGTTACTGTAGTTTTATAATGAGTCTTGAAATCAGGTTGGGTGAACCTCCCAACTTTGTCTTATTCAAAACTGTTTTGGTGATTCTGGAATTTTTATATTTCCATATACATTTTAGAACCATCTTGTCAATTTCTACAAAAAGGCAAGCTAGGATTTTAATTGGGATTGTATTGAATCTATAGGTCAAATTGGGGAGAATTGTGATCTTAACAATATTGAATTGTCCTATTTATAGATTCCCTATCTCTCCAGGTCTTTAATTTCTGCCATTAATGTATTACAGTTTTCACTGTACAAATCTTGTACATATTTTGCTAAGTTTAATCCTAGGTACTTCATGTTTTGGGATGGTATTATAAATGGATTGATTGCTCTGAAAGTTTTTATGTGCATCTATTGAGATGATTGGCTTTTCTCCTTTATTCTGTTAATATGGTAAATTATTTTGATCAATTTAAAATGTTAAACCAAATTTGTATTCCTGAGATAAACTGTACTTCATCATAAAGTATTACCATTTTTAATAATTGTGGATTCTAACTGCAGATAGTTTGTTAAAAATTTTTGTGTCTTCAGTCTGAGCAACTGACAACTGTAAAAATACATAAATTTAATATCACGGATTTTTTTTTCTTCCATAATTAGGAATTAAGAAATGGTTGCTCACTCTGACCATTTTTTTTTTTTTTAGAGAAAGAGCTCCTGGGACTTGGGGAGGGCGTGGATCTTAAGCAGGCCACACCCCCAGTTTGGAGCCGGACGTGGGGCTTGATCTCAAGACACTGAGATCATGACCTAAGCCTAAATCAAGAGTCGGACACTTAACCGACTAAACCAGCCAGGCATCCCACACTCTGACCTTTTCTATTCAGCATTTTACTAGCGGTACTAGACAGTGCAATAAGTCAAAGAAAATAAATAAGAGACATAGAGTTAGATAGAAAGAAATAAAAGTAATTGTCTTTATTTCCAAAAGATATGGATGTATACTAAATAATTTATCCAGAAAAGCTATTAGAAGTAGTTGTTGAATTCAGCAAGATGACAGAGTAGTAAGTCACTACGTAAAAATTAATGGCGTTTTTATATGCTAGTAATGAACAATTAGAAATTAAAATTTTAAAAATATATTACCTGTGGTTTTTAGCAGCTTGATAATGTTTCCAGATGTGTGTGTGTCTTGTTTATTATTATTTATTCATGTTACTTGCATGGAGTTCTCTGAGTTTCTTGGACGTGTGGCTTTTTATCTTTTATTAATTATGGAAAATTCTCAGCCATCATCTTGTCTTTTTCTTGTGCTCTATTACCTGTGTTTTAGACCAATTAATTCTTTTCCACAGTTTTTGTATGTTCTGCTTTGTTTTTAACTGTTTTTCCCATGTTTGTGTTTCAGTTGGATAATTTCTATTGACCTGTCATCAAGTTCATGATTCCATCCTCAGTTGCATGCAGTCTGTTCATAAGCTGGTCAAAGAGATTATTCTTTAATATAGTAACTTATTTCTACCATTTTTATGTACTCAGTGCTCAGTTCCTGATCTCTTAATGCAATTTGTTCATTTTTTTCCTTTGTATCTTCAAACATTTCAGTCATAGTTATTTTAAAGTCACTTTCTGATAATTTCAACAAATGGATCATCTCTCTGTGCTTTATACTCCTTTATCTCTTGACAGTGGCTTGGTTTTCTTTTTGTGTATGTCTTGTATTTTTTTTTATTGCTTGTATAGTTTTCACATATAGAGCAATAGAGGCTCAGATAAGTATTTATATCCAAAAATGGGCTTACTTTTTCTGTAAAGCAGTTAGTATGGGTAGTTGAGTTAATCTTGTCAGTTTTTGAGCAGGTTTTGGATTTTGTTAATGGTAGAGTTACCTTCAATGCATCCTTTCTGGTTACTCCTGTGGTGGAGTACAGTTTCTTTGTGCTTAGCCCAGGTCCTGGTGTGCTGGTGGGATTTTAATTGATGTGTTTGCTTCACTCTAAGCTTTCAGTAGTCCCTGCACTGCTGGTCACAGAAGGACTTTTTTGTCATTCTCTTCCTCTCTTGCTTGTTACTCATCTCTAGGTTGGGGGTAAGAGTAAGATGTGTTTTTGGTTTTGCTGATAGACTTCAGTCTTAAGCATTCTTTGTGTTCGTGTTCTCTGGGATTAGGACGTTCTCAATATTTGTGTCTCAGTCCCCCATGGCAGCCTAATTCTGCTTTGTATCTGTGGGCAGGGTTTTGGCAAGAGAGAATTTCTAGCCTCTGCTCCAGTATTAGATTTCTGCTTTGTATGGATGCAGGAACCTATGTTTGAATGGCATTTCTTCTGCTCCTTGTCCAGAGACAGATGGCTTTTGTCTCGTCCAGAAACAGTGGATCCTTTTTTGGGCTATGCAGCAGGAGATTTTTCTGCCCCTTTCTCAGGGTACATGGATTTTATTTGTATTCTCCCAGCAGAAGCAGTGCATCTTTTCCTGGATTCTGAAAGTATATCACTTTCTTACCTTACCCAAATGACTTAGGACGTTTGCTTAATATACGAGAAGGATCCAGGGAAGTGGACCAGGTTTAATGTCTATCTCTTGGTGGGCAGCCAGCCCTCACTGGTCTGCTTGTGCCACCCAGTAAGGAATCTGTTTTCTGCCCTTAATCTTTCTGCTTGCAAGTGAGGGCAGACTTTCTTTGAGTCAGTGACTCTTAGATATTATACGTTGTCATGGTATTTGCACATGGCCCTTCAATTTGTTAGAATTTTACTTGATTTTTACCTACTTTTGTGACAGCTACTTCTCTCCTGCACCCTGGCAAAATGAAATAGTTTTGAGTGTCCAGTCTCTTCACAAAGGGGCTTATCATTATAACTCTTAGGGAAATTAAGTTTCTTGGTTGGTTGTTAACTCAGTTCTCTGATGGGTTCATGAAAAGTTAAGATTTTGAGATTATTTGGCTTTTTCTTATTGTTAAGTGAATGCAGTGTTCTCTTATGGCTTTCTAAATCCTAAGCACAAGCAGAACTTTCATGAAACTTTTGGGATGTTAAATGTTAGTTAATCAAAAACTAATTTTTTAAAAGAATGCTGGCAACTATAGTTCCTTTTTTGTGGTTTAGAATGATTTCCTTGGAGGTATGTTGCCTTCTGAGGTAGCTACTTCCCTAAACTTCTTTCATTATTCTTTTGGCTTATGGAGGTGACTTTTCCTTAGGGAATAAATTCAATATTCTTGATTCTTAAAAGTCTTTCCGTATCAAGAAATGGGTAAGTAGAAAGAAGAGCGTGATTTCTTCACCATCTCTGAGCAAGTTATAATTTAAGTAGTTATTCTCCATGGCACTCAAATAACTCGGGAACTTCATTCTTTCAGAAAGTTCTACTCCTAGGAAGTAACTGATTTTTATAATTTGCTGAATATGCTTTAAAAAAAATACTTTTTGTACTATTTACATTTTTATTTAGAGTTCTGGAGGCTGGAAAAGCAAATGTTATTTTACCAAAAAGTTCACCTAGTGGAATAACTCATGTGATTGCTAGTAATGCAAGAATCAAGGCTGAGCAAGAAAAAGACCATTTTAAGGCTCCATTTTATCCAATTCAGTATCTAGGGGATTTTCTTTTAGAGGTAAGTAAAATAAATAAAAAACATTTTTCAGTGTTCATTTTATAAAATATTGATATTGTGAAATACATTAAAAATTAAAATATGTTCTGAAAAAAATTAAAATATATTCTGAAAAAAATTAAAATATGTTCTGAAGTTTAAAAATACAGTGATAAGTATAGTTGACCCTGGAATTACATGGATCCACTTATAAACATTTTTTTTTATAATTCAGTACAGTACTATAAATGTATTCTCTTCATGATTTTCTTAATAACATTTTCTTTTTTCTAGCTTACCTTATTATAAGAATAGAGTATGTAATCCATATATGAAATATATGTTAATCAACTATTCTATTGGTAAGATTTCTGGGCAACAGTAAGCTATTAAGTTTTGCGGGGGACTAAAAGTTATGTGTAGATTTTGGACTCCGGAGGGTGTTGGTGCCCCAATCCCCACGTTGTTCAAGGGTCGGCTATAATTAAAGTGACATATTTTTAAAGGCAATTGCTCTCAATTATTTAAATATTTGAGAATATTTCTGATAAACATGGAAAAAACTTGCTTGTTGTGTTTAAAATTTGTCTTATTTTGTGTCTCTATTTTAGTTTTCTGTGCTTTAATGATATTTACCACAAACTAATTTTAGCATTTTAATGTCAGAGTATAAATAAAATAGCAGTGGACCATCGTATCATATGGTATCATTTAAGAATTTGTGGGTATTTTTCCCATGGGGAAAAAAAAAAGAGGACGCTATTTATAAGGATTTAGAAATACTTTCCTGTCCTGTTCCTTTACCTCCCTCTTCCCACTTAGTGCAGAGACCACTTCTTAAGTTGTTTGAATGGGAGCAGTCCTAGAAGAAATTTTTAAGAAGAGTCAGCTCAAAGTAGAGAAACCTCAGTATGTCTGAAAAATACACCTTGATCTTCTAGGAATAACTGGTTCCTTAATAGTTTCCATCTCAATCGATACTATAACCTTTTATCTAATAATTTATGTTAGAGACCTGGGTATCACCCTTGAAACCTTCCTTGTCAATCACCAAGTCCTGTTGATTTTATTGTCTTAAATACCAGTCAAATCACAGTGCTGCTTCCTATATTAACATCATACTGAGTTCATCCTCTTTCCCCTCCCCTCCTAGAATAGACTCTTAATTACTCTACCTTTTAACTCTTGGTAGTGTACTGATTACTCTTACCTTTTTCTGCTCTAGTCCATTCTACTGCATTCAGAAAGAACAGCCAAAATGCTCTGTGTAAAACAATTCTAATCTTGTCACTGTCCTACTTAAACCCTCCAATGGCTTCCCATTGCCTTTAGGATAAAGTCCTAAACTTCTAACATGGCTTAAAAGCTCCCCCACAGAATTCTTCTCAGTCCTGCCTTTCAGGTGTATCCTGCTCAATTTTTTCTGTGCTCAACTGTAGTATAACAAAACTGCCTTCTCCCAGTTTCTTAAACAGGCTAAGCTACTTCCTACCTCAGTGTCTCCTCAAAAGCTACTTTTTCTCCCTGAAAAGGAGAGAAACTCACTCTCCGTGCCTGCCTGCCTTCTGTTCAGCATTCAAATTGCAGTTATAATGATGCCTCTTCAAGGAATCAGCTAGCCAATGACTTGGTTAATATCTGTTTTCCCCATCTAAACCAAAAGGACCATGTCATCAAGATGATACCTCTCTTTTCCATAGTTCTATCTGAATCTTCTTTCATAAAGCCTGGCACATGAGTTCTCATTTTATGTTAAATTAATAGAGAACTTATGAGTATCTTTGAGTTTTCCAAGAGTAGATGTAATACGTCATTCTATAATAACCTCTCCCTACTGAGTAGCAGCAATGTAGATTGGGAATTTGACCTTATTTCAAGGAATGGATCTGTTTGGACTATAGATGATCTTGTTGCTTTTGACAATGATTGGTCTTGGAATGGGCATGTGAACCAGTTCTGATCCATGGGAAATGAAAAGTAGTATGTAGGAAATTCTGGGAAGTTTCTTCATCCTTCTGAAGAGATAGCCACTGGCAGCCTGGCTCCTGCTAGATGTAAACATGGAAGAATGTAATCTAAATCATTACTAGCAGCCAATTTTTGACCATGAGGGGGAAGTATCCTTGAGATGAAACCAACTCTGTAGATACCAAAATGTAGAGACACAATGTAGATCCTTGCAGAGATACTTGAGTTGCTCGATTAGCAAACCCTGAAACCTGTCTTAGCACTGGACCACATTACCGTGCTGTGAAGTTATAACACGTCCATTTCATTTACATTACTTTGAGTTGGTTTTCTATTATTTACAGCCAAAAGCATCCTATCTGATCTATGTACCTGAACAGCTTAACTGTTAATAGAATGAAAGCCATTTTTAACTAGGTTAGTAAAAGTATCTGAATTTTCTTTTTTTCTATGGAAAGAAATGAATAAAATGTAAAATATGATATGCTCTATCCATAGTCTTATTTTACTGCAGTAATTTGACAGCCTTCAGATTCAGTTGCTGAAATATATTGGAGGGTAGCAATAGTATATCAAGTAAGAGTAGCAGATGCTCTATAACTTACATTTGTTTTAGAATATGTTGTTATATAAATTCTGGATTAGGCAGCTGGAAGTCCATAACTATTTATTCCAAAAAGGAAGGCATTTTGTGCTTACTTCTGAGAGGAAAACAGTTAACTTCATTGTAATGTCTTTCTTTTCTTCTACCACTTTGGCATACAGCTTATCACATTTCTCATTAGATGGATTCTGAAGTATCCTCTGAGAGTTGCCATATAATATGATGGAGTTAACAAGCAATTGTTTAAAAAAAGTTTTGTTTAACCTGCTTATACTTTTTTTGGAAAGCTCCTGAGTAACAGAATTAAGAATCTATTTAGTTCAGGTTTATAGATATTTATTGAAGACTTTTGATGTACCAGGCACTGTGTTGTGTACTAGGCAAAATGAGTAAGACCACATGTCAGACTTCAAAGTGTTTACTATTTAGTGGTGAAAACAGAACATGGAAACTATTAATTACATTTAGTGTGTATTGTGTGTGGGCAGAAATTTAAAGCCAGAAACTCACTTTTACCCCACTTCAAGTTGTCCTTAACAGAAATTATTGTTCGTACGTTCAGATAATTCTTTCTTTGATGCCTGGAATAGGAAGAAAGAAAAATCTTCCTTTTTCTTAGTTTTCGGTTTTATTTCTTGAATAACTGAAAAAAGTCAATCAGGTACAGTCAGGAATTGTTCTTTGATTGGAGGATTGCAGCCTGCTAAAAGACACTCATATCTCCATAGGAATCCCAGTACAAGTGAAAGGGAACCCAAGATGGCACCAGAGGCCTTACACATTTCAGCTCATATCATAGTTGTTCCTAGGAAGACAGTGATTCTCTTATGTCTTTGTAAAGGTAGTGCCTTAAGTACATTGTGGTATATGTCATGAACTCATTTTTACTCCCATCTCTTTTAGAATTCTCTGTGTGGGTATATATGCAGCTGTCTTTAACATCATTGGTAGGTGGTTTGTGAATTCAGTTTGGATTTCTTGGCAAGAAAAATTGAAATATTTGAGATAGGTGAAAATAATTGTTCATTGCTATTCAAGTAAAATAAGAGCTGTGAATTCTTCTATTAAGCCTTTTTTTGTATGCAGGTAGTAGACTTGCAGATGAGAAGTCTTATCAGTAAAAAGCTCAGAAATAATCAGAAATAATCTATAATCTGAAACTTTTTTATCTATATTGTACCTTTAACTTGGACAGGAACTAGATAAAATATTTCTGTTCAGGATTATTCATGAAAAGATCAACAAAGCATTACATTTTTTGAAGATACACAGAAATCACTTTATTATTCAGGACCCTTGTTTTGAATTATTTTCATTGAAAGAATTTACTACTGTTTAGTACCTTTTGATTTAGAGGAAGAGATTTTACCTTCTTTTGCAGTTAGATAAAGTTGGATAACATAAGAAGTACATGTTGTTGAAATTATACTTCATTGATTGCCTGAACCATTTATATATACATGCAGAAAGAAATTCAGAATGACGAAGATTCCCAGAGCCATTCTGTTTGGAATAAACATAGCAATCAGGAAAAAAACAAAGATTTCTGGAAAGATACGAGATTTCTTGAAATGAAAGGTGACTTAAAAGAGACCATGTGTAGAACCCAGGTAAAACTTCATGGGCCAAAAAAATGTACATTTCTGGTTCTTACATAATTGTTTGAGAGGCAATATATGGTAGAAATTACATGAATTTTGAAATCAGAGCTAGTATTTGAACCCAGCTCTGTGTTTTATTGTCTGTGATTTGAGCTTATTCAAGATATTGCCCTGTGTCTCTGTTTTTGAGACTCTTATTGAAATAATGCATAGATGCATATGGAAACACACAGTTCCTGATATGTAGTATGTTTTCAACACATGAGAATTACTTAAAATTCCCCTGAATGTTTAATATAACTGTACTTCTTATAAAGGGTTCTTCTCTGTCAGCAATATGTATATTCGTGATTCATGATCTGAAGTCTAGTATTTTGCTGCATATTGAACAAAATTTTTTTAAATGATACAAATGAATTCTATTTTGATTTAATAAGGAGAACAAACAGGAAGGACTTTGAACTTGGAGCAATGAAAAGTGGATTAAGAAAGCATATATGTGGCTCTCATGTAAAACTTTTCAAATAGCAGTAACCAAAAAAAGGCATTATTACTTTTACCCTAGAATAGCTAATGTTTAATTATGCTGAATTTCATACTGTGTTTTATAGAACAGACTCTTCAGTTGATTTACCAAATCATTGGCCCATAGTTGTTATTACTTAGGCTAAACTAAAATTTTTTTGAAGATTTATTTATTTATTTATTTGAGAGAGAAAGAGGGCACGTGAGGTGGGGAGGGGCAGAGGGAGAGGGAGAGGGAAATTGGCAGATTCCCCGCACAGCGCACAGTGACCCTGAGATCATGACGTGAGCCGACCTGAGCCAAAACCAAGAGTCATGCCCAAGAGTTGGACATTCAACTGATTGAGCCAGCCAGGTGCCCCTAAACTAAAATATTTTTAACCGTGAGTAGAAAGAAATTAAAAATTCTGCTTTTACTGCAATTGTCAAAAATTGTACAAAGAAAACTTAAAGAACTGGAACTTCTTGAACTCACCAGTGCCTTAAATTATATATGAGAGATTAGATAAAACTTTACAACAGATTAAAATATTAATGCAATTCTTTTCTGGCTTTTCTAAAGTACAGTTGATATTTATGTGACTTATAAGACTGCTGCTTTCTATGATTAACTACATATACATGGTCTTAATAAGAGGCTTTTTGAGCTAATCTATCTGAGAAAAATGCATCATAAGCCACAGTATAAAAATGTTAACTTTCAGAAAAGAATATAAAATGATGGGAGTTACTAAAATAAACTTAGTTTTTTTTAACGTGGAAAAAAGAATCAAATGGAGATTACATGAAAGATACAGAAATTATGAAAATATATCAATTTATATAGTATAACACTATTTAAATTCAGGTAGAAATTTCTATTTTTAGAAATAAGTTTCTTTGTACAAAAAAACAGACTCCTAAATATCGAGAACTGATGGTCACCAGAGGGAAGGTGAGGGGAGAATGGATGAGATAGGCGACGGAGACTAAAAGCACACTTAACCATTATGAGCATTGAGTAGTAATGTATAGAATTGTTGAATCACTATATTGTATGCCTGTAACTAATATAATGAATGTATTTATAATGCATATATAATATAACTTTGTATAATGAATAAACAATATGGTTTTAATACTCCTTATTCTGTTTTTTATTATAACTATATGTTCTGTAAAAAGATTTTTTGAGATTTTTTATCTGGTATGCCTAATAATGGCGAGATTCTATTTGGTCTACAGTCTAAAATTATTTTTAGAAAGATTTGGAAAAATAAGAGCACCTAGGTGGCTCAGTTGGTTGAGTGTCTGCCTTTGGCTCAGGTCATGATCTTGGGATCCTGGGATCAAGCCTCGCATTGGGCTCTCTGCTCAGCGGGGAGTCTGCTTCTCTTTCCGTCTGTGTTCTTTCTCTCTCTCTCTCCTTCGCTCTCAAGTAAATGAATAAAAATCTTTAAAAATCTTTTCTTAAATCTTTGGAAAAATAATGAAGATAAGCAAATTCTGTTTGTGACTAATCGTAAGACAAATGGGGCGGGGGGGAAGCAGAGATTCCAAGAAAAAGTATTAATAAAAGTACCTACATGAAATGTATATGTGAACTCAATATAAACCTTTCTGAACTAAAAATCTACATTTCTCTGCTTCATTTTAATGTAACTAAGATGTAATACAATTTTCAGGACTCTTTACTATAGTTAATCTTGTATGTACGTTTTAGAAAACCTGCCTTCCTGAGTGGGTTTTTCTGTTGTGATTCGCATTGGTTGTGTTAAGGCTGTGTTTCATCCACAGTCTAACTGAAGTATTCTTACATACATGTAGAAAGAAATGCAAAATCATGATGAAGATGTTAATGTTAGTTCTCTTTTGACTGAACATCACAAAAAAGAAAAAGTCAGAGATTCCGGTAGAGATTTGAAATTTGTTAAAATGAGAGATGTTTTAAGAAGGCACACATGTGGAAGTCAGGTAAGACCTTCCAAATGAAAAATAATTTATATTTTACAACTCTTTTCTAAATCCAGCAAATGTAAAGATATTCATAAAATTGTTTCTTGTGAATTACATGTACAAAAATGTTTATAAGGCATCTGTGTACGATTTTAAAAAGAAGACGGAAGAGTGCTACGTATGCTCCAGCTTGGTTAAGAAATAGAGCATTACAAGTTTTTTTAAGATCCTACTGTGTGTCATTTCTAAACAGTATCTTTTTGTTTCTCTTTCCATGAGTGACCTCTGTCTTTGTATTTGTGTTGTTTTCTTGTTTTTCATTATAGTTTTGCCAGTTATGTACTCCTCTCTAGCAATATATTGTTCAGTTTTGCCCGTTAATGAACTTTTTATAGTTGATGGTATTGATAATCTTATGACTTGTTTTTTTTTTTTAGTGCTATATATAATGCTTAATTGATCAATTGATTCCCAGCTATATCTTTAACCATTTTATTTACTGATATAAGTAAATTTGGGTTTCGTGTTAGCTTGCTTGGTTTTTGCAGTTATGAACAGATGTGGCATGAACAGTGTGAACATTTTCTTACACGACTCTTGGTGCACATGTTCAAGAGTTTCTCTAGCTTAGGATATATTCCTTGGGGTGGCTTTGCTGGGTCATAATAAGGCTGTGCATATTTAACTGTAACAGGTAATGCCCAACGGTTTTACAAAATGTTTTACTAATGTATACCCACTTTAACAATGGATGAGATTTCCTCTTCTATAAAACTATTTTTTTAACGGTGTATACTTGTGTTATAAGTCATACTCTTGAGTTTATTTGGATTTTGTAACGTGTATCATTCATGTTGAGATTTAATTGTGATCTAAATACTTGTAGAAGGAAGTTAAGAAAAAGGATGAAGATGTTCAAAGGAGTTATACTTTGAGGAAAAAACGCAAAAAAGAAAATGAAAGAGATTCCAGGAAAGACATTGAACATAGCAAAATTAAAAGTACCTCAAGAAAGCACATATATAGAGATCAGGTAAAACTTTGTAAGCTAAGCTAAACAGTTAATTTTCTTTGGCTTCCATAATATAGTCTAGACATATAATCTTACTTTTATAATTGCTTGCTGTGTCAAACATAACCTGCACGTCTTATGAAAAAAATGGTCTTCAGTTGATCTGGTGTGATATTCATAACTAATGTTGTAATTAACTTTGGTTTATAAGGACAGTATTTTTTTTACATGCATGCACAAGGAAATTTGAATTAATAATCAGGATATTCAAATATATTATTGTTTTGCCTGAATGTCACAAAAACAAAAAAGAAACACAGGTTCTGAAAAAAAGAGGCTAAAATTCGTAAAATAAAAAAAAAAATACGTTAAGACTACATGTGTATGTAGTTTGGATAATACAGTCTGATCTATTTTAGTTTTTGTCTTGCTTGTCTCTGGTATAATATAGATCATTTTTAATAAGATAGCTTGTCTTTTGAATGGGATCCTTCTTGAGTTCATTATTCTAGAGTATAACTTGATTTTATCTAAACTGAATATATGCATATATTCAGAAGGATCTTCAGAAAAATGATAAGGGTAAATAAATAATGAATCATGTTATGTGTGACCATGGCAACAAAGGGATTGGGGGAAAGATTCCAGGAAAGATTGGGAACAGGTTAGAAGGAATATTACCCTAGGTAAAACTTTCCAAATTAAAATGTTTGCTTTTTTTGAACTTTTTATTTCATTGTGTAATTTTTATAAAATATGATTGTAAGGATCTTTGTTGAGGTTAGTTAATCCTTCATGAATGTGTTCTTCTTGTATTCTGTTACTTACGATACTTAATGTTTGTGGTGATATTGTCTTTAGTACGCTGTCTAAAGTACTTTTACATGTATGCAGAAAGAAATGAAGAATTCTGTTTTTGCTGATCATGCCAAAGAATCAAAAACCAAGGATGTCAGAACAGATGTGGATATTGCTGAAATAAAAAATGAGTTAAGGAAGCACATATATAGAGCTCAGGTAGAACTTGGCATACTAAAATTTTCTGTAGTTTCGTATCCTTCTCTAGTAGAACCAAAATATAATAATAGTAATAACTCATTATTACGTTAATGTGTCTTAAAATTTTCTGTTTATTAATTTGTTATGAACAGTAATGTTTTTGTACATTTAATAAGCCGAATTCTCTGCCGTTTATAGCTCAGTGAAACTACAGATGAATTGGGTGTTTATAGACTGCTGTAGCTTCATGCTAAAATGCTCCCTAGCTTGGGGCATCTGGGCGGCTCGGTTGGTTAAGCATCTGACTATTGATTTCCGCTCGGACTTTGATCTCGGGGTTGTGAAATCGAGCCTGGTGTCAGGCTCCATGGAGCCTGCTTAAGATTTTCTCTCTCCCTCTCTCCCTCTCCTTCTGCCCCTTGCCCCTCTCTCCCTCCCTCTCACTTTCTTTCTCTGTCTTCCTCTCTAAAAAAAAAAAATAATAATAATAAAATAAAATAATAAAGTAAAATGCTTGCTAGCCTGATACTTGACAATGCGGCCCTTTTCTGGTGTTCCGGGTCAGCCTCAGTCTTAGGCAGCCCTTTAGAGTTTTGGGGGAAGGATTTTCTCAGTGATCTTGCCCTGCCCCCAGTGGTAGGGGATTGCTAATGATCTGGGACCCTGATCTTTTCTTTCCCTTCTCCAGGGGTAAAGATTTTGTTTTCCTATTCCCTTCCCCGAGGGTTATGGGTGTTCGATTCTACCTCCTAAGTGGAAGCCAGAGCTTTATCATTGTTTTAATTTGTATTTCTTTTGACAGTAGTAAGTTTGAGTATATTTTATACCTTCACTTGCCATTTGTGTTATTTCTTTGTTACCTGCTTACTTATATTCTTTTTCAGTTTTCCATTAGGTTATTTTATATCATTGTATCTAGAACTGTTTATATAATCAGAATATTATCTCTTTTTATGTTGGTTACAAGTATTTTTCCAGTATAATCTTTTAAACAAATACACAATTATAGGTATTTTTAAACAATAGAGGAAGATTCTGCATGTTATTATATAGAAAACATGACCACATTTTTTTCTTTGGACTTTTAAACAAAATATTCTCCTCATTTTTATTTCTAATTATTAAAATACTAAGGGCAGTAGACGTCTTCAGTTCTTCAAAGTGAATATGACTTTATTTTTTAAGTTAGTTTAGAAAGAGAAAATAGAGAATGTTCACACTCATGAGTGTGCTATTACTTTAAAATAATGGAAGATAATAGTCTGAGTAAATGTGTATCAGTATCAGATCAGTTATGGCTATTAATGTGCTCCTGAGTCTGTTGTGTAAGTTTGCCCAAGGTTTTATTTTTTGTACACTGAAATGTATTTTTCTACCTAAAAACATGCTTAATTTTGGTAATATGGTTGCTATTTTGTAGGCTATCAGATACAGCTGCATTAGAATAGATAAACAACCAGTATACAATATTGAGGTAAGGGGCTTGGAGTAGGGTGGTGATGGAGTCAAATACATAAGCTTGTGTTTTGATGTTTTTAGTTACTTTGATATAAAGGAATGTGTTGTTTGCATAACAAAGCCTCCTATCAAATTTGGAATGTATTTTCTCTAACCAGAAATGAAAAAGAAAAATAATATTCTGTCAAAGCTCCAAAAAAATTGTATACGGTAGTACAAACTGATAACAAGAATTAAAAACTTAGCTTGTACTCATCATGGATGAGTTATGTACCACTGTTACCACATTTCATAGCTTTCATAATTACTACTTCTAGATTAAATTTTCAGGATAATATTTTTTAAAGTATATTATTTCCTTTGTATCATTATTCATTCCTTTAAAATTTATTTTATGTATTCTTTCAGAGTATTTTAATTCTCTGCTAGTTCAATGTAGTTATTTTTGCCGTTAAAAATATTTTGCCCAAGGGGAATGTATTTCATGGAACTCTTAGAGTTTATATTAATGTGCATCCTTTGAGTGATTCTGTGACACTATAGCAAATACTGTGCTTGATGACATCTTAATATATTCAGTGTATCTTAATGGGTATAGTTTGCTTATACTTTTAAAAGAAAACCAAAAAATAATTTTGCCCCTAAAGAACTATGTGTAGTTGTAGCTCTGCCTGAGGTCTCCTCATTATCAGCCATGCTTTGCAAATGCCTATTCAAATTTTCTTTTAGTGGTAGTATTTCCCCTTACTATTTAAGACAACAGAGAGTAATAAATCAATTAATAATGTGTATTTTTGTAGTACCTTATAGTTAAAAACCACATTCATATAAATAATCTTTTTGTGAACCACATAACAATCCTATGAAGTCTTGAGGACAGAATTACCTTCATTTTACAGATGAGAAAATTTGAAGTCTCCTTACTAATTCAAGATTTGCTCCCAGAATTTTTTTCTTCTTTGAGTCATAGAATCTTTTTTTTTTTTTTTAGGTTAAAAATGCTGAATTTCCCAGAGGTGTATTAAATTTAATTGAAAGTCTCATAGAAGGACAGTTTTTTAAAGAAGCAATTGAAGAACTTTCCTCTTTACAAGCACACTATATCCCCCCTGTATGCCTTCTTCATGCTCTACTAGAGAACATTTTACAGGTAAGAGTAGTCTTAAGAGTTTATAGTCTTTAGGAGAATGTTAAAATATGAACATTCTCATTTTTTATATATTTACAGTTAATTTCTCTTTTCAGTATTTTTTTCCTCATTTTAATAGGAAATGCAGTACCCGCTTATTACAATTTCTTCTTTCTTTTTTTTTTTTATTTTTACTTTTTGTGGGGGGGTATATTTTGTATTTGGAGTTACTATAGAACATTTATTAAAAATTCAGTTTATTAGATAGTAGTCATAATGCAACTAACCCAGCAATGAGAGACAAAATGGGACCTTAATGGATTTATAGGAATTTGAAGTTACACAGTAGGGACTGGGTGTCACAAAAGCAAAGTATTGATTGGGTGCTATAGGATTGTCTCACAGGGGTTATTTGCCTTGGTAAATTCACCAGGGTATTGTCCATGGCCTTCAGTCTTAGACATCTACAGCCTGATCTCGGTTATGTCCCAGAATTCATCCAAATTCAGGAGGTGAAATTATGCTGATAATGTCATAAGACTTAAAAAACACCATTACCTGGTGCAGGATGTCAGAAAAAGCAGAGCAGCATTGTCAGAAATCTTCCTTGACTTCACTGGGTGAACTGTTTTATGAATGCACCAAGGAAACGGAGTCATTCTGCAGTCCCTCAGAGACTGATTTGGGGTGGGAGGAGTATATTCTAGTACTACTCTGGAGGAGGGGGGTGCATCTTCAGGACGGTTGATGCAGAAGAAGATGCAGAGGGGAAATGAGTACTATCTCTGTTAGGAGTTCATTCTGAATAATCCCATCAGGGAGCTCAGCTAGCACTTTTGTGAAGGCTTGTTTTCCTGTGTTTGTCCAGGTGGGAGCGTGGATCTCCCCCCATAAGGATTATGGGACTGGGCATCAGCTCTCTTTGATCGGCCCCAGTGAGGTCAAGCCTGAGGTGCCCGTTTCCATTTTTAAACTATTTTCTAGGTACTACTCTGCGTGATTTAATTTATTTTGTTAGCATCTCCAAGATCATTTTCTCTTGGGAAAAATTTATCCGATTGTTTTTCTGTGGCAGTAAAGTATCTAACATAAAAATCTGATAACAATGATCTAGAAAGCCATTTGTACAGTGATAATAATCATTTTTATTCACAGTATACACAGACAATAAACATATTCCTTAAACTGAAAGCTAGTGAGAACGGCTTTTCAAAGGTAGCTTTCTAATTACGTTCTTCATCACAGTGCCAATTTGAAGAAATAACAGGTGTAAGCTATGTCAGAGTAATGTTGGTGATAACTAAGCATATTACATGAAAAGCTTCATACCTTTAATTCCTTTCAGGTCACATTTGGGAACTCTTAATCTCACTATAATCATGAAAAGTAAAATGGACATTTCATGTAAGTCTCAATAGCTGGGATTACTTAATGTATAGATACATATTTAGAATGTGCCTTTCTCAGTTGTAGTATTTTACTAGCTAAATATGATAACTTCTATTTGATCTCCTTTGTCCAAACACATATATTTGGTAAGAAAGGTCAGAGTTATTACAGTTTTAGACTGAAGTAACTGATCAAAGTATACTTTTAGCTATAGTGTTTAATTTGTTTATTTTTAAATAACAGGATAACATAGATACATTTTCTGGCCGATACTTTCATATATTGTCAGCTCTTCTTCACCTACATCCTCCTTGGAAGTCCCCAGCCATGTCACGATATTACTTAGAGCTGTTTCAATGCCCAACTTGTATGAAAGGAGCATGGTCTCTAATAGAAGTGCTTATCAGGTAAGGAATTTGACATGTGAGGATGTTAAATTTCATCTCCCACAGTTCTGCTGTGTATGTTTTAGATATAAATGCAAGAAGTAAATTTCATTTTAGAAAATGTGTGTGTATAGTATGTGTGTTGTATTTTTTTAAAAACTTAAAAAGGGGCCAAGTCTAGGGGCACTTGGGCAGCTCAGTGGGTTAAGCATTGGACTCTTGATTTCAGCTCAGGTCATGATCTCAGGGTCATGAGATCGAGCCCCATGTTGGGCTCCATTCTGGGTGTGGAGCCTGCCTGGGATTCTCTCTCTTCTTCTCCCTCCTATGTGTTCTCTCCCTTTCTCTAAAAAAAAAAAAAGAAAGAAAGAAAGAAAAAAAAATAAACAACAGGCCAAATCTAGATTGGTCATATTTGTCATTTAGTTTACCAAAAAAAAAAAAAAAAAAAAAAAAAAAAGTTTAATGAATACATGAAATAAACAGGAGAGCCAAATCATTATTTGTTTTTATTTTTTGATTGTTTTCCGTAACAATATGTGTGCATATTAAAATCTAATTAAAATTTATTGAATATGGTTATCAAATTTTGGTAATCAAAAGTGTAAACACTGTAACTGTATATATTATCTCTTTTAGTGTGTTTTGTTACTTTTTTTCAGCTAGAAATTTGAATTTTTGGAGTTTTTTGGGTGTTTTAGGGTTTCGTTTTGTTTTTAAAGATTTTATTTGATAGACAGGGAACAGAAGCAGGGCAAGTGGGAGAGGGAGAGGCAGGCTCCCTGCTGATCAGGGAGCCTGATGCGGGGCTCGATCCCAGGACCCTGGGATCATGACCCAAGCTGAAGGCAGATGCTTAATGACTGAGCCACCCAGGCGCCCCTAGAAATCTGAATTTTGAAACTGTTTCCTAGATAGTCATTCCTTTTGTGTGTCTGCATATCATCTTCCTAGATTTTTCCTTTGTCTTGAAAATTTTTCTCTGGAAATCCTTTCTTTTTCTCTTTCTACCAAATCCATGAATTGTTTTTCTTCTCTGAGCTCCCTGTATCTGATATAGCCTGCTTTTGTCTAGAAAATACTTTCTTTTTATCCAAGTGCTCAGTTTTAGGGCTCCATAGTAGTGAGAGGAAGGTACTTGACTAGCCAGGCAAAGGCTAGACATTTGGTTATCTCTTTGAGATTCATAAAGCTTCATTTTCTGTCTTGGTTGTGATATATTTGAAGTGAGCTAATCATCTAGATGGCATGCATTTATTCATTCTTTCAGCAGATGTTTATTGAGTACTTATTGGGAGTCAGGCACTGTGCTACACTCTGGGGATAAAACGGTAAATAGAGAATATTGTTCCTTTACTTTTGGAGGTGACTGAGATGTAAACACAATTTTAACACAACAGTACTAACCCAGCATTGGTATAGAATGTGAGGATATATGGGTTATGTGGCTGACATGCTTTCTAATTTCCAGATCTGTTTCTTTCTTTACTGTCTTTCTTTACCGTCATCAAGCTCTCATTGCTTCTTATGTAAACTATTGCAATACCTGCTTTATTGATCTTGATTCTGCTTTTTTCCCTTTAATTTATCTTCCAGAGTACCTCAGTATACTCTTTCCAAAGTGATGTTGTCATTTACCAGATGAAAATTTTCAATTAACTTACACATCATGTATAAGAGACAGTTGAAATTCCTTAGCAAAATGTGTAAGACCTTTCGTGACTTAGATGCTGTATGTGTCTCCATTTTCATCTTCATTATTTTCCTAAATGTGCCCAGTGACTATTTTTCATTGCCTATTCCTTTACTCGTATGTTTTCTCCTCCTAAATGTGCCTGCATTCCTGCATCCTACAAATACCTGGCCAACGCCTAATTATACTTCAACTTGTAACTCATGTCACTACATAATTTTTGACCTTTTCTTTCAGTTAAGTTTTTCACTCATGTCAGCTTCTTTCTTTCTAGAAAGTACTCTGTTTTTAAAGGATTTTTTAAATTCAGTTATAATTAATATACAGCATTCTTTCAGTTTCAGATATAACAATACAAGGATTCATCAATTCTCTATATTACTCATTGCTCATCATGATGAGTTATGCTTTAATTCCCATCACCAATTTCAGCCATCCACCCATCTGCCTCCCTTCTGGCAACCCCCAGTTTGTTCTCTGTATTTAAGAGTTTGGTTTATTTTGTCTCTTCTTTTCTTTGTTAGTTTATTTTGTTTTTTAAATCCCACACATGAGTGAAATTACATGGTAATTGGCTTTCTCTGACTTATTTCACTTAGCACTATACCCTCTAGATTCATCCATGTTGTAGCAAATGGCAAGATTTTGTATTTTTTATGGCTGAGTAATGTTCCTTTGTATATATCTACCACATCTTCCTTATTCATTCATGTCTGGATGCATACTTGGGTTGCTTCCATACCATGGCTGTTGTAAATAATGCTGCAGTAAACACAGTGCATATATCTTTTCCGTTTAGTGTTTTCATTTCCCTTGGGCAAATACCCAGTAGTAGAATTACTGGATCATAATTTTTAGTTTTTAATTTTTTTTAATTTGTTAATTTTTTGAGGAACCTCCATACTATTTTCCACAGCTTGCATTCCCACCAGTTCCATGAGAGTTCCTTTTTTCTCCATGTCCTTGCCAAACTTGTTTCTTGTGTTTGATTTTGACCATACTGATAGGTGTAAGGTGATGATAATCTCATTGTAGTTTTGATTGGCATTTCTCTGATGATTAATGAAGTTGAGCATCTTTTTATGTGTCTCTTTGGCCATCTGGATGTCTTCTTTGGAGAAATGTCTGTTCATATCTTCTGCCCATTTTTAATTAGATTATCTGTTTTTTGGGTGTTGAGTTGTCTAAGGTGTTCATAATTTTGGATATTAACCTCTTATCAGATACCTCATTTTCATATATTTTTCTCCCATTATTAGATTGTCTCTTTATTTTCTTGATGGTTTCCTTTGCTGGGCAAAAGGATTTTATTTTGGTGCAGTTCCAGTAGTTTAATTTTGCTTTTGTTTTCCTTGCCTTAGGAGACATACCTAGACAAATGTTACTGCAGTTGATGTCAGAAATTACTGCCCGTGTTTTCTTCTAGGAATTTTATGATTTCAGGTCTCACATTTAGGTTTTTATTCCATTTTGAGTTTATTTTTATATATGGTATAAGAAAGTGGTCCAGTTTCATTTTTTTTCATGTAGCTGTCCAGTTTTCCCAGTAGCATTTGTTCAAGAGACAGTCTTTTTCTCATATATTCTTGCCTTCTTTGCCATGGATTAATTGACCATATAATTATGGGTTTATTTCTGGGCTTTCTATTCTGTTCCATTGATTGATGTGTTTGTTTTTGTGCCAGTACTACACTGTTTTGATTGGTACAGCTTTGTAATTAACCTTGAGATGTAGGATTGTAATACCTCCGTATTTTGTTTTTGTTTTTTTAAGATTTTTACTTACTTACTTTAGAGAGAAACAGAGCGTGCAGTGTGGGACAGGGCTGAGGGGTAGGGAGAGACTCTCAAGCTGACTGTGTGCTGAGCATGAAGCCCAGCACAGGGCTCAATCTCATGATCGGGTTGGACATTGGACTGACTGAGCATCCAGACATCCCGTGATACCTCCAGTTTTATTCTTCTTAACATTGCTTTGGCTATTTGGGGTCTTCTCTGGTTGTGTATAAATTTTAGTATTGTTTGTTCTAGTTTTAGGAAAAATGCTGTTGATATTTTGATAGGGATTGTGTTAAATCTGTAGATTGCTTTGAATAGCATGGACATTTTAACAATATTGGTTCTCCCAATGCATGAGCATGGAGTATCTTTCCATTTCTTTGTATCTTCTTCAGTATCTTTCATCAGTGTCTTATAGTTTTCAAAGTACAGGTCTTTCACTTCCTTGGTTAAGTTTATTTGTATGCATATTATTCTTTTTGGTACATTCCTAAATGGAATTGTTCTCAAATTTTCTTTCTGCTAATTCATTATTAATGTACAGAAATACAACACATCTTTGTATATTGAATTTGTGTCCTACAACTTGATTGAATTAATTTATCACTTCTAGTAGTTTTTTGGTGGAATCTTTAGGGTTTTCTATATATAGTATCATGTCATCTGTAAATAGGGAAAGTTTTACTTCTTCCTTACCAATTTCAATGCCTTTTAGTTCTTTTTCTTGTCTGATTGCTGTGACTAGGACTGTGTTCAATCAAAGCGGTGAGAGTGGACATCTTTGTCTTGTTCTTGATCGTAGAGGTAAAGCTCTCAGTTTTTCACCCTTAGGGATGATGTTAGCTGTGGGCTTTTCATAAATGACCTTTATTACGTTGAGTTATGTTCCCTCTAAACCTGCTTTGTTGAGGGTTTTTTTCATGAATGGATATTTTAATTTGTGAAATGCTTTTTCTGCATCTGTTGAAATGATCATATGGTTTTTAACCTTTCTCTTGTTGATGTGATGTGTCATGTTGATTGATTTGTGAATATTGAACCATTCTTGCATCCTGGGGATAAATCCCACTTGATGGTGGTGAATTGTTTTTTTAATGTACTGTTGGATTTAGTTTGCTAATATTTTGTTGAGATTTTTTACATCTATGTTCGTCACTTATCAGCCTATAGTTTTCTTTTTTGTTTGATGCCTTTTTTTTTTTAAAGATCTTATTTATTTATTTGAGAGACAGACAGAGCATGAACAGGGGGGAGGCGGCAGAGGGAGAAGGAGAAACAGACTCCCTGCTGAGCAGGGAACCAGTCACACGGCTCTGTCCCAGGGCTCTGAGATCATGACCTGAGCCGAAGGCAGACGTTTAACTGGCTGAACCACCGGGGCACTCTATTTGTGTATGATGTCTTAATCCAGTTTTGGTATCAAGGTAATGCTGGCCTCAGAATGAATTTGGAAGCTTTCCTTCCTCTTCTGTTTTTTGGAATAGTTTGAAAAGAGTAAGTTTTAAATCCTCTTTAAATGTTTGGTAGAATTCACCTGGGAAGTCATCTGGTCCTGGACTTGTTTGTTGGGAGATTTTTGAATACTGATTCAGTTTCATTGCTAGTAATCATTTTGTTCAGATTTTCTATTTCTTCCTGATTCAGTTTTACAAGGTTATATGTTTTAGGAATTTATCCATTTCTTTTAGGTCGTCAATTTGTTAGCATATAATTTTACATACTCTCTTATAATCCTTTGTATTTCTGTGTTGTAACTTGATATTTCTCCCCTCCTTCATTTCTGAAATTGAGTCCTCTTTCTCTCTCTTAAATGAATCAAGCTAAAGGTTTTTCAGTTTTATTCATCTTTTTAAAGAACCAGCTCCTGGTTTCATTGATCTGGTCTATTGGTTTTTTAGTCTCTATTTCATTTATTTCTGCTCTAATCTATATTATTTCCTTCCTTCTGCTGGCTTTAGGCTTTGTTTGTTGTTCCTTTTCTAGCTCCCTAGGTGTAAAGTTAAGCTGTTAATTTGAGATCTTTCTTCTTGAGATAGGCCTAATATTGCTATAATCTTCCCTCTTAGAACGGCTTTTGCTGTATCCCAAAGATTTTGGACCATTGTAATTTCATTTTCATTTGTCTCCATGTATTTTTTTTCTTTCCTCTTCAGTTTTTTGGTTGACCCATTCATTGTTTAGTAGCATGTTATTTAACCTCCATGTATTTTTGTCGTTTCCAGATTTCTTTTTGTGGTTGATTTCTAGATTCACAACCGTGTGGTTGGAAAAGATGCATGATTCGATTTAAATCTTTCTCAATTTGTTGAGATTTGTTTTGTGATCTGTTCTACAGAATGTCTATGTACATTTGAGAAGAAGGTGTATTTCACTGTTTTTGGATGGAGTGTTCTGAATGTATCTGTTAGATCCATCTGGTCCAATGTGTCATTCCGTGACACTATTTCCTTGTTGAATTTGTGCCTGATCCATCCAGTGGTATAAGTGGGGTATTAAAGTCCCCTACTGTTATTGTATTACTCTCAATTTCTTGCTTTATGTCTGTTTAATAGTTGCTTGATGTATGTTGGGTGTGTAAATACTTGTAATTGTTCAATCTTTTTCTTGGGTTATGTCCTTTATGGTTATGAAATGTCTTTTTCTCTTGTTATAATCTTTGTTTTAAAGTCTCTTTGGTCTGATAGAAGTATTACTACCCCAGCTTTCTTTTCATTTCCATTTGCATGATAAATGTTTTTCCATCTCTTCACTTGGATGTTCAGTTTTAAGGATCTTTATTCTCAGTGCTTAATACAATACCTGGAACATAATAAATGCTTAATAAATATTTGGATGAATTGATGCAACAGGAGGTGGAATTAAAAGTAGACTTTTTAATATATAGTAATACCAGATTTCATGCCAAAATAATTGGGTTCATTGGGAGTAAGATGTCTAGGGAAGTGGTAAGCACATAGATGAACTGGATATTAGTCTACTTTTAAACATATTTAAAATATTCCATAATATAGGGGTTGTTTTTTTTAAAGATTTTATTTATTTGGGAGAGAGAGCACACAAGTTGGGGGGTGCAGAGGGAGAGGGAGAAGCAGACTC
This sequence comes from Ursus arctos, assembly GCF_023065955.2. Taxonomy (NCBI): domain Eukaryota; kingdom Metazoa; phylum Chordata; class Mammalia; order Carnivora; family Ursidae; genus Ursus; species Ursus arctos. The sequence continues at coordinate 75,419,139 of NW_026623067.1, forward strand.
CCCACTGAGTGGGGAGCCCCACATGGGGCTCTATCCCAGGACCCCAAGATCATGACCCAAGCTGAAGGCAGATGCTTAACCAACTGAACCACCCAGGCACCCTGTTGTATGCTTTTTTTAAAAAATGAAAGGTACTGTGGTATCCATCTCTGGCAGTTAAAGTTGGAAGATTATTATAAAACGTATTGTTACCTAGAATCTCTTTCCTAGTCCTAGACTTCTGAGTAATTGTATGTTCTCTTTAAAAAAAATAATATATAGTTTTGCTGTCCAACCCAGTAGCCAGTAGCCATATTTGACAATGTTTAAATTTAAGATTAAAAAATTAAAAATTCGGTCCTCGTTTGACAATCCACATTTCACATGTTCAATAGAAAATATCCATTGTCACCGAAAGTTCTCTTGGACAGGACTGCTGTAGCAGATGGAAAGAAAATAAATATTAAATTTTTTAAACTCTTAGAAAATAGCCCTAAATGGGGGTGCCTGGGTGGCTCATTCGATTAAGCATCCAACTCTTGATTTAGGCTCCGGTCATGATCTCTTTCGTGAGATTGAGTCCCCACATCAGGTTCCGTGCTCATGCTGGGTGTGGAGCCTGCTTGGGATTCTATCTCCCTCTCCCTCTGCCCTCACCCCACTATTCATTCTCTCTCTTTAAAAAAAAAAAAAAAAGTCCTCAATGACCTTCATTTCACTAAATAATAATAACAAAAAATCTTGAGTAAGAAGATGACTATAGACTATAGAGAGTATCTATGAATTGAGAGTATAGCCGGTCATCTGAATTGAAAGCATTTACTGTAATACATAATTTTTTGTTCTTTGTCGGTGAAATAAAGAATACAAAGAGAGAGTACTATTAAGCTATTAAACATTACAGTCATTGAAAAATAGAGACATTAGATCTGTATTACTAAAAATTCAATGTCATGTGATACTTGACATGGTTTTCTTTTTAAATGAAGAAAATATACTGATAAAATTTTATTGATTAGCTTTATATTTTGTTGAAGGAAATTTCATTAGGATTCTAATAATACTCTGAAAGAAATACTTTGTCCACAGAATATTCATTGAATTGTTTGTATGTCACAAATTATTGGGTTCATGTTTTTCAGGTCTTGCCTTTACAATGAAAGTTTTTGCCATCAAATTTCAAAAAATATTATTGGCACTAAGGTGCTCCACCTGACTCTGCTCAAATTTTTCTTTAATTTAGTGGAAAGTGAAGTGCGACATCTGACCCAAAAGTAAGTTTAATCACAAAGAAAAATGTTTCTATATTTTCATTGTTTTATGTACATTTTTCTAATTTATGTACATACTTCTGAAGAGTCACATTTTCTTTTTTTTTTTTTTAAAGATTTTATTTATTCATTCAACAGAGATAGAGACAGCCAGCGAGAGAGGGAACACAAGCAGGGGGAGTGGGAGAGGAAGAAGCAGGCTCCCAGCAGAGGAGCCTGATGTGGGGCTCGATCCCATAACGCGAGGATCATGCCCTGAGCCGAAGGCAGACGCTTAACTGCTGTGCCACCCAGGCGCCCCGAGTCACCTTATTTTCTAGTTTAGATTTGTGTATTTTTTAAAAAGATTTTATTTATTTATTTATTTGATGGCCAGACAGCAAGAGAGCACAAGCAGGGGGAACGGCACAGGGAGAGGGTGAGGGAGAAGCAGGCTCCCACTGAGCAGGGAGCCTGCCATGGGGCTGGATCCCAGGACCCTGGGATCATTACCTGAGCCAAAGGCAGATGCTCAACCGACTGAGCCACCCAAGTGCCCCTAGTTTAGATTTATTTTTAAAACACAGTTGCAGACATAGTTCTTTAGTGTCAATAAAGCTTTTTATGTTCTTTATGTGTCTTAAGTTTACATATTTGTTTTTCACTAGCTTCGATATTTGGATAGGTAAGATTTTGTTATATTATTCAGGGTTTATGTTTTTTATAATTCTTAAGTAATTGAACACTTAAGTAAACGTTCCATTAGTTTTTTGGGGGATTTCCCCCCCTACTATGTTTTTTAACATTGAATCTGTAATATCCATGATAAGTTTTGTGTATGCTCTAAAACATGCAGTTAGATTACTCTGTGTATTTGTTGGTCATTATATTGAATTGTGGCCTTTTTTATATTTTTTCTTTATTATAACTATATGTTGTAATCTTTATATATTATGCCCTTTCTATATTTAGAAACCACTAGATCTTTTTGTATTATGGCAAGAGATATTATACCTAATACCTATAGTGATCAAGTTGGCATAAAGATATACTTTGATTCATATTTTCATTAGGTTGTATGACTGGTCAGATTCTCAGAGTCTGAAAATAACAGGAAAGGCAATTCTTCTTGAAATCTTTTGGTCAGGAAATGAGGCCTCTGGGCTTTTGACCAAACCAGTAAATATGCTTTTGGAGTGGACTATATATTCTCACAAGGAAAAATGCAAGTCTAATGATGTAAGTAGAATTGATTTACAAACAAATAATGACCTATGGAAAAGTACATCTTTTGAGTTATGCTTCTTTTGTCTTTATTCTTTGAACAATTTGAATAAAACTAAAATCTACCCAAATGTATCCTTGTTTTCTATATAGTTTATTTAGTTTTATGGTAAAAGATCGTTAGAGGCTGGCTGCTTCATCATCACACATTTGGATATAGTAGCTAGGGACAGTTATTTGATCATTAGTGCTAAGAAATATGTATTCACTTATCATTCTAGATTTTTTACTTTTGCACATTTCAATTCATAAGGAACCTATGATTTTAAAAATTGAGTCCATACAATTTTTTGTGTGTATAAATAAAAAGTTTGACTTGTTTTTAAAACAGCCTTTGTGGTTGTTAGTTATTTCTTCATAAGTAGATCTTGCTTGTCATTAGGAATTTAACATGCAGTGATTTTAGTGTATTACCTACCTGAAGGGTAGTTGGGAAAATTTAATGCACTGAAATATGTAAAGTGCATAGCAACATACTGCGCCATGTTTTGGGTGCATAATTACTATTAGTCAGCTTTCTCCTCTTCAAAATAATCGCCTTTGGGACTCTATTTTCTGCTTTATTTCTAATAAATATACTCAAAATAAATTGCATTTGTGTACAAATTGAGATTTATGTACAGGTTTTGATACCTAAATCTTGTGTGCTGTTAATGTTTTTTTCAATGTTTTTTATTGTCATTTATGTATTTTCCTTTGATTTCAAGAAATATTTAAGATGTTTTAAAGCTTCTAAATGGATGTATTTTTGTTATGATTAGTGGCTTTTGTTTGCCTGTGCTTTTTTGTTAATTTCTAAGAGTAAATTATAATTAATAAACGAGCCCTATAATGATTTCTGCCTTCTGAAATTACCTGAACTTTCCTTTTGACTCCATGTATGATTATACAGTGCGTTTTCTCTGTTTTCATTGCTCTCTATCATGTTTTTTTTTAAAAGATTATTTGAGAGAGAGAGAAAGGGAGAGCGGTCACAAGTAGGGGGAGGGGCAGAGGGAAAGAGAGAGGGAGAGAAACAGACTCTCCACTGAGCAGGGATCCCACCGCAGGGCCTGATCCTAAGACCCTGAGATCATGACCTGAGCCCGAATCAAGAGTCGGATGCTCAACCGACTGAGCCACCTAGGCACCCTACTCTCTATCATCTTTTATGTCAAGTTTAATAATTGCTTTAGTCAAACTTTTTGGAATCTACTTTGTGAATTTATCCCTTTTTTTTTTTTTAAACTATGTACTTTGTACGTAGTGATACATAGTGGTTTGGGTGGAGAATTCTGGTGTCAGGTGGGCATAAGTATTCTTTCTCAAGGAAAATTCTTACATAGTTTATCTTCTCATATTTCTTCTGAAATGTTTTCTCTGCTCAACTTTTTTTTAGTTCCAGTTAAACTCATGTTACACCTTCTGCTTTTCATCTATGCTTTTTCCCTCTCATCTAGATTTTCAGGTTTTTTTCTGTACTTGGAGCATTCTGGGTAGTGTCTTTTCATGTAATTTTTAGTTCACTAGTCTCTTTTCATCTATGTCTAATATGTTGTTAAACATGACTGTTGTATTTTTTCCAGTTTTAAACTTTTTTTTCTTTTTTTTTAAGATTTTTATTTATTTGACAGAGGGAGACACAGCGAGAAGCGAGAGAGGGAACACAAGCCAGGGGAGTGGGAGAGGGAGAAGCAGGCTTCCCACCAAGCAGGGAGCCTGATGTGGGCCTCGATCCCAGGACTCCGGGATCATGACCTGAGCCGAAGGCAGACGCTTAACGACTGAGCCACCCAGGCACCTATCCAGTTTTAGACTTTTTAACTTCCTAATTACTATAACATGTTTTTATGGTTTCTAGTTCCCTCCAAAATTTTCAAGATTTTTTTTTGTCAGGCACTAATGGTCTTTTAACATGGCAGTGATAGTTAATTTATAGTTTATGTATGAGTGTGTCATATTTGAAGTCTTTGTGAGTCTGTTTCTTTTTTTTTTTTTTTTTTTAAATTTTTTATTCATTTGAAGAGATAGAGACAGCCAGCGAGAGAGGGAACACAAGCAGGGGGAGTGGGAGAGGAAGAAGCAGGCTCATAGCAGAGGAGCCTGACGTGGGGCTCGATCCCAGAACGCCGGGATCACGCCCTGAGCTGAAGGCAGACGCTTAACCGCTGTGCCACCCAGGCGCCCCTGTGAGTCTGTTTCTAACTGTTGTTTCTGCTATTTCCTTCTCTTGTGTTTTTTATATTCTCTTACAAGCTAGTAATCATTAACTGTGTGCCATAAATCGCATTTGAAAAATTATTTGTAGAAACGGTAACATGACAAATGCACCAAATATCTTTCTCCAGAGAGAACTTCTGTTGCCAGGTTTGAGGGTTCATGGCTAGTCCCAAGTGAGGTACAGGGCTACAAATACATGGTTTTTTTCTCTTGTGTATTAGGCCTTGGGCTATGGCTTTTATCCTCCTTTTCTTCTAGGCTCCAGAAACCACACTTCTGTCTCTCAGGTCTTTCTTTGGGGTCAGCAAGTGTCCTGATGGCAAAGTCAGCTAGTTTTGAGGGCTTCATTTGGCTCTTTGTCTTGGCTTAGCAATTATTTATAACTTTCCAGAAGTTATGTTTTACATAACATGTTATCTTTCTGGAAGATGTTTTACATATTGTATTTACGTACTGTATTCAACATTTTCAGTTTTCTTTTATAAGGTCATTTATTTGAATTACTTAAGCCTCCATTATCAGAAACAGTTCCCTTGTTGGTTTTTAAAAATTCTCCTTAGGGAGTGCCTGAGGCTTACAAAAAGAAAATTCTTTTGAGGGCCCTAATTTTTCTTTAATTTCCATTAAAAAAGGGAGAATTATTTCTGGGTATAGCATGTTTGTGATAAAGTAGTTGTATTATGTGGCAATAACCAAGTGAGTAGCCATTATCTTGTACATGTGTCTCGTTTAAAACGAAATATGATTATACAGATGTAAATTGAAAATACTCAACATAAATAGAACTATCTATACTTCATTGCCAGTTGAGTTTAATACTTGTGTAATACTTCTAAGATAAAACTGATAACGTTCTTATTAATTAACATCTGCTTCTTATGTACTTTTTAGACCATGGAATCATTGGGGATAGAAAATATTTTCTAATTATGGAGCATTTCTTTTTTATCCATTTGATTAAATAAATAAATCTGCTCATTTGTAACTTAAGGCAATGATAAAACTGACGTTTTTCACAATTATACTAAATCACCAAAGGACCATCAAAGATAAGAACTTACTCAGGAAATACTGATGTAAATAATAGATTTATCCATGATTAACTTGAAGGTTTCTGTTCAAATTTATAAATAAATTAAACATATTTTGTAAAGCAATCTGCAATAAATTATAGCATCAGTTGTAATATTAGAACTAGCTTTAAACTTAGCAAATCAGTATTTTAACATTTGAATTGTGTAAATTCATAAAAACTGTTTTGTGTGTGTGTGTGTGTTACCTTATCTGCTAGAATTCATTCTGGTACCTAATTAAATCTTTTTGGCAGTTTCCAATTTCAAGAATTCCATGCATGTTCACAGACATCATTTTCTGTACTGTAAAGCATTTGTTTCTTGATTTGCTGAGTTGAAGCATTCAATTTAAGTCATTAGTTAAACAGAAGTCCTCAGTTTATGCTAATATTGTTTTGTCATAATGTCAATCAGCAAATGTTACAGAGTGACACAAAGGCAGTGAATTTCATTGTCATTAATCTGAGAAAGCTTTGGGCTTTCCTTGGCAAAGAGCAGAGGTGAGCTATGTCAAGGTTATGAAGGAGGTACAAATTTTGCTAAGCTTGGTGGTTAGTCCTGTTTTTCTTTGTGATGTCCTTAAATGCTATTTAATGATAACCCTACCATTGTAGGTAGAAGTGGAAGCTACTTTGTATTTAAAGATAGGGAAATTGAGGCTAAAGAGTTTAAGTAACTTATGCAAGGTGTCACGGCCTGTTAGGGTAAAGTCTTGCTTAGAGGCCAAGTCTCCATTGCAGCATACTTGCTCTTGTTTCAGACGCCAGTGGTTTAAACAGGAAGAGGCACATTATGTGTATTATGTTTGCATCTTTCTGACAGAGGTACTAGCAGAGCCTTGTGTCATCTCTTGCCGGGGATATTGCTTAAAGCCCTAACCCGGTAGTCAGAAGGCCCAGATTGCAGTTCTACATTATACACTAGTCAATTTTTGGAAGATTACCAAATTTATTAAATGGAGGTTACTTGTACTGGCAGATACTAGAGAACTGTATTGACAGAATGTCTGATAATAGACTTTAACACATTAGAAAGGTGTTCTAACGTAAATATGTGTCATATGCACATCATGTCTTTCATTTCTTTGTTAATTCTCAGAGTTTTCTGTTCTTTGAGCTTTAGCAAACTTTACAGTATTCCAGGAAAGCTTTTCTCCCTTGATGGTTTATTTGCCATTTTCTCACTAATCTACTTCTAAATCATGTATGTGTGTGTATATATATAGCCACTATGCTAGAAAGGATAGCATTCTTTATACACTGTTAAAGTTGCAGTGAGTACAATCCATAGCGCAATGTCTTGGCCCTTTGATTATAGTGAGTGACATAGATAAGAATATATTATAAAAGGATCCAAGAACCTAATTTGAAAGTGTTTTTTTAAATAAAAATTTACTATTATGAATATATGGTAGTAGGAAGTTTAGGCAATGTCACACAGATAAGAATAATTTTGACACTATCTTATCATGGTAAGGAAACTATAGTCATTCCTTGTGAGTATTGCAAGGGCTACCCATCTCTGTTTAATAACAGTAATATCAAGGTAAATTGAATAATAGACAATATTGATACCAATTTGTGGTATCAGGTGTGTATACATACACTTGTGTAAGGAAAGGGAAAGGTCCCAACTGGTTGATTTTCTTAGGTTTTTTTGAATTGATGAAGTGTTCAGTTGTAGTTTATATGAGACTTAGTTCTGTGGGCTAAGCTCCTTTTCCCTCTCCAGAGCCTTGGGACCAGGGATCTGAAGTGATCCTGATTTACTCTGCTCTTGGGATGGGGAATATTTTGAGAAATCAAAATTTACCAGTTTCTTGCGTCCTTCCTGAGTAGTGTCATCGCTGATATTCAGATATACATGTTGCTGCAAGGAGCATTCTATGATGTAGATCTTGATAGGATCAATTTTTAGTTTAAATATAGCTTTTCACTTTCCTGTTTTATATATTTATAAACAGGATATTTATATATCCTGTTCTTTTGATAAGTTGAACCATAAGAAATAAAACTTGCTCGGAGTGATTGATTGTCTCCATGTTGGCTTTACAAAGTAAGAACTTGGCTTCCTGCAAAGTGCTTTGAAGAGTAGCTAACACTCAATGCTTAAGGGAGTGAGTTCTGGTCAGTTTATGATTTGGACCCTACCAGGGTACTAGGGAAGGAGATGGTACTTCCCAGCCAGCTGATAGAGCCAGTCCTGCTGCTGCTTCCCAAGTCATAAAGGTGCCACTGGAAGACTTAAACCCAGCTCTGCAATCAGGGTAGGAGAGAGGGTGCTGCTGATGCCCGTTCAGAAATCCTGACCTGGCAGGATCAGGCTGTGGTCAAGGTTCTATATCGTATCCTCTGATGATATTAGAGGAAAGGCATTGCTTCCTAATCATGCAGCTTAAAATCCCCTCAGCCCCATTTCTTCATGGTCTCTCTCTCTCTCAAGTTCTACTGTCCAGCCCAGCCTTAAGGCAGTGTATTGCCACACAGTGTGATAGAGCAGTGGGGAACTTGCACACCTACCTAAGCATCCTGACTGGGCTTTTCCTCGGTAAAAACTTTTTCGGCAGGGCTGACATATGTGCTGCTTGACCATTTACCCTTGTTTGGACAACAAACTAGAACTAGAACTTCAGTTTTGAAATCACTTAACTAAGAGCTGCTTATAATAAGGAATGATGATGCCCTCATGAAATATTATATATACCGTAAGAACCTTGTCTGCTGAGGGCAGGAGAAATAAATCCAGTAGTCACTGATGGTTAGAGATTTCTCTGTCCCCAATCCCATATTAGGCATAGTATGGTTGCAGAACATAGCACTCAAAATCTATTCGGATACTATAATATTTATTTATTAAAAACTTTTCACATGTTTTCTACCCAGTTGTTAATTTGGTGATTTTTTTTTTTTCATACATCCAACATGTCTAAAGAACAAATAACTGAAAATAAAGGAATTTCAACTAGTCTTAATGTCTTTGTAGAAAATGTCAACTAGTTTTAATGTCTTTATCAGAGGTGTTTAAGAAATATTTTTGTACCTCTCTACCTTCATACTTTATGGGTTAGAAAGATATTTTCCATATTAGGGTAAAGCACACTTACCATAATTAAAAATTTGTATGCTTGCTATATTTTTTATACAAATTTTATGTTGATTATAGAAGTGATAATAGAGAACAGTATTCATTCTTTAAAAATTGATCTTTATACATCTCTAAGTTAGGTAATGGCATTTGATACAATTTAATAATTAGAATTTGATCCAATCTGTTTCTTCATTTACAACAAAAAGGACAATCTTATCTGCTAAACTTTTTATTGTGTTTTAAGTCTTTCTCTGGCATATGCCATTTGGATAAATGTAAAGATTAATTTTATGTATAAACGCTAGGGATGGCTAGGTCTATCTTTTTTTATAATCCTATATTCCTGTTAACAGAAATCCATAGAAGCCAGATACTTCCTCCTCAGTGTAATAGAATTACTGCCATACTAAAGCATTTAACACTATTGAATAATGTTATTTTAAAAGTTTATTATAAGCGATCCATATATTAAGTCCCAGAGGTTTTATTAAATGTTTTTGTCATGTGGATATAAAGAAGTAGATATGGATAGAGGGAGGAAGGAGAAGAGAAAGAAGGAAAAGCAGAGAATGGAGTGAGGGAGGTAGCTTGTTAGGGTTCTCAGGAATACCTTTTAGTATGAGCATGCCCTGTATTTTTGAAAAACTAAATTTTGCCTCAACAAGTATTCAAAATAAACACTGATAAAGAAACATTTTAATACACTTTACTAATATTTTCCCATCTTAACATTAGGTCTTCAAACATGAACTAGCTTACTTACTGACTGGAATTCTTGGAGCAGCAATAGATTATTGGATCTTCCTTGGTCTTAAGAGGGGTAAAAATGTTATGCGACACATGTCTGATGACTTAGGAAGTTATGTTTCCCTTTCGTGTGATGGTAAGTGTATCTGTATTATGTTTTTCTTAGACCAATTGTGTGATTTTTCCTTTAGACAGTCTGTAATCTTTAATATACATTTATATGAAGTTTTAAAAAAATACTTCCATATACACTCACCTGTGTAAGTATATATACATAGATACACATACACGTAGATATGTGTATGAACACACACACACATAACAAACAGTATAAAGAAGGTAAAAATTACTCCTAATGAATGCTCTCACACAAACACTTTTTCATCTTTTTTTTTTTTCTAGGAATTTCTAAGTATTTTTATATAGTTGAACTCATATATGTAATTTGTATTCTTATTTTCTTCTAAATGTTACATGAGCCTTCACCCCCATATACATCATTTATTATTCAAAATGTTATTTGATGATTTCATAATAATTGAATGTTATAGAAAATAGTACCTAGAAAGAAATTATTATATATGTACATAACTATTGTTTTCCTTAATCATATAACTAAAAATTATAAGTAAACTACCCTATACAAGTAAACATTTCACTAGACAAATTTATTTTTTATTTTTATTAACTAGACAAATTTAAATCTGTTTATACTCTTTTCATTGAAGAAATAGATTGGCTTTTTCATATATGATGTTCTGGAATCTTACATGGTAAGAACTATTTTTAGTCCCTTTAATACTTGGTAATCATTCAAGTTGAGTAGAAAGCATTACCTTTTGTGAAAGGAGCAGGGAGCCCAATGCGGGACTCTACCCCATATGTGCCTTGTGAATAGTTCTCAGCTCTCTTCCTGGATAAATAACAAAAGACAATGACATGGACTCAATATTTATGTTATAAAGCCACTTGGATTAATTCGGGTTATGTCACTCTTTAAAACATTTGCCCCATGTACCTGTTGCTGTGTAACTTTCCTTATTATAAAAAGCTGCTACTATTTGTTTCCCATTGAGTCTGGTGATGTAGCACGTGAGCACGGATGAAGCAAAAATAAGTAACTTATATATATAATTTTCTCACTCTTTCTTCTCCCACCAGTCATCTATTCTAATTTTAAAATTTCCTCTTTAAAATAAATGGGGGGGGGAGAATATTATTTAAGCAATGTGATAACAGAACTCATTTTATGAAATGTTCTGCTGCGCGCTCTTGATCTTCTAAGTGAGGAAGGCTTCCAAGACCTGAGGGACATTCCTGAACTTTAAAGTCAATTTAGGAAACTATGAATCTTTTTATTTCTGTCTTTCTGTCTTGTATCCTAACTTCCTAAAATGAACGTATTGTTTAAAACAAGTGAGTTTGTGGCCCTCCAATATAAAAGATCATTTTTGTATACTTTAAAAATTTTAGATTGCCAAATACTCTTTTTTGTTACACATGTGTTTCAGTGCATCTAGGTTTTATGTAAAAGAAAAAGTTCTTGAATATGCTGTCAGTCACTTTAATACTTTGAAGAGAGATTCTAGAATAGGAATCCAGGATTAAAACTAGGTTCAGGATTTATTCGATGATGCCCTCTGCAAAGAGAGGTCTCTTTTTATACTACTGAAGTTAGAAGATTTTTATCTAAAGCATTTTATCTTCTTCTTCTTTTTTTTTTTCTTTTCGTTTTCATTGAGCTGCGGGGTGATTACTGTTCCTTTTGTGGAGTAGCTGTCCTTTGTTGCATGACTTTTTAACATTTCTTAGCTCAAATTCCATTTTCTTTTAGAATCTTTTCTTATTATTTCTTTCACACCATTCCTACTGGTCTTTTGTTACTGTTGTTGTTTTAGAAAAGCAAATGTCTGTCATCATTTGCTAGCCTCAGAACTAAACATTCAGCTAAAAGGATTCCCCTGTTTTTATTCCATAATGAAACTACTTTGAGTTAGGGGACCCAGGACGGGATTAGCAGTGGCTTTAGAGACTTCAATGACTTTAGAGTCAGTGTAGTTACATGTATTGTTTCTGGTATGTATGGGTCACCTTCAGGGAAATATAATTTATCTTGTACTTAAGCCAAATGCAGGAAATAAGAGCCTGTACTAATGGGGTTCTCTATACATCAGCTTCAATGGTGGTTTCTCTCATATTCTCAATTTCCCTTTACTTTAAAGCAGGGTATTGTTATCCACCATTATTTCCACCTATCACGTGGCAAGTTCAAACCCAGCAAGTTTTAGCCTGTGACTGACTTAAGCTAAATCTTAATGTAATGTTACCATTACAATTCTTTTTTTTTAAAAAAAGATTTTATTCATTTATTTTTGCCAGAGAGAGAGAGAGAATGCGAGTGCACACGTGCGCTTGAGCCTGGGCGGGGTGGGAGGGAAAGAGGGATAGAGGGAGAAGCAGACTTCCACCCAGCAGGGAGCCCAATATAGGACTTGGTCCCAGGACCCCAGGATCATGACCCTAGCTGAAGGCAGACACTCAACCGACTGAGCTACCCAGGCGCCCCACCATTACAATTCTTCCGACATACTGAGTGATTACTTTGCTTCCACAGATGTGTTTGATCACTAATGTTTAAAACCCTAAATGAGATTTAAACTATATCCATGGTTGAAATTCTTTTTTTTTTTTTTTTACCCTTCTCAAAGCACACAAAGTTGGTCCCTTAGGCTTCTTAATTTGGCTACAGGTTGGCAGTTTTAAAAATTTATTTCTAAAATGGTTCAAGTTACTATCTTCCTAATTTTTTGTTGCTAGTATGTCTTGATTTTTTACCTTTGTCAAGGGACAGAAATCAGGTAAACAGTTTATCTTTAAGAGAGTGGTAGATTTTCTATAGCTAATATGCAAAATTAAAGTGTTTCTTATGGACTTTGTAGCATAATACTTTCATCTGTGCAAGTGGACCAGGTGTTCTAATAATGTCCTTTTTGTATGTTGCTATTTTGGTGAAGAACCATTTCTTTTTCTCTATCAATACCCCCGCCATCCCACACCACTCCACCCCATCCCCCCCCTTTTTAAACTATTTTTTTGCATTATTCTTTTTTTTTTTTTTAAGATTTATTGATTTATTTGAGAGAGAGAGAGAGAGAGGAGGTAGAGGCAGAGGGAGAGGGAGAGGGAGAGAGAGTCCCAAGCAGACTCTCTGCTAGATGGGTAGCCTGACATAGGGCTCAGTCCTCCAACCCTGAGATCAGGACGTGACCTGAAACCAGGAGTTGGTCGCTTAACCCACTGAGCCACTCAGGCGCCCCTCTTTGCATTATTCTTTATCTTAGTTACCATTTTTGCTTTTCCTAAGTCACTAGTAAAAATGTTACAGTTTGACTGTTATATGACATCCAGTTTTAGATAATGGTCCATCTTTCTCATTTATGGCCAACAGTACATTTTTGTTTTTCTTAGTGCAAAAGTATAGAATTCATATTGTGATGCTACTCAGATTCAAATCTATTAGTTTTAGTTTAGTATAACTGTTGTTAGTTTTTGTTTTGTAGAAAATAAGGCAGAAGGTCTTTCACTAGGTAAGTAAAATCCTTTCTCCTTTCCATCAGATCTCATGTCCACCCACCCATATAGATGCCATTCTCTTTTATTTCTGAACACTTTGAACAGAAAGTTTTCTTATCTCCCTGTTTTTTAAGATCAAGTGATCTGAAAGGGTTTTTTTTTTTTTTTTAATGCCTAATTAAAATTCCTGGTAAATTGGCTAAAGCTAGGGGTTGGCAAATTTGTGTGTGTGTGTGGTACCATGTAGTGTTGTTGGCTCTGCGGGCTCATAGTCTGTCCTCAGCTCTGCAACTGTAGGAAGAGCAGCCACACACAATATATAAATGGATATGGCTGTGTTCCAGTAAAATTTGATTTATAAAGATAGAGAGCAAGGCATTGTTTCCTAATTTTTAACTTAAACTTCTTTCTCCTGTTTTTAGTGGCAAAAAAACACGTCATCGCAATCTACAATAATACTTGACATCTTTAGAGAACTTTAATAAAGCTTCTTTTGCCGTTCTCAGGCTACATCATCGTTTTTTCCTGATAAATAGTTTTTCCAAACCTTTATTCACTTTTATTTTTTAAATCCCTATTATAATCCCTCTGCATACTTCAGATCTCTTCCATCTGTATTTTTCGTAATTTTACTAAGTATCTCTTCAAAATGTTTCTGTTCTCTTCATTTATTCAGCAAGTTGTTATTACCACTCTACCAAGCGTTGATCTAAAACGCCATGTACAGTGGAGGGGGAAACAAAACATGGTTCTTAACTTTTTGGAGCTTTTGGTGGGAGAAGCAGACTACAATTAGATTAATGTAAATACATCATTTAAAAATGCTAAGTGCTTCAAACAAGAAAAACTAGGTGTAGAAATGAGTGAACTCACACTTTATAGCAGGTAGTCGAGGAAGAAGTACCTAAAGGGTAAGTAGGAGTTTGGCAGAGTCAGGGAAGCATCTCCCATTGGAAAACACAACATTTGCCGAAACTGAGAAAGGAAAAAGTGGGGCCTGTTTGAAATCTTATGGTAGCTGGCTGCTGGCAGGATGCAAGGAGAAGGGTGAATAAAGGCAAAGGCAGAGTGAGGAGTTAGAAGCTATTTTAATAAGGGAGTGGCATGAGGTGATAAACTTTTTTAAAAAGATGAACTAGGCTTAGCTCTCTAGAGTTATTGCTCTCTGCCAGTCATTCATTCATCCATTCATCTTTCAAATACTAAATGTTTGTTCTCTGCAAGTCAGTGACCTGTAACCTGTGAGGGATACAAAAATGATCCTGCCCTTAAAGGTCTTACAGTCCTGTGGCTTAGTTTCTTGTGTTCTGTTGTTCATCTGTTACTTATTATTCCCTTTAAATGTATTACCTGTTAATATGTGGATCCATTATAGTTAGTGTTTTCTGTTTGTTTTTTTTTAAGCTATCAAATGCTCTTTCTGGATGAATAATTTCATTTGCATCATTTCTTTTGAACTGTACAGTGCAAGTTATTTCTGCTTTGTTTTTGCCTCTGCTTAGAGGTGATATGTTAAGAGAGCAATCGGTTGTAGTAAATGCTGTGATGCTAGGCTTTTTTTAAATGTGTAACTAGAGATTTTATATTCAAAAGAATTATTTTGAGACTAGAAGAAAATATTTGCAAACCATGTATCAGATGAAGGGTTAATATTCAAAATATATAAAGAACTAACAAAACTTAATAGCAGACAAAAAAATCTATTAAAATTTGGGCGGAAGAACTAAAGAGACCTTTTTCTGAAGAGGACATCAAAATGGCCAACAGGCGTGTGAAAAGATGCTCAGGATCCCTAATCATCAGGGAGATGCAAATCAAAACGACAGCGAGATAATGCCTTACCCATTAGAATGGATATCATCAAGAAGACGAGACAAGAGCTGACAAGTATGTGCTTAAAATAGAGGGGGGGAGTCTTTATGCACTGTTAGCGGGAATGTAGAGTAGTCCAAATGTTATGAACAATAATGTGGAGGTTCCTTAAAAAATTAAAATTGATCTACCGTACATACAATTCAGCAGTAACACCTTTGGGTTCATACCCAGAAGAAGTGAAAACAGCATTTTGATGAGTTTACACACACCCATTGTCACAGCATTATTCATAATAGCTAAGATAGGAGAAAAACCCAATGCCCATCATTGGATGAAAGGATAAAAAAGATGTGGTATGCATACACAATGGAATATTATTCAGCCATGACAAAGGATAGTCTGCCATTTGAAACAACCTAGATGGACCTTGAGTGCATTATACTGAGATAAGTCACACAGAGAAAGATAAGTACTGTACGATATTACTTACATGTGGAATCTTTAAAGTCAAATCTGTGAAAACAAAAGAAAACCCAGTAAACCTGATGTGGTATGATGTTGGGGTCCTGGAGTGAACGGTCCAGAAAGAATTCTTGAGACCTCTTCAGTGCAAAGAGGTGTTTTTTTGTTTGTTTGTTTTTTTAAGCACAGACAATACCCATGGGCAGAAAGAGCTGCACTGGGGTTATAAGGAGTGACTGATTATATACTTTTAAGTTGGGAGGGGTTTAAGGATAGGGTGTAAGTCTCTAAGGAATTTGGAAGCAAGGTGTTTTGGATCTTGAGGGGCTAGCTGTTTATAGGAAAAGTCACTACAAGTCTAGTAAAACCTTAGTCATGAGACCCTTCAGATGTTTATCAATGTGCTATATGTTTGGAGGATGATTGCTAACATATATCTTTTTGGGGGGGGGGGTAGAGATAAAGGAAGTTTCCAAAGGGATTTTTGTATGTTGAAGAAGACTTACAGGATCCTGGAAGTTGGGCTAATGTCTAGCTAAGGTTGCCTTTCGCCTCTGGCAAAGTATTAACATTGAGGCAATTGAGTTCCTGGAGGAAGGTCACTATGCCTGTCTCAACTACTTGTCAGTGGGCTACAAAGGAATTTTATTTTTCTTATACATTTATTTTGCCTTTGGTGGTGGTTCCTATAGAATGGGAAGTGGGGGGATGAGATTGATTGTGTTTAAGGGTACAAACTTGAGACGAATAGTAAATAAGCCATAGAGATCCAATACACAGTATAATGAATACAGATAATATTATACTCTAATGATGTTATATAATATTACTTCAGTGGCACAGTACAATATATAAATGTATCAAAGTGACAGGCTGTACACCTTAAATTTATAAAATGTAACATGTCAAGTTGATTAAAATCTGATGATCATACTGCTTGCACAGTTTCAATAATACTTCTAGTAGGTTGTAGGAGTCAGTTGTAACAAAAGGTTATAAATAACTCCTTTCTCTTTTTCAGTTTTTATAAATTATATTGCAGTTGAGGCCTTTTTGGAAAGGATTATTTGAATTCAGCTATTTCCTGTATGTGTGGGGCTACGTGGATCTACTTCACATCTGACGGGAGCCGTTTGCCTATATGGCAGTGTGCGTCAAGGCAGGAACTTCAGGTCTTTAGGCAAGGCAGAGTTTCTAGCTTAGCCTGGGCGCTTTTTATATTTTGGGCTGGATAATTCTTTATTGTTGGGGACTCTCCTGTGAACTGTGAGTTGTAGGGCATTTAGTAGTATCCAGGGCTTTTTGACCACTGGATGCCAATAACACCTCCCACCCTAGTTGTGACAATCAGACATTGCCACATGTTCCCTGGGGGAAGATTCTCCACCCACTTAGTCCATTCTTTTTCACTTTTTCCCCCCCTTTACCCCCTTCCCCCAATTGAACAAATCAAACAATCAAGGACTACAAGGATACCAACCATAGCCTTTTGGTAAGGCATCTGAACAGGAAAGGACTTTAATTGGTTGTCTGGTGTCTTTTCAGCCTAAAGAAAATCAGCCTCTGACTACACAGGTCAAGTTTTACACTTTATATTGATATTTAGTTTATCATTCTGTTCAACTTTTAAAATACGTTTAACCTGTTATGTTTATTTTGCTAATTTTATTGACATTTTCTAGTTATTTTTCCAATGTTAGTAGTGATAGGGGAACAGAAGATGCTACTCCAAAATGTGTCCCCTTGGCATGTGGGTTATTCTGAGCTAAAGACAGTTGAGGACCAATAGACTTTAGGAAGAGCTTTTTACCCTAACTGCCTAAAAGAATTTAAGTAACTTCTTCCTGGGCCAGGCCTTCTATACAGAGTATGGGCTAGGTGCCATAAGTTGGAGCTAGCTTGGCAGGGCCAGTTTGTTCAGATTCCTCTGTGTGTTCCATTGTTTCTGCATAGCATGGCAAACATTTGCTTGCCAAACATTTGCTTTTCCCACCTTCCTGTGAATTGTCTTCCTTTCCTTTGAATCCCCACTCCCTACCCCCAGTTTCCTTAGCTCAGGAGAGCCTAAAAGCCCTAGTTGCCTAGGTGTCTTTGAACCTCTTCTGTCTGTGTGAGGCTCCTGTATGAAAGGAATTTGATTTTGTCCTGTTAATCTTTCTTTTGTCAATTTAATTAATAGACCAGCCAAAAGAATCAGAAGGGTTGAGGGAAAATTTTTCCTCCCCTACAGTTGACCACACAGAGAGTAATTTTACTGCTCGCTCTGGGGCTGCTCCTGCTGAGAGGTCCTGGGACCATTGACAGAATACAAGCAGAAGATAATTCTTACCATGTCAATGTCCCAGATCTCTGCCTGCATGGTCCGGTGGAAACAAGAATGGTGAAAGTCCTCTTTTTCCTTTCCTAAATTTGGATTAGCAGAAGAAAATATTTCTGAAAGTAGTTCCTTATGTAAGGTGACTCTTTTAAAGGTTCGTTATGAGTAGTCTTGGTTTTTGTTGATCATTTTCCTCCCAGAGATGGTCACCGTTTTTCTATGTCCCTCTGTTGTGTTGTTTCTCGTAAGTAGGAAAACCATAAGGTATAACAGAAGCGTAAGCCCCATAAACCTACTTTTTTGAGCCACTGGCCTCACAGACTGGTTCTCATCAAACAGGTGTATGTTTAGACAAACTTTGTTGGGGGTCAACATGTACATAAGGTAAAGGCTTTTGGAAGCCAAACCTGCAAAACTCGGGGGCACGGGTCAAGCATTTAAAGGCTATTAGAGTGCCCACCACCTAACTCTGTGACTCCCATATTAGGATAAGTTGGCACTAGAGCAGGTTAGATTGACACTAGGTCACCCACCAACCTCAAGACGATTTTTCTTTTTAAAGATTTTATTTTATTTATTTGACAGAGATAGAGACAGCCAGCGAGAGAGGGAACACAAGCAGGGGGAGTGGGAGAGGAAGAAGCAGGTCATAGCGGAGGAGCCTGATGTGGGGCTCGATCCCAGAACACTGGGATCACGCCCTGAGCCGAAGGCAGACGCTTAACCGCTGTGCCACCCAGGCGCCCCTCAAGACGATTTTTATGCCATGAGATACTTTGTAAAAAAAAAACAAAAACAAAAACGCACAATCCCCAAAGACGAACATCCCTATTAAGTATTACTCTGTCTCTGAAAGACCCGAGGCTGTTAGTGTACATATAAGAAAAACTAGATGAGGTGTTCCTTTTGTCTTGTTCTGTGTCTTGAGAGCTTGGCTTTGTGACCAGTGAGAATATTCTTCCATCGTTTCTGCCAGCTGGAAGGTGTACATACCAGCATGCCTCTTGGCGACCAGTTGAATAGACTGGGGTTCCAAGACACAGAGTCATAAACAGCACTCCCTTTGTCTGACTGTGCAAGCTGTGAGGGTAATTTGTCATGAGAGGTCCCAGTTCCTAAGAGGCCTTAATCATCTCAACCTATGTTGTTTTGTTACTGCTAGAAAAGTCCCATTCCTGTAGTATCTACCCATTGTCACAGATTGGCATGTCTGTGACCCGAGACACTGTTTTCACTATACCATTTTTACTGTAACAACCTTTGTAGACTCTTTGAATGATCTTGGATCACAGGGGCTGCATCTTCTGTACCCTCTCTCTTGTGTCCATGGTAAAGATTGATTCTAAGTGTGGAAAGTTGCCTCTGGGTCTTTCCCCGAAAAGGCTTACTGGTTTGAGTTGCTATTAAGATTAGTATAAGATACCTCATGTCAATAGCCAGACAATAGATCCTTTATAATAAAAAAATATATAATTGGTTATATTTAAAAGGAAAAAATTTTAGAGAGCTCTCATCTTAAACAGTTGTCTTTTTGGTGCCTATGGAAAGACCAGATTTAAAAAGCGGGACCCACAGGAATATAATAGCCTTAGGGACTCCCTAACAAGAGGAAAGAAGAGAAATGAGAACAAAAATTAAAGTCCACATCCCATATAAATTTCACATCTTGAATTCCAGCCCCATCTCCTCAGCAAATTCCCTTAACTTCCCAAATTTTCCTGTCGTCCGCTCAAAATTCCTTAAACACCCAGCTACCTGTATTTTTACTAAAAGATTTATGTAGAGCTTTCCAGCCTCATCTGCAAGCCCAGAGTGTATTGGTTACTAGTGTAAATGCTGCCGGCTAGGAAGTAAATTTAAACACCAACACCTCTAATGGGTTTTAGGCCTCCCTTTACTATTTCTTAAAATTCCTCCTACTTCACAGGGCTCTGTGATCTGCCCCTGCCAGCTTCTGGCCTTCCTATGCAGTGTCTCTTGAGGATGTGTGTGGACTGGACCCCCCTGGTGTCCCAGGAACACCAGCAAATCTTTTACATGATAAAACCCTCTTACCTCTACTTTCAGAAGATTTAGCAAATTTAGAGAACAGAAAGATTAGTGGCCATTCACAACCCCACTAGGGGAGACCTCCATTAGCTGCAAAAGGGTATTCTCCCCACCCATAGTTGTGCTGTAGTTAACTGACAAGCCAGATGGGTGCCTGGGGAAAAATCCGCCTCTCTGAGGAAACAGATAACCAGAGTATCTCTTAGACTGTCCTACAAATGATCAGCTGACAGCCTAAAGGCTGATGTTCAGGGTCTCATAGAAGCAACAGTAGAGGCTTTTTTCCGCTAAGATGAATTGGTCCAAGGTTGAATTGTGCAATCCAGAAGAAGGCCTTTGTGTTTTAAAACATTACAGAAACTTTACCAAGATATATTGCACTAAACCCTGAAGCTGTAGATACAGCAATCTTTAGGTTTCTATCTTAGTTGGAAATCTTTTCCTTGATATAAGTCCTTATCTTACAGATCTTTGCAAAACTAGAAATGAAGCCCTGGAAACAATTACCATCCCCAAAATCTTCCCTATAAATCTTAAAATGCTGGTAGATATTGTAAAAGATTCGGACATTGAAGATAGAATTGTCCTGCACTTCGGAAAAGAAAAATTTAAATAGCAATCACCCTAAATTTCTGATAAATCCTAGGCAAATACGACCCAAAAGCTCCATTTTGAAGAAAACTTGGATACTTAGTGGGTTTGTGATGTAAATTTTCTACAGCCACATACTCTAAGATCCATTGTTTGAAAAGCAAACTTCAGGGAGAAGTTTTTTTTGTTTTTTGTTTTTTGTTTTTTTTTTTTTTTTAATATCCGAGGGAGTAAACAAAGGAACTATTTGGAAATAAAGCTAATAAAAAATCATTTTTAAGTATCATCTCCATAAATACTGAAGAGCTTTAGTCATCTGAGCAGGTGAATTTAACTTATTCCAACTGTCAAAACAAAATTTGGATCCAACTGCTCTTTTATAAACTAGTGAGTTTTGCATTATCATACCCATCTCATGGCTAAAATTTTAGAACAAAAACTGTGAGGGCTGTTTGCAGGGGGGTGTGTGTGTGTTAGATCTGTAATCTTATTCTGCCTCTGGATAGTATTGCTAAAATCATAAAAAGAGCTCTACTTAATTGGCCTAAAAACAAACGGTCCATATAAATGGATTAAATCTTAAAATTCTCGGAAATACATCAGACTAATGCAAATGCCTTTTAGGTCCACATAATCTGGGGAAGTATTTAGTATTAAAGCTAGTTTAAGTTCATTGGTTTAATTACAATAAACATGTCTTTAAAATTACCAACATTGAATATAATGCAGACCTACAACTTTTACTCTACCCAAGTTTGTTAGTGAAATAAGTTCATGTTATCTCTTTTTTTTTTTTAATGATTTTTTATTATATTATGTTAGTCACCATACAGTACATCCCCGGTTTATCTCTTAAACAAATTCGTGAGCAAGAAAAATAGGTTGGGATGATGGCTGGCTTTGTCCAATGTCTTACGACATTTCCATGGGTAATCTAAATATAATTGTTGGGAGCAAGTGATTTAGGTAGATGTAAGTGGGATAAGAGTTTTTAGGTGAATTTTTTCTACGATAATTATGTTTTATGGTATGTGTGCTTAAACAGCTTTCCAAATCTCTTTGGTAACTTCTTAAAACCCTTAGAGTTTTGCTAAGTCAAGTTAAATGACAGAAATTCATTGAATACCTAGATCATTTCTAAATTGATGAAATAGTGAAACATAAATTACTGTATAAAGGTTTATCCACTTCAGGTTCCCTTTTATAGGGTAACTAAAGATAATCTGATGTGTTAGTAAACTTGTCTTTTGTCTCTTTGGCAAGTTTATGAGTAACAATATACTTCTAGATATTGTAGAATGTATTCAAAATTTGTTGGTAATAGCACAATTGTCTACTTCCTAATTTTCACTAGAAATTGAGTTTTCTGAGGGTTAAGAATTTTAATGTATGTGATTAAGACTACTAGAAATAATAGGGGAAATAACTGCATGCAAGGAAAATAAGTTGAGTTTTTGACTAAGAGAAAGCATGAGGTATGGAGATGTGTTTTTGGTAAGGGGAAACAAATAATTTTGTCTTGTTTCATAATTGAAGGAGAGAGAATTTTACCTTGTGTGGTCAAATTGGCTAGAATTAAATGAATTATTATCGTTTTTTAAAAATAACCTTTGATATCAGTAATGTACTTATGTTTAAGTAAAACCAGAAGTATTCTTTGATCTGCAAAAAGGACAGTTTTCTTGGAAGATCTGTTTGCTTTTGATAATGTAAAAGGTTTTTCTTCACCTTTTAAAAAATCTGCTTAGAAAACAAAGATTCTCTGTATTGGCAAAATAATTTCTTATGTTGTCGTTGTCAAGTCTTTGATTACTTAAGAAAACAGTCTCCTCTTAAAAGAGCTAAGGTTTTGTTTTGTTTTGTTTTTTCCCAGCTAAATTTCTGTATTTGAGTGTAAAGTTTTTGTCACTTTTGTGAAATTATTTCACAGTGGCTCATGATCCTGTTTGACCAAGTCTTGTAAAATCTTTTGATATTCTTGATTTCCCAAAATTAAATTCTAAATGAAGTCTTTTTTTACTTCGAATTAAATTTGGGATTTTGCAGGGGGTGTCTGGAATATTATAAAAGATATGTTCTCCCTCGTCAAATGAGCAATTCTAAACTAATTAGGTTTAAATCACATGGGAAACATTGTCAAATAAGAAATAATACTTAAGCCTTCTTTATGTTGTATTTGTATAGGTGTATATAAGTGTTCCAAAAATAATAGAAAATTCCCAGATATCTGATATGTCCTGGTATAATGTTATCACTTGTAATTCTAGCTATCATCTTAAGATGTATGCTATGGAAATAACCAAATTTTCTTGTTAATTGCATTGTAATGAACTCAGCAGACCCTTAACCACAACCATTTTTGAGTCTGTTATTTACAGAGAGTTACTGTTCTACTCTGTTGCCTTTGTGAATACATTTCATCCTCAGATTCATGAAAGGACTGTGACAAATACTCTAGAATACGTGTTTCTGATCATTTTAAGATCATACCATTGGGTAAGAATTTACAGAACTCTGATGGAGAAACATAGCTTCATAAAACTGCAAATTTAAGATTAAGATCAACAAGAATTAATTTTATTGGACTTAATGAACTAATGAAAATGATCATAATTTTTATGACTTTTTGTTTGCAACATTGCTGGGTCAAGTGTTATGTTTTTCCACTTTTAAGAAAACTTTACAACAAATTGGTAAAGTGTACTATCCTTTGTTAACAAAGATGAAACGCGTACTTTTTCTCCCTACCTGATCTCTCTGGAAGTCAGAAGCTTCTTAGTGTTCTTATTTTCATGGCAGTATAGCTATTTGCATAAGTTCAATAAGAATCTGTTCTCCTTGTAACAGGACACAATTGGAAACGTTGGTTGTGTTGCCAAAACTTTGGCTGGAATGTCATATTTGAGAATGTGCATAGAATCAGATATGACCAGACAGCTTTAAGGAACTAAAGCTGACTTCATGGAGCCATTAAATCCCCTTGGAAAAACAGCCTGGTACCTTGCTTTCAGGGTTCCCAGCAGCCTTACCAGGTAAACAAAGTCACTTCCTGGCAGGCTCAGAAACCTGGATATTTTGGAGACCTCAAGAAAAGAGGAATTTATCACATCTATAGGTAGAACAGTCTGATGGCAGGACCTTGGCTTGGCTTCCTAGTCTCAAGATCTTCTAAAAATTCAATCTAAGGGGTGCCTGTTTGGCTCAGTTGGAAGATCATGTATTCTTGATCTCAGGGTCATGAGTTCAAGCGGCACATTGGGTGAGGAGATTACTAAAGAAAAGTACACAAAACTTTAAAAAAATAAATCAAATTCAACCTGAGATTCTTTATGAAAAGTTCCAACAAAGCAGATTTAAAAGAGCCTGTATGATCAGTAACTATTCTTGCTGCGCTTATGTAAATAATCAGGCCAAATTTAGTGAAACTAGACTTCATTTTCAAATGACTTAGTCTTATTGTGATTATATTTGACTAAATGGAGGTGACTGTAGAGAGAAAAATTGTTTCAGTAATACACTTTTATGGATATCAAATTCTATTGCTGTGAATTGTCTTTGAGGTCTTGTTTTCTGCCTGTAAACTGGACTAGATCCTGAATTGTAGTTCCTCCAGTATTTGGCTATTAACTGTCCAAACTGACACTTATAAATTTTCTCCCACCTTTCGGAATTGGAAACTCTGAGAACTGAAACTGCCCTTTTCCTGAAGCTGTGCAAGCAAAAGGTGGACAGCTTGATATAAACTTCAGAGAAATTACCACAGCAGCTCGTGCATGGACTGTCTTCATGCCTGTTGCTGGGTGGTCACTCAGAAAACTCACCAGAAGACATGGAAACTGCAAACCATGAAAATCTTTCAGACTGCCACTGCCTGCCCTCATTACATCTGAAGATGTTTTGAGCCAGACATCTAGAAATCTTGACTGGCTGCCTTCAGAACTAAGAGATTTGTATTATAGTCTGTCCCAACCATTAGCATCTGCTATTCTTTTGCTTTTGTAGAAATAACTCGTAGTAAATTCCTGATATTTTGTACAATGTAGACCTAGTTTTGGGAGCCCACCAGCATCACTACCTCCTGAAATGAGACACAACTCTTCTAACTGAACTGACCAGTTCTCAGGACTAAGATGCCGGGTCAATCTACCACCTCAACTTCTAGAATGTGAAACTTCTTGGGAAGTTTCAAAGGCAGAACTGAAGGGGAGCAGAATATGCCACCCCAGAATGTGCAACTTTAACATGTGGGTTATTTTGAGCTGAAAACAATCAAGACTCAAAAGACTCAGGAAGAACTTTTCATTACTCCCTTAACTGCCTAAAAGAATTTAGGTAGAGGGACTGGTCCAGGAAGAGAGCTATCACCAGAGATAACTACAAAGTGTATAAGATAGATGCAGTAAGCTAGGGCAAGGTTGGCAGAGCCTGTTTGTTCAGATTCCTCTCTGTGTTCCATTGTCTCTGCATAGCATGTCAAATACTTGTTTATCAAACATGTGCTTTTCCCATCTTCCTGAAAATTGTCTTCCTTTCCTTCGAAGCCCCAGACCCCCGCCCCCATTCTGCTTAACTCAGGATGGCATACAAACCTCAGTTACCTGTCTTTGAACCTTTTGTGTCTATGAGGCTCCCATATGAAAGGAATTAAATTTGTTTTTCTCCTGTTAATCTGTCCTATGTCAATTTAATTAATAGACCAGCCACAAGAATCTGGAAGGGTAGAGGAAAAATTTTTTCTCCCCTACATAGTGACTCCGCTGTATTGTATAATATCACAACTTTTTTCTCCTGTTTTAATTTCAGCTCTTGTAGTGTCTTGCTGATTGGTCTTATTTATTCTTTATATTCCACTTTATCATCCATTCTGTTACTTACGCAGAGAGTATCATTGGAGAATTCATAACATCGAATAGATTATTTTACATGGCAAATAGTCGTTCCAGTTTTTCATTACTCTCAGTTCTTTTGTATATTTATGCATCTCCATATTATTGGAGAACTTGAGGTTTTTGGAAAAAGATTTGAGGCTCTTGGTGTTATTTAAAATTATAGTTCCTTCCCCCCACTTCCTATAATAGAGTGGGTACAAACTTCTAAGGAAGTCTTTATACATTCTCTTGTCGTAAATTTTCCTTTTCTTTACATTTATTCCTCCTCTGCAGTGATAGGATTCATGGATGTTGTCAGGGGAAGGGGTCTAATTTCTTTCTTCCTGTCAGCTCAAATCAAATAACATACGTGTCCATTAAAAAAACCCAAGTACTGCTTCGCCAAAGGCACAACCCTATTGTGGGAAAATACCTTTAACATTAGTCAGAAAATATAGTGATAAAAATCCCATACCTATCTATTCATTTATTATCTCTCTATTCATGTGTGTATATATCTAATTTCAAGATTTTTCTTTAAAATAATAAAAAGAAATGATTGTTTCAAATGTGAGAACATATCCCATAAAATTTTTTTTTCTTAAAAGGCAAGGAATAAGAGTATTAACCGTTTTGGGGGATTTAAAATTATGTGGATGAATCTTACTGGTGTAGGAATCATTATTCGAATGAATAAAACCCATGCAGAAAATATTCTGTAGACAGAACTTTTATAGGGTATAGCAGTAACTGTTTACTTCTCTCGTTTTGTACAGACTTTTCTTCGCAGGAATTAGAGATTTTCATTTGTTCCTTTTCCTCTTCCTGGCTTCAAATGTTTGTTGCAGAGGCAGTCTTTAAAAAGTTGTGTTTACAGAGTTCCATCAGTGTTTCTTCTGAGCCACTTTCTCTTCAGAAAATGGTAAGACCACTCTATTCTTTTACTTGCCAAGAAGTGCGTTCATAAATTCAACTTTAAAATGTTTTTTGTTATTTCTAATAATTGGACGGAGCTTGTTAACCTTAAATCTTTCAGGCTTATAGAAATCTATATGATCTTTCAAATCTATGTAAGAGTGGGTATTTTTCAACCTCAAAAATGAAGTGTGATTAGTGATAAAAATTTTAATTCTTATTTGAGAGTAATTAAGGATTGATAACAGAAAAATAATACAGAAACCTTTGTTTCCTAATCATTTGCCATAGTACATAAGGTAATTATTTTGAAAAGACCTAGATCCAAAAAATTTTTATGTAGTATTTAATGGTAATTTAAAAAACAAAATTTGTAAACGACGCCAAAGGTTATTCCTTTTTATCATATACACACACACACACACACACACACACACACACGTAAGCTGCATTTGAGTCAAGATTTTCCAGTTTTATCTTGGCTATCTTTAATATCTGCTCTCTTCAGCAGTTTCTTCAACAAATGAGAAATACCCTTGTTTATTGGTCGGATTGGGAAAACACTGTTGTACAGCAGTCCTTGTCCTTCACGACTTTTGCTCTTCTTATTCCACTTATTCCAGAGTTGTTTTCTGTCGAAGGAAGGCATTACCAAATGGAAATGACCAAATACCGGTTATACATAAACCATAAATATTTAAAATATGCAAATGAACCATAACAAGTTGGGCATTAGACTAATCCAAATGAGAACTTTGCTAAAAGGGTATCAAAAGTGAATCTGAAAAAATGATTATTTTCAAGAAGATATTTTTCTTTTTTTGTCTGTCATGTAAATGACCTGGAACTAGGAGCTTTCTTATTATTTTATCATGTTCAAATGAGAAAGGATAGCAACCATAGTGATAAAACCAAGAAAATATAACTAAATTTAATGGTGAAATGAGTCAGGTAATTTCTTTTGACTACTTTCCAGCTCTTTGTAGTTGAGAAAGCAATATAATACTATTTTGCAACAGGTATATTCCTATTTGCCAGCTTTGGGGAAGACTGGTGTGCATGGGACTGGAAAGATGCAGATACCAAAGAAAATAGGACAGCGGCCTTGCCTTGAATCTCAGAGAGCCTTATTGATGCTGAACGGTGCAAAACAGAAACAAGTTGAAGGGCTGCCAGAGTTACCGTAAGTGATGCTTATATATCAACTTTTGTTTTGTTTTTCGGTTTTGGTTTTGGGTTGTTTTTGTTTTTGTTTTTAGTATAGCCCTTTTTTGGACACATTCCTTAAACTTTATACTTATCTCTAATGTTGTCTGAATTATACTGAGTAGCACAAAACTGGGTTTGAGATGTATAAAAAAATACATATGATCAACATTATTGCTTTCATTCAAGGTACACGTTTTCTTGGTGTTAAGATCAAGTGCTTTCCAAAAGAAATACAACTGTTTTTCAAATTTTTTCACACTATTTTTGCCTGTGTTTTAAATTACTATTACTATGTAGTAAAGATTGGATTTCAGAATCCGCAGGCATGTAAGATACTCTGAATTGTTACAATAGCTTCCCCCACATGGCGAAACCTTTTCTAAAAGTATGCCCAAAAAATTCAGAAAACCTTAAAAATGTTTTTAGGAAGAGTAGGATCAGAATATGAAAGTAAGAAGGGGCAGCAGGAGCCTGCGTTTTGCTTTTTTCTCTTTGCCAAATGTAGTTTACTTGGGCTCTTCCTCTACGTGACATTCCATATTCATAAACTTTTCAGTGGGCAGTTGGGGGTATGAGCTTAATAAAAATGAATGCATAAGAATTTGTTTCTGCATATTTGGAATAAATATAAAAAACAAGGAATAAAGATTTGAATGAATAAGGGGGTTTAAATGAACAGGAGGCTAGATTTTAAAAAGTACTCACTATGTAATGTAGACTGCCATGCCTTGGTGAAAAACAAGCTTTCATTTTTTTCTTACTTTATTTTCAGAGAGCTGAACCTTGCTAAATGTTCCTCATCGTTAAAAAGATTGAAAAAGAAGTCAGAAGGAGAATTATCATGTTCCAAGGAGAATTGCCCCTCTTTAGTTACAAAGATGAATTTTCACAAGACTAATCTAAAAGGTATTCCAAGTATCTTGAGTTAATTTATGCTCGAACTTCTCATGGCTGTAGTCAGTATTTGCAAGCACTGGCCCTGATGAATCCTTGAACTTGACTAGGTCCAGAAAATACCTTCTTAGATAGCATCTGATTTTTTTTTTTGAACTGTCATGTATGCAGAGAATGTGATTGTTTAATACTCAGTATAATAGAATATTTCCTCCCCTTCCTTTCTCCCCCTCCTCTCCAGATATTAGCTCATATTGAGCTCATTCCAGACTTGCCCGCCTTACTTTTCTATTCCACCTCAACCTGTGCAGCTTGGGATTAGAGTCTTTTGATTTGAAAGTATAATTCAGTCTTCATCTCTTTCAGTCCTAGACATTTTGTGAACAAAGAATGAGGAGTAGGCTATGTTACATAGCTGTGTTAAGCATATGGACTCTTTTCTCCCAGGCATTGAGCCCAGACTATGAAATGTGTTTGGCTTTTGGTTCTAACTATACTGGAACCTAAGTACCTAAAGGATGGAGTAACAAGAGTAGTGCAGTAATAATTCACTTCAGCACCTCTTTTACTTAGTGACCTCTTAACTCACAAATATAAGTTACCTTCCACAAGTCTATATCTGGCCGAAGGAAATTGCTGAGTCTCCTGTTAATGAGCTGTATTGCTCTTTTAATACAAAAATTATCATTAGGACACCAAATGTAAACAGTAAGAGTGAAGCCCTTCTAATCTCTCAACATGATAAAAGTTCATAATTGCATTTGACGAATTCAAAATAGCTGCCCATTTAGCCCAAACTGTGAAAAATGTATTAAAGTAGAACTCTGATATTAACTACACAAACAATGTCCTTTTTCTTTGTTTATTGTGTCAGAAAGTACAATGAATATGAATGACTTTAGTCTGAACAGCAGAGGGATCTGGGAGGGAGGAAGAGAACTGAGAAATAGTAGAGAAAAAACTTCAAAAGCTTTTCCTTGCATGTAAAAGAAATGTTTTGGGAGAAGTTACAGAGATAATCTATGAAATTGAGCACTGTTGTGAAAATGTGCTACTTAGTATTTAATAGCAAGAAAGGGTTTGATTCAGTATTTCATTTGTTTTCTCAGCAATTGCTTATTATAAGTTTTTTTAATTCCCTTTACATCAAATTATCACTTACATCTTATTAATCTTGGTTACAACAGAGATGGATATAGACCCTTTTAGCCAGCAGGCACTAATTGCATCCCTCCTAGAAAAAACTTTACCATTTCATTTGTCACTCTTATTCAGCTTTAAATGGTACTAGGGCTTTCTCTCTCTCTCTCTCTCTCTCTCTCTCTCTCTCTGTGTGTGTGTTTATATTAAGATTCCCCCATTTCTCCTTCTCTGCGCTGCTGTAGCCAAGCCAGACAGCCTATTGAGAAGCAGCAAACCATCTGTTAATGGATTTGAAGTTCTGAATTATACTTGAGTGTGTAGAGGCACTCGTGCTTAGCCAGAAACATTCATTTGAATTAAGCTATAAATGCTGTATAAAAAAGAGCCATACATTTAACGTAGGTTCATGAATAAATTTAAGAGAGGGCAATTGCACTCTAAACTTTTATTGCTGCAAAACCCAGTATTTTTGGTGTTCTCTGATCATTTGGGGCTTTTATAGTGGGATTGAAGCTTTAAACCTTGAGCTAGGGGGAGACAATGCCTGTATTAAACCTTTTGCAGTAGAATTTCATTGCTGAATTGCTGATAGAACAGAAGCTCTATGGATTGGTGGGTATCCTCCCCCCCTTTTTTTTAATGCGAGAGATATTTAAACCAGTCAAAAGGAAAACTCAATAAATAATTTTCTGGCATGTGGCCAGATCTCCTAGTTCATGCCCTTTGATTATTTTCTTTAGTTGATATCGTGTCTTCTCTGGAATAATCTATTAATTTTTTATGGCAGGAGAAACAGCCCTCCATAGAGCTTGCATAAATAACCAAGTGGAGAAATTGATTCTTCTTCTCTCTTTGCCAGGAATAGACATCAATGTTAAAGGTAAGTTCTATATTTTTGTAGTCTGATCTAGTGTCTTAATGTTTGTGGTATTAAATAGTGTTCTGTCAACATTAAGAAAAATCATTTAAGTATATTTACCTAACATATCTTTAAAATATTACCAGTCACAAAACCAAGAAATTCATCATATATTGATTTATAACTAATAGCACAGAAACATTTTTTGTCCGTATTTTGACAGATCTCAAAATCATTATTTTTAAATTGTTTTATTTTTCTTACAATTAAAAATATGACTACACCTTAGGCATTCTTATCAAAACATGTTATTTCTATATGAAGCACCTAGAAAGTCACACTGATAGAGGGAGCAGAATATCAATACTTTGCCACCAAAAGTCCTACTTTTGCTGTTTTAAAACTTGCCTTGATTTCTAATTTAGACAATGCTGGCTGGACGCCTTTGCATGAAGCCTGTAACTATGGCAACACAGTGTGTGTCCAGGAAATTTTGCAACGTTGTCCAGAGGTAGATCTGCTCACTCAAGTGGACGGGGTGACTCCTTTGCATGATGCGCTGTCAAACGGACATGTGGAAATTGGCAAGCTGCTGCTCCAGCGGGGGGGTGAGTGCGTTTATGCTAAGCGGGTTTTGATAAATTATCCAGTTTTTCGATGAATTCCCTCAGAGGTGGATAGCATTTTATGTTTGAGATGTGTAAGGAAAAATGCCTTTATTTCATATTAGTGAAAAAGATAAAAAGTCTCCCGGAATGAAATCACCTTTTATTTAATAGGGATACCTTTTCGTGATATGTAAATATTTGTTTATTTTTATTAACTATAAAGCCTATTTCGCTTTGTGTATGAGAGTATATTTTGAATTGAGTGCGTTGGTTTTAAATATTAACCCTTTTACTTTAAGCGTGTAATGTCTTTGTGAACCAGCCATTTCTGAAAGCTTATTAATAAATGAATGTAAAGAGTTCCATTGTGGTTACTTGGGTTTTCCATTCTTGTTTCATTTCTTGTATATAACTGTTAACTTGATTAATCTTTTTTGTTTTTTAATGAGTCATTTCTTTACAGACTTCAAAAAGAAACATATCCTAGAATATCTTTTCTTCATTCACATTTTGCACTCAATTAAGTTACAGTGGAAAGATTTTTTTCAAATGGTGGTAACTGTTGTGCAGGGGTTTTGTGATGGAGATAACTTGAGCTTAATATTCATCTGCTGCTTTTTCTAATTTTGATCTCTGCATTTCAGAAAGCACCCCCACTCCCCTCTTCAGTGACATTCTTCTTACATGTGAACTGAATAATATAAATTTTATGCTAAATTTTGCTGATAACTGATTTGTGTTTTAAAAGAGAAACAAAGGAAAAGTGATGACTAGTTTATAGTGCAGAAATAAAAATTTGTAAATTTCCTATTACTTTCATTTATGCGGATTTTAACTGGAAATTTAAAATTATTTTCTCGTGTAATTAAGGCTATTTCATTCTGCATGAAAATAAAATGTGTATTTTCTTTAGATCTCCCCCCTCCCCCCCCCCAAGTATATACATATGTGAAAGGTTGTATAGCTTGGGAGCCTAACCATTTTGGTTATTTATAGTCTTCTCCTGCCCCCTAAAGGCCTTAGTGTGTCTGTTTTACTGACACCGTTTCCTAATCAATATATTTTTCAGTTCTTCCACTTTTTTTAGTATTATATGTTTACTAAACCATGATGTTCTATCTCCTCTAAGTGTTTTATTTTTCTACTCAATCATGTATGTGACATTCAAGCCAATATTTGGCCTTGCTTCAAATGATGTAAGCAGTACGAGAGCCATTACTGTATTAAGTCCAACTCTTTAGAAAGAGCATGGGATTATACTGACTAAAGTGAATTTTTCCAGGGCTCTTGTTGAAAAATAACACGTGTATGAGTTCATTGTCGTAAGAGAAGAAACCTACTTGTAGTTGAATTTGCCGAGGTCCTTTGGCAGTTGTACAGACTAAGCTTTGCCTTAGTCATATCCTGAGTTTGGACCTATCAAATGGTTTAACACCAGCGTTATATTAACTACATCACATCTTCTCTGTGACTTACTCAGTCTTGAAAGAATTTCAGAAGTTTATTTATGTCTCTAAAACCTTTGTTTACTTTTGATATCTTGTCCATAGTTTGGGATTTTTTTTTTTTTTAAGAAGAGTCACTTGGTGCAATATTTTGAAATATAATGAAAAGAGACCTAATTTTGATTTAGAATTTTCTTTTTCCCGTAAAATTGAATTACATATTATCAGCGGTTGATCTTTGATATTAAACACATTTTATAAACTAGGCCATTACATATGTGTCATCAGATTCATCATTAGGAGTTTTTGCAGCTATGATGTGTTCTCTGACTGTACGCTCTTACGTCGCATGTAGGATCTTCTGATTATGTCTTCTAGGACTAAAACCTTACATCTCTTATAACATCTTTATGGCAGAGTGCATAAATAATGACAGGACTTGACGGACAGAGGGACACGAAGTACTCGGTGCTACGTGACCAAATACTAAGTCATGTCGTTTTGCCTCTCCCGTATTATCCTTTACTACCTGGGGGATAAACTGCAATGTTTGCTAAGTAGATATATAGGTTTAGCCAGGACAGAAAGATGAAATCTGACTTTTGACTCAGAGCAGTTAACATTTGATTTTTTGTAAACCAGTTACATGTACTAAAAACTGAGCATACGCAAAGGTAAATGAAAAGTGCGGTCTGTGTCTGTGCACGGTTTTAGGTTTTACAGTCTGCTCTGTTGCAGTTACCTATTAGCAATGGAAGGAGGTAGTACTCTTTCCCCTTGGTGAAATTACAAGATACCTTTAATACTCTTACACAGATTGAAGAACATATTTTGTTAATATCTTCTGGGAACACTGAAATTCTTATTTCAAGATGACAATTTATGAAGTTTATATGCTTTTTTGAATTTGTAATTATGTATTATTTATTGAACTAAGGCATGTGTTTTTAGGCAACCTAATTAGGCGTTGACTAGAATTTTGGGGTTTTTTTAATGCACCTTTATTAGGCAGTCAATATGTATGGCCAGTTAATTTTCTCAACATGAATTAGTACGAAATATAATTGTAAAGAGAGACCTGGATGCTTTGGGGAAATAGAGAAAACAACTGTTAAGCTGCTGAAATAAAAATGTTTTGACGTGTATTTTCTTCTTCACAGGCCCAGTGCTTTTACAGCAGAGGAACTCTAAGGGAGAGTTGCCCTTGGATTATGTGGTATCGTCTGAAATCAAGGAAGAACTATTTGCTATTACAAAAATAGAAGATACGGTGGAGAACTTTCATGCCCAAGCAGAGAAACATTTTTACCACCAGCAACTTGAATTTGGCTCGTTTTTACTTAGTAGAATGTTGCTAAATTTTTGTTCAATTTTTGATTTATCTTCCGAGTTCCTCTTAGCTTTCAAAGGGTTGACTCATCGAAATGCGCTGCTTGTGGCTTGTAAGAATTATAAAGAAACTACCAGTGCTCACACTGACTGGCTATTGGATCTGTATGCCAGAAATATAAAGACATTGCAGACGCTCCCAAATATTCTTAAGGAACTGCCTGAGAATTTAAAAATGTGTCCTGGGGTGCACACTGAGGCCTTATTGGTGACGTTGGAAATGATGTGCCGTTCAGTCACGGAGTTTTCGTGAGGATGCCAAAAAATATGAGTCAACTTTCTAAACGTACTTAGCTTGCTTTGTCCTTTCTTATGGAACCTCATAGCTTCTTAAAAATATTAATTTGATTTATTTATTGACAGAATTTGCAGCTTTGCTAAATTTCAAAAGCACTTAAAGAACCTCTGCAGACCTATTGTGTAGGCTTCTATCTTTTTCCATGTTGTAGAATTTGACTCAAAAGTAAAAAGAGTTTCATTCGGTGTATACACTGCTTTCATTAATCTTTATTATTTCTTGATCTGAAAGTGATATTTATTTATATTGTACGTGTAAAACATTTTAATTTAAATATTTTTTGAAATCCAGATGTTTGTCCTCTCTTCCAGGGATTTAAGAGTTTGGAATCATGGCAAGGATACTCACGCACGTAAATGTGCACCTATAAGCATGGAGCTCCCTGTTTACTCTCTGTAGGCTGTTGGGCTAAAATACTCATTTTAGTTTTGTGTGTTTGTAAAATAAACATTTCTAAAATTTACAATACTAATACTCTCTTGGTTTTTAAATGCAGCGAATGTGCCAAGTTTGACAGTTTGATCCCTTGATCTGCTTTAACAGTTCAGGTACAAAGTTTGTTTCTACTCCATGTAACCACTGTTCTGTAAGTGAAAACATACCGCTGCATAGTAGGTTTCGCCAAATATTAAGATTATAAGTGGTAACTAAGTAATAGATTTGCGATTATCTAAAATCTTAGTATGTAGTATGAATTTACGTTTCAATTTGCAGGTTTTTTTCCCCTAACGGCAATTTATCGTAAAACTAAAAGAGAGGGTGTGGATAATACCCACTTTTGAAATTGGAGTCACTTTCCTGGTGGGAATAAGTTACGCTGTGGTACAGCTGGAGAAGAAACATTAAAACTTCGATTTAAGCTTTTATGTAACTAAAGTGATGATCTCACAGCAATTAATCAGCTAAAGCAGCACACTTTAGTTTTATCTTGGAAATAGATCTTCTAACAAGATACAAATTCTGAGTGTTTTTATTACTGGGTTTATAATCTAAACTGAAAACTGCTACAATAGTATATCAGCTCTGAATAAAAATCAAGGGGTTTTTTTCCCTGTATTTTTAAATCAGTAATTTTTTACACAGACTGTAGGAAATATTAGTTGTTTCGAGTTAGCCTTCAAATGTGAAATCTTCTAAAAGTCTCATTAATATATACTTAGTCTGCCAGAGTATCAAACCATGACGTAGCAGAGACTATCTAAGGAACATTAAAATGCTCAGAAAGATTTAGTGAAGTGTTTCCCAACATGACGAATAAGAACAGTTTTTCTTCTGAAGAATAGCCACTGTACTTGACTTGTGAAGGCATCTGCAACAATGTTTACTTGGTCAATTACTACAAATTTAAACAGTTTTGACATCTAACAGGCATAGTTACAAATCCCCGTCTAATTTCTTATTAACTACATTATTAGGCAGGTTCCTTTCTGAGCTTTTGCTTTCTTACTTGTCAAATGGAAATAACACCAGGTATTATCTGTGCCACAGAATTCTTAGCCTATCACCTTAATATGGTGCTTAATAAATGTTGCCTCTTTTCTAATTCTTACCTCCTCTTTTTAGTTATAACGAATTATTTAAGCAAGATAGTAATTGCTCAAGTTGGTAATAATTCTAAGTTAATAAAATAACCAACATCATGAGTTAGGGTTTTGCACTGCTAAGAAAAGTAGTTTTCTAAATTAAATGTTCTTAAGAAATATTCATCTAGTTGCAATTAGAATTAATGTTTCATAACTGTTCTATCTGCCAACTTCTGCAGCTCATGATGATACGGAGTATTAAACACTAAAAAATGCCATCGAGGTCTCTGCCTATTTTAATAAGGTGTCATTATAGTTTTGCACTGATTCCAGAGTACCACTTGGCAAATAGATTACTGCGTTCTGTGTCCCAGTTAACAAAACCAAGATATGTACATGAATTTAAACAAACGTATATGAAATTTAAACCTTCAATGAGAAACTTTTTTTCTAATATTGCTTTTAGAAGATATAGTAATTGCTTCAGATTGATCTTAGAGGTAGAGGAAATAGAAATATTAATAAATAAAATTCATGGGCTTTCCGAGTCCTGGCTTTTAGTTGTAAGTGGCTCAGAGTTCCAGCAACTGACGGCAAGGCTGAGTCATGCTATTCTTTCTTGTACTTTGCTAGATTTCATATCTGTAGTTCAATAGATTCGTTTAAAAAAAATGCCTATCAAGGCTTTTATTACAAATGTAAATAAAGGCTGGAATAAGATTTCTGAGCTGTTAAGATGCAGCTTTCCCCATATGTAATCTGTAGAAACATTTGGAATATAAAGATTTTAGATTGTTTACTGGCAACGCCTTAGGAAGGGTCTTTTCGAAATTAGTTTTCTAGCTTGTTATTAATTTCCCAATGCAGAATAAAGTGGTCCATTTATATACATTTTCTGTCATTTCCTTAATTCCAAGATGATCAGAAAAACATTCATCCTTGTATAAATCAAATGCAAAATCAGTGTTTTTATTGTTTCTTGAACACCTACTATATTCCAGGTGGTGTGCTTACGGGCTGACTACAATAAAAGGAAAAGCTTACAGTCTAGGAAGGTAAATTAGATTGAAATAGTGTTACTTTTATTGCATTCTGTATCGGCTGTTGAAAAAAATTTCAATTTTGTGTTTCTCAAGTTTGCAGTAATAATCGGTTTCTGTTTTAGTTTTTAAATGTGAATATTACACAGATCTAATAGTTTAATCTTTGATTGTTATGATTATGGCAGTTACGTTTTAGAGGGAGTAGAATGCAGGGTGTGCTTTTGCAGTCTTTGCAAACTAATACGCATTCCCAGGTAAATACAAATGCATTAATGCTAAGATACTTTATATAAATGCCAGGAAACATTTGCCATTTTTGTCTATGCTGTTACGGAAAGTTAAATGAATACCTTCACATGAAAACACTGTTGCTGGAATGTGCAATCCATACGCCTTTACACACTTTTCCAGTTAAGTTATGAACTTGATGAGAGCCTGTCACCGGTGCTCCTGAAGCAGTAGGAAGGGTCATCTTTGAGTGACATGAGGCACTCTTTCCCTCAGGCATTTATCACGGAGCTTCCACGCCAATCGCACCTCCTGCTGACGTGGAGCTTGCAAAGTTCCGAATGATAATTGTTTTTATAACAAATGTGGATTGAGTTAGAAAGGTCAGCGATGGCATTATTGGAATTAGGCTGTGCCTGGTGGTGTCAAAACTGCAGGCATCAGTTCCATGGAAACATGGAATTGTTAACTCTTTCTTGTCAAATTACATGATCAAAAAATTCACCTTGTCGGTTGAAATGAATTGTGGTGGGAGGATATACTCTGACAATTATTTGCTCTGATATAGAATTAGAAATTATTGGACTCAATTAATGAGAAAAAGTTGTGGTATTGTTTTTGCTTGGTTCCGAAGCCTATATCTTTCAAGGTATTGCAAATTTTACAAAAAGAAGACCTTTTCAGATGAAACAAACAAAAGAATTTTAACATCATCGATCACTAGATTTTTTAAAAAGTTTTTCCTCTTCAGTAAATGCTAGTCTTCAAATAGTGCTTTCCAAGCAACAACATGAATTTATGTGAATTGTTAGAAAGGGAAATAGATTAAATTACTTGAAAAAGAGGCTTCTCAACATTTTCCAATCACAAGTTCAAATGATTCACTTTTAGGGGAGTCTCCTATTTGGGAGTACTTTGTGTTATAAGCAAAATGATAATTTGTATATTTAATATACAAATATTTTCCAATAGCTTACATATTTGAATTCATTACTATAAGCCTTTTTATAAGTGTAAATATGTAGGGGTTTTTTATGAATACACTTAAGCTATGTGTTTAAAAAAAAAAAACCGCCTAAACTATAACTCTTAGTACTAGATAGAAATGATTTTTCTTTTTATAATACTGTCTTTGTACTGTTGAATATATACTTATATTTTTCTTTTTAAAAACAAATATAGTGAACTTTTCTGGGTTTTTAAACTACTTGCTGAATTAAGATCCAATAGTATTAAATCAGCAAAGTAACCAGCCATCAGTTGTCGTAAAAACAATACCTCTAATAAAACAAATATATAATATTGTTTATATATGTAATTTATAATATGTAATATTGCCCTCTACATAGACCAAAAAATAAAAGTTCTTTATTCAATCATTTACAATTAGCTGTCTCCAATAAGAATTGAAACAAACATTTCTACCGATTTTTTGTTTTATTATGGCCTCCAAATCTTTTTAGACTAGTAAACCCAGATTTGATAAATCTAATCTTCCTTTCAAAAGCATCTGAATTGAAGCAAATGAACATTTATGCATAATGGGTGTTAAACATTAATGGAGAAAGGCTAACTACTCTTTGGAACATGGGATTTAGTTCTGAAGAAAAGAAGTTTTTAAAAAATTTGCTTAGCAATTCCAGCAGGTAAATTGTACTGAACAGAAAATCTGGAATCCAGCTTTGAATTTACACCTATTGTACTATCATTTATCTTAATAGTAGATGAACTAAAATTTCCTGTGATTCTCCATTTTTCTGTCCTCAAAATGAAATAGTCATGTTGAAAAAAAATCATTAATCTTAAAGTGGTGACAGATAAAAAGAACTTAGTTTGTTGTCAGTACTTCTCAACTTAAAGGTTAGGTCAACAATGGTTTATGTCATGACACTGATAAATTTTTCTAATGACCAGAATGGTTTGATTTATAATAGTTTTTTGTTTTTGTTTTAATGAGTATGTGTCTTTGGTATCTGACTTCATCCCAAAGATGCATTTCTGTTTTGCATTGTTTTTTTGTTTTTTGTTTTTACTACGTAGAGATGAAATTACAGAGCAATAAGTAATACTCAGAAAAATTAAACATTTTAAAGAGCTCTTCATGAACCTTGCAAGCAAAATTATAAAGGTGAAAACTGGGCAAAGGGACGAGGGGAGAATGGTTAGGAGTCATTCTGGTTTAAAAACATCGAGAGGTAATTAATTGAAAAGTTAATGAAGGTATAGAAATCAGACAAATGCATAGAGGCAGATTTTCTACTCTCAGGAATACACTAAACTGTCTTTGAAAATTTTGAATAATGTTCATTAAACCAACGGGTTGAGATAATTGTTTTATGGAAGGTTCTTTTGGTTGAAACTCAATCAAAAAGAAAAATAAAAGTGCCAGTTTTACTTGGTATTATCAGAAATAGACTATCCGAGTAGTAATATTCAGCCCTTTCCTCGAGGTTAAGCAAATCTAGTTCCCTTCCCCATGACTTTAGTTCCCTTACTCTTCCTTTCAAACTATGTTCAAGTTCATACAAAGTCATGTTATTAGAGGAAATGAACTTAAGGAGAGGTTGAGAGCCATTTATAGAAAGTAGTTAGACTGGTTTTCTCAAAGCCATTTTTCTTGGCTAATTTTAGTTCTTTTTTTAAAAAGTAGGATGTAATTAAAAATTACTTCAAGTAGCTAATAGTGGTGTACTTATAGAATTTCAATATTTTCTTCACTTCTCCAAGTTTCTCTGTAACATGATTTATATTTATAATGCTGGTAACTCATTTATTTTTTGAAAGTAATGCTTCTAACATAAATGAGAATCAAGTCTTGGAAATTTTCTAAAGCTCATATTTAAACTGGCATCTACTGGATTTTTAAAATAAAAAGTACATTTTTAAAATGTGCCATTTTTCTTCAGGGAAGGATGTAATTAAACATAGTACCATCTAACGCAGATCTCAGAAAAAATATACCTGCACTATATGCCCCTCCTTCAAGAGTGAATCTGGCTCATCATTTTACTGGCAGGCTTCTTCAGTCTTCTTTTTCAGCCCCTTCCAAGTAGTGTGTCGCCATATTGGTTGGGGTCTTTACTCTAGGAAGATTCTTAAATTGCCAAAGATGAAAATTCCTCATGTACTTACCATGTGGAGTCATGAGAACATACCTTCACTCTTGGCCTTGTCTGATTTTAGAAATATTCGTGGAACCTGAAGAATTACTTGTCTGATTTTTGTTTTGTTTTTCAGATTCAACACCAAAAAGCAGGGAGGACACTCAGATTGAATGAATGCTACATTTATCTGTTATTTGAAGGGAGGTTACTACTGTGTTACTGAGAATTTTTTTCTCATTATCATCACAGACCTGGAAAAAAATCACTTTTTACTATTGATTTTATTATTTACAACACTGATGCTGATACAGGCAGCCAGCTGTTCACCGAGAGGATTCCGAGTGAAAGGGTCTTGCCACTGTTCTCCAGAGCACGTTATTTTGCACCTCTTCAGTGAAGGCCAGGAAAATGGTGTCTTGTAAGGTACTGTTTTAAGTAGTACAATCCAAAGTAGAGTATTTTAACCATGATTTTATATAAACTCATTGGATACCGGTAACGTAACTAGGGAATATCACATTAATGTGTTTTGGGGGTGAGATTTCTCACCTGCTTGTCGGGGGGGTCGTCACAACCACGGGAGATCATGGGTTATCAAGTACTTCTGTGGTCCGCGCATTAACATCATAGTGCCACAAGAATGGTGTGTACCTGCGACCTCACCCCACAAGACACCATTGTCTGCCTGACTTGGTTATCAAGTGCCAGATGTTTTGGGATGACCCCCTCCCCCTAAAAAAAGGTTTTCTCTATGATATCTGAAAATGCATTTTTTTAATCCTACAGGGAAATTTTTAAAGTAATGTTCAACTTCAAACAAATAAAATGGACCACCACATTGATCTATTTTAAAACTAGTTTTTCAACATATGAAGTATTTGACTTTTCCCAGTGGGTTCCCCTGTGCTTCAAAGACCCTGCTGTAACTTTGCTAGTTCTCTGTGTTGACAGAATCTGCTGCGTAAGAGTTCCAGATCAAAGGTAAGGGGTAAGAATACCATTGTGTAAGGTTGGGTTAGAACTTGGCTTTCTTACCTCCTGTGTGACACAACAAAGTCAACAAAAACACAAACTTTATCCCTCTGTGTGATAGAAAATAGACACTTAAGTCTTGATCAAATATTTCTACGAGTTTATTAGTTCTTGACACCAATAAATTACTTTCCACGATTTCACTATTACAGGTTACGCACGGATTTGGGCTTGTAATTGTCATAATCACTGCTGTACAAAGGAGGGATGTTCTGAGGGAATGATGTCGAGTTGAATCGTAAGGTTCCCAGTTCTCTGGATGGCTTTGTTAAGAGATCCCTGAACTTGGGACCAGCAATGGTACTTCTTCCTCTCAGCTCCCTCTGTACTGCAGCTGCCTCTGTAATTACCGTTGTCTCAGGCGGGGCTCCTGTAATCAAGATCCGCTTATGAGTGGTTGGGGCCAGATGTGCACCTTTGTTCTATGCAGTTAGCATTTCCCCTAAACTTGTTGGTGTTTGAGTTCCAGCAAAATGAAATGTTGCCTCAAGTTGCCTCCTGCCATCGTGAAGCTTGTCTTTGATAGGAAGCGGAGCTGAGCCTGTGCTGTCATCTCACCCTAGCAGCAGCAGCAAGCCAGGTCTTAGGAGCTCGAACGCATTCCTCCGGAGAAGACGTGGTTTGCAAGTTCCTTCGCTGACAGGTTGGTCGCTCCTTTTCTCTTGAAGGAACACTGAAAAATCTGCAGCAGGGGAGAATTATGTTGCATGTTTTCTTATGCTACAGACTGAGAAAACTTTGGCATGACTACTTACCTGTTTCTGTTTTTAATACAAATAAAGCTTTCAGCTTAATATAGTAATGCTATTAATTGCCGAGAGCAGAACAGCAGTGCCATTCCTTTTTTTTAAATGGAGTTTTATAATTGTTCAGTAACATGTGGAGACACAACCGTCAGAGGGGGAAAAACAAAACCTGTCTACAAAAATACAGCTGGTGCATTTGAGGGACCACTTCTTTGTTATTAATTTAGAATGTGAAGAAAGGAAGGTCTCAATAAATTAAAACTCATTTGAGACCATGTATGTACTTGTTACACTTTTTTTGGGTCGTTAGCGCAAACCCCCTTGGGAAAGCGCACGCATAATCATTACCTTCCAGCGAACCTTCCACGGTGGGGTTGGCTTCTGCAGCACGTGACCACTTTGGTTGTTTTGGGGTTGGGTGGTTTTGTTTTGTTTTGCATTGTATTCTTACATAATGAGGCCTTTTGTTTGGTGTTTCTTAAAACTCAAAGATTCAGCTGATAAAACTTCTATGATGTGACTGCCACTGTACGAATGTAGAAACTAAGGCATAGGGGCGCCTGGGTGGCACAGTGGTTAAGCGTCTGCCTTCAGCTCGGGGCGTGATCCCGGCGTTATGGGATCGAATCCCACATCAGGCTCCTCCGCTATGAGCCTGCTTCTTCCTCTCCCACTCCCCCTGCTTGTGTTCCCTCTCTCGCTGGCTGTCTCTATCTCTGTCAAATAAATAAATAAAAAATCTTTTAAAAAAAAAAAAAAAGAAAGAAAGAAAGAAACTAAGGCATAAGACCTAACATTTTCACCCCAAAAAAGGTTTTATGTTTTTTCTTTCAGTGAGTTACACCAGTCATCTCGGCGAAGAGAAGTATAATTGCAAGGAGTGACACTATTGTAAGTATTCATTACATTTTTTATGTGGTTTTAATTCATACTCGACTGAACAATTAGAAAAGGCTGATTCTGGATACTCTAATCAAACAAATGAATTGGCATCTGTACACATGCACGTACTCACACTTGACATTTAAAGCCCCAGAATTTAAATAAGCATTCCTTTAATAATACCTGAAGCTTTTGCCAGAAGCGTAACGGTGGATCTCTTTACTTGTATTTCTGGAACATCAGTTGCCTGATAATACTTTTTTTAATTTGTTTTTAATGCTGAGTACAAAACTCAGAAATATTGAGGTACATTTAATAAGTGTATAAACTGAAATTAAAGCCTCTGAATAAGACTAATTAATACAAAATTAGACCACTTACAGCATTACAGACATTTGAATATTGAGATCAAAATGGAAAAAAAGTTCCCATGGTCCCTGAGTAAGAAAGCTTACTACTGAATTTTTTTTCACCTTAAAATATACAATAAAATTCTTAAGAAATAGTGCAGAGGATCATACGGGAAGGGAGGGAAAACTGAATGGGAAGAAATCAAAGAGGGAGACAAACCTTGAGAGACTGCTCTTGACTCAGGTAAACAAACTTAGGGTTGCAGAAGGGGAGGTGGGGGGAATGGGCTAACCAGGTGATGGGTATTAAGGACGGCATGTGATGTGATGAGCACTGGGTGTTATACATAACTAATGAATCACTGAACACTAATCAAAAACTAATGATGTACTCTATCATTAGTTTTTGTACTTTAAAAAAAAAGATTTTAAATTATAAATTCAGTAAGGTTAATAAATTGGGCTACTCAGAAAAAAATATATAGAATACAATTCTGTAAAAGATGCTTTCAGAAACCTATCAATTAAATTTTGTTCTTATTATACTTTAGCTCCCGATTTGATTTCAATGTACTGTCACTGGTTGGATCATTGCCAGTGACAGGGCAAGTCATATAATAGTAATAGGTATTCAATAAATGTATCACAAAGCAAAGTCATTGAAAAGAACGTTTCAGTTTGAGGTTCTGGCTGGCTCATTTGGTGGAACATGAGATTCTTGATCTCAGGGTTGTGAGTTCAAGCCCTACTTTGGGTGTGGAGATCACTTAAGATATCTTTAAAAAAATCTTAGAGTGCAGATTATCCCAGTGTATAGTATGGTTCAAATATAATTTGGAATCCCTACAGCATCTGTCAGTTTGAAGCTGTGGAACAGTACCAAAATGAGCAAGTATTATGTTCTTTTTATAAATGAGAAGTTTAAAATATGCATTTCTTAGGAATTACCACAATTAATAGCAACAATAGTACTTTGTCATGTGAATGACCTTTAGTGAATTTACTCAAAGACACTGAAGAATATTTAATAGTGGACAAGATTACCGGATTTAGCAGTCTCACCCCTATTGGAGTGATATTTAATCTCTTAAATATATCTTAAAATATTTACATGGAAAATCTTTCAAAACTAACGTTAAGCAGCTTTCAAAAGGCAAAACTGTACCTATGCGAGAAGGGGAAAGAAACAGTTAAAATTTTATTAGACACAGTTTCTTCTTTTCATCCTGCGAATGTAGTTTCGAAAGCAATGAAGATTTCTCTGAATATCATTTCATGCCTCAAGACAGTCCTTACTCTTCTATCAACTTCATTGCGCGCTCACGCCTTAAAAGGTGGTGAGTTTCATACAATAGTCAAGGTTTCAGAGAAGGCTTCATTTGTCCAAACCAAACCTAGTTTCTCTAAGTGAAGTGTCATTTGTAAGAATACGCAAATAATCCTCCAGCACTCCTCTCTCAATCAAAACAAAACAAAACAAACCCAAAAAACAAAACAATCCAAAAAAACCCCACAAAAAACAGCAAAGAAAGGAGTACTAATTATACTTAGAAAACAAATTTTTTTTTATTTAATGCAGTGAATGTATAGTCAACATTACCACTGAATTTAACATCTGCAAGTTGGTAGAATGAAACAAAAATTAGGCATCTGTTAATGGTTACTGTGCACCAGGTCCATCTGAAGTTGTACAATATCAGGCTTGTAGACACTTGAGTAGACACTGTCAGCACGGAACATAAATCTCACACGAGGTATAATCAAAAGGTATTTCAAACAAATTATCCCATCAGTAAACTTTCTGTGGTAACATCAGCTTCATGGAGTATTATGTCTAAGCAACAAACGGTGATGGTACGCGGATAGAAGCATGTCATTATAAACATGGTGAGCTAAACAGAGCATACGGAGGTCAAAGCCTTTCTGTAGAAAGGAAATTTAACTGACATTC
Source organism: Ursus arctos (assembly GCF_023065955.2). NCBI lineage: Eukaryota > Metazoa > Chordata > Mammalia > Carnivora > Ursidae > Ursus > Ursus arctos. Next base: position 75,464,052 of record NW_026623067.1, read on the forward strand.
TCTTTCAAGCATAGTGTATAAACAGATCAAAATAGTTCTATCATAAGAAATAGTATTTAACAACGTCGCTTTAAAATAAAAATACTTTAAAAATTAGCTTTGATGAGATTAAGTTTATTTTTAAAGGATCTTCCTTTAGAGTGAAATCTATATTTCTGGCTTTCCTATGTTTTTCCATCATAACCCCCCCTCACCCTATCCCAGTCTATTAATAAAGTAGTGCAAAACATTTTCTGTAGCATTTTCAGCCGAGCTTAATCCCCTACCCAGTCAGGGAAGTAAAACATTCTCACCAAATTATTTCTCTCTCCAGAGGTATACTCCCTTGATTTATCAGGGAGCGAGGTGCAAAAACTGCCATAAGTCTTGGGAATGCAATTTTTAAGTATAGATTCTATGGTTAAGTAGTGAAACATTTTTTTAAAGGCAAACTCCCCCTTCCCATAAGCAGGGTTGTTTTGTTTCATTGTTTCTTTTTTTCTTTTTTTTTTTTGTTTTGTTTTGTTTTTGTTTTACAAAATAGATTTCATGCATTCATATTACCAAGAATGATTAGTTTTTCTATAAATGAATGTAATGAAACACTGGCATACCATTTAGCACACTAGCATTCTTTACATTAAAATTCACACTAACAAAATCATTCTATGCATGAAAGCATTTCAGTAATCTAATGAGAAAGCAGATACTTTTTGTGTGTGTGAGAACACTTGAGTATTAAATATTTTTAGATGCACAGAGACACCAAAAGCAACACAGATTTAGTTTGCTAGTACTTTTGACAACTGAACTGGGTTGCTAACTTGCTGACTTGGTACAAATTAAAGTGGTAGTAGGTATAAAAATTCAGATAGGCAATCATTTATAAACCTGGCAGTATTTATGTGTAATCCTGTAGAGATTTTAAGGTTTTAGATGGAATGATAGAAGGTTTGGAAGTTTTCTTTGTAGAATGTGGAAGATTATCTTGACAGAGTGAATGTACCTTCACTCATTAGCTTAAAATAAGCTGGGTCATATCTCAATAATTTGCACAGGAATGAAAGTCAGGATCTGAAGTCAGAATCTGTGTTAAATTGAAATGCATCTGTTCCATAATTCAGATTTTGGGATTCCCCCTTCCCTTTTAAAATGTATAAAACATAGAAAACTGTAATGGATTACTTTTCAGATAAAAAATAGTCACATTAAAAAAAAATTTAAAAATCAAATTGACATTTACATTTCATGTAGATTTAATCAGAGCACAGCTGAGCATTTAATGTAATATTCTGGTTCTTCCACTTGTAATTAGAGAAGTGTATATCTCCCAATGTCACCATTCTTACATTTGTTGTTACATTATTATCCACAGCCAACGAGGCTTTCACACAGCAACAGCTAGACCTTTATCCAATTGAGTCTGTACAATGGAAGTATATTTTCAAAGACATATGCCTTTGTACACTATTTACAAATTCTCTCGATCATGATAAAAAGGCAAAATAAATAAAAAGCAGGAAGAAAGGAAATGCTGCTGAGGCTGAAGGCTTTTTCTTTTATCTTCCCAAACAGATGCTGGGCTCCTCAGTGCGGGAGCTGGCTAGCCAAGATTGTTTTTCTTCCTTTTACATGGGCTATGAGAAGGATCTGGTTTCAGTTCTTGGTATTGCACCTGTTTAAACAGAGTTCAGAGAAAGACTGGTCAGGTGGTCACTTTCTGGCAAGGGAAGGAAAAGCAAAGGAATGAGAGGCACTGCTTGGAGGCAGGGGTGGGAAGAGCACTCACCCTGGAGGGTCTATGAGATCTGCAGCTGGGATGCAGAAAACAATAGAATGATAGAGCAAGAATCATAAGGGAAATCCTACCAGAAATTACATGAGAGCACTGATGTGAACTTTGGTAATAGCCTGCCTCTTCGCTGTCAGTAACACATTACATTAAAAGCAAAACCATCTTTATCTTAATTTTGAAAGGCTGGATAATGGTTCTTTGCAAATTTACTGTTTGTTTAATTTAGGCTTAATCTCCCTCCAGCCTACTCTCACATGGGATACCAAATCGAAAACTCAACTGAAACAAAGCAAGAAAGAAAGGTATGGCTGCAACACAGTGTCATGATTTTGATAAAAACATTTCTCATTTATTCTGAAATTAACTGATGAATGGGCATGAGTTAACCTCAAGGAATTTTAAAGGATTGAGATGTGCCCCAGTCTTGAAAAAGCAGTTACTCTCCACCCCACCCACACACTTGTCTCCAAGATACATTTTTAAAACTCAGTTAATTATGCAAATTATGCAAAGAAGGGTTTTTCAAATGTTCACTAGCACATCTTGCTTTCATCATCTATATTCCCGTTTCCTCCCTTCAGGTAATGGTGACTTCCCTTCACAAACCAGGTGAACCTTCTGTTGGAGGAAAATTGCCCCTATGAGCCCTGGTAGGTTCTTGATGCAGCCCTCTCTCATTCTCTGTTCCTCATGCTTTTTAAAAGTTCTTGGGTAACACCCCAAGTGGACTAAATTCCTGAAAGACAAAATCAGCTGCTGGCCTTTTTAAGTGGCTCTTCTAAAACCTTTGAAATTAAAAGGATGAAAAGTGAAAACCCAATGCCATCCGACATTAAATAGCAGTAATAGTGAAACCTACATACCACTTGTACATCTGAAGGGACTCTGGAAAGGAAGTCAAGGAGCTCATTGTTATCAATTGCATATGGACTCCGAAGCTTTTTTGTAAATTTATTGATGCCTGAAAAAGTGATAGATCAAACATTATTGAAATCTCCGAAGTTAGGAATTAGAAACGTCACGTCTATTTCCACATGTTGCAGTGATTTGAAGATCTAGATTAAGCGGCTCTTCAGTCTTGACTGAATGAACCCGTACACCCTGTTTTCTTCCTCCCACGCTCCCTCCGTCTCCCCTTTTCCTGTTGCTTTCTTTGTCTCCTTTCTCGATCCATCCCCAACTCAATGGCAGCTCTGGTTTTCTCTTTGTACTTCAGTGGCTTCTTCCCAGCAGGAAAGGCTTTTTATTTGGGAAACAAAAGGCACCTGGCAAGAACGTGCAATGCGTAGCTTGCCTTGCCACTCAGTGTCCTATTACTTAGAAGGCTTGCTTTAGTATTTCATCTATGATGAAACTATTCAAGGCAAAAAGTCTGATTTACTGGTTTTCCCTTTTTCAAAAGATAAACCTTACTGTTTTTTGGAGTGGGGGGAGGTGTTAATGTTATGCAAACTAAATGTTTAGAAGACAGCTGTCCTTGTTTTTTTTTTCCCCTTCTGAAAATGACCTGAAATGAGAAAGAGTTTACCACCAGCTTTTAAAAAAAAATAAACAGCATTAAAGGTGGTGATGCAAGATGACCCCGAACTGTCCTGCCACATTCCGGGTGCTGAGTGAAGGCTCACTCGGAAGCAGGCAGGTAGGAGAGGCTGGGACATAATCTCACCAGGAACCTTACCCCCAGTGTGGCAACCCACGGTCAGGAGGGAACTCAAAAGCTCTAGCTTCTCCTTGAGCGAAGGGTTTGAACCCCACATCAGGCACCCCCAGCTTGTAACACGTGCACCTATGAGACGACTCTCCAAAATACCTACCTTTGAAAACCAATGGGGCTCCGCCCATGAGACCCACAGGACTACAGTGATCGGAGAAATGGTTCTCAAAGGGCTTGCATGCTTGGAGTCACCCCGGGGCCAACGTGGAAGCAGTTAATTGAAAGGTACCTGGACTTTGGGAGAGGCTCATTTGCTTGTCTTGGAGCATCCGGCCGAGGGGTGGGCATCTGGTTAGACGCACATTCAAGGGACGGCCAGGGTGCTCTCTGGAGCCAGAGCCTGGGGTGCCATCTTTGCACGTTCCCTCTGCCTTGCGGCAGCCGGTGCAGGCCATCTCCACACTCTCCCTTTGCCACACCCCGCAGAGGCTCAGGATCTCCCTGAGGGAAGCTTTTACACACGCATTGTGCCCCGGTTTTATGTCTGGCTTTACATCTAGGAGGTGGCTCACTAGGACAACGTAGGAAGACCTTGAACTCACCTCCTCCCATGAATACACCAAATCTCCAGCCACCTATGGAACAGTTCCCTCTGAGAAGGCCCTGAAAACCAGCTGAGCGACTTCTTCACATCAGGGAACAAGAAAAGGCCAATGGAAGTGGGTAGGAGAGGCTGAGACAAAATCTCATTATAAGTCCTACCCCAGCAAGGCAACCCACGAGCACACGTAACTCACAAACATAGAGCTTCTCTCTGAAGAGCAGCAGGTTATACCCTATATCAGGCACCCCAGCTTTTAAGTCCTATACCTGACAGATGAGCCCCCGACACATCTGGCTTTGAAAATCATGACCTAAAGAGCTGTAGTGAACTGAGAAATGGCTCAAAGGGCTCGTGTGCAGACTCACTTGCCCCAGCGTGCAGCATGGAAGCAGCCGTTGGGAAAGGACCCGGACTTGAGCAAATGAATCTCTTTCGTGTAACCTTACAGCTTCAGCTGGACGGGCAGCGGCCTGCTGGGATACCCTGCACTCTGTCTGCCTCGTAAAGCCAGTGAGCCATCTTTACCCTTCGACTGGCAGGCACCAGCTTCACGCTCTCCCTCGGCCATGCTTCAGAGCACCAGCATTTCCTGGAGGGGAGCTTTTACACACATCTGGTGCCTTGGCTTTTGTGGCTGCCAGCAAGGGGACACCCCTTGATTGCTGGGCTCAGTAGGCCAGGGTTGCTTCCATTCCTGAGTTGCATGGGACTCTAACACTCAGACCATTCTTGGCAGACTACCATCCCCAGGACACTGTACAGACAGCAGACTGAAAGCCACCCCCAGTCTTTCTGAGAAAGAAGCCTATTTGCTTACAGAGGAGCTTTGGGCTGCTGGTCAACCCTCTGGTCTGGCACACTTAAGAGAGTTTATGGAGTTCTCAGGGAACAGACTCCGCTGGATGCAGTCTTTGCACTCTCTGCCTCACTATCACTTATAAATATCTCCCAGTAAGGAACCTATATCCTTGTTTGACATCCTTGACTTTTGTAGCTGCTGCTGGGGGACACCTGTGTATCACCTGGCTGTGGTGGCCAATGTGGTGATGCTCACAGGTCCCACAGGACTGTAACCAAAGAAAAAATTTTTAAACAGCTCCGACCCTGCGGATGTAGCTAGAGGCAACATACTCAGGTGCTCAGTCTTTGTCACGGACCCTAAGCTTATCATCCTAGTCACTGCCTAAGGGGCAGGCTTCTAATTAAACACACATGTGAGGGCTGACTGTAAACTTCTCCAGAAGTCTTGGAGAGTAGGCACTGTCCCATGCTCCAGAGCAGCAGTCTCTCTCAGGGGAGGTTTGACATATATCTGGTGGCCTGGATTTTACAGCTGCCACTGAGGGAATGCCCCCTGATCTCCTACTCTGGTGGGCATGGGGCTTGTATTTCTGGGTCCTACAGGACTGTAACAATTAGAGTTTTTGGCAGGCTGCCACCCCACAGACAGCAGGCTAAAACAGCCACAGTCTATCTGCGAGAGAGACCTATCCGACTGTCCTGGAGCTTCAGGTTCGCCATAATACATCCAGAGGCTTGGTAAAGTGCTCTGAGGACATGGACGCTGCAGGATGCTGTCTTTGTGCTGTTGCTCTAACCCACTGGGCTCCCCTTGAAAGGAACTTGTATTTTGGGGGCTCCAGATGAGTGTGTAACATCAAAAACAGAACACGTGGGTGAAGAGTTAAAATGTAGAGCTTTAGAATGCATCCAACCGTACATTGTTACCAACTTAAAATGGACTGTTGTAATATGTAGCAAGGCAAAAAACCTATGCTAGATACACAAAAGATACTAAAGCAAGCACAGTCGTCATCAGATCACAAAGGAAGAGAGCAAAAGAAAAAAGGAACACGGAGGAACTACAAAACAGAAAATATTAACAAAATGCCAATAGGTAGTTTAACTATTAGTTTAACTGTAAATAAGATAAATTCTCCAGTCAAAAGGTGTCAAATGGCTGAATGGATAAAAAAAACAAGACCCGTCTATATATATGCTGCCTAGAAGAGACGCACTTCAGATGCAAAGACATGCACAGACTGAAAGTGAAGGACTGGATAATCCTACTCCATGCAAATGAAAACCAAAAGAAAGCTGGAGTAGCTATGCTTACATTGGACAAAACATACTTTAAAACAAACACTGTAATAAGAGACTAAGAAGGGTATTGCATAATGATAAAGGGGCCAACCCAGCAAGAGATCTAGCATTTTAAAATATTTATGTAGCCAACATAGGAGCACCTGGACTTATAAAGCAAATATTAACAAACATAAAGGGAAAAATAGCAATATAATACTAGAGTACTTTAATACTTCACATCACCACCTAGATCATCCAAGCAGAAAACCAATAAGGAACCATCAGCATCAAATGACAGGTTAGACCATATGGACCTAACAGACATCAACATAACATTCCATCCAAAAGCAGGCAAATACACATTCTCCCCAAGTGCACACAGAACATTCCCCAGGACAGCTTATATGTTAAGCCACAAAACCGGCCTTAATAAAGAAGACTGAGATCATATTCATCTTTTTCAACCACAACGGTAGGAATCTAGAAATCAATTACAAAAAGAAAACTGGAAAATCCACTAGTATGGGGAGGTTAAATAACATGCTACTAAACCAGTGCATCAATGAAGAAATAAAAGAATACCTTGAGAAAAATGAAAACAGAATGTATGGGGTACAACCAAAGCAGTTCTATGAAGGAAGTTCATAGCAATAAATGCCTACCTCAATAAAAAAGAAATATTCAATCTACTTTATACCTCAAAGAACTAGAAAAGGAAAACAAAACCCCAAAGTTGTAGAAGGAAGGGAATAATAAAGTTCAGGGCTGATTCTTCGAAAAGATGGGTAAAATGACAAACCATTAGCTAGACTTGCCAAGAAAAAAAGAAGATTCAAATAAAATCAGAACCGAAAGAGGATATGTTAAACCTGAAACCACAGAAGTATAAAGAATCATAAGAGACTAGTATGAACAATTAAACACCAACAAATGGAAACCTAGAAGAAACGGGCAAGTTACTAGATACATATAGTCTTTAAGACTGAGTCATGAAGAAACAGAAAATTTCTATTCAGCCTGGATTACTAGGAAGGCAGCTGAATCAGTAATCAAAAACCTCCCCAAAAACAGGACCAGACAGCTTCACTGGTGAATTCTACCAAACACTCAAAGAATAGCAATCTTTCTTACTCTTCCAAAAACTAGAAGAGAAGGGAACACTTCCAAACTCATTTTATGAGGCCAGCATTACTGTGTTTCCAAAACTAGACAAAGACACCACACAGAAAAAGGAAAATACAGGCCAATATCTCTGATGAACAGAGATGAAAAAATCCTCAACGAAATATTAGTAAACTGCATTGAACAATTATAAGTCTCGTTCACCACAATTGGGATTTATTCCAGAGATGCAAGGATGGTACAACATCTGCAAATCAATCAGTATGATACACCATGTGAAGAAAAGGATAAAAAATCAGATGATCATCTCAATAGATGCAGAAAACCATTTGACACGAACATCCATTGATGATAAAAACTCTCCACAAAGTGGATATAGAGGGAACATACCTCAATATATTAAAGGCCATATATGACAACCCATAGCTCACATCATACTCAGTGGTGAAAAGCTGAAAGCTTTTTCCCTAAGTTCAGGAACAAGACAAGAATGTCCACTCTCACCATTTTTATTCAACAGAGTACTGGAAGTCCTAGCTGGAGCAATCAAACAAGAAAAAGAAATAAAAACACCCAAATTGGAAAGAAAAACTCAGTATGTGCAAATGACATCATGTTATATATAAAGTCCACCCCCCCCCCAAAAAAAAAGGAACTAATAAGTGAATTCAGTGAAACTGCAGGATTTGGGGGAAGAGCTAATGGAGAGGATAGGAAAGGATATGACCTGTGGTTGACCTGGTTGCTGAATTCTAGCAATTAGAGGTTCCTCACCCTTTGGTTTTTGAAATGTAATGTTATATATAAAGTCCACCCCCCCCCAAAAAAAAAGGAACTAATAAGTGAATTCAGTGAAACTGCAGGATTTGGGGGAAGAGCTAATGGAGAGGATAGGAGAGGATATGACCTGTGGTTGACCTGGTTGCTGAATTCTAGCAATTAGAGGCTCCTCACCCTTTGGTTTTTGAAATGTACATTTTGCCCACTATACCCACAGTGGGAACTGCTCCAAGGACGTAGCCTTGAAAGAAGAAGGTGTTATTAAGACCATCTGAACAGTGTATGGGACTGAGCCCAGTCAATTCCTCTTTGTAAACTTGTAAGATTCAGGTGGGCAGGGGTGGGGATTTACTTGCCTGTAGCCACCCAAGACAAGCCTCATAAGTGAGTTCCCTTGTATATTAAATCTGCCACCTACCAGTCTGAAATGGTCTGCCTCTTTTGTCAGTTTATGCACTTTGGGGGCCAATTTGCAAACCAAGGATACAAAATCAGTAAAAATCTATTTTGTTTCAAAAACTAATTATGAACTATCAGAAAGATAAATTAACAATCCGATTCACAATCACATCGAAAAGAATAACATTCCTATGAATAAATTTAAAGAAGGACGTGAAAAACCTGTATACTGAAAACTATAAGACATTAATGAAAGCAATTGAAGATAACACACATAAATGGAAAGATAGTCCATGTTCATGGATTGGAAGAATAATGTTAAGATATTCAGACTACCCAAAAGTAATCTACAGATTCAATGCAATCCTTATCAAAAGTTCACTGGCATTTTTCACAGAAGCAGAGCAAACAAACCTAAACCACAAAAGACCCCAAATAGCCAAAGCGGTCTTGAGAACCACAAAGCTAGAGGCATCACGCTCCCTGATATCATGGTATGATAATGGCATCAAAACAGACACATGGGTTAATGGAACAGAATGGAAAGTGAGGAAGTAAACCCACATGTGTATAATCAATATAATGATGACAAAGTAAGAATATACAATGGAGGAAGGACAGTCTCATAAATGGTGTTGGAAAACTGGACAACCACATGCAAAAGAATGACGGTGAACTATCGAATATCATATACAAAAATTAACTCAAAATGGATTAGAGATTTGAATGTAAGACCAGAAGCCATAAAACTCCAAGAACAAAATAAACGCAGTAAGCTCCTTGACATCGGTCTTGGCAATGTTTCAAATTTGTCTCCAAAAAAGCAAAAACAACAAAAGTAAAAATAAGACTACATCATACTAAAAAGCTCCTGCACAGCAAAGGAAACCATCAATAAAATGAAAAAGCAACCTACTGACTGGGAGAAGATGTTTGCAAATCTTATCTCTGCTATGGGACTAATATCCAAAATATATAAAGAACTAATACAACTCAATAGCAAAGACAAAAACACAATCCACTTAAAAAAATGGGCAGAGGCTCTCAATAGACATTTTCCCACATAAGACCCACAGATGGCCAACTAGAATGTGAAAAGATGCGCAACATCACTGTCGGGAACTGCAAATCAAGAACACCTCGAGCTATCACTTCACACCTGTTAGAATGGCGATTACCAAAAAGACAAGGAATAACAAGTGTTGGCAGGCATGTGGAGAAATGGAAACCCTCATGCACTGTTGGTGGAAATGTAAGCTGGTGCGCTGTGGAAAACAGAATGGGTAGTCCTGAAAAAAAAAGAAAAGAAAAATGGAACTGCCCTATGTTCCTGCAATTCCACTTCTGGATATTTATCTAAAGAAAACAAAAAACACAAACTCAAAAAGATAAATACACCCTCCCGGCCCATGCTCGTTGCAGCACTGTTTATAATAGCCAAGACACAGAAACAACCTCAGTGTCCACCGACAGATGAGTGAATAAAGAAAATAGGGTGTATGTATACACAGCGGACTATTAACCATAAAAATCAAGGAAATCTTGCCATTTGCAGCAGCACAGGTGGGCCTCGAGAGCACTACGCTAAGTGAAATGAGTCTAAGACAAACACCCTAAGACCCTACCTGTGTGTGGAATTAAAAAAAATACGTTAAGCCAAGCTCGTAGATCCAGAATGGCAGTTACCAGAGGCCAGAGGTGGGAGGATGGGTGAAATGGGTGAAGGGCTACACATTTTCAGGTACAAGATAAGTGTTGGGGATATAATGTACAAGATGACGATAGTTACTACTACTGCATTGCATATCTGAAGGTTGCTAAGAGAGTAGATTTTAAAAGTTCTCACCGGGGTGGCGGGGGTTTCCATTTCTACATCTCCGGCATTGAGATTTTCAGGAAGCCACTTTCCTTTTAAATTACACAAAATTTAAATTTCGTGCTTGCAAAAGATGCTGTGATTGACCTACTTGGATCACTTTTGGAATAGAACAGCCGAGAACCATTACGGATGAGCCGTATCTACCCCTACGAAGTTATTCGGCAGTTAATGCTCTATGCTACCTGAGAGCAAACGTGCTTGAGGGGTACATACAGGTGAAATTGGGGCTGGTATGGAAACAAAAACTCTAATGAGACAGAAATGTTGAAACAATGTATAAAACCAGAGGTACCTCTTCTGCATATTCTGGGATGTAAGGTAGGATTTCAATGTGCTAAGTCTGCTCTTTGAAATTTATGTTGTACTTAATAAGTGGCCAAGCATTCACATGTACAAAATAAATGAGCAGCTTTATATGAAGTCAACAAACTGGGTCAAAAGTTAGAGCCTCTTGGCTCTTCTTCAGGAAGTTCGGCAGAATAAACTTCTTTTGCATTCTTGGTTTTGGTCCGTCTCCCCATGTGAGACCCATGTCTTAAATTTCCAGTTAATACTTCAGCAATCACCTAGCACTCCAGAAATACTGTTCTTGTTTTATTTCATTTGATGAAACAAGAGGCCCAAACACATTCTCTAAGAATGACGTTTAAGACAGAGCCAGTGAGGCCACCCCAGGTTACAGAGCCAGATGTCTGCCCTGGGTTCCAATTTCTGCGAGCGCTGGGAAACAAAACCAGAGGTTCATCACCTATCACAGCCGAGATGGCAGACCCGACCCTAGGAAGGTTAGAGATAATAAACTGCCACACCTCATGCCCTACCCTAATTCCTTCAAGAAAACAGCATCTGTTTTATATATCAAAGGAAGGAATGAAAGATGAGGGCTTGAACAGAGGGAAGAAAGGCCTCTCTCCCTGTGTAGTGCAAGTACTATCTTATTTGAAACTGTTTAAATTACAACAAGGGAAAAAATCATCGTCATCTCCCCCACCTCCCCTCCCTACCCAAGCTGTAAAGGTAAGCAGAGTGACGATAAAGGGTAAGAGGGCTTACTCAGGATATGACAAGACAGACCAAAAAGAATAGGGCGATAGGAATCTTAAAACTGGAGGGTGTGGGGACTTCAGACCCCTCTGTCACATTTCTTTAAAAGTCTTAAAAAGAAAATAACAAAACATTCCTTTTGATCTTTTTGCTTTTAGTGTAAACATGTGTTTTCTGGAATCTGTACCCATTTTGGTTCTTTGCATTTTGTGTACGTTAGCAATCTTGGGTGTGTGCAGGCCGGCGGCAAGTAGAGAAACCTCCTTCTCCCCGGTCTTGTTTATATATATATCATTAATGTAGTTTTATATGTGAGTCCATCATAGAGACTGACCGTTTTTTTCAGAGCACGATTTCTCTCAGATAAGGAGTAGAAACCCTAAAACAATGAAGAATCTGAAACCATCATCTAAGTGGAGCCTAGGGCCGGAGGAACTGTTGGCATGCAGCATAAAAAGAGGACTGGGAAACATCACCTTTAAAGTGGGTTTTTGCAGAAGCACTTTTGTTTCGTACACATAAAGCAGGTTTCTTGTTCCTAAGCAGCCTGTCAGTGCCAAGGACCCTTTGCCTGCATCCTAAAGGTGACCTCTTAAACAGGCGGCCATATGCAGTCCGTGTTTAGGGACGCTTCCACAAGATAAAGTACCACAGCGCAAAAGCATATTGCCCTAAACGCGCCACCTGGATCGAAATGCCTCCGTTTACGTATAAGTGGTGGAAATAAATCTGCATGCTATCTAGACAAAGCTACGCTTTGATATATGAAGAATCTGCACAGCTGCACGGTTACAGTATGATGGAGCCTACGGTGCCAGAGAAGAAAAATGCATTTTGTAGGTAGACCTAAATCTTCCTACTGCTGTGATTTTTAACTGGCCTGTCTCTGTTCATCATGGAGTAGCTTCGTGATCATAAATACAGGGAACTACTGACAGTATAACTCATCCCTTAAAAATCGTTCGTTCCTAGTATATCTAAGACAGTTTCAAAAAAAAAAAAAAAAAACAAAAAAAAAACAAAGGCTTTACTTACCCCAGACGAGGACAATGTATCGCAGCGGGATGAAGTACAGGATGACCGTGCCCACACACAAGGCCGCAATGGCCAGCCAGCTTAAGAACGGGACAGTCCAGTTGAAAGTACTGAGGAAGAAATTAACACATCAGCAATCTGAGCACTTCACACTGTTTTCAAACAAAGGTTAAAATAAATGGGATTCTGACTCAGACTCTGGACTAGGGATCGAGTAAGACTGCACTTCTCTCTGGAACAGAAGGCAATTGTAGTGAGCCTACCAGAGGACACAGGTGAGTCACAATGTGCCGAGTTTCATGAAAGCAGGGCCCACGCAAACAAGTCTTGCCACCAACCCTTCCAGATGGTCCCGAGTGACTTCAGGGTCTGAAGTTGCACTAGTTGAGGGACTCCTTATGTGGTTAAAAAAAAAAAAAATTTAAAGGTGTTTTTCTGCTTCTAAAACAAGTAGCCAATCTTGTTTTCTCCCAATTTTCATAGAGGAGAATGCCCCTGGGCCTACCATTCTTTTCTTCTGTCAACTCACAGTGGATTCCAGACACTGGAAATGAAATGTCAGCAACTGTCTGTAGACTTAACTCTTACACTGTTGTGTAAATCCTCCCTAGTTTAGAATTCCTTTGAGGAATACTATTCCCTTTTCACTTCGGTTATGTTTCAAATGGATGTAGAAGTCAGGAAGCGGGAACAGAGTAGTCAGCCTTGTAAAAATTCACCTGCCATCATTGCCCTTCCCGGAAATACAGAGATGATTAAGAAATAAAGTCAGTATTGACTACTGTTCTCCCTGTGTTATTTTTGGCAAAGGAGAGCACATGGTAGATGTGTTGGAAAGACGGCGAAAATGGAGTGTAAGCTGGCAAAGTGGGTTATAACTGATGGGTCTGCCGTGTTCTCATATGGCTGATGATGGATAATGGAGGGGGTCGGGGAAGGCTGCAAGACTGCGTGTTGACGTGAGATAACATCAGAACAAAGAACAAAAACAGGATCAATGAACAGCAGTGGGGGAAATTACAAAAAAGTACTGAGAAGATGGGAAGGACTATAGTGAGACAAAAGGAAAAGTCAAAATGAGAGAAAAGGTTAAAAAAAAGGATGTAGAAAATGAGGGAAATGGAACATGGAACGATTATAATCATTTAGGGTTTTTTTTGTAGAAATTCTGTAGTGAATCTCATAGTTTTTAAGAGAAAGAGGCAAAGTAATAAAACAGAACCATTGCATGGTGTCTCGGGTGTTGGGTACGTAAGTATGTCACCGTTTCCAGGCACCCAGTTGCCTCTAAGGTCCTCATACTGTTGAGTGACACTTCAGCGCAGTTTAATGAAAAGAGGGAAGAAAGTATCCGATCTGCATCCACAGCCTAGATTCTGCCATATGACTTTAGAGGAATCAACCTTTCTATGCCTCAACTTCCCCACTTAAAAATGAGGACAACTTTTCTTATATCGAGGTGGACCGGTAGTGAGGGTAACATGTGAATCAAAGTGATATTTTCAGAGCTAGTCCACTCTCGGAGTCTGTCACAGTGACGAGGGCCCCAAAGACACCTCAAGAAAATATGAAATTATATGTGATATGGATAAATGTGAATATTTTTAATTTTCTCTCCTCTTCTGGTCAGGGATGTTATGTGCACCTGGGGTGGAGTTTGTCCAGTGTTTTTGATCCAGTAAAGGACGATTAAGAGATTTTCTTCTGCAGTTTGCTTCCGCATAACACCAAGGAGTGAATCCTCAGCTTTGCGGCCACGTAGCTTGCCTTTTGTGTCTGCTTAAGGTCCAGTGCTTACTAAAATTGTTTTTCCTAGTAAAAGAGCCAACATTAGATCAGTCTTGCTGTCTTGTTTTCAGTAACTCGGGGGCTAGCTTTTCTCTTTGTCTTTTTCCTCCCCCGTGGCCAGAGTGAGCGCCCTGTTTAACTGCCACCTGGGAAAGGATCGTGCCTTCCTTCCTTCACTGACACTTGCAGAGAGAACAGAAGGCTGAGGGTCTGCTTGCTTTCCTGGGGCTCAGCTCAGAGCCATCCATCAACACTCCTCAATGTGGAAGGGCACCGGCTCCTCAGTCAGAAAACCCTTTTTTTTGGGCAGCCTTCCTGAAGGGCTGTGTTCTTCTTTCTCCTCTTGGAAGGATACATGGCAAGGAATCCTTACCAGTGCAGCTATTGTCAGAAAAAAAGACTGCCCTTTTCTATTTCCACAGTGCATCATGAAAACTAAATCTAGACTATGATCTTCCCCCAAAAAAGATGCAATTCAAGAAAGTTCTGGAATGATTATTTAGTAACAAGATGTGGTAATTATAGAGGCTTTTCATTTTGTACTTAATGATTGCTTCTGAATCTGCTTTCTGGATAGATGCATTTTATCTCATGCAACCCCAGGGGACTTCTTCTATTTTAATATTCAAAAAAATTATTTGGAAAAGATGGCTCCCTAAGACTCACTGGAACCTATGCATGTTTCTATACCTCACCCTATACCTATGCCTCTGTCTATGCCTGTGGGAAGTTCTCCAAAACTCAGTTTTTCCCCAGGCTGGTCCACAGCCAGCATCTGGCCATATCCTTCAACTGGCTATGATGTTTTCTAGCCAAGTACCTGAGGTCCCCTACCACCCAGGGTTACAAAGAAGCTTCTCCCTCTCAGGCATACATTTGCCTGACCTCAGAGCTGGCCCAGCATCTTATGGCATAAATGAGATACTTCCATCAGGTATCAACACACAGTGTACCTCAGAGAAAGGACAACACTCAAAAGGGAAATGACCTATTTAAGACTTCACACTTGGCTCTCGTGGATAGGGTGTACAGAACAAAGGAACACTCTTGGAAATAACATGGAAGAAGGAAAAAGATGCAGGAATCAGTCTTCAGAAGTCTGAGACTGAAGGCTGCTGTACATTTGGAGTGAGAGGGTGGCTGTTCTAATATGATATAAAAAAATGTAAACTCAGCATCTATGCATATGTGGAAATGTATTAAAAAATTATACAAAGTAAAATGCATTATTCCTTGAAACATGAAAAGCATTAGGTGAATGTCTCACACCTTTAAATAATTTACTCCTTTCAAATGTCTATGCCCAAATATTCAAATCTGTAGAACACTTTTGGTGAATAATAATATAAAAAATAAACAATGAATTGATACATGAACTAGGAATATGTAGGCTTATCTGGATATACAGCACCTCTTCTTGAATAGACTACTTAGCAATCGTTATGTAGCAAATTTCCACATACTTTAATAAAAGTATGGGGCTTCGGTATATTTTTAACTGATCATCAATACTTGTAAATCCACTTAATGGAATTTACAGTCGTTTTTAAAAGCTCATTAGTAAATAAAATTATTTCAAGTAAAATACAAGTAATGTAAAATTAAGACTATAATTATATTTTTATATTAGGAATATTCTTGTATTCTTAATTTTACATTAGCTTTCAGTGAAACTATATTTTAAATTAGGAAAGGGGATTCCTTTTTTTAAATTATTAAAAGTGCATTAGTTTAGTTCATCTGTAACTATGATCTCAGCTACTTAGATACATAAATTTGAAAATATTTTTGCAGGGTGCTGCATAAAATCTGATTTTTAAAAAAATTTTAGAGTTCCTCAATGACAGTGTAAGTCAACCAATAATAAAATGAAGCTGTGTCTTGATTACCTGAAATTCTCATCTAGCTTGGTTTATTTTTTTCCTATCACGATTTCATATTCCATTTAAGAACAAAGTCTTTCACTTGAAAATGTGCTAAAATTTAGGACGGTGTTATTTCTTCAAAGCTACAAGTAGGACTTCTTTCCAACCAATATGTTCTAAATCTCAGGAAGGAAATTGACAGAACTTTCATAAAACCAAAGACTGGCAGAAACAAAGTAAATAATGAAGAAACTGAGCAATAGATCACCCAGAAGGAGTCTCCCCTGCCAAAAAGAATGTGGCATTTCACCCTCTGAAAAACAAATGGCCACTCTGTCCCACAGAAGGCCAGGGCTCACATGTCAGCATCACTCACTCACTTCTTTATCCTTTCGCCAAAGGAAGCCACTTCATCTAGGATGTTCTGGACACTGATACAAACCTCCTGGATGGCATAGATTTTATTTATAAATCCTTTTTTTTCACTGTCCTAAAATACAATTAAGACAAAAGAGAGATTCTGTGTGAGTAAAGGTATTCTTCAGTGCTTGAATTCTTTGAATTGTCCCTCTCACATTTTTAAACTTAAGTAAACTTCGTGTGTGTGTGTGTGTATACACACAAATGGATGCTTGGAACCCATGGAAATTTCTGGATATAAAGGGAGATGGAGGAGGGACACCCAGCATCGTGGACCTGTGCCAATATAAAGGTGGTTACAAAGCACCAGCTCAGACTCTGTTGCTCTTGCCCTGTTGAACAGAGACATTTTAGCCAGAGTTGGGGGTGGGGAAGCATGTGAAGGTGTAGGAGAGAGGGCAGGTCTCGGAATGACCAAATCTGGAAGACCTGTGAGCAATGAACACTGGAAGGAAAAAAAAAAGACAAGGTCAACTGAAATCCGTTAAGTAGACACTTCTAAATAGTAGTTTCGGAAGATCAGATACAAGGTAAGCCTGGCCCACCTCTCAAGTGTAACAGTCACAGACTTGATACAACAGCATACGCTATTTTAGGGTTCTAAGGAAACATTTTTCTCCCTTGGTGCTTAGTTCTTCCATTTAAAACTTGTCCTGGATTTAAGCAAAGCTGGTGTGCTCTGGGGAATGGGTGGGTGGGATTGGCTATAAAGCACCCAGAGAACGGTGTGAGCCTGGGGGAAATGTGCACATTTTGTAATTTTAGACCCAGAGGAAGAAATAGTGGTGGCCTTTCACGATTGAAATTTCTGCTTAGTAGCCTGGCATCACAGGCACTTGCCTAGGCTGTTTGGTGGAGACCATCCAACCCTGATTCCATGACTCCATTCCTCCATGCCAGCTTGAATATCTATGGGAATGTAGATCCAATTTCATTACTTTAACTTCTTTTGAACACTTGCACACTGTGCCAGAACACTTGAGACCTCATGTGGCAGTCAGTGCTGCTGAAAGCAGCCAGAAAGCCAGAATAATAATGTCGTCATGTTGCACATTTACATACTGACTTTCACTTCAGAAAAGTCTAAAGCACTTTGCCCTGTGAGCACGGCTGGGCGTGGCATCCTGCCGCCTTAGAGACTGAGGGCAAGTGAGTGACGGTACGTGCCGCCTCCAAGAACAACAGGGTACGGTGGGACTGAAGACACGGAGGCCAGTTTTCAATTCGATCTTTAGGTAGAAGTTACTTAGATCCTTCATTTTAAATATAATTCCCATGGGAGACAATTGTCTACATTATTCATCTTGCTTATACCAAGTTGGATTGTCAGACAATGACATACATGAGATGCAGAAGGCTCAAAGTATACAGAACAATTACGTACTCTCAGGGTCCCCACTGTCTCCAAAAGTCACCCTTCGCTTGTCATTACAGACGTGAACGCATCAATTTCTTGTCTTTTGCCCTCCCCAGCAATAAAACAAAGGGCATTAATTTCACCTATGCAATTGTACACTTTAGGAAAAAAAAAAAATGGATATCCAGTGGCTCCTTCTGTTCTTTCCTAATTACCAAGCTGGCCTGTTCTAATCATCTCCATGGCCTTCAGTGTTTTCTCTCTCAAGCACCTGCTTAATTCATTTACGTCTATGAAGTAAAGTGCTCTTAACAAATATTCTTCTGCATACAGAATAAATCAAGCTGGAATCGAAGAAAGCTGACTACACAATCAAAATTCATTGAGAATAATGTCTTACCAGTTCGAAATGATCATGTGAAAAAATATTTTTCACAATAACAATAAAATCTATAATCGCTTAGGCATAACCTTAATAAGAAATGTACAGAATTTACATTAAGAAAATAGAGACACAGCGTTTCTGTACTGGAACACTGATTATTAAAAGAATGTTTTCTTTTCTTCTGTTGAATGTATAGGTTTAACGCATTTTCAAGCAAATCCTAATGTGTTTGGAGTGCAGTGAAAGGGGGAGAATTTGATAAATTTGTTTAGAAAAATAAATAGAGTGCTATAGCCAAGAAATTTTTGCAAAACAGAAATGAGAAAGCATTTATTGTACCAGATATTTAAGTAATTAAAATATGAAAGATGAACACTGAAAGATTGTTTTATGATAAAGCACCATCATAAATCCACCATACGGAGGAATGTAGTATGTTACTGGGTACTGGTGTTTATTTGCAGAAACTTATGTTAAATCCCTCCTTAATAGACCCAAATCTACTTGAGGTAGCCCAATTCTACCTCAGATGTACCTTAAATAAACAGCCCCAAATACATTCTAGATTAATTAAAAAGCAAAAAGCTAAGGGTGAATTATAAAAACAGAAGAAAATATAGGTAAGTTATTTAGAGACCTTGGAATAGGAAATAACTTTTTAAACGCACAAGAAGTAAAGGAAGTCACAAAGGAAAAAAAAATTGATAGGAGTTAAATAAAATAAAAAACTTATAATGTCAAAAGTTCTCATAAATTTTAAAGGGTAATGGGAAAAATTTGCAACAAATACAACAAATCAAGCAATGGGATTTCCAACATATTCAATAAACATCTGGAAAAACTGTCCCTGCAGGTTTGTTTATAGTAACAACAACAACAAATCACTGACATGGTGGGTGGAATTAATTATGGTACATACAACTGATATACTATTATGAAGTTACCAAATATTATTATTTTTTATAAATTTTTTTTAAGATTTTATGTATTCATTTGACAGAGAGACAGCGAGAGAGGGAACGCTGGCAGGGGGAGGGGGAGAGGAAGAAGCAGGCTCCCAGCAGAGGAGCCGGATGTGGGGCTCGATCCCAGAATGCCGGGATCACGCCCTGAGCCGAAGGCAGACGCTTAACCGCTGTGCCACCCAGGCGCCCCACCAAATATTATTTAAACAGAATAATGATAACAAAACTGCTTATGATCTAATAGAAACTGGGTGGGGGGAGGTAAACATGAGATAGAGTATAATCCTAACTTTTTTTTTTGAAATGGGTAGGCTAGAAAAAAAAAATGAAGAAAATATGTCAAAATATTAGTAATGGAAGTTTATTTTCTTCATAACCTCCTATAATAGTAATAATTCTTTGCAATTAACATGTTTCACTTCGGTAACCAGGTTATATCCCTGATTTTCTCCAATATCATTATTGAAGGAACATGAGTAGAAGAAATAA
The DNA here is from genome assembly GCF_023065955.2 of Ursus arctos. Classification (NCBI taxonomy): domain Eukaryota; kingdom Metazoa; phylum Chordata; class Mammalia; order Carnivora; family Ursidae; genus Ursus; species Ursus arctos. The sequence continues at coordinate 75,483,697 of NW_026623067.1, forward strand.
AGGAATTGGGGGCACCTGGGTGGCACAGCGGTTGAGCGCCTGCCTTCAGCTCAGGGCGTGATCCCAGCGTTATGGGATCGAGCCCCACATCGGGCTCCTGCTATGAGCCTGCTTCTTCCTCTCCCACTCCCCCTGCTTGTGTTCCCTCTCTCGCTGGCTGTCTCTATCTCTGTCTAATAAATAAATAAAATCTTTAAAAAAAAAAAGAAGAAGAAAGGAATTGGCACGCGTTGATCGTATTAGGTGGTTTATTTCTTTCCTGATTTTTGTATTTTTTGTATTTTTATACCTATTTAAAATTATTTTTAGAAAGCAGCAGAATATAAACAGATACTCATCAAGCATCATAACATGCTTTTCACATGGCTCATTTGGTCTTTACAACCATCCTACAACGTAGTTGTTTTTCTGCACTCTACGGAAGAAACGAAGGATCCAAGAAAAGTGACAGCTTGGATTAGGACTATGACAGGCCAACTCTAGGTCAATTCTCTCCATAATATACCATGTTACCTTACCATCCTACCCAGGAAGCTTTCCGTTCCTACCCAGAATCCCTGTGTGATAAACAAGAACAAAAGACTTGAAAACATTTAGAAACTCACATTGTAGGAGCCACCATCAGCAAGATAATAAAATCCGGAAAATTCGTTCAACAGTAGGAAGTGAGAGATGTGTTAGAAACCACCAGATGCAATGTCAATAATGCAGTGTGCAAATATTAAATACAGGATCTTTGTTAGTAAGATGTGTCGCTGAAGGCATCTACAAAAACTACTTTTAGTAGATACTTTAAAATCTATGTGATGTATGATTACTGGCTAGAGAGTTTTACAAATTTGCTCACTCTTAATTTCCTATTTCTTTTGTATTCCCACTCCACTACCCTGTCAGCCCCTCTCCCCCAAACACCAAAAACCAAAATAAGATGGTCTGTAATGCCGACAAAGTTTTGAAAAGCAAATGCTCTGGGATAAAATTTTTATTTTAAAATCTCTTTCATCAAATCCTATATTCCTCCACTGCGGTCCCCAACCAATGAAGTAATTACTCTTTATATACAGTATATGACCCAAAACTGCAATGGGTAATGGAATTGCTCTGTGTTGCGTTCCAATATTTCACACTTTTTCACTAATGTTCAATACTTTATTAGTAGAGAATAAATTGGTACATTTCTTTTATTGTCGTTTTTGCTTTCCTTTATAAACCAGCTTGGATGAAAGAAATATCATAGGGTAGTTAATCATCCAAAGGCTTGGTAGTGACACTGGTTGTTTTTTTTTTTTTTTTAATGCATTAAGGTTTCTTTTGAAGATGTAAAAAAAAAAATTACCCATAAAAAAGAGCTATAACTATAAATCTGAGAACATGTGAGATTTATATCGCACAACTTTTTCTAATGGCTCTATATAATTTTTAAAAATCTTATTATATTTTAAATAGTCCACAAAACATCAATAACTGCAAACTTGAAATACAGTGATTCTTTCATATTCACCTATTTTACGATCACATATCACAACAATGAAAGTTAACTAGATTTTTCCAAAGAATGATCTACCTCCTAGCTTTGAAATATTTAGGAAAATCTAAGGATCTAAAGGATCAGGAAGAGTACCTTCCATATTTAGAGAATCCTGTCCACTGACTTTCAAACCCAAATGACAAGCGCCCGATTCATTGGTTCTGTTCTGAATGGGAACAAGAACCCGGAGTGATAGGCCTCAGGGGACATGTATTGTGTGGCTGGGTTCCTCGTGCATCCAGCTGCATCCACCCCAGTCACAATGCTATTCTGGGGCCCTGCCAAAGGAGTCACTGTCAGCCCTGTTGACATGACAGATAATGGGTCTCTTGGACGCCTGTACTGTATTGAACACAACAAATATGTAGAATATGTTGGCTCAAAAATATTTGTCCTAGAATTAATATGATGTCAATTACTTTCTACTAGTGGGAGAGAATGTCTTAAGAATGCAAGGGAGGAAAAAAAAAAAAAAAGAATGCGAGGAAGCAGCTGTTGACTCTTAGGACTCTTCGGCTAGGAGAAGCGTAAAGTGGAACTGACCCAGGAAACCAGGGCATATGTTCACTTTACCTATTATTTCCTGGAGGAAGCATTCAGATTTTCCACCCCAAAGAGCTAATCTTGATTATAATTTTGCTTTTCCTTTAAAGCCTTGATATGTAACCTCTTCTGACAAAGCGTAAGCGGTAAGATTGATATTTGCTATGAGACGTAATTGTTATAGTTTACTATTGACTATAGCTCTTCTGTGAGTAAATACAGTCTCACACAGCACAGAGTGTACAATTGTGTTTGGAATATGTCTGTGTTTCATGTGATTTATTTTTTATGCTAAAGATGGTTTTGGTGCACAACTTGCTTGGTTCATTCAGTAAAATGTCCTGCAAAACAGACTCCTCTCAGAGCTATACTTCTAACACATGCAAAATATATTAGATATGAGCTAGAGATTGAATAAAGGCACACAAAGTGGTGAAATATTTTCTCTGTGCCAATATTCCTTTCTTTTACAGATCGGGAAAACTACGTTTCAGCCCCAAATCCAGAATACTGAAATTCTCACAGCAGCTTGGCAAGTCACAGAGACCCTTGACTACTGAATCGTGTCTCCCCGTCTTACTCAGTTCTTATGATATCCAATCTTACCCAGGTTACTTAATGCCTTGGTTCTTCTCCTCATATTAACCTTAAGATTGAGACATTAAAGGATTCTGAGATAATATTTAAGGTTAAGAGGACAGATGTAGACCATTTAAGACAGAATATTTTTCTCTTAAAAAGTAAAACAGTTCTCTAAAACATTTACATTTCAGAGTTATAAAGAGGACCAAATTAAATAAGACACATAGAGCTCTTAGTACAATGCCTGGTACAAATAAACTGTCTATAATTATTAGTAGTAGTAATAATAAAATTATGGACACAGGTTCTTATTAAAAGAATTCAAATTATTTTTATCTACTTTTGTTTATATGAAAAACAAAACTTTGAACTACTAGGCAGAATTCCCCCAAAATGTGCAGCCTTTTCATGCATGTTTAGTTTTGCCCCAGACGACTTAGTGTTAACTTGTCAAATTTCATTTTTGAAAATGATGGTAGATTCTGTATAATGTTACACTGAGAAGATCTTTTCTCCCCCTCCTCCTTCTGCTGACTCGGCACATGTTTTTCTGCAGAATGAGCATTTACCTGGTCTTAATTTTTTTGCTTCCTCTTTTGCAAGGTAGCCCTGTGCTTTTCAGTATTCGTTTTCTACAGTGCAATTTTTAATCGCATTTAGTTGTGCCTTGCCATGTTCTTAGTTTAATGTCATCCATTTTGCATGTATCTTTAAAAGTGACTGTAAAGTAACAGAAATTTGGAGAGAAATGGCCTCTGGGCGAGGCAATGTAAACAACAGGCATTTTAAAAATGGCAACTGGCACTCCTAAGAATTATGAGGAAAGCCAGGAAGGAAAGGAAAAGAAAAGGAGGAAAGAAAGAGAGGGAAGAGCAGCGGGTGGGGGGGCGGGGAAGAAAAGCAAGAAAGAGAAGAAACAGAAGGAGACTGAGGGCAAGAGAAAGAAGAGGAGGGGGGCGCCTGGGTGGCTCAGTCATTTAAACGTCTGCCTTTGGCTCAGGGCATGATCCCAGGGTCCTGGGATCGAGCCCCACACCGGGGTCCCTGCTCCGCTGGGAGCCTGCTTCTTCCTCTCCCACTCCCCCTGCTTGTGTTCCCTCTCTCGCTAGCTGGCTCTCTGTCAAATAAATAAATAAAATATTAAAAAAAAAGAGAGAGAGAGAGAGAAAGAAGAGGAGAGACTCAGAGATACGCCAAGGCCCTGAAGGAGGCTGGAGTGAGGGGACCAAGAACTCGGGGATGAACATGAAGAAAGGAAGGGAAATACCTTCGATCACCAACAAAAATGACATAAAACCACAGCACAAACACAACCTGTCAACTGTGTTAACTCCCCATTAAACAGAAATCGTTATTTGTTGAAGTCCGTATGTCCAGGTTTCAATGCCACTCACTGTAACCGTAAATACAGCTCACAGAACGCACCCAGGGATGTGCGCGCACCTGCTGCCAGGAGGGAGACGTCCCTGGAGCCCAACTGTTTGCTACTCCAGCCCCTCAACAGCGGGCCTTAAGGGACTTGCAATCTCCCTCTTCCTAATGATTTAAGAAAATTCCTTCTAACTGTCCTGCTAGTGCTTGAAAGCTCTTAAAAGATTAGGACTATATATCAGTCTCAAAACCTTGGACTTAAGTCCTTGCCAGTAGGCAGGAAGTGCACTTCCAGAGAGTGGCTTCATAGATGACCCCAGCTCAGGCTCTGGTCCCATGGGAAGTTCCGCTTTCAGACGAGCTCCCTGTGAAAGGGCCAGAAGGCCTGGCTCCAGGCTCACCTTGACGGAAGCCACATCAGAAGCTTCGAGGTTGCTATTCCCAAGTAACCCAACAGGAAAATAAGCGACAAAATATACTTTCCACCCAGGACAGTACAATACAAGTTTTGAGAGAAGAATTTGTAGTCCTCAGGGGGGTTTTCTGTAAAGTCGAAACCAACAGATTGTGGAAAGGTTTTGAAAATGTGAACACACGCTCAGGATTACAGTGGCCCATGACCTGTCCTTAGATCTCATGAAAAACAATGACACAAAACAAACCCCCCCCCCCAAAAAAAACGGTTAAATAAAATGTGTCCTAAAATCTCCTTTGGTTCCAAACTAGCCATTCTACCAAGAGGATAAGGGCTGTGGAATCTCTTCTGCCCCTCAGAGCCCTTTGAAAGCTAATGTGAGGACCTGGCTGGTGGATGGAATTTCTCCTGCTCTGCGTATAGGTTCCGTGGTGGAAGCGTAAGTGACGACAGGGAACAGAAGCATCCTGCTTGTTTCTGAATCCAAACAGCAAATGCTGGGCTGGTTTGTCTTTACCTTAACTTGTAATGAAAAAGTGGGGTATACATGTGTGTGTTTTTAAAAAAAATCTCTTTTCAAATTGCTTATTTTCAAATGTGTGTTTCAATAAGGTTGGAATTTAGATGCACAGATGAGAGGGCAGCTGAGAATTTAGAGAAGGCTACGAGCTCTCTTTTATTCTACTGGCCCCCAATCTGATGTAGATTAGACTTCCCACTGGCTCCATTGCTAAGCCTGGTTCAAATCCTACCTCCAGTATTTCCTTAGTGATGTGCTTGTGAGCAATTTACTTACCTTCATCTGTAAAATGGGGGTAATGATGGAACCTACTTTCATGATGGTTATAGATAGAATTAAATAAATTTAATCCACTTAAAGCCTTTACCACTCTTGTCTAGAACAAAGGAAGTGTTGAACACATGTGAGTCATTAATATTATTACCAATTTGAAGAACGTGACAAAGAAAATACCATAAAACTTTCAAATGTTAAATTGTATTAAATCTTAATAAAGATGACAGAATTTTCTCCCTTCCTTATGATATATTTCAGGACTCCTGTGTTTGTACAAATCATCTCATAAAACCATAGATTATCTTAAACGGGTCACCCTGCAAAGTCCTTACAACAGTCACATGAGCATGATGGGTATTACTATTCTCATTCCCTCCATGAGGAAACTGAAGCCCAGTTGCCTCGCACCCCAACACGAACTTCTATCCCATTCTGTGCTCACTGCTCTCTGGAGCCTCCAGCCATATCTGTTCTCTTCAAAGATGTCGGATTTGAAAAATTAGCAGAAAGTTCACCGGTTTACAGTATTTCCCATTCCCTGAAGGTTGTGCGTCCTCCAAAGACCAAAGCTAGTCATAGCCATGCAGGACACATGCCTTTTTTATCACATGATTTTTATCTGTCAGTATTTATGCAGGTAAAACTTCCACTAGAATCAGTGATTGTTTCTTCATCGACCCTCATGGCTCAATCAGGGTCAGAATTTATTACTTTATCTTAAACAGCACAAGGTTTTGTTGCTAATCTACCTACCAGTATAGCTCTTCATAATAATTTAAAATTTCCTTTTATTATGTATACAAAAGGCATATACATAAAGGTGTGGAAACACAAAGATTTATTTCTTGAATAGATTTGTTACGAAAATACTCCTTTACTTTTATGTAGGACTTTAAGGTTTAGTAAACATTTTACATTTATCTTCCCACTTGGATGGCAGGGGCAAGTGGATCCCCCATTTTACAGATAAGCAAACTGAGGCTTAGAGAAGTTAAGATCTCATTATTAGTTAAAAAGTGTTCCTAGGACTTTAACCCATGTCTCCTGACTGAAATTGGTCTCCTTTTGGGTCACTGTCAAAAAGCCATCAATTCACATATGGTATTTCTTCACTACACTGTTTTACATATTTTCACTTGGCTCTTCCCAAAACCTAATCTTGAGTTATAATCAAATTGTGTGAGAAAAGAATTACATTAGTATTATAAAAACAATGCTCTTTGTGACATCTCCAAAACTAAGTAAGGATTACTTTGTGAAATCCGGAGGCTATTTTTCTTTACAAATATTTTACAAGACAAACTTGTACCTTTCTAAAAAAGCACATCTGTTGTAAATTACACCCTTACAGAAAGAGAGAGAATCACCATCCTTTCTTTCCCATCGGAGCTTAAAAGAGATTTGTTGACATACTCGAAGGCCGGCATAGACAAAACAGCACAGGAAAGAGGAGGCGGTCAGCAAGACCAGGGCTCGGCTTTGCTTAAACTAATTCCACATGCCCCATGAACCATTAGCTGTTTTTTATTTCCTGCTCTAAAGATCTGGAGTGAAAATAATCTGGGGTAGGGAAAAGCTGCACTTATTATTTTTCCCCCCAACAAGATGCTGTGTTAGCAAATAGAACATATGAGCCACCTTCAGCAAACCAAGGTCTTTAATAATCCATTTTTCAAACACTACTGGTATTTCCTTTCCAAACAAAGATGGACCGTAACTGGAATCAATTTCATTATTTGTATGGTACCATTGCCAAGTTTCTGTAAATAATAGCCATTTAAATACTGGATAATATTTTTTATATGAATCCAACAACAGTTTTATTGCTATTTAATTTCCATGATTTGTTTGTTTGCTGTAAGTTATCAGGGTTCTGAGAGCATGATGTTTGGGGATAGGAAGAAGTCTTAAGAATGGCTCAGGGAAAAAGCAGTGTCAGAGTCATGTTAAAATACTTGGTTCAACCAAACAAGGGAAATTATTATTTGGAAAAAACTATTTGCTTGACAATTTGGGGCTTTTCTCCCTCAGTTTCCCTATACACGGCATAGTACAATGTCACCCACCATTTTCGGACCCTGGCATAATGTAGGAAAGCAAGGACAAGACTGAGAATTCCCTTGTCCCCATTAAGGAGATAATGGGGCTCTTCAATGAAATTCGACGAAACAGAGGCAGTGGTACAAATAAAGTCCTGGTGAATTTGAAGGGAACCGGGCCATCTTTCTCTATTGATGCCATATGGAGCACATACCTGAATAAAACTTCATGCTCTATGGGATGCTGCTGATATATGGGGTGAGCCTATCCCCTAAACCCCTTCCTTACTACAGACTAAATCACTAAAACAGGCTCATTCTGAGGTCAACCTGGAAGAAAATGCCAAAGGCCCGCTTTACTGCGCTGATGGCAATATTTTTATTTAGTTAGTGGTGTGGATCACGGCCTGCCTTCCCATTCAGAAGAGGGGGAGGGAGGAGGAAAGGCAAGAAAAACTTGGGAATCGATTTGAAAAAATATCTCAAATTCTTTCACAGGGGATGGCCATGGGGTTTAATAAGATAAAATAAACGCTTCAGAAATAGTTTACATATCTGCATTTAAATCTTGTGCATTTAAAATAGAAGTAGGATGGTCACGGATTGAAACTATGATGTACCTTCCTCCTCTGGTCCTACTCAGACTGTGGGCTTGAATCCTCTTGTACATTTCACAGCCTTGTGATTTTGTGTAAGTTCACCTCTCAGATGCTCACTTTTCCCAACAGTAAAATGGAGATAATGTCTCTCCCCGATAGTGCTGATGTGGGAACAGACTGAGATCGTGTATATAAAGCAACTGGCACATTAGTAGATATAAAAAATAAATATGTTTTCTTTTCCCTACTAATTGTCTCTCTTGCCAAAGGGTAACATTTTCCATTTTTGCCTAAATTTTCTCTCTTTCTCTCATATTCCTTTCTTTTTCGTGCATTCTGTATTTAGAAGGCTGATTACCATTCATTCACATCACCTCCCCATTTAAGCTATGTTAGGTTTAGCCAAATCTCAGTCCATTCTTCTTATTCATTTATTCAATAAATACTCACGAATGCCACCTACGTAAAAAGCACATTCTAGGCTCTGGGGACAGCACCACAAAAAGAGATGAATAAACAAAGAAAAAAGCTGAAAATGAAAAGTGCAATGAAGAGACCCAGAACAGGTGCGTGTGCTGGAGAGTGACCGAGGGGTCAGGGAGGGGTGCTCTGGGATGAACGTTAAAGCTCAGAACTGTTTTGGTCAGGAAGGCAGAAACAACCGTAGGTATTTCACACAAATGAATTTAACACCGTGAAGTGACTACAGTGGTGTCGGAAGAACTGAGAGACAGAGTGACAGACGTTAGCCACGCAGGAAGCCACTACCAGAGGAGGTGATGCTCCTGCGGCCCAGCGCCTGGACCACACAGACTGACCGCGGCAGGAGCTGGAGCCATGGACAGGGCTGCATTTGTGATGACGGAGGAGGAGAGTGGCCTCTGTGTGGTGGGGAGCTGAACCACTGCAGGGAACGAGCACCCAGTCACTGATGGAAAATGCCCCCAGAGGCAGAAGTGGGATCAGGGGAGTGAAGAAAGGCAAGCACAAAGGGGAGGAGAACGAGGAGAGAGACATAGTGAAAGACACTGTCCATTCCTTCTTCCCTCCTCCCACCATCTCCCATTGGGCAAATCCCCCAAAAGCCATTGTCAGGGAGCTGGGAAATGTGGCTTGAAGGAGAAAGGTGGGTGGGGCTCATCCTGGAAGCCAAGAGGCAATACTTAGAACAAGGTCCACATGCCGAGGAGAAGATCAGGGGAACCGGTATGGGTAATGCGAATGCTCTCTGGGAGAAAAAATGCCAGAACACAGCAGCCAGGTGCAGGGGTGAGTGGCACAGGAAGAGGTCGGAGGAGCGGCAGGGCCAGAAGGCCTTGTAAACCGGTATCAAGAGTGCGGATTTTATTACAAGTGTGATGGGAAGGTGGTGGAGTGCTCCAACCAGGGGAATAACATGATCTAGTTGACATTTTTAAAAGACACTTAAAGTATTGTCAAAGAAAAGAGAAGAGGTCATTGTGGTAATCGACGAGAGATGATAGCTTAGACCACACTGGACATATGTAGAATGTTCTGTAAGAAGAGTCACTGTAGACAAGTGAATAGAGTGATTTCTCTTTTTCTCACCTCCAATACAAAGAACTGCCTACATTTTTGGCTTGAACTACTAGGTAAACGAATGCTGGTTTTACTGAGCTACAGGAGAGTAGAGAAAGAACGAGTGCGGGCGAAGAGTAGATGAAGCGCTGCCTTAGGGCCGTGAAAAAGGATGAGCTGTCTCCTGGCCATGGGTGGGGGGGGATGTTGCTAGGCGGATGGGTATAGGAGACAGGGCTGGAGATACAGGTGTAAAAGCCCTTGGCATTTAGGAGGTCCTTAAAGGCAGGTGAATAGAAGGAGTCGCTTGGGGAAAGAATACACGGGGGGCTGGGGCGGGGCAGAAAGGAGCCCCAAGGCACAACAAATGAGGAGGAGCCAGCTAAGAATACTGGAAAAGACTGAGGTGGAAGAAAACTTAGGAAGAGGCATCACCGAAGTCAAAGGTTTTAAGGAGGGAACGGTAACCTCTCTGAAACTCTGCTGTGAGGTCAAAAGTGCCAGCGGATTTGGCAGGTGGAGCTCATGGACAAGACCATCGGCAGCGCGGTGGTGGGAGTAGAAGCTTCAGGTAGACTGCGCAGAGAATTGCAGGGAAAACTGGACACATTGCCTGCAGCCTCCTCTCTCACTAAGCATTGCTGTAAAGAGTGCCAAAAAAAAAAAAAGGGAAGGGTGGAGAGCAGGGACTCGAAGTTAAAAGAGGGGATTGTTTATTTAAATATGGAAAATAGAGCCTGACCCCTCCAATAATGATCTGCATTTTAACAAGATCCCCGGGGCATATGCATGTTGAAGTTTGAGAAGGGCGACACTACAGTGTATTTACTTTTCTTGGAATGACTGAGGGCAGAGGAGAAAGCAATGGGGCAGAAAGGGGCACTACCTTCGAGAGCTGTGTGTCTGGGAAGAGGTGGGACAGAGTTTGGGAAGTGCCGGGGAGAAGTAGGGACACCTCTCCCCCACTGATGAGAGCAAAGGCAGGAGAGCGGTTTAGATGAATTAGGTCTTAGATTTGGCAGAAGAGAGACCTGAAGATGTGCAAGTTCCTGATGGCTCTGTCTTCTCAATGACGCAAGAGGCAAAATCATTGGCTGGGAGCGAGCAGGGGCTGGTGAAGCCAGTAGCAGGTGTGAAACCGCCTTGTCACTGGCAAAGACATTGGCCATGTTCTCGGGTCTGTTCACAGGCCTGCGAGGGTGATTTACAGGAGCTCTGCCCTGTCCTACTTGCTATCGATTTTGCATTTCATTCTCTTTCACTGCCTTAATAAAATTAAGAATTTTCCTAGGTTGCCTAGACACTCTTTTCATTTAGCTCCTTTTTATAAAGCTTAAAAGGATGTCACATAACTTACTGTTAAAACATCTTAACCAGAATTGTGTTTAACAGGCATGTTGCTCCTAAAAGGAAAAAAAAGACCCTTCGACCCTTCTTCTGGACAAAGACAACCTCTCCGGGCCCTGCCCCAGCAGACCTGTGGTCCAGCCTATACCCGCACCCAAAGCTGGCACCAGAGGACAAGAAGCTATTTTGGTTTCTTTCTCCCCGATTCCTGCTTCCTATTTTGGGCTCTTTTGATTTCTAAGGGAGACCAAAGACATTCGTGGCTAAGTAACTGGATAAACAATCTAGAAACAATCTAGAACTTAGCCAGGTCGGAGGTAATTGAGGTTGGTTTCATGATGCTGGAATGGGGGCAGACAACCGGTCTCTCACATTGTCTGTCAGGGAGGTGTTTGCTGTTGGCATGAGGGATCTTTGTGGCCCCTCAAGTCAAAATTCTGAGACAACCTTTCAGCCCAGTCTTGTTTGTGCCAGAGATCCAGGCATCAAGTAAGGAGGAATCCTCTTCACTGTAAGCTAGCAAGAGCTGGGGCCAGAGGAGGCCCCGCACACAGACGGGGACCCAGAGGCGGGTTTCCAAGCCATCCCTTGTAGAGGAAGGAGCTCCGTGGGCATCTCCCAACTGTGCTCCTGCCAGCTGCCCCGACGGCGGCGCTCTCCTGTCATCCCGCGACATCCTCTGCTGTTCCCTGCCAACCCCCACTCCCAAAGGTTTCAGAAGGGAATTAGAAATCGATGCTCACCACCATGTGGGGACCTGAGCCACAGAGTCAGAAATCCTGAGTTCTGGACTACGGTTAACATTAGCAGCTCCAGACGCACATACACACCGAAGTGCAGAACTTGACCAAAATAAAGTCAAGTACCCATGTCACAAACTCACAAACGTAAGAAGGGAACCTCCAATAGGAGGGAATCGGGACACGGTGGCAAGGCAATGGGGAGTGACCCGACTTGCGGTTTTTCTTTGAGGACACATTTCAGGAGGACAAAGAAAATAATTTTTGGTATGTTTTCTTGCAGAGCTTAATAAATCTCCACATACTTAGATGGATTTAAAATTGTTCTGACCCTAATACCGTAAATTAATCCTGAATTTGCTAAGCATTTTGCCTGCTGCTTGAGATACGGTGAGTTCTCAAAAACGTGACTTATTTATCACTTTCATATTATTACTACCATTTTTGCTCCTCTCACTGAGTGGTGGAAGATAGAGGATAATATATGTTGACTGTTCCTACCTGATTTTTCATGTTTCTAGGATATCAGATATACACATTTCAATGCCTCTGTTTATGAATGTGATCTAATTGTAAGCATGAGAGTTACAACAATCTGCTCCTCCTCAAACACACTATGCGGAGTTGATAGAAATTATTTTTAACCTTCTGGTTTGTGTGACTTTTTGGCACATCTACCAGTATTATGAATTAGAAATTTCAGCTGAGCCAAACTGCTGCAATGCAGAAATACAAATAGAAGGAGCATTCTCCAGACAGACAGAGAGCTGGGGACAACAGACAACATGAGTAATTAATTGATTTTTCAAAGAACTGATTATTCGCTTGGTTAGTCCAAATGCTGAAATTTTCCTTCTAATTTCTGCATTCTTGTTTTTCTATTTGTGAGAATCTTTAAAACACTTTTTTTTAAGTGAATGGGCATTTATTTCTTTTAACTTAGCAGAGGTAACCAACGATACCAATTTAAAAATATTAGTAATGCCAGGTATCATCAGGTCATTTTGCGGACCAGCCCCCTAGTGGCAAGTATCCTGCGTTTCACCAGCTCAGCGCGGGGAGGGGGCGAGTGTGAAGTTACTAATACTCTACATTTTGAGAAACAAGGTTTGAAGAAATAGTAAAAGGTAGTGTTATCACATTACAGAAAGGATTTGTTGGCAGTATTTTTTACATTGCTGATTGTTATGATTTTTTTCTGCCAGCTTTTAAAACATTCGTCCATCTACGTTTGTATATTTCTCCTAAGTAGACGATCAGCTTGATTAAGAAAGTTAATCAACATTAAAAAGTCAAGTCATCTAGGTACGGTTTACACAATGGTTTTTATATATTAACATTTTATACCTATAACATTTGAAGTTGAATTTTGCTTAATTACTTACAGAGTAATTTTATCTATTCCAGATAGGAAGTTTTGATCATTCTCATCTATTTTGTTATTTAAGCAAGCGCCTCGTGTTAGAGGGTGTTAAAATTATTTGGAACACACAATGGAAAATTATTTTGTGAAATTAGTATTTCCAAAAAAAAAAAAATTTCTATGGCAATTGAAGTTGGAGAGCAAGGAGGAGCAGAGAATTTTCCATTAAAAATCCTGCTTTATCTTATTTGCAGGAATTATATGAGTGATGAGGAATTTCTCAGGGCTAGAAGGTGGACATCAAAAGGTTTGTGGCTTTAGGCAAACTTCCAAAACCCATACTAATGTAATAAGTTCTCCTGTGTCCTCAGGCACAGCAATACGATCAATAGAGGATTTCCATCTTCTTTCCTTAGAACAAATTCTAGAGGTCATAGAAAAGCTCTGTGTATACTGTGTGTCAGCATATCATAGGTGCTAATCATCAGGACCTTAGGATGGTCACAGCTTCCCCGGCAACCCTCCCTCATGAGTGAAATGGGATGATTCCTATTGTAAAGGAGCAACGTTAGGATTAAGTAGAATGTTTGCTTAAAAATTAAGTCCCTTCCCCATCTAAACCAACTTTTTGCTCTCCATTCCCACGCAGACACACTGACAAATGGGGGAGAAGAAAAAGAGGAGGGAGGCATCCAGAGAGTCTAACTGAGCTCACCTCCTAACGCACTTCACGAGCAACCCAGCAAAGACCACGCCCTTAGCCTCATCTTGCAGGTGGAGATAGATAATCTTAGAAAGATCACACAGTGTGTAAGTGGCTGAGTGGGGCCCCGAACCTAGATGTGCCTCTAGTCCAAAACAGGGGAAAAAAAAGAATCAGGTCTAATGTTACAGAAGAGATCTTAATGCGTATATAACTCTGTTCAGTCAAATAACTCCAGCCCCAGTTCTGTGATCCCTCCTAAGTGCACAGTGCTATTGTAATTAGCATTCAAATTATCCCCTCATGTACCTCCAGTACTCACTAAATGTACCAGCTGCCACTTACACACCACTACCATCCTTTCCAGAATTTCTGTAAGCACTGCTGAGCGAATGCAAACACTCCCCAGTACTCATCTAAATAGCTGCTCATTCCTCCATTGATAGACATGGCATGAAAAATACGAATTTCTTTTTGGGATGCAGTCTTACCACACTCATTGTCCTTCTTTCCAATCACAAAAACAGTACATGTTCATTGCGGAAAACTTGGAAAATAAAAATCATAGAAGAAAATAAAAATCTCCGGTAAACATTGTCAACATTTAAGAATATATCCTGTCAGTCTTTTTCTCTATTACTTTTTCTGTAATTACTAACTACATGATTGCGACGTGTCAAGCATTGTTGTCAGATGTTGCGGATCCAATGAACAAGACAGATTGCTCTTAATCCATGATGATAAACATAAAAATGAGTTGCACTTTACATAGGAGGTGTGCAGTGTGCACATTGATGCATTTATTTCCTGCTTTAAATTTCCAAATGAAAAACATTTTACTGAATCCCCTCTCAATTTTACCATTATAAATAATGATGAACAGAACATCTTTGGACATAAGTCTTTGGTACCTTTTTTACAGTATCCTCAAGCTAATGTCCTAAAACTTGAAATGCAGGATTAAAAGATATACATGTTTTTAAAAGGTTTTAGAATTAAAATATAAGGTTTTTAAAGATAGTGAATACATGTTCAAACATACAGAAAAGCCTCTCTTTTACTCCCTGGCTCCCAGCCAGTTCGCTCCCGTCCCTGGACATTTATCAATGTTACCAATTTCTTGTATATTCTTCTAGAGGTTATTATATGCATAGTCAAGCAAATAAAGTCATGAATAGGTGTGTGTATTATTTGTTTTCCTTTTTTTTCCTTAAGGATTCTATTTTTAAGTGATCTCTACACCCAACGTGAGGCTTGAACTTACAACTTCGAGATTAAGAGTTGTATGCTTTACTGACGGAACCAGCCAGGCACCCTGTTTCCCTTTTTTCTTAAGACATAAATAGTACCTTCTTATAACATTGCCATGCCCTTTTTTCCTACTTAAAAATAAAACACACACACACACAACTGTTTCTTATCAGCCCAAAAAAACGTTCTCATTCTTCCAGCTGCGTGATAGTTCATTGTATTGATGCACTATAATCTATTTGATCAGGTCTTCTTTAATGAATGCTTAGGCTGTTTTTTTTTAATTAAAATATAATTAACATGTAGTTCCAGGTGTGCAATATAATGATTCAGTGAGCCCATGCATGATGCTTAGGCTCTTTAACAACATTCTGCTATTATAAGGAAATAAAAGCAAAGAATACCTTATGTACGTGATCATTTTACACCTGTGTAAAGTGTATCCGGAGGATGAGCTTCTAAAAATGGAATTGTTTGGGCACAGGATTTGTGTTTTTGTAATTTTGATACCTACTGCCAAATCGCCTTCCAAAAGAGATTGTACGCCTTCCACTCCCACCAGGAAGACATAGATGTGCCCAATTCCTTGCCAGGCTGTGTCAAAGATGTGCTTCCTCTCTTCCCCGTGTTTCCAAGACTGTCTGGAGACCCAGACTGGCTGCTGCGGGGGCCCCAGCGTGTCAGCGTTTACACTTTTCAGCCAAGTATTTGTTTACAGTATGTTTTTAATTAAGTGGTCACTACTTTGATTTATAGGATTATTGAGTCCATAGGAGATATTAAACAAGAGGACAGTTCCCCTGTGGCTATACGAATGGCCAGACCAGTTGAATATTTTGCAGAAGAGGGTCAGGAATAACTTCCAAACTACTAGTAAGTAGAGTTTTTCTTGCTAAATGGCAATTTCCACCAAAATGAAACTGAAAGAGATTTTAATATTATTTACATATAATGTCCAAAGTATTTAACCCCGTAAGTATGTTTGAAGAAGTATGTTTCTTTTTTATTGCTTTGGGTGGGTTTTCAAGCAGGAAAATTCCACACAGTAGTAGAGACAGGAAGCAGATCGCATCCTGGTGAAGTATAAGGGCTAATGCTGCCAAACAGCTCCAGGGTTGGACCCTGGTTTGCTAACTCTGTGTCCCTGTGTATCTAATTTAACCCCATCTGAGCTTCAGCTTCTTTAGCTAGAAAATATGGCTCATAATACTGATTATTGCAAATAGTCAGTGACATATCCTAAATATTCAAGAAATCACTATTATTACCACTTGCAATACTGCTGGGGAAGCACAATCTCAAATCCAACTATTCTGTCCCATTGTGAGATGTGTTCCCACATTTGTAAAGATAAGCAATAGAAATACAGGTTACCCTGAGAATTAAGCATAACAAAATCATAATCTTGTTGAGTTAACCTGTTAATCTACAGAGATTAATGCCAAAGTACCAGGACTCTTCCACACACACACACACACACACACACACACACGTACGTGTGTGTCCATGTGAATATTTTAAATGAAACATTGCAAGAAACAAAGGATACATGAAAATCTTTGTGTGAACTTCTTTTGAATTGTTCTTGGAAAGTAACAGAGGTAAGCTCTGATTGTCTCATTGGCAACAATATACTATGCAGTTGTATTTGACTTACAGAGATCAGGTGGAAAGGCCATTGCATTATTTTTTTCAACTAGCAGAAAAAGTTCATTAACTCCCTGAGGGTCTACACCAAACTAGGCACTGGGATGAGTGTTAGCCCAATAAATATGGCCCCTGCCTTCCTGATGCTTACAGTCAGTAAAACATCTTGAAGGAAACAGTGGAAGTGAGATACATTCTCACTGAGCTTCCTGGTAATAGCAGAAGCACTGACAGATAAGGGCATTATGTAACACATTAGTAACAGCTAAGGAGGAAGAAATAGATTGCAACCCAGAGCAGTCAGCTCAGATATTAGAATGGGGAACGATTTCCAAATCACTAAACACCCAAATAGTTTGATGTCATTCATTACCAAAGATAACTTGCTGCTATTTGAATACTAAACGAGGAAGTTTTCTGAGTGGGGAACTAATAAGAAAAATTAAAGTAAAATGGGGAATCCTTGTAGGAGTTTTATTTCGATAGCTTCAATTTTGTACACAGGTGGTTATATGCTTGACGTAACTACCACTGAGTAATATTTCAATTTCCTCTATCGATTAATAACCAGCTATATAAGTTATAAAGTTATATTTCACTAATAGAAATCTAATTTAACTCAATTAGAACTTGAATTCTCAAAATTAGCTAAACCCATTTCTCCAGAAGGGAAGCCAACGGATAATCTAAAGCCACGAATAATGCACGTTCACCACCTAGCGGCACGTTTGGCAAACTGCAGGCACCTTGCGCTTAAAATATCTTGTGCGAATCTGACTCATGGATAACATCAGAAACTGGTCATGTATGATGTTTTATCCCCTGGCAGTTGTGCAGAGTAACTTCCCTTCTTATCCCTTCTTCAGTCCCCGCTGCACGGTCTAGACCAGACAATGCTCACCTTATCCTGGCATCGTGGTACTAGCCACCTGACCGAATTCTCCTGCTCCTTTAAAACACTGCCCTTTATAGCATTCCTCTGCTTAAGAAATACGAACAAACTCCTCTGTAATACATCCAGTAGAAGCACCTGGGCTGTTGCAAAGTGCCTGATGTTGAACTTGCTCAGCAAGGTGAATTCCAGCAAGCGGTTCAAGTGTGACTGCTCCGTGAGCACACATGAAGCTTCCAGCCTGTCCCCTTCCTGAACTCACCACCTGAGGCCTCCTTCCTCCCTCCCCTCTACCTGGAGAATTCCTACCCATTCGTTCAAGATTTAGGTCAAAGCCCCATGCCGGCAAAAAGCCCTTCTTCATGGCTGCAGTCCATTCATCTCTCCCATGATGAATTTTAAGAATGATCGTCTGTGGCCTGACGTTTCCCTTTGATTGGTTTTTGCTGCCCTCTTATTAGTGTCCATTATATCTATGGACTAGTAGACAGTTTCTCTACGACTCGAGAAACATCTTGCAAGCAGAGATTGTTCTTTTGTGATTTTAAATACCCCATTCTCCCACTGCCCCCAGCCCAGGGAAGAGCCCAACGCTCAATAAATACCGAAGGTTGTGTCTACCAATTCTTACTAGCATGTCATTATTCTGATCTCTTAGGCTCCAGATGACTCCCAGGTGCAGCTTCTGATCACCCTGTCATCTTTTGCGAGTTAAAACACCTGCGATCTTTTCAACAGCAGAGGCACCTTCGTGTCAGTGTATCTGCATATTCAGTGAGGAGGGGAACTGGCATGATGTTTCCTAGTAATTTTGGCCAAGAGAACAGCTCTTCTTTGATGATGTGGGTATTTAAGGTAAAGATAGGGCTCCTATCGGCAAGGATTTGTCTCATTTATTCATTTCACTTTGTATTTGCAGGTCAGTTGTGATTTATGAATACCTTTCCAAGGTCACTATCCATCTTTAAAATACATCAATCTTCAATAGCAACCTTCCACTTTGAAGAAAGAAACTTACTGTTTCACCAACACGTTAGACAAGAATGCCGTCTGATCACCAGAGCAGAGGATTCATGAAATCCACATTTATTCACATGACATCACCTGAGGCAGCCAGGACTTCTGGTTCTGATTAAAAGTAGTGCAACAACAACCGAGGATCCAGGAGAACACTTTGTTCTCAAATTAATTTAAATATATCCTCGAATAACAAAAGGCATTGCACTTGGCCACCTGTGCCCTCCATGACATGGCATTCGAATAAGAAGATGTGTTGGTCTTAATCAAAGGGAGAACCCAGGGAGTGCACGGCCAGCCCACTGGCGTCTCTAACCTCCAGTTTAACCCTGGAGTCATAAGTGTACAACAGGATCTTAATGTTCTTTAATTTAGAGGAAGGTTTAAGACCGTTTTAAATGCATTTGTATAAGGCTCAAATCTCTTACCACTTGAAGTGCCACAGCAATTACTTGCCAGACACAATATTTTCTTGAATCATACACATATTGAAAATATATGTGTATATACGTTACGAAAAATAAAATTCATGTTGACTTATCATTCCTAAAATAACTCTCTCTACTCATATCCATTTATCTCTAGACAAACAGTCATCGAAAATATGATTTGCCAAGGATTTGAATTTGTGTGTCTACAGGCTGCATATTCTTATAATAAAAAAGTAGGAAAATCAACTTACATGCCTTCAGTTATCTTTGTTGAATTTGATTTTTTAGATATAAATAACCAAACTCTCTCAATGTAAGCCTGACACTGATATGAACATGTTTCAGATGGCAACAGGAAAACATTCCACCGCTGCAATTAAATGCAAATGTTTTGAGTGCATGCAGTTTTAAAGTCAAGTTTAAGCCACTGAATGAGGAAATTCAAAAGTTAAGTGGTTCAAAAGGAATAATTTAAGCCTGCTGAGTCAGGTTTCCCCAGTGAGCAAGCTGCCCTTTGGGAGCATAACTGGCACGGCTCTACGTGGTAGAAATGCTGTCTGTTGGATTCCATAGTTTTAATATAAATGAAGAGGTTATTCCTGATATCTTGGCAATTTTTATGCAAAGTCCATAGGGCTTCAGTTTGAGAGATGCCTTGCCTGTTTCTTAGTCAGTCAGTCAATTTCCTGAATATCCACCGTGGGTACAGTGTCACAAACCCAGCAATTAGGTGGATCCTGGACTTTGGTGCCCTCGAGGAGCTGAACAGCCCGTACATGAAGATGTCCTCAAATGCTTGGGAATGACGAATCCATTAACTCTAGGGGGAGTGATGCGTCAGGTAGGTAGGAGTAAGCAAAGAAGACTTCTAGGAGAAGGTGAGGACACAGAATGTGGAAACACACAAGTTACTGTATGATGAGGAGACATCAATGTGCTGAATTCAAGCTAAGAATCTCTATCAAGGAGAACAGAAGGTAGAAGGCGGTGGTGGGGAGGCTGCCCAGGGCGCCTGTTCAGCCATCCTGGTATCATCTCCTTCCTCCCTGAAGTGAGAGATGTTCACTGTTTATCTCCGATATGTGCATCAGGTGAGAGAACCCTGATAAATTAGTTAATTAGGGTCTTATTCATAACTCTATTGCCCAAACTTAAAGTTTCACAGAAAATACTTGGCTTCTGGAGATACTTTCACATAATACCCTAATAAACAAAATTATTAAATTAAAAATAGGAAATAATCAGTCTCAGAATAGAAGTATAAAAATGGAGCGCTGGCTTATGCGTTTCTAATTGTACTTTCCTTCTTAAACCAAAGTATGAGAGAAAACATTATGGGATGGTCTCGTTTCCAACATTCAAATATTTGCATCTGTTTTTAGTAAATAAAATCACTTTACTCTCTTCTTGTATCAATAATTATGGTGTCAAATTCAATATGGAGTCCAATACAAAAGTAATCCTAGATGATACAAGGGAAATCACGCAAGCCTGAAGACTTTGCTAATGCCACTCTGTGCCTAATTTAAAAATGAAAGTAACTCGTGCCTAGCTTCCTCTCATGTACTTCGATAAGCGTTGAGTAATAGCAGCCCATGTCACCTAGTTAGGAACTTCTCTAGCGAGCGCCACCAGCATTTTCTGGTTGGGGAATTTCTGCAAAGCTGCCTGTGAGAAAAGAATGCTGGGGGAGCAGGGGAGCAAATGTTTGCATGGCTTGAACTGGAATTCCACTCTGTGGTTTTACCACGTGAGACTTTGTCTGAGTCCTTTAACCCACTTAAACCTTGGTTTCCTCAAATGCAAGATCTGGGTCAATAGGAATACCCATTCCTTAGGGTTCTCATAAGGACCAGATATAACGATCCAGTAAGGATGCCTGTCGCAGGGTTTGGCCCACACAGCAATAGTCCATCAATGTTAACCCTTATTTCCAGAATGTTCACAAGACATCATTTAAGCTGCAGAGTTCAAGGCAAAATCTTGAGTGTCCATAAGGCAGTAAAATATCAGAGTGAAACCCATGAAAAGTGGAACACTTCCACTGTAGCTCAACGGCAGAAAAGAAAAAAGAAGGTATGTCTTTTTTTTTTTTTATTCGTGTCAAATATTTTCACTAGCTTTTAATTTCTTGGGCCTGGTCATATTAAGAAAATGGAGTAGCATGGCTGTCATTTGCTTTGGTCAGTGAAGTCAGAGCTGGACCAGGAACTGGAGCGGCTGACAGATCAAACATACAGGCCCACACGGGGTCTCAGGGCTGGCCCCCGAAGGCTGTGGTAGAGAAAAGCACAGGCTAATGAACCCAATTACTGCCTGTTAAAACCGCTTCAAAAGAAGAAAGAATAAGCAATTTCTGAAGCCTCTTGATTTTACCAAGAACTCCACAACAACATATCCCTTTGGTGTTTAAGAACTTAGCGTTAAAATTTTTAACTGGAAGGAAGTATAAAGGGAAATACTATATTAAATTATCAATACCATTGATTAACTTGAGGAAGCAGTGCCAATGTCTCTTCATGTCAGACTTAAGAAACTTCAGTTGAGATCATCTATCTATTGTGCACGTACTTCAGGCAATAATTCAGTCAATGAAACCCTATTGAACACCTATTATATGCCAGGCAGTACGCTGAGTCCGAGAGGTATGAAGATGAATAGTACTCAGTCCCCGCTGGGAAGAGAAAAGGCTGCTCAACAAATCCTTAGGATTCCATCCAAGAAATTCTACACTAGAGGCCTAGAAGGGGGAGGACATGGCTATCTGGTGGAAGCAGGATGACTTCCCAGGGAAAGCAAAATGATTTCATCTACCAATGAGCACGAGTAGGAGCAAATATCTAATGAGAATCTAATGAAAACATCAAGGTAATCCAATGTAAAAAGCAGACAAACATCAAACAAAAAACCTCAGAGATTATCCTGTGGTTTTTCACTCCTACTACTTTTCTATGAATGGGACAAAGTGAGAGTTGGCTATACTAAAATTAACCCAAAAGCTGTATTTATTTTTTTTAAATTTAGATTCTACTAGCCAACATAGAGTACATCATTGATTTCAGACGTAGAGTTCAGTAATTCATCAGTTGCATATAACACCCAGTACTCATTACATCACATGCCCTCCTTAATGCCCATCAACCAATTACCCCATCCCCCCACCCACCTCCCTTTCCACAACTCTCCGTTTATTTCTTAGAGCTAAGAGCCTCTCATGGCTTTTCTCCCTCTCTGATGACTTCCCATTCAGTTTTCCCTGCCTTCCCCTGCGATCCTCTGTGCTGTTTCTTATACTCCACATATGAGTGAAACAATATGATAATTGTTTCTCTCCAATTGACTTATTTCGCTCAGCATAATACCCTCCAGTTCCATCCACATCAATGTAAATGGTAAGCATTCATCCTTTCTGATGGCTGAGTAATATTCCATTGTATATACATGCCAAATCTTCTTTATCCATTCATCTGTCAAAGGACATCTCGGCTCCTTCCACAGTTTGGCTATTGTGGACATTGCTGCTATGAACATTGGGGTGCAGGTGCCCTTTCGGATCACTACATCTGTATCCTCACAAGCTGTATTTAGAGAAGTATTCAAAGTCGGGCTTGTTAGCAAACCTCCAAACTTACCCATATTCAATTTAATAAAAAGATAATTGAGGGTCCACAACATGCCAAGCACTGATTTCACACTAGAGAAAGAAAATACAGAGTAAAGAAGACAGAAATAAAGGGGAAAGTCTGCAGCCTCAGAAAGGTGGAATGAGTTAAGGGAGCATTTGAAAAATGCTTTATGACAGGTGCCAACGAGGCGCTATCAGGGACACAAACTCAAATGCCTGCCTCGGCCAGACTAGGTGAGAGTCCAAGTCCCATGTGGAAGGGCATCTGTGACACAGCTCCCCTGGATCATGGCCATGTGGGAACGCACACCCAGTGTTGCCAGAACTTCCTCATTTTCAAGAGAAGTTCAAAATCCAAAATTTCTGATCTTCTCATTTTTGAAGATAGTTTTCAAATCCTGTCCCTAGCTGGATTCATCTCCTCGGCTGCCAGTTTGTAGCTTCGCTGTCACCAGAATGCACAAGGAGCAATTATGGTGGATGACGGGATGATAGCAGGCAGGGTTAAGGGACAGGCTTTAGCACTGGATTCAAATCCTACCCTGCCTGTGCTGTGCAAACTCAGGCAAATCCTTAAAATGGCTCTGAGTTTCAGTGTTGCTATCTTTAAACTGGGGATAAATACATCTGCCTCCTAGGGTTTTTGTGAGAAGGAAATGTGAGCTAGCACAAAGTAAGCTCTCCAAAAAACTGACATGTTTATTATTATTTTTAGAAAAGCCTTCATGAAGGAAAGTTCTCAAGGGAGAGAGGTAGGATTTAGGACTTGGACTGGCAGGGATGGCCTCCAGGGCTTTTCAGGTATTCCAGGGAGAGGGAGCGAAGGCTCACACACTGGAAGGAGGCAGAAAGATCCTGTCTTGGAAAAGCAATGTCACCTGGTTTGGTTGGAACAGAGAGTAGATGATGGAACGTAGAGGGATGAATACAGGAATGTCAGACTGTGACCCAAGTTCTGGAGCTCCTGATTGCCGCCCTACGGAGGGCCGGACTTTGTATCATGGGAAATGAGGAGACAATAAGGTTCAGCAGGGGATCGAAATCAGATCAGGGTTGTTCTGTATGACACATTCATCCAGCTACTATTTACTGAGAGCTAACTATGTGCCAGCCACTGTATTGCATTCTAGGAATGCGGTGGTGAACAGGCAAACAAACAAGGTCCCTGCTCCATGGAACTTACACACTAGAGGCCACAGGAAGCAGATGTGGGTTCGATTCAAGAGCCTGGGGTTGAGGAGACTAGTTGGTAGGCCATTGCTGGTTCCAGCGAGAGGTCATGATGGCCTGATGGAAGGCCATGGCAGTGACGTGATCCAGGAGGAGAGGAGAGCAGAGACGGCAGGGAGAAGGAAGCAATGTGCGTTGTTGGTGGGACTCAGGGTCCTGAGCTGCTGTGGTGACAGGGCAGTTATAATGGCATTAGCAGCAATGAGGAAGGCAAAAGGAGACACTGGTGTGTTGGCAAGGACGATGAGCTGAGCTTATCCTAGTAGAGTTTTGGTAAATGGCACACCCGAGTCTGTGACTGACTTTATCCCTGCAGCATCTTAGCCACAGGATCCTTTCGGAAGCAATTAGGTTTTCTTACCAAAAGCTAACTCTTGATTGGATTATATTCAGAGATTTGACACCATTTGATACTATGTTCAACTCATTTCCCAAAATACGGTTTCAAAAGGAGAGACTGAACACAAAGCATTTCCTGTCAGATAACCTTTGCTTTTAAGATGGTGAAAAACAAGACGAGAAGGAAGACTCCAGAGCATTCCTCGGATATACTCCCACCTGTGTCGAATAAAAACGTTCTCCAGCCACATCTGACTCTTGTGGATTTCTTTGTGCACAATCCTGCCCAAGGCAAGGCTCAAGAGGGAGTTTAGGGGCTTGGGTTTGAGGACTCGCTTAATGACCATCTTTCTTTTGGGGAGTAGTATACCCACATGTGAACTAATCTTTTCCCAAATGGGCCCGTTACAATGCTCTAGATGAAGAGCCTATCGCCATGCTAGAGCTCAGAGAGTGCTCTGTGGGCCAGGATCATGGCCTGAGCCCAAGGCAGACACTTAACTGACTAGCCACTCAGGCGCCCTTTTTGTTTTTTTTTTTTTTTTGCAGGGAAAAGAGAGAGAGCAGGGAGAGTGATATGAAAGATAGAGATGAGAGAAAAGAGGCCTTCTGTTGTTCTTCACCTGAGTATCTTCAACAGAATTACCAAGTACTCTTGCACAGCAGAATTAAGGGTAGAATAATTCTCTTTGTAATCCTAGCCTCTAGCACAGTGCCTGACACATAGTAGGTATTTCAAAATACTTGAAGAAATACAAGAGTTGAAGAAATAAGTAGTTGTAGAAGTGAATAAACATAGAATCAACTTTCCTCAATGAATCTTCTAGCGTTCAGCTGTCTGCGACTATTCAACTAACAGTAGTGTAGGTCATAGAACTAATTTTCCTCATATAATAGGAAGTGCAGAAGTCAGTGGTTATAAATATTGCTCGAGATGTTCAATGATATCATTGGGGCCCCAAGAACTTTCTCTCTTTTCATTCCATCATCTTCTTTTTTATTGCCTCATGGTGGTATGATGGCTGCCCCAGCCCTAGGCAATTGTGTCCATATTCAAGACTAGATAGCAAAAGGAAGAATGGAGCCAGCAGTATCTGTCCCCCTTTTATCAAGACAGTAAAAAATGTTTTCTAGAAATCTCCAAAGTTCTCTTCCAGATCTTTAGTCAAAACTATATTATAGAAAGCCATGCATAGCTGTAATGAAACCTTAGAAAATGAATATTTAGCCAGATTCTTTGCTGTTATATATAAAATCAGCCTTCTACTAGCAGGTGAAAAAGGGGAAATGGACATTGGGTAGACAATTAACAGTGTCCACACACTTTCAGAGCCCTTCCTGCCCCTTGCTCCTTTTGAATACTCAAATCACTTATGGTAATGTATTAATTTATTTATGTCAGTTATTTCCCTCCTAGATTGAAGACAGAACCCATGTTTTACTCATTCTCCCTTATCTTTTATGAAGTAGGCCCTTAGTAAGTATTGTTGAATAAATTGAAAACATTGCAAATGTTTTTTTGAAGTACATGTAAAATAATGCTTTTTAAGTAGCATTTTTAAAGAAAAAATATGAATTCATTTTTACATTTGTGCATTACCCACAACTCCATTTTAAACACACTAGGTAAAGTAGGCTTAAGTGAAGTTTCAGAAAAGGAATATAAGAACAAACAAAAACAACAAATATAAAGCATTCTTAAAATTACAACAACAGTGCAGACAAAACTGTCATTGATCTCTATGAAATGAAGTTAATTTCCTATTTCTTTGTCCTCTAATGCATTCTATACCATCAAGATACATTATTCTAGAAATACTAATTCTTGCAGGTTCAGAGACCTTCAGTGGATCTCAATGCACATAAAAAAAAAAAAAAAAAACAAAACCACAAAAAACTTTCCACATTCCTTGCTCCAGTGCTCAAAACTCTACAAGCTGGCCCCAAACAACCTTCCTAGCTCTGTCACTCAAAATTCTTGTATCAGAATATTTTGTTCCAACCAAATTTTTCTACTCACTGCTCCTCATGCCTTTTTGGCATTCAATTCCCCTTGCCTTGGAATACCTTCAACTCCTCTCTTGGCTAGTCTTAATCATAGCCTTCAAAGGTTGGCTTAAGTGTCAAGTCGATATTTACATAATGTGTGTTTCTAGCACTCTTCAGGCTAGAAATATAGTTTGCCTATGGCCTATCTTTTGACTATGTTGGGTTTTGTTACTCCAGCTGTCCGAGTCACATGCATCAACTGCATTCTTTCCCTTCCATGCAGTCCTTTCCTCAGAGCACTGCGGCGACAACTATTTCTTCTGTAGTGGGAAACTGCTAGAATTCTGATAGTGATTATACTCACCGCTTAATTAGCACTGATATAATTATGTTAGTGAACATTTACTAAAAAGGAATTGTATTAAGAACTATCATTTGATTCTTATAATCTTATGAGGTACTATTTATAATTCCACTTTGCAGATGAGGAAAGAGAGGCTATAGATAGCTTCCAACCTAGGAGTTAGTAAATTTTTCTCTAAAGGGCTGTATAGTAAATATTTTCAGCTGTACAGGCCATATGGTCTCTGCTGTAACTACTCAACTCTGCTGTTGTAGCATGAAAACAGTCACAGATACTAAATACACGGATGGATGTACTTGTGTTCCAATAAAACTTTATTTACAAAAACAAGCAGTAGGCTGGATGTGATGCATGGACTTCTGTTTGCTAACCTCTGCTCTGGTCCAAATAACTCATTTTACATATTAAGCCAAGAGAGGTAAAGCCACTTGCCCAAGACAGCACCAGAGGCAGATCTAGAATACAGGTCTTCTGACTGGTTTGTTTAGCAGTCTTTAATACTAAATAAATTCTTATTTTATAATAAATCGAGCTTTTGAAGCTGGAAAGCAGATCTGATGCTACTGAAAAATGAGATAATTTTGACCCAGATGATTAGATTCATGTAACTGATGTGGATTCTATTCTATCTTCTGGATCTCCTAAAATTATAGGAACTGTTAAAGCCAGTTTCCTTGTTTATCTTGCAGAGGAAAGCATTTTCCAGACCAGCTAAGCACATGACACAATTACGTGTAGAGTTAGGACTTAGTGCTTGCTGAAAAGCAGGGTTTGGGGGGTTTGGAACTCCTTAAACATTGTCAAGACAGAAGAACTTTGACAAGATTCCTCAGAGTGGTTCGGAATGTACATGGCTCCCTGCCAACTTTTTAATTTGGCTTCCTTATTTGCCAGGGAACATTTTGACATGGTTAGAAGGGGTAAGAATCCATTGTGGCTCCAGGACAAAACCCATGGCTGCCTCACCTCCTTAGCCCCATGCCCTATTCAGTTCTGTGCTGTTGATTCAAATCTTTGACGGGAAATAAATTTTACATGGGGCAAACTGTTATGCTGTGACTTTCATTCCATTAATAGCCTTGTAATATCATGGAAAATATAGTTAATATCCCCTTGCACATCTATATCTCGAGCACTGTTATCGGCAAAGTAAATACGAGAGGTGATGCTGTTACCTCGACTGTGCCCAGCAGACTAACCATGAGCGGATGGCCAGCCTATTCAGGGGCACGCAACACAATCTGAAGGCTGCAAGATGAGCTGACTCTACAAGGTCAAGACGTACGGGTATCCTTCATGCTTCTGCTCTAATTGTGGCCCCACAGCGTTCTTGTCCTTGACTTATGTCACGACCTAGGGTTACATTTTGATTCTGAGCATCCGTGTCTTATTAGGATATGCGCATCATATTTAAATACTTAGATCAACCTTGAAAGAAGTTCAGCTTCCTCACCAGCCTATCTAATTCTTTGCTAGTCCAATTTATCATCAAAGTGACTAAAGAAAAAAAATTCTTTGAGTGACAGACGTATTTGCCGTGGATGACTGGTCAAGATATCCACAGGGGTGTCTTATTTGGTGGCACCTCCCAGCACTTAAGATATATGCAGTCCTGTACCCTGAAACCTGATTTTGAAGAATGAGGAATATTTAAAATATTTTATCAAAGCTGTGGAAAAAGAGCTAGTTTCCCCAATTTTCAGAATCCTTAAGTATTATATTAAAATAAATATAAAAATTGTAAGTGGTCTCCTGTTAGGGATAACATTTATGGAGCCTTGGGGCAAGAGCTATAAATATATTTTATCCATGCTATGAAGTAAATACTACTATTATATCCATTATGCAGATGAGAAAACTGGGGCCATACAGAGGTGAAGCAACTTATCCAAGTCTTTTTTTTTTTTAAATATTTATTTTTTAAATATCGTATTCTTAAGTTATCTCTACACCCAACGTGGGGCTTGAACTCACAACCCCGAGATCAAGAGTGGGACGCTCCACCAACTGAGCCAGGCAGGCACCCCTACAAGGTCTTTTAGCTAGTAAATGATGGAGCTGGGATCCCGACTGAGGAAGTCTGACTCCACAGCCTGAATAAGCCATTACTCTAATGGCACCATCACCTGGTAAAATCTAGATCCTTTGGTGGCGACTTGGTGAATGAGAGAAGAGCAGAAGAGCAGAAAGAGCAGACGACCTATTCCAGTCACCTTGCTCCCCAGATCACTGCTGATGTATCACACAGGACATCCCACCTTGTGCTCCTATGGCTGCCAGGGCTGTCAAAGAGGGAGATACCAGCAACAGGACCCCATGATCAGATCTCAATATTGCAGTTTCGCAATAGTTACCAAGGTCTGCATCTCGCCTTTGTAATGTTACTGAAGTGCAGGGGGAAGTATAAATTCTTAATGGTTCAGCCTACATATGTTTGGGTAGACAAACTTTTTTATGGTCGTTCTCTTTCTTTGTTATTTTAGGCTCATGAACCTACCAAACGCTTGTAGTAATCCTTAAGGCCATGCACAAATATTCTGGCTCTCTCTTTTGGGCCTGCAGTAGGATTGCACTTTTCCAGCTACTCAAAGTGATTTGCTTTGGCCGATGAAAGGTCAACACGAGTGGTCTGTGCTGCTTCCAGGAGGAAGCTTTAAGAGTCAATGCATGCTTTGCCATCTTTCTCCTTCAGAGAACTGGTAACTGGCAATATTCCAAATAGCGGCAGCTCTGTCAGCCTAGGGCTCAAGGTGAGGATGATGGCAAAGCTGCAGAGCAAAGCTCTCTGTGTGCCATGCCGGACAAAGATTATAAACAAGAAATAAAGCCTGTGATTTTAAGCCGCCAAGATTTGGATTCATTATTGCAGCAATACCTCGCCTCTCCTGATCGGTCCAGCTTACAGAAAATATTCATGCCTAATTCAAAGCAGCATAGAGAATATGGCAGAAGGAGGAGATTGGGCTCCCGGCTGCCATGAAGACTCCTGATGTTGCCAGCTAACAGGAAATAGCCAGGCATTGCCAAAAACACTGGAGATAGCAGTACAGAAAGAAAAAGTCCTCGTCATCCAGGACTGAAACCTGGTCAGGATTTCTTGGGACATAGAAATGTGGGAATTTCCAATTCCTGCAACTGGCCTTAACTGCCCCGAGCCCCCAAGGAGCCCCACATTTCCCCCATGTACCCTGACGCATGACGAAGCACACTGTGAAAGCAACGTCGAGTTTTTAACTAAAAACTGGCGGGGCTGAAGAAACCACTTGGAAGCACACTATTTCAACTTTCCTGACAGATATGATCAGTCAGTAGTGCAACCAAGGGCTTTTCTCTCTCCTTTTCTCCTTTCAGTAATAAGCGAAAAGAGCGATGCTGTGAGTTAGAGGTTTAAACAGAAAGAAATTGAAATCCGTGACAGTGATGACTTAATAATATTGCAAATTATAGTTTTTAGTTCAGGTAATTTAGCATACCAAATCACAGTTTAATTTCCTTCTACAGAGCCCAGGCATGCAAGATAGTGTATGGGAGAAGGGGCAAGGTGGGGTGGCAGGAGGGGGCAAAGATGAGAGGGACGAGAAAACATTTTGAGACCCGTCAAATGCAGGTGCCCTTGAAAGTCTGACAAAGCTGACCCAGGGAATGTAAACGGCAGTCAGTTAATAAGCGTGAGGCCCACGGCCCGATCTTTGGGAGGCCAAGAGTCCTCGCTTCCTTTCGAGTGGGGGCCTGCTTCTCCCGCTCGGTGGAAGGTGAGCATCAAGTGCCCAGAAGGAATGCATAACGCGCAGAGCCCTGACAGCTGCGCAAGCAAAGAATGACTTTGAGAGCGTCAGCAAAGCAGAGCCGGGGCTGAATGGCATGTGTCCTTGACTGCGCACAGCACAATGCCTTGGCCTTGGGCAGGAACGGAGAGGGGGTGGCTGCATCGCCTCATGATTTGCCTTTTGTTCTAGGATCCACCTTCCAGAAACAAACCACAATTCACTCCATACTCACAACTCACCTTGCAAAATATTCAAAATAGCTTTCCCAGGTATATCAGTTAATTCACCCGGTTGAAGCAATGTCTGCGTGCTTGGCCAGAGAGACTGAGGAAAGAAGTCTCCCGATGAAATTTCCTCCAAAACGATCACCTGAGTTCCAGGCACGACAAGGTACCGAGGACAAGCCTTCCGCACCAGCTTGGGGGAGAGTGGCTGTTCCAGCCCATCAGCATTACCCAGCTGGCCTGCAGCTGTCCAGCTTGACCTCATGTGTACCCGAGTACCTCCGAGTAGTTACGTCCCCTTGCACGCACCTGCATTCAGAGTTTAGGGGTCAAACAGCCAGGCCGAGTTTGCTGGTGCTTGACACCCAAGTTCTCAAACTCCAGAGCGCCTATGAATCACCTAGGTTAAAAAAAAAAAAATTCCTGCGACCCACCCCATCCTTACTGAACAGGCATTTTTTGAGGTGGAGCTGAGGAATCTACGTTTTAATGTGGTTCCTAGAGTTTCTTGATGAAAACTAGGGTGTTTTCTTCATCTCCTCAAATTTACCTGAGTAACAAAAAAAGAAAAAGTAACCCCTCGTGAACATAAAAAGTACAAACACAAAGACATCAAAAGAACTCGTGTAAGGAGAGAGACAATATCCTTTCTCATCCAAAGCAAGACTCTTCTGGAAGCAAAACCGGGTGATATAATAATCACAGCAGGATAACAGCTGTACGCTGGGACTCCGCTAGGCCAACCAGGACTCATGGTCACCCAAGTTCGAAGACTAATCTGACAGGAAAGCTGAGTAGGATTTATGCCACCAGCCCAACAGAAAACCCTCACCCAAGTCTTGACACTTAGCAATCGCTGCAAATATTTTAATTGGAAGGGTTGTATGAGCCCTAAACCTA
Source organism: Ursus arctos (assembly GCF_023065955.2). Lineage (NCBI taxonomy): Eukaryota > Metazoa > Chordata > Mammalia > Carnivora > Ursidae > Ursus > Ursus arctos. The sequence goes on from NW_026623067.1 coordinate 75,514,938, forward strand.
GAGGATCTGGTTCGGAGGCTTGCACGAGCTTGGACAGGCTGGATGAACCCTCAGGTCCCAATTACGCTGACTAGGAAGAGACCAGTAGAAATCTTGACCTCCCGATGGAAGAGTGCATACAGCGGTAACATTTATCCACAACAACTTCAGAAGCCAGTCTCATGAAACGTGAAGGATTATTCCTCAGAGGCAAAGAGGAGGAGAAACAAACCAGGCATTATTCTATTCGCGCTACATCCATCTTACAGTTTCTAGGAAATACCTTTCCCCCAAGTTTTTAGTTTTACTCTCACGTGGTCAGCACAAACCACCTAACAATTACTGTCACATGGATTTCCTACTGCTTTCTTCCTGGGGGAACTATTGCAATATTCTTGGAGGACAAAGGAAGAATGGGTTGTGCATTTTCATTATTCAATCTTTGCAAAGAAATCAGAGTGTAAAGGATGTTTTAGAAGGGCAGAATAGCTAAATGAGAAAACATTTTATTTTTCTAGGAGATTTCACTTATTTCTTTGGTTTTAATAACGATTGTGGTATATAGTGGCTTTTGCAAATAATTATTGTGATGTTATTGCATATTTCCTTTCAGATATTCCTTCTATGTTTAAGACAAGCTCAAAATACAGTGTTCATTCAATTAGGCATCTCTTAGCAAAAGAAAGTCTAAATTCTACTCTTGCTCTATGGGTTAATGCCTCAATATTGGAACTCCTTCTTAAAATGTGAAAACCAAAGAAGTACTATGTGAAGAATCTGGATCTTAAAAGTAACTTCTCTCCTAGAAATTATATGTACGGTAGGCTATGCCTCTTCCGCGTAGAGTTGCCGGTGCATGGAATGGAAGGAAAGCATAATTGGTGTGCTGGCCCCTGAGAGAAAAACAGTATCTGAGGAAACATTGAAATAATTACTAAATATGTGTATAAAAGAGGCATGGTGATAGTTACAGGAGAAGGGAAAGAGAAGGAAAGGAAGAGAAAATCGTTCTTAGATGATTATAAAATATATCTTATTTACCTGAGAGAGTTAAAGTGCATTGGCTATGCTTTTTAAAAACTGGTCTTAATTACCCTTGAGACCAGAATTCCATATGAGGTAAATATGTTTTTAGATAGTTTTCTAAAATATGTATAATTTACTCAAGGAAAAAAGGACTGTGTCCTCTGGAGCCAATCTAGCCTCACAGGTAAATACAAATTTAAGTAGATTCCTAAGAAGTATATTATGTACAGTGGCTGATGGAGTGGAATGTCTATGAAGAAGCTGGGAAGGTCCGTCAGTTAAGTACATAATAAAAATGTATTGGAAAAATACATCATTTTCTCAGTGGACTATAATTGGCTATGCATAGTAAAAAGTCTTATTTTCAAAAATGTATTCTGCATCCACAGAGTTTTAAATCTCAATAACTGTGTTATTTTTAAAACTCAGAATGCTAAGCAATATTAGTGAGAGTGACAGAAGAACTGCATGGTAGATGTCATTCTATAATTTACAACTCTTTTTGACATCATTTTTTTTTTCCTTCTCCTTCTTTTCAAGCGGACTTCATCTAAAGCCAAAGGTGAAAAGTTAAAGAAGATGGAGAACAAAATTCCACTTTCCTTACCAGTTTGATTGATGCCTTCAGAAGTGTCCCAGTACATTTACCTTAAAAAAATATTTTTTTTATTATCTGGGAAGAGTTTTCTATTATAAGCAAAATGAGAGGAAAGAAAAGAAAAAAGAAAAGAAAGAAAGGGGGAGGGAGGGAGGAAAGAAAGAAGGAAAGGAGGAAAGAGAGAGAGACGAAGGAAGGAAGGAAGGAGAAAAGAAAGAAAAGAAAGAGAAAGAAGGAAGGAAGGAAAGGAAGGAAGAGAAAGAGGGGAGGGAATGTAGTGTCTAGAATAATGCAACAGTCTAGTTCTGTCACTTACATCTTCATTTGGTGGGTAAACCTTCCTATCCAGCTGATTAAAAGGCTTCCTCCTTCCAACGTCTCACCATTTCCCCAGCCCATCAACTCAGTTCTAGCTTCACTTGTCACCTTTCTTTGCAACTTGTCCTATGTCCTTTCTGTATTATCCTGTTTGTGTACAAATCACAGTCGTTCACCTGTGAACTATTGTGCTTTTGTTGTTACATACTCATGTTCTGTCACATAGCCCCAGCTGAGCCTTCACTGTTGACTTGACCATCTGGTCATTCTGGGGTTGACTGGCTATCACATTCCTTTCAAGTGCTCTTTCAAACTTCCTCCTTTCTCCAGGGTCTTCTACCCTAACTTTCAACTCACAACAGGTGACCATTTCTCCTACTTTGCTGAAAGAAGCCACATGTGCCTCCTCAACACCCACCCTTCCTCCCTGAATCTTACCATGGAATTCCATCCCTCCTTCTGTACTCTTCCACCCACCCTATCTCTTCCGAGACCTTCTAGCACTCTTCTAGCTCTGTAAACCCATCTTCCCCCACTTGTTCCTTCTAAAATAGTGTGAGCTCCCCATGACAAAAACAAATCCCAAGTTCCTGCCAAAGCCCTAAGTTCCTGTCCTTACTCCCCTCCCCTTCCAGAGTGAGACCATTCTGAAGGGCAGTCTTTGCAAGTTGCCTCGATGTACCCTGTGCTTTCTGCTCTCACCACTCTAGGGAAACTACCAGCACCAGGGTCATGATTGATCAAATCATCAGTGTTCATGACTTTTTTCCTCAGTTCTCATCTTCCATGAGCATTTGCCATATTTATTCTAGTGTTACGTTTCTCAAAACTCTTGGTTCCCATAACAGCAACCCTTCTGATTCCCCTCCTACCACTCTTATGATTCCTTCTCAGCCATATGCTCTGTTCTTCATCCTGTCTTGCCCCTTAAATAGAGGCATTCTCCACAGAACTGTCCTTGGCCCTCTTCCCCGCACTCTCAACAGCCTCCGTTTCAGTAATTACTTTTATCTCTAATTAGTACTGCTCAAATTTAACTCTCTGGCCATAACCTCTTATTTGAATTCCAGATTTATATTTCTAGTATCTACTGGAATACCTCATTTGATGGCCTGGTGACATTTCAAACTCAACATGTTAGAACAGAAGCAATTTCTTCCCCTCTAAAATCTATCCCTACTCAGACTCTGTTCCATTTAATAACATGACAACCTTCCCGGGTGCCCATGACAGATGAATGCTGCTGCTGGTGCTAACAATAATGATAATACCACTCTAATAATATTATACTTATGAAACTTGTTCTGTGATATAGACATCATTCTAAGCTTTGTACATATTTATTCACATTATTCATTTAATCCTTATAGGCAAGAACTATCACTACCCCATTTTACAGATGAGGAAACAGAGGGATAGAGGTGAAGTACTCTGCCTAACATCACACAAAGGCCTGGTTCCAGAACCAATACTCTTAACCATTATGCTATCCTGCTTCAAGAAATCTAAAGGGATTTTTAGAGGCATTCATAAGAATGTGTTAGAGCTGAGAGTGGCTAGAAGGTGGCTTATTTGAGGAAGGGGTACTTGAAATCAAATGATGGTTTTAGGAATGGAAAGGAGGGTGGCTGATGGGAACCCACCGGAGCTCTGTGATGACAGGAACGGCACTCAGCTCTGCATCATCTAAGGCACCACGGGCAATGACTGGGTTTCAGAGACCAGTGAATGGGGATAGGAACAAATTCTACATGTAGGGAACAGAAAGTTCCTTTTTCTATTATACTGGCAAAGGCAGATTCAATTCTGTTTCCATATGGGAGGTGTAAATGTTAGATAAGGGATCAGAAAGACACTGGCAAAGTGAAGATGATATGACAGTCACTTTCTTTTGCTAAGTACTATCCGGTATACAACATGGCTAGCTGGAGTAGTTATGGGACTCTGACACCTGAATTGCTGTTTTCCATTCACACACATACAGTTTCTCTTCACTGAGTATTTAACCAAATGCTTACTATTTGTATATCATTGTGGATAATATGTGTAATACTCCTCAGTTTTTGTTACTAGAGTTTATAATGTTTTTGTGGAGACAGGACACATTAAAATTGAATAAGATCATGAATTAATAATTAATATGTAAATGTCATAAGAATGTGGCATAATGGTTTAACTCATGGGCTTTGGAGTCTAGATAGAAGTGAGTTCTAGTTTTAGTCTTTATCTGTGACTTTGGACAAGTCGCTTAGCCTAGCACAGCAGATGACAGAACCTATCTGATGGTGTTATCATGAACAAGAAATGAGATGATGCATGTAAGGTGCTCAGCACAGGGTGCGAAATTAAAAAAAAAAAAGGAAGGGAAAAATAGATGAATATCAACTGAGGAGAACAAACACATTATTCTATGTTTCGAAGTACAGTTCACTATTGGATAAAGAGTTCATTGGCAGGATGCAGGGAGGGGAGCGGATTCCAACTGCATTCTAAAGGGTGAATGGGACTTAAATAAGCAGAAAGGGCATTTCACGTAGATAGCAAGGCAGAGCATATCAAGAACTTAAGAGGAAGGTATAAAGTGAGTACAGTTCACCTGCCTAATCTATGGAATTTTTATTACAGATTAGAGAAAACCACCAAAAGATGGTTTGCGTTTTTGCATCTTCATAAGGAAAATACCGGGTAACTGGTAGAAATCCATTAGCTACAAAAGGAAGCTATTTTGAGAGGAAGATTACAAGTTCAGATTGAAATATACGGAGTTTGGGTTTATGTTGAGACAACTTTCAATGTCCAAAAGGGTGGAAAGACACAACAGACTTGGGACAAAAGGCATAACCAGAAAAGTTGAGCTCCTCGAGTAGTGGAATTAGGTTTCATTTCTCTTTGTATCCTTCAGAGGCACATAGCACAGTGCTTTGAACGTTATGAGTACATAATACTTGTTGCATGGATGAATGAATAAATGAATGAAAGTAAAGATTTTGGAATTATGCTCACTGAAGGGATAGTTAAAATTGTGGGCATAGATTAGTTCTTTAAGAAAGAACAAAATTGGGAGATACCCAAACAGTGGAGACAAAAGATGAAAACTGAAGTGTGAGACTAAAAAAAAAACCTGAGTGCACAGGGAGACGGAAGAGGATATTAAATGGTGGTTAAGATAGCATTGAGCTAAATGCACTGAGAAGGTGGAAGATCCAGTGAGGTTATTAATGGCTTCAGGGAACAAGTTTAGTACAGTGTTATAAATGGAAGCCACTAAGGGAAGAATTAAGATTGAACAAGAGAGGGGAGGAAATGGAGGCAACAGATGTAGAGCGTGTCTGAGATTGATGGTGAAGGAAGGAAAAGAAATCTCACTATTTTCTTAAAACGTGTCCACGTAGGATGCAAGGACAGACATTTGTCATAGGTACACAGATATTTACTATGTGCATGCACACATGACTATGTGAATGAATGAATTAATTGGATGAATCATTTATACTGAATATGAGAAAAATACCATATCTTGATTCCTTTTTTCTTAATCAGAACGTTTCCCGCTTCACTTCTGTGCTATGAGTATGCAACTAGACGCAAACACACTTAACAGTGACAATGCAGGTCAACCCTCATAAAATGAAAACCGATCTCTTTCTAGCACATTACGTTTACTTCTTGTGATGGGAAAAGATTCACACAGGAAGTCCTATAGTTACGATTTAGATTGTAGGGAGGGAACTATTTAGAAATAAATACAAGAAATTTTAATTCTCGGGGCGCCTGGGTGGCACAGCGGTTAAAGCGTCTGCCTTCGGCTCAGGGCGTGATCCTGGTGTTGTGAGATCGAGCCCCACATCAGGCTCCTCCGCTATGAGCCTGCTTCTTCCTCTCCCACTCCCCCTGCTTGTGTTCCCTCTCTTGCTGGCTGTCTCTATCTCTGTCGAATAAATAAATAAAATCTTTAAAAAAAAAAAAAAAGAAATTTTAATTCTCATATCAATTGTTTTAGTAGAAGCTATAACCCTTCCAAGTAGCTCCCATCTGGGTAGTCTCTTGTATTAAAACTAATCGTTTTGTATGTTTGGAAAATGCACAATTTTGTCATCATGGAGAAAAGTCTGTAAAATATCATTATAAAAAAACAAACATGGCTTATGGAAACAAACAAAAAACACCTGAAATCAGTAAGCGTCTATTTACTTCCTATAAATAAAAAACAGGTATTAAGAAAAGATTTTAGCTATGGGTTTGCCTTTTTTTTAATGGTACAAAATTCATGCCGGGTGGAGAAAACTCATGCTTGATACACTCAACTTATAGTTCATTTTCAAGGTAAATTACTAAATCCTCAGAAACTGACCTTCTAATGAAGGCACTGAAGCAAGCACAGAGTTGGTGAAGAAATCCACAAAGATATAAAAATGCATAGGTATATGATCAACTAGGGACAAATTTTGATGGAATTATCACCAGATCTGTACAGGCAAGGTCTATGTATCAAACATGCCTACCATAAGCTTTGATTCCATTAATTTCCTGAGAAAAGACAGCAGGTAGGGTTCTGGATAGCAGGTGTGTAAACACAAAGAGATTCTGATATTACGATATCTCTCACGTAGCAACCCGAACAGAACACAACCAGAAGCAGAAGTGAGTTTCCATTGGGAAAGCTATCTACCCTTTTACTACTGGTACCATTATTTAAACGTTTAATGTAGGGGAAACTGAAGGCCAAAAAAGAACATGCTTGCACTTAATTTCAAGTGACAGCTAATACAGAGAATTAAAGGTGTAATACTATACACATGGTAGTTATATCTAAATAGTAACATTAAAAAGGGGTTACAACATCCCTAAGACATCCTAAGTCTAAAACACTTACAAAGCACATTTGCAGTACAACTTATCTTAAATTATTTTAATTGGTTTCAAGATGACTTCAGATTAGTGATGGGCTTTGGCTTTTTCTGATCATAAAAGAGAAACACAGATGAACGCTTTTTAGGCAGCCTAATATCATTCCCAGGTAGACTACCACCTAACCTGTGTTACTTTAATGCCATTAACTATCAACGAATGTTATTTTTACACAAGCGCTTTCTGTAAATTTTGTTTTCCTGAAGTTGTTAGTTCTCTTAATAAATATAGCTAATGCGAAAAAAAATTTTTTTTGTTCTTTCTTTGCATTCATTATCCATGAACTTTTTCAAAGAAAAAGGAGTAGGGGGGGCTGAGTGACCGAGCTTGAATACTTAGCAACCATTTTACTGTTGAGAGTCTTTTTTTTAATATAGTATGAAAAATAATCCAGTTACATTCTTTAGCTCGATTACTTACAAACAACCTATCTGAAAAAAAAATCAAGTAAATCTGTCAGTTGTGGAAGTTTATTTTTCCGTGTGTTATCTAGAGATAAGCTAGCCTGTACTATTAGATTTCCACTGACATAATTGTGCATGAATTCTGATCTGATTTGGTATTACATGGTGCAAAAGGTGACACATTTTCTCTAATATACCCCATTAGAAAGGAAAGAAATTGCCAGAGTATGAAATCTGAGGACCTTGATTCTGAAACTATGTGACTTTGAGGTCAGCTCAGTGGAAAAAAAGATCTTGTTCAACTACTCCAGGCACTGAAGGTTGTGACAAGCAAGCCTAATACCCAGGGTGGTTACTCTGTTGGATAATCAATAAAATCTTACATTATCGGACTGCAACAGCCGTATATTCGTTTATTATACTGCCTTGTATGTCTCCAAAATATTCTAGTGTGGAATTGCAGAGAACACAGATGCTGTCCCCATTCCCAAATCACTGTTGGTCAGAATACACGGTCAAGATACCGGAACCAGGAAATAGCATATACGTGCATGATGTGCTGAATACTGATTTTAATATTCACATAATGTTACCTCACTCCAGCAGAAAAACATGAGCTCCAGCGATCCTGGAGTAGCGTGTTGACCGAGCTACTTAGAGTTTGTACATCAACATTTTTAGAGATATTAGTGATCTTGTAAATCCTCTGAGAGATGTCCTTGAACAAATTAATAAAATACCAGATGTGAACTGTTGGCAATTTCAAATTACATTTTCTAAAAAGGAGAAAGCCCCATGTTTTAAGAAGGAAGCATTCTGCAATCTCCTTTCCTCACTTGACTCTTTATTTCTGGCAGCCAGTCAGAGCAAGAACAGCCTGACTTCCAGGACACAGGACAGTGGCGTCTTGTCCTCCTTCACCGGTGGAGGACAATGGATGTCCATTTCAGTTTGAATAGGAATTTAAAAAGGATTTTTTTATGACTCCTTTCTACCCAATAACTAGCCTCAATGGAGAGTGCCACTAGATGGTGGAATTTCTGGACTGAATCCTTATCTATGGACAAAGCAGAAGAAGGGAGATTTAGGTAGCACTTTGAGGTTTTAGTGAAGTAGAGAATGACAATTTGTTGCTTCTAAACCTGTAAATCCAAAACAAAAAGTGAAATAAATATATATAGGATAAGATTTGGATATATCCGGCAATTCCAAGGTGCTATGCTTCTTTAATTTTTGAGATAACCTTATCGAGCACTAAGTGCTGATAAACCTTAAGGGGAAATTCTCCTGTTAGGTAACAGGGTTCCCATTCCTTAATGCTACAGGACACCTAATAGAAGCTTTTCCTCTTTAGAAATGGTGGCTGATTTTATTTTCCAAAGATGGCCGCATACCTCCCATCCCTTAGATTCTTAGACAATAGGACCCTGACACTCCTGATTAAGAGGTAGAACTGAACTCATCCTCTCCTTAAATCTGGGCTGGCCTTAGTCACTTGCTTGACCAACAGAACATGACAGTAGGGACATCCTGGGACTTCCGAGGCTGTATTATAAGAAGCCTTGCAGCTTCTGCTTGGTCTCTTGAAACCCTCACTTTTGGATCGCTTCTCCCTCTCAGAACTGAGCTGCCATGTTATGAGAAGCCAGCAACAACCTCCAGTCTTCTGACTGAGCCATCTTGAATGTCCAGCCTATGTCCAATCTTAGAGGACCAAAGCCCCAGACATCTGGCTAGACCCACAAGAAATTTCGAGTAGGAACTGCCCAGGTGAGCCCAGTCAACCCACTGAATAATAGAGGTAAAATTATTGCTTTAGGTCACTAAGTGGGTTTTTGTGTGTGTGTGTGTGGGGGGGTGTACAGGGAGACTGTTACACAAAAAACGGTGGGCTTTGGAGGCAGGCTCAAGTTTGGAGTTTGGTTGTTTCACTTCTTTTATGACTTTGAGTGAATTACTTTATGTCTCAGAGATTTCAGTCTTTTCATTTTAAAAATAGTGACAAGAGAAGGCACCTCTTAACTGACCCATGATCCTCCTGCATCATATTTTCCTCAAGACTCTTAGATCAGAGTCAGAATGAGCATGGTCATTATACACCTTTCCCTCTGAACCAACTTTTGAGGTATCAAAAATATTTTGCCTCTTTTTACATGGATACTTCTTGCTTCCTCACTGGTTCTGTGTTTACTTATTGAAAGCACACTGAATGGGGAAAAGGCACTGAATATGGACCTGTTGCCATCATTTTTCCAAATGCTGCTCTCTCTCAAGACCTAGAGCCCAAGGAGAAGAGGGATGGGCAGGCACAGACGACACTCTCTGTCTATAGTGACCGGAATGGGTGATGACTATGCAAAACTGCATACCAAGTGACCTAGCTGTCATCTCTAGGTGGGTCAACGGGCTTTGTTACAACATGACCAGGAGGGAAAGTTAATTAGAGGATTTATATTCTGATCTCAGTTTCTTCATCATTAGGCAAGTTACCTAATTCCTAGACTTAGCTTCTTCTTAGATAGGTTAACTTCTTTCTAGGCTCAACTACTTTTCTATTTTAGTCACATTATCTGGTTTCTAATCTTAGCTACGTCCTCAGTAGCCAAGTTAATCTTCCTGACCCTGAAGCATGGGAATGATACTTGATAAGCCAATACACAGAGTTATTGTGAACATTAAATTAAGGTAAGGGAGGGGAGGTACTTTGAAATACGTGAAGTGCTACACAAATATAAGGATATCTCAACCAGACATCTTATAGTTTTCCCTTATTCTACACAACATAAATTGTTTCAATAATCTTACTATATTTACTATTAAAAATATCTCTCAAATTTGTTTCTTTCTTATCATCATGATTGCTGTTTAAGCGCAGGCGGCCATTACTTCTTGCTGGGGCGACCATGGCACCTCCTAACATACTTCTCTACTTCAAGTCTCATTTCCTTCTTAATCCATCGCCTGCCCCTTGCCAGAGTTTTCTTCTAAAAGCACAAATGTCATTATGACAAGTCCCCATTTTAGAACTGCCTCTGATTCCTCATTGTTTGAAGATAATTCAGATTCCCTAGATGATGGCTAAAGCCTTCACAATCTTGAATTTACCTTTCCCAGTGTCATGGTCCTGCACTTTACACTCCTACTGTACCACGTTCTCCTTGCCTTTACATCTCACACTTCCTTGTACATTCACATTCATCCTTCTAGACCTAAACTAAATGCCACCTCTATGCAACATTCGCTGCCAATTCTGTGAAGACGGTCATCTTCCTGTTTTCCCCAAACTCCTTTTAACTTTATTGTAACATTTTTCTCACCGTATTATAATTATTAGTTTACATAATCAAGGGTCCCACTAGACAGTGACTCCTGAAAGGCCCATATTCGGCCATATTTATTTTTGTCTACCCAGTGTCTTGTTCTCGCTATAAGCTTATGGGAAAAAGAAATTATTTTTCAGTGAGAGAGACCTAACAGCAAACTCGTTCAACCTATATCAGAGATTGGGCCTCAAGGGCTGTGGATAGATCTGGGCATTTTAGGAAAAGAAAAGTATTTTAAATTTTCCTTTCTGAGACCCTGATTAGTTTTATTAAAAAACTCATGTTTTATTTCAAATTATAATGTTAACACATTGATTCACACAGAGTAATATGTGATGAATGCTGTGTCCATCAGCCTGGACTAAATTGTGTTGCAGCAACAAAGACCTCAAAATCACAAAGGCTTATAAAAACAAGGGTTGGGTTTATTTTTTGTTCACACTACATGCCCTTCTGGGTTGGCTCCACATCATCTTTATTCTAGAACACAAGCTAAAGAAGGATCTCCTGTGTGGACAGTTCCAGCTATGTCTCAGAAGGAAAAGAGAGATGGCGGAGCCAAGGATAGCTCTTGAGCCTTTGGCTGGGAAGCGGCATGGGTCAGCCAGAGTGAGTTACACGGCCAAGCCTGAGACTGGTAGGCAGCGAAGAATATTTTGAACAGACAGCAATCTGCTATCGAAGGCAAACAGACAGGTAATATTGTCACTGCCATGTTAAGACCCCTAGCATAGTTTGCTATTGATAGGTCTCTGAGAAAACACTCTGCTAACATGATTATAGCCATACCTCTTTGTTTACTTTGAGTCTAGCTTAAGTTGGAAAACTGCAAAGGAAAAAAAATAGTACCATGAGGTTTTCATATCTATTGATTTTCTATTAATTCTGGAGTGTGACAGAACACAGGAAGTGCAGGATTCTGGCCAGTGGAAGCATGCAACCAATGAAATTAAAGGGAGTAGCTCAGGCTGTCTACTCTGAAAACCTATTAGATATGGTGGATCTTTTTCTTTATATAAAAATGTCTTGGTTATTAAAGACAGGACTTCACCTGGCTTTGGATTTGCCCCAAGGGGGAAAAAAAAAGACTTGTATTAAAATATTTTTTGTGCTCATCATACCACCAAGCAAAATAATCCACATCACTGGAAATATTTTGGTGAAGCCACCCATTTCTTCAAGTTGTATTCTCATCAAATGATGTCAACACTACAGAATTTCTGACATTTCTCTAATGTCTCCCTTTTGCACCTAACGATACAAATTGATACTTCTACTTGCATAGCCAACTCCTGTCGGCAACTTCTTACAATCAAAGAATTCCTTCGTCGTGAACTTCTTTTAGAATCTGCAGAGTCAATGCCTTTAACATGGTGAAGAATTTCTTTGCCAAACAAATTTTCAGGCAGAATAAAAATCTTGGCACTCTGGGCTCCGACAGAGCATCTGTGATGCTTGGCAACACATCTGGTTCTGCTGCTCTGGTGAAGAAGTGTGCTCCTCATCTCGACATGCAGTGGTGTCAGCCAGTGTCAACGATCCTGCCAGGGCTCCTGAAAAAACTGTGTCTATTTCTACGAATGTTGTCAACCTCTTGAGAGCCAGGGCTGACACACTATTTCAAGAGGTTTTGTCAAGAAACGGGAGACTAAGAGTAAGTTCGTTGCTGCAATATAGACGTTAACGAGCTTTCCAGTGGACCTGTCTTGAAACATGCGATTGACTTTCAAATACAAGTTCTGCTTTTCTGAGGCAAAGGAAATCCAATGATTAGAATAAACCAATAGGAAAGAGTCCAGTCATAGTTTGCTTTCCTTGATGGCTATTCTTGCCAAATTATCCAACTAAACCTTCCTATTTCAATCATTTTCACTCTACTGCCATGCTGCAAGGACATATTGGGGCATTTATCTACCCATTCCAAGACTAGAGAAGTGCTTCTGGAAACTGGAACAAGGGGTGACAAAGCTTTCCAATTTGTTCACAGGTAGAAACCCACAGACAGTTGGAATCTTTAGATAACTCTTTAAAAGCGAATTATGTCTCCAATGACCTCATGGAACTGTGAACATCTAATCCTTTTTTTTTTTTTTTAAATGATGAGGGGTTGATGATGAAAATGTGTTAAAAGATGATCTCCTCAGCACAACAGAATATGAATTCAGCCAGGACTTCGGAGAACTGGAGGAATTCCTCTGTGCTTAACCCTCATCTAATAAAGCCACGGCAGCTCCCATTTTGTTTGCTACTGTTTTCTCTTGCCAAGTCAGTGTTTTAAGCACGTATTGCCATGCAACTGCAAAGTCCTAGTCAAACAGATGTCAAAAATAACAAGCCTATTGCTGTGTCAAAAACCACTCCATAATTTCAATATCAAAGCCAAACATCAGCCTTCTTGTAGAAGCTCACTTCTGAGCTGAACTAAACTTTATTTTTACTTGGAAAATTTGCATTTATCTCAGGTGTTTGAGGAAAATAGGCATTAATGTCAAGAGGAAGGTAGTGAGAGCCACAGAGATATGACTTCATAAAGAAACTTTATAGTCTCTGTAAAATAATTCTATTTCCATTGCAATAAAAAAAGGCGTGAAAAAGTTTTTTGTGTATGTGTTTATGTTTTTTTTTTCTTTCTGGGGAAAATGTCTACAGGTTTCTTCAGATTTTCAAAGGGTCTGTGACCTGAGTAGGGCTAATACCTTCTGCCCTGACACTTTATTGAGTGAAATGTTTTGGGGAATAGAATGAATGTTCTGAGGAAGCGAAATTCTTCTGTGGAAAAAGCAGGTTAACCGTGACTTGGTGCTGCACTCACCAATGAAGAATACAGGCTCCTAAACAGGAAAGTAAACAAGTACATAGACGTGGGTACAAACCCACTCTTATTCCTGGACAAGCTTCTCTGAATAAAAACGAAGGAAATTTGGATAAAAATATTTGCTTTGTTATACTGTTCTTAACTTCCATATTGAATGAAAAACTGTGTAGCCATATTCATACAGAAAAGTAGGATTAAATTAATAAGGAGAAAATTAGGAGCTCAGATCTAGTGCTTTAAAACGTACTGTAATTTTAGAAGTGTGGAAAATGCAGTTGGAAGGCACCTGTAGGAGTTCCTGTTGCTGCTATAATGGATAAACCTAGTGGCTTAAACAACACAAATTTATTAACTTACAGTTCTGCAGTCTAGAAGTCAGAAATGCATCTCGCTGGCCTAAAATCAAGACGTGGGCAGGGCTGTATTTCTTTTTGGAGGCTCTAGGGGAGAAACCATTTCCTTGCCCTTTCCAGCTTCTAAGGGCTGCCCACATTTCTTGGTTTGTGGCCACCTTCCTCCGTCTTCAAGGCCTGGATAGCAGCTCAACACTCTAACCCCATCCTGCCCCCTATCAGTTTGTTGTATTAATGTCAGTTAATTCACCTCATCGGCCACCTCAGTGCCTCTTTGCCATGTAGTCTAACAGAGGTTCCTGGGATTAGGATGAGAACATCTTTGTGGGGTTATTATTCTGCCCACCACACCATGGCTTAGCTGGGCTAGTGGGAAGGGGCTGAAAGTACAGGAAAACAGTGTGAAGAACTGGAAACCTAGAAGTAAAGAGCTCCTAGCTGGGATGGATGGTATACTCCCTGACTATGCTACCAGAACACCTGAAGATCAGGTCTAAGGTAATTTGCATCCGTTCTTTGATTTTTATTCTCCTGGGAAACTTAGTTTTAGGAAATGGTAAAGATGCCAAACTTGGAAAATCTGAGTTCGCCCTGGCTCTGACACTTTTCTATATCACCTTTGGCAATGCACCTATGTTTGGCTGAAGGACAATTTCCCCATTTTAAAATAAATTTGAACTAGTGGGTCTAGATGATTGTAGTAGGCAGAATTCTAAGTTGACTGCCAAGATTCCCACTTCCTGGTGTACATGTTCTGTATAATACCCTCCCCTTGTATGTGAAGGGAAGTAAGAATACAATGGGGTAAAAAAAAAAAAAAAAAAAGAATACAATGGGGTGGTCATCCCATGATTAGGTTACGTCCCACAAAGGATTACCTTTGGTGGGCCTGACCTAATCAGGCGAACCCTTAAAAGAGACTAGGCTCTTCCTGAAGAAAGAGAGTTCAAGTGTGACAGAGATTTGCCAGAAGGGAGATTCTCCACTGATGGGTATAAAGATAGAAGGGACCATGGAAAGTGACTGCTAGGAGTGACAGGCCAATAGGAAAGACAAGGGCTTCAGTCCTCCAAATACAAGGAACTGAATTCTACCAAAGCCCAAGTGAGCTTGGAAGTGGATTCTTCTGCAGAGCCTCAGATGAGAACTCAGGCTGACTGATACCTTGAGTGTTAGACTCTGAGCAGAGAACCCAGTTGAGCCATGCCCTACACTTCTGACCTACCCAACTGGGAGCAAACTAACATATGGTTTGTTTTAAGCCTCCAAGTCTGTGGCCATTTGTTATGCAGTAGTAGGAAACCAATAAACTAATATAATGCTATTTCAGTTAAATGTGAGTTAAGATTTCTTTTTAAGAATTTTTTTTTCTTGACTCCTCTTTCCTTGCCTTTCTCCAAAGCTTTGATCTGCTTCCCCACCATGTAATTATTTCATTGAATGTAACTAGAAAATGCCATTTTGTCAGATTAAAAGCTTCTGTCCTATCACATATTAGAGTTGTCTCCTTCCCCCCATGCTTGATTTGAGATGCAGAGAAGTATGCATCTTGGGTATATTATACACATGTTTAGGGCTGGAGAATCAAACCAGATAACACAGATTCTGAGAATTAAAGCAAACAATCTGAGTATTTTGAAGGAACTCATATATGTTTCACTCATTGCATCTAGTTATCTTGAAACACAGTAACCTTGACCTAATGACTGAAGAAAAAGGAGAAGCAATGTAAGCATAAATGCCTGAACACTTTAGTATCTTTTATCAATAAACATTAGTAGTACGCCATGCATTTGAATCCATGCCTCTCCTGAGGAAAACCTGCATTCTATCTTCCGCTTCCTGATATTGCAGCTGGATCCCATTACAAGGGTAGGACACACCATGGGAAGCATGCCTAAACTTTTTAAGCTACAAAACGAAAGCTGATCTTCATTAATTAGATGTCTAGATTATGCAGATTGACCACTGTATTATCATAAATAACACGGGCAGAACACTATTATACGGCTTATTGATAGCCCCACCTGGGTAATTGAGCTAAGCATGTTTACTAAGACATTCTATTAATCACAAAGGCAGGATTTGGTGTTAGGTCAAAAATCAGATCAAATTGTGACTTCGTGGTTGACGGCATAGAGAATGGTCTACAACAAAGGGAATTGAGAACACAGGGTGATGTCTTCCTAACATTCGATTCAGAAGAAATTTCATCTCCAGCCCAGCTTCACAGAGTGCTACTACCTAATGCAGATAAGTGAAAATATTAACAAGCCAATGATTCATAATGAAGGCCCGCCATTTAATACCCACATTCTCTGTCTTTGTGAAAACCATGGAACTGGATGAAGAGAAAAGCCACCTAATTTTAGATTAAAGCCAATGTGGACAATGGATTCTTGAATGGAGGTGAAGTCTGAGGATCACAAGCCCTCACCTCAATAACGATCAGCTGTTTTAATAAAAAGGGAGAACACAGGACAAAAAGAATACTCAAATGGTCAGGGTGTGGAAAAGCTTCAAGATCTGGTAATCCAGGTGAATCATGACTTAGCTTTGACCAACTTTAACCAAAGTCCTCCCAGGTGCTGAAGTCAGCGCTAAAGAAGAGCTCTCACACAACTTTATGCGGAGGAATTATAATCTTGGTCTGCTTCACCTTTTTGTACCTGTGTCTTTGCCATCTACATAATGATGCGGAGGGAAAACGTTTCGAGACGAAATGAAATAAACGATGTCGGTTTATGCCCACACGGACCTTGTCAAGTAGCCAATGACTTGCCCTTTCATTGTGAGTGACTAATATCAACGCTGCCTCTAAAGAAAGACACTTTTCATAATCGCCCAACAATCTGCTAAGTGAAAACATATGGATAGGCTTAGGCAAAGCCTGCCAGGGGTCTTTGCTGAATGGAAAACAGGTGCTCTCATTCTGTGCCACGTAATACCCCATTTACCCCCAAGTCCAAAGGTTAGAGGACTAATAGCTGCCTTGTGGTAATCAGGGAAAGCCAAGAAACTGGCCCTGGCGAAACATCTGGGACATATTTTACATACTTGCAACATATGCTTCAGGTTCAATTAAAGTGAGGCTTTGGCACATTTATTAATCTTTTTTACTTTTATCCTATAAGAGGACTCACTGACCTGACCCCACTATTATACCATATGAGAAAACAGAGAAATAATGAGAGCTAGAGGTCACTACCTGCTCATATGGCAAAAAACACATTTGTTTTCTCCTGAAATTCCATTACGCATGACTCTATACGCAAACTTTAAACGGAGGAACCAATGAATTTTTTAAAGTAGGAAATGACCCTTCTCCCACTCAGACACACTGATAGCCAAGACTTACAACCTTTACCACTCTGACAGCCAGCCCAGAGACGGAGCCTGCTAAATGGAAACTCGAAGGATCCTTTCATATTTCCATTTCTTATAGGAGAAACTTTATATTTTAACACATCCACTCTAGAGTTCTTCCATTATGCAAGCCCCTAAAAGTCTTTTGTAAATTATTATACTTGAGATTTTCTTTTTTGTTCAGATATGATTTTTATGCTATCAATTGCATTATGAGTAGAAAAGAAAAGCCTCCTTACGTATCAATTGAATAAAGGGTTGGATTTATGAAAATCAGCTCACCATCTTTTCATATGGAAAACACAGTTTGTCAGCATCCCGCGCACGAGAATACGGCTGAATTCACACAGTAATTTACGCACTCACTTTCAATCAACTTTGGTAACTAGATCTGAAAATGTGTTGGAACCAGGGTGTCAGTTTCAGATATCTACACACTAGATTACAATAGATGCCACTCCAGAGGCTTGGTGCCGTTTCCACCTGGCATGTCCCACTTGACATCTAGGTTTTGGGGAGCTGGTTAGCCAGGCGTCTATCCGCTTCCCACTCCTAACATCCTCTCTATTAAAAAAATGACCATCAAGGGGAGATGAGTGGTTTGGAGTATCAACCAACTGGCTAAATCAAAAACAAAAACAAAAAAAAACCCAGGTTGACTTCAAGCAGGGACACTGAAGTACTAGATTCACTAAGGGTTTCCATTTATTAACATTTCGGAGGGAACGCCTGCTGCTGGAATGAATCTTTATGGTGGCTTTAATAATAAAGCAGCAACAAGCAAGGGAAAATGGGCATAAATGGATGGCAGCTCAGTGTTTATCAGCAGAGAAATGATGATTCAGAGCTGGCATGTTGAGTTAAAATACAAGCTCTCTACAGCTCTACAACTGACCTTAACAATAAATCGTATCATTTATTGCCAGAAGTGTACGTTCA
Source organism: Ursus arctos (assembly GCF_023065955.2). Classification (NCBI taxonomy): domain Eukaryota; kingdom Metazoa; phylum Chordata; class Mammalia; order Carnivora; family Ursidae; genus Ursus; species Ursus arctos. The sequence continues at coordinate 75,532,967 of NW_026623067.1, forward strand.
TGTTATTTAACATTAAAAACAAGCACATATGTGTTTTTGTAGAAAGGACGTTTTGTTAGTGGATGTTTGATGATGTCGCTAATGACTAAATGATGTACAGAAGAAAAATTTCACCTAAAAGCTCTATCAATTTTAAGATGTTTGGAACGGCATTAGAAGGGAGAAAGTGTGCATGTGTGTATCTATGCTTTTATTTTCCTCCTAGCATTGACTATTAGTCAAGAAAAAAATCATTTGGGAGTTTGACTAACCACTGTGGGTTTTTTTGTTTGTTTGGAGTTTTTTTTTTACATTTCTAACGCTTGCTACCAGTGTGCAAGTTCTTATACCAGGATATAACTGTACATCTCTACTAGAACCAAAGGTCAAGGGCATACATTAAGATACACTACTGTTCTTTATTAAAAAAAAATTCACTGCTTTACTATCACAGAACTCAGATTCCAGTGAAGGTCAAAATCTGGTTTTATATGCTAAACAATTTGGGAACGATGAATGATATTCTCTCTTCCCTCCCAGTCTCACTTTAGCACTTTGTAGATTTTTGATCTAGAAATGCTCAAGGATTTTGATAAACCAGCCTCACTCTCCTCCTTTCCATAAAAAGCCTTTCTTCTGACCCCAGACACTGCTACAGTGTGCGAGATCATTCTAATTCGTCCCTCTAGTTGTCCCCTCTTCCCAGGGGACAACCAATCCAAGCAATCCCAGAAACTAGCTGGTTTTGTTTGTTTGTTTTACTGTGGTCATCATTCCCATGTCAACCAGCAGTCAGAAAATAACCTCTCAATAAGCTTTCCTGACCAAGAAGCCACAGAGCCATTCCAAGTCAAGTCTAGGCAGGGGCCGTGAGGACTGGGATTATTTAAATGCGCTCCGGAGCCCTCCCTACACACGTGTGTGCTTTTGCTGAGCAATTCCTTGAAAATTACAGATGACAATATCCATGTTCAACTTAAGCAGGCTGCTCTTTTTTCCCCTTCTCCCTTCCTCCAAAGTGCAGGCCGATTTGTAATACTCAAGATAGGACAAATTTTTGCCCTTCAAAACCAGTTGTCACTGCTGTTATCTTCACGAGAGCTATCAAGTTCCAGACAAGCTGAATTATTTTTTTTTGTTCCTGGCAGAAAAATATTTGACCCAGCTCTGGACAAAAACGAAGAGGATTTATAGCCCTCTCTCCTTCTTTGCAACATGCAGTGGCATTGTTAGGATGATAAACAGCATTGTCCAATTTTCTGGACTCAAACACTTCAACTCCTTTTTTAACTGTCTGTGAAAACAGTGTCATGTCTACATTTCCCCATCCCCTGGTACCCAAGTGCTGGGAAAGATAATTACCTTGTCATCTTTGTCATCTTCTTCTTCCTCGTCCTCCAGCATGTCCTCCACTACCTGCAGACAGGAACAGAAGTCATTCTCGCGCTCTTAAAGGAGAGAATTTTGTTCTGTCATTTTGAACCTTTTGGAAATGAAAACTTTATTAACATTTGAAACAGACGCACAGAGAGGCAATGTTTGATCTAGAGATAGGGATGAAGAAAACACGATGTTTTTAATTGATTAAAACCAGGGAACTGAATCCCAGTCGGGGGAACCGTATTTGTGTGAAATGTTCCGTGACAACCTAAAGTACCCGCAACGTGCTTAAGGTAAACTAACATTAATTTGAGAGATGCTTTAAATCAGGAGATTTCCTTTTCACCTGCTTCACTGTCTGTATTAATCAGACACTTTAAGTTCAGAATCAGATAACTAAGCAGAAAACAGCTCTGTTATTTCTAATTCACTTCTCATCAAACTCTAAGGTACAGTACCTTTTCATTGATTTATGCTGCTGGTCTATGGCATGAAGCTAATAGCTTTCATGGCTCAAATTTTACTTATTTTTAATTTTTTTGTTGCATATATTTGATGCGTAACATTGGCTAAGTTTAAAGTACACCACGTGTTACTTGGATACATTTATATATTGTATTAGGATTGCTAATGGGGCAATATTTACCATGTTACATAATTACTGCACACTATTATTGTCTATGTTCATTACACTGTACATCGGAGCTCTGTGGCTTATTTACTACCTGTCATGTGTTTGTACCTTAGACGCCATCAGTGCTATCCCTGCCCTCCATCCCCTGGTAACCACCATTTTACTATCTTTTTTTTTTTTAATAGGTTTAACTTTTTTAGAATCCACAAATAAATGATACCATATAGTACTACACTTACTGACTTATCTTGCTTTTAATGTACTCAAAGTCCATCCATGTTGTCACAAAAGGGACGCTATCTTCCTTTCCTGTAACTGAGTAACATTCCCCTGTGTATATGTACCACATCCTTTTCACCCATTCATCCACTGATAGGTGTTTGGGCTGTTTCCATATATTGGCTTTTGTGAATACTGCTGTGGCAAACATGGGAGTGCAGATAACTTTTGGATATCCTGTTTTCATTGGTATGTACCCAGAAGTGTAATTGTTGGATCATACAGCAGATCTACCTTTTTTTTTTTTTTGAGGAAACTCCATATTGCTCTCCATAGTGTTTGGACCAATATACATTCCCACCAACGATGTATATGGTTCTCTATTCACCACGTGCTCCACGGCGCTTACTGTCTCTACCTGATGACAGCCACTCTAACAGACGTTAGCTAACTCAGTGGTCCACTGATACAGAGGTGATACGGCATTGTGGTTCTCACTTGCATTTCCTTGATATTAGTGATGTTAAGCATCTTTTCATTTATCTGTTGGCCTTTTCGATGTCCTTTTTAGAAAATTGTTTAGTTCTTTGCTTATTTTTAAATTGGATTGGTTTCTTGTTAGGGAGTTGACTGAGTTCTTTAGATATTTTGGATAATAACCCCATATCTGACATATGGTTTGCAAAAATTTTCTCCCCCTCTGTAGGTTGTCTTTTTATTGTTTGTTTTGCTGTGCAGAAGCTTTTGAGTTTGATATAGTCCCATTTGTTAATTTTTCCTTTTGTCATTTGTGGTTTTGGTGCCATCAGGGCTCCAGATTTAATTCTTGCATATAAATGTCAACTTTTGACTATCTCTGTATTACTTTTCAATTTTGGTGAATTACTGGAAACTCTAATTTTAATTCTCTGATTTTATACAAGGGTTATATTATGAGAATGGACACTGAAAGAAAATTAGAAATGTATTCAATAATCAAATGTATATAATATGTATATATAATCCAGGTAGGTGGGTAGGCAAGAAGGTATTTTTTAATGCCTCCTAGTTTACTTACTTCAGCATTATGGAATAGTCATTTTGGATTTGCTCAATAATTTACCCTTTCCTTGATTAACGTGTAACTGTGGCATTACAAATGGGACATCACTCTGTTTCAGGTGTTTTATTATGGTTTTATATACCTACACACACACACACACACACACACACACACACATTCTCTCTCTCTCTCCATGGAAACCAAAAATTTAAGAAACTTTGGGGAGGGTTGCTGTTCAGGTAAGTGGCAACTTCTGATTACATTCATGGCACTTCATATAATTTCTAATTCTTGTGGTGCTTTTCCTTTTTTATCCAGTCTGTATCTCTATTTCTGAATAAACTTGATAGAATCATGGTTATTAAATATTTTTAAATCTCTCTCCCAAAACTCATAACTTCAAAAGACAGAGACAGCAAGTGCTTCTTTCATGTGGCTTATGATACAGACAGGAATATGTTATGAGTGAAAACTTCAATAGCTAAGACTGTATTACGCAAAGAGCTACAGAAACTGAGATAACATGTTGGGACTCTCAGTGATCTAACAATTGTTCTCAAATATTCTAAAAGCATTAGTTGATATAAAAGAATAGCCCAAATGCAAACTTCCATTTCTCATAAACCAATATATAACCCAAAGCATCTCACAACCTGTGAGATTGTTCCTAATTTAATGTCATACTTTAAATCTTCTATTACATGGTAGAATTTTGTGGTCTTTCCTCTGGACGTTTGGCATTTCGAAAGAACCATGGTAGCACAATGTGCTGTTTCCAATATCTGGTGAAAGTTTACACTTATTTTGAAGACATATAAAGCAATTCAGCCTCAGCAAGAAAGAAGGACTCTTAACATTCTAACTATATTCAGCAACTCTGTAAGCATTTATTGTAAAGCCCCTTGGCCAAGAAACACAGTGCTAGGTACTGCGGGAATACAAAGATGAATAACACAGATATTTCATCTATACTCATGTCAGCCCTCAAGAGGTTTATAATTCAGTAGAATTTAAATGGAGACTATAAGATAATCTTTCATGTTGACTTTTAATTTCCTGAAATTTTAAAGTATTCAGAAGTATAAAGACAATAATAGTAACAATGTATAATCATGGTGCTACATGCCAGGCAATTCCAAATTGGGCTATTTTTGATGGAGGTTTAAATGGGAGAAACAGCCGCAATATTTCAGTACATTGTATTTCTTCCAAAGAATTCACCTAACACAGCAAATAGCTGAAACAGAACTCAAACCCAGACAATGGGACAACACAGAGTCAGCTCTCACCCCCTGCCCAGTTCTTGGGTAGGGGTGGGGGGAAGAATTCACCTAGCTCTCCTAAGTTTTGTTTAAATGAGTACAATTTTGTATCTTTAATAAAATGATCAATTTAGATTAAGTGATTTTTTAGGTTGGTCATTATGATCCATTTTATTTTTCAGTAAAAGCTGTATATAGTGGAGGTATAAAACGGGATGATTTGGTTAAGTAACGTTTTACTAAAATTACCCACACAAAGTCATTTATCAAATATGTCAAGGAAAAAGAAATACTACAAGTATACTTTTGCGCATAAACTCAAACAATGTTTTTGGTAGTTATTATTAAAAATGTATTATATGCCTCTCCTCTTCAGTACTTATGATCATAGTGCAGGTGCTGGGAAGTAAGAATGGTGTTGGATTTTGCCTAGCAGATTGTCAGGTGCTAATAGGTGTTCCAGAAATATTTGTTGATAGAATGAACAGATGAAAGCATCGTCTATTCTTCATAGGCCTCAACAGGCTTTTACGTAAAAGAACTGAACTAGTTCACAGACCTGAACTAGCTTTTCTGGAAAGACGTATACTTAATCAGTGATGCAGACTAATAAAAGCAAATATTCAAAATGCCTTCCCAATCGGCCCGGAAACAGAAAGCATACACGTTTAACCTTTAAGATTTGGAGATTTCTACTACCTTCAAGTTAATTTTCAAAAATTCAAAATATTATCTAAACATAAGCCAATTGCTTAATTTACACATTTTCCAAATCAGCTGCAGATCTTATGTTCAAGAAAGACTCAAAGAGGTCTACAGAATCAGGCTCTTCATTTGCAAAACCCAAACTGTTCTCACCCTGCACAAGTGGGTAATTGGCTACGCACAATTGCTCTACAAATGTGCAGCGAGAACCACCCAATACAACCATTTGCTCTTACATTTGGCAGAAAAGTGTTGTGTTAGCGAGAGGCCTTTGTGTTGTGTTTTAGCGCTCTAGCGAGGGCTTTTCCCCTCCTCCAGTGCCTTTTTAATGTTACATCATAAACATCTACGAGTGAGGATTTATAATACAGACGCTTTCCTACGGATGCCTTTAAGCTGCTTCAGGATATGTCCCACTATTACATTTTGCTCAGGTGAAGTTTAAGACTCCTTGGAAACTGAAGATAATAGCACCTATCCCACAGTGTTGACTGAGGATCCAATGAAATAGTGTATTTGAAGTACTTAGCACAGTTCTTGTATCGAAGTAAGTATTCAAAAAGGTTAGCTATTAGTGAAAAGAAAAATAACATCAATTTAATGATATTTTAAACATTATTTTTTTTAAAGATTTCAAGATTAAAGAGCACAAGCAGGGGGAGTGGCAGACAGAGAGAGAGAGGGAGGAGCGGGGTCATGACCTGAGCCGAAGGCAGACGTTTAACTGACTGAGCCACCCAGGTGCCTCTCAACATTAATTTTTAAAAATTAAGTTATGTATATTTTTTGTCCTGGGCAAAATAGTCAGTGTTCTTTATCACATATGAAATTCCAATTCATGTTTCGCAGACACTAAGAAACACATAAAGGGACACAGGTAGAGGTGAGGATCAAGACTGCCCCTTAAAATGATAATGCTTCCACTAATTTTCAGGCTTTAACGGACCAATGAAATGGACGGCTGCTAAGGCAAGAATGTCTCAGAAGTGGGGCTGTGCTTGAAGACATGAGCCCTGGCCAAATACAATGAGTACAGAAACTGCAACCTGAGGTTTTAAAAACAAACCGTACACATCACCAAAGTGCATTTAATGACTGCACAAAACTGCAACCTTTCCCAGAGAACTCAAGTAACACTTATATTTAGAAAGAGAGTGGCAGAATTTAACACTCAACAAAGGAAAACAAAATAAAGGAGTCTCAAATTCCAGCTCTTTCCTCTTCAAATAAAACCACATAAGGACTACATAGTTCTGTTTTCAAGTATATGAAGTCCAGTTGCCCAAACATTTGTCAACAATAATTTAATAACAACACATATGCAGGATTTCCTTGAGAAAAAAAAAAATGAGCGTTGAAAAAAATGCATGTGTTAGAAAAGATATATTTTTTTCCAAAGTTTCTTTTTTCTTTCCCTTTTCTTGAAGGGGGATCTCTCAGTTCGGCTCTAGAATTCTCTTTCCAAATTATGCTTTCTGATACCCTGCTTGAAAGCAAGTAGTATTAATCAAACAAAGGAAGGGCACTAGGGAAATCAGAAAGATGTAATGCAAGCAGTTAAAACTGACATGACCTTCTGTAATGTCGCTCGTCACAGACTTATATGCCACACACCAGAGCAAGGTCTTGGAAGAAACTGATTCTTGGTACTATTCCTTGAATGTAATACTAATAAAGATGACATTTTTAAAAACACACGTAGACAGCCCCAAATGCAGCATGCCAGCTACATTACAGCCAAAGAATAAGCAGATAACATTATTTTAAAGAGCGTAATATTTCTTCTTTCCTATTCCATATTTGTTGAGCATTTGTCATTAACATATAAAATATAATATGTGGCTGTACTTTTTAAAAATCCATTTTCAAATGGGGCAAAACTGCATCTGTATATTATGCAGTTGCACAGGAGCTCTTTTCATATTATGACTTTTAATTATAATTCAACACAACTGAAATGCTTTAGGATTTGCAAGGAAATAAAATTTTATTTGGCTGAAAATATTAATAATGGTGTTGGTAATCTGAATACAAGTACGACATGTTTAATACTCCTGCCCCAGACAATGATGTATAAGGGAGGGGACAAGAGGATGCAGAAAAGGAAGACCAAGACAGTGAAGGGATGAGAAAGAGTGGATTCGGGTAAACTTCATTGTTAAAGTCATCGTGGGGCAGTGAATACTAATTACAATGCCAAGTTAAAGGGTGTGTTTTAAAACAAAAGTGACCAAAGGGGGTTAAAAGGTCCACCAATAATTCTTAAAACAATTTGTATTTTGATTTGCCCAGGAATAAAGTCCTCCACTTACTTACTACTCTTCAAAGAAAAAGAAACCAAAAGAATCTTGGCTATATCACCCTTGTAAGATAAGTATTGAGAACCACAAAGCCAAACACTCCCCAAGTCAAAGCTGACACAAACTAGTTTCTTTCATATGTTTACTTTTTTTCCTTGGAAATAATCTTTGAATTAAATAGATGTTTTGCTATGTTCAGAATGAATAGTTGCACAATTCAAATTGCTTTACTCAAACACGGTCTATAAAAAAGCAACACATTTAAATTAAAGAAGAAATCACTGCTGTCCAGATGTGCAACTGCATGTTAAAAAATTAAAGAAAGAAAATTGTCACAAAAGAAAGAAGTTTCATATTTAATTTCATATTCATAGAACATCCAAATGTGTACAGATGCTTATATTTGGACACATTACAAACTAAATGCCTATTTCCACCCTAGAGATACAGAGGAATTTGGAGAGAGCAGTATTCTTCAACATGGTCTGGAGTTCATTTATACCATTCTGTGTCTGCAGAAACCGAGCAGAGCATGCATTTGTGTGCCAATGAATTTATTACATGTGTAAATATCATATGAAATTACTGGAAGCCTATGGATGGAGAAGATGCATATAAACACTCTGACTCTTTCAGATCACTGAGAAGTACCAGAGTTGACCTCTGGTCAACCAAAGTCAGCTAAAGACTTTTGCGGTCAGTAAGATCATTATAGGTGCACTTGTGCTGTCATTTTTGCAACAGCACGTCTGCTTCTCACGAAATTTTTGAGAAGGAACTTTTGCAAAATAAACGGCATAATTAAGCTGTACGTATAATTTTCTCCACGTCTGGAAGAATAATAAGACTCATAAACGGGTCTGGGATATACTGTTTCATCCAGTATATCTCAAAAGCAACTGGATGTATGATGGCTGCTTAGTTTGATTCGCGCTATTAAAGATTTGACCTTGGAGTATTTCAGCTACAGTAGTCATCAAGATAACTGAACCACTAGATGTAATAATAATTAGTGTGATAGGCTTGCCAGTGAGGTTGAATATATTGCAATACAAAAGAAGGCAGACTAAAAAGAAAAGCATTATTACTTACTGCTAAAAGACTTCCTGATTTTTACGGAGACACTCAAATACAATTATTTCTTCTTGCAGAATGCATTTCCTTGGCTCATTCTGGGAAGTGCCATGTTGTAATTTAGTCTGATTCTTAATAGGAAATGTGGCTTTAATGTGGCTATCAGATGACTTTTGATGCATGCCACTGATTACATACAGCCTGTATTCTGCATCATCAACAACATTCTTATTTGCAGTATAATATGCTTTGCTGTAAGGTGCAAGGGCAGTAAATTTACTTTACTGGCCAAGAAGATGTAACCTTTTATTTTTTTAAGTGTCAGCTTAATATGCAGAAAACCTCTTCCATTACGAAAGACTAAATATAATATAAATTCTATAATCAGTATAAGCATCTTAAATGAATTTCTTTTCATACTTCCTTCTGAGTAGTCTTAAATGTCCATTCTTTCACTTACACAAAGCACTGGGAACAGAATTCTAGTGTTTATTTGAACTATGTCTCCATCTAAAGGCTTCACAATGTATTGTATTTTCGCTAGCAGGGAAAATTCTAAGCTTGGTGTCCTTAGGATATTGCATATTAATTTGACTGAGCAGGGAAAAATAGGTCAACTGTTAACCTAGAGTGTGCTTTTTAAATAATAATGCTTTTTTGAAACTATTCTTTTTGGTCAAGTTAGAAAAACAAAAGTATACAAAAGGCCAAAAAAACCCCACAAAAAACAAAACAAAACAAAAACCCAAAACGGCATTGTTTAATGTGCTTTTTTGCAAAGTGAAATTAAAAGAGAACTAGACTTCCACTAATGGATTTTATCAAATTTAGTATTTTCAAAGGAAAATATTTTTGTCCACAAAAAGTAAATGGATTTCAAATAAAGAAGAAAATTATATACTTAAGCCTCTTACAAAACCAGATTTCCATTCCAGAACCACGAATTTGTTATTTTTTTTTAAAGGCACAATTTTAAATGTTTGAAATTCTGAAACAACCTTAGGAATTTTTATTTTTTAAGTATGTATGAAGAGTCCACATTTTTACTTAAAACATTGTCTGCAAAGCCAGAGGCGGGAGAGGTGTGACCTCTATGAGAGTACCATCCTCCAATCTTCTCAGAAACGTGCGTTGCTCTAACCCCTGCAGACAGGCGTGGGAACATGAAAGCTGCAATAGTCAAGAAGTTGCTTTTCAGGTAAGTGTATATTTTAGCACGTGGAACAGAGGAAAATGCTACACTTTTGGAACAACAGAATTTGAAAACAAAACAAAAAATCGTTTATATTGGAGATTAACGTTAGCAAACTTTTGGACCGTACTGCTCTGCTAGGCTTGATTCACTTTTCACAGAAATTCACAGCTACTCCCTATGTGAAGCAGTAGGTTGGAGATAATGGAAGGGGTGAGGGGAATCGGTGGACATTTGTAGAGAAAAATATTCTGACACTAATTTGACTTTCTTTTTCTTCTGTTCTTCTCGTGCCTAGAATATTTCGAGGCCTGAGAACATTATGTGAGAAAAATCTAAAAATAGACTGAGTTTTGAATGTCAAAAAATCATATAGTCCAAAAACTTTAGTTTTCTTCTTTATATCCCTTTTCTATAAATAATAATGATAAAATATTTTTTCTCTCTCTTTGTAAAGAATAATCACCTCACAAAAGAAAGCCCATGTGGGTTTAGACCTACATTTGAACTGGAAAGAATGTCTATGGTGTATGGTGAATTGCAGCATAAAAGCCTGAATGAAAAGAATGTTCACGAAACCTCACACAAAACCTCCGTAACCGTTTTATCACGAGCTTCCCACAATATAACACAAGAGCTCTATATTCTAGGAAAAGCTTGCCTGGTCCACTTATCATTTCTGCTTTATGTAGTGTACTGTATGATTGCTAAATTAGTGCATAATGCATTTATAATATTTATAGTACCAACATTTAGTTAAATAACCTTTATGTAAGATTTATGTTGATTTTTTTTATTTCTCATTTAATGGCAAATTATGAAGAGCATGTTTCATAAAGATAATTCTCCATTTAAATTCATCAGTCCATTAAATATTAAAATTATGTTTCTGATGCAATCGAGAACAAATTTGTCCAGCTTCAGTGATTATTTGCACTCATAAAAATTAGGCTTGATTAATAAAATTTAAATGCTTGATTAAGTTGACATTTTCATGTTCTATTCTGATTTATTAAAATTAGTCCCCGTGCCCAGGCCTGGTATGCTAGTGTAGGTTTACCTTTCTCCTTCTCTTAGGCGACATCCAGAGAGAGGCAGTCAGGAAGGAGTATTGTGCTTTTGGTCTCAAAGACAGTTTCAGGAAAATGCCCTGTTCTTTGCTCAGAGTGCTGCCGGCCTTTGTCTTTATGCCTTGTGCCTGGTGGAGGTTTGTATTGCAATAAACAAGAAAAATGTTTCTTTCAAATATCTATTGGTATGATCTGGAAAACGGCGTTTATTTATGGTATTTCTGTAAAATTCAGTTACCAAGAAGTTTTCATCTGTAGAGGACTGGTCAAATTTTCATCTGCTTTTTTTTTTTTTTCCTGATAAAAATACCGTTTTTATTTTTGTGGGATTTCCATGCACATAGCAGGGGGATTACAGACACAGGAAATCTTTCTGTGGCAATGCCACTGTCTTTACCTACAAGCTTAAAACCAAGACTGATGGTCGTGGAAAACCATCCGCTTCAAGAGCACTTACAAGGGAACTTTTCAAAAAAGGAAGTGACGTGTCTAAACCCTCACTGTACCCACACTGGTTTGTCCTGTTTTCTACACGGGCAGGCGCCTAGTTGTCCTCTACCGAGCCCGCACTGTATGCTTAACACAGTATGTTGTCTCTTTAATCGCCACAAAACCTCAGCAAGGTGGGTATTATCCCTGTCTTATTGGTGAGGAAACTGAGGCTCAGGGGAACGAACAAATTTGCATGGCTAACAAGAGGAAGGTCTGGAATTAAATCCCAGGTCTTCCTAATTTCAAAGTTTGGGTTTTTAACCTCTACCAACTGGAAATGAGTTGGGGTAACAGTCATTTTTAAGATGTTTTTGAGGCTTGCCATTGGAGTGTAACTCACTTGGAAACTTTTACATGAACTGACTTTCTCTCATTTAAGCATGCTAATGGAATATTTGGTTATTTTTTTAAACAAATGATATGATATGATAGCTATTTTTTTCTTGCATGATAGAATAAATTCAGTACCAAATGACAGGAAATGCCCTTGAAGGCATATTTTAGTTTGGTTACCTACATGTACCATTACAGTTCTATGTAAAAGACAGTGGAAAGACTTTAAAGTTGCATGCTCTTGATAAATGTATATCACATAACACTAAAAAAATAAATAAATAAATAAATAAATAAATAAATAAATACAAAACTCTCAGATTACTGGATCCCTATCAGAGTTCTGATTTACAAACATCTTCCACAAGCAGATAAAGACATACCATTTGGTTTCTACTTTTAGTTTGTTAATTGAGGTTTTGTACGTTCTTATCACCTTTCTGAACCAGAAACAAAAAACTCTCCACAAATATCATAGGAAACCCTGTGCCAACACCATTCATTAAGAAGGGCATAATGCTCAGGACTAGTAATGCAAACTAGTCATGGGGTCATGAGTCAGCCACAAGGAGCTTCTGTTGGCCCTATATCCTACCTCCCTCACCATAAAGTTTGAAAGAATTTTGGCTAGCTACAAGGAGAATGCAAAATCATTCAGAAAGAACAAATAAGCTATCACTAAAAATAGTGAGAGTAAGAATAACACAGCCACCCTGAGAACTGAGACCAAAATTGTGAGTGCCCTTTTTTCCTCCTCTTCTCCATCTCCCTCTTCAATTATAGAAATGACAAAATTATGGGGGCAGACCTTTTGGAAGAATGGAGACAATTAAACCATTTGGTTGACATACAGGTAAATGCTTGGGTTGGATACTTTAGAGATCATCTACACGACGAATTCTTTGGATACAAGGGAGGCTTTGAAGGGATTTTAGTAAGTTGGTTTTTCAAGGAGTTTCTGGGGGCTACAGGGATCATCTGGGCCCAAATAAGAGAAAATGAGTAATACGGGGGCAAGACCTTCAGGTTTCTTTCAAGGTTGCCAAGATAGTTCATTTAGTGGAAAAGGAGCTAGATTTCAGGGCAGACAACATCTAGAAGAATGGAGCTCACCTCTTTACCTTGTTATAGTCTCACATGCATCTTTGGAGACTCTGAGCAAGTTGGAAAGGACTTAGGCAAAAGAGGAGAGTAATTGTGAGCATCCTGTATGGTGGCTACCACTAACTTTAAATTCTTTCTTGAGTCCTCACAGATCCAAAGCAAGAAGTGTGCCCTCCAGTGAGGAGGGTCTTTAGTAAATTGACTTTTAAAAATAGAAATGTTTTCCTTTACATCTTTCTTTATATGAACAGACATGTCACGTACAGGTGACACTCATCTTCTAGCGTTCTACCATTTTATCTTTCCAATTTGAAGTTTAGCCACAGTCTGAGAAGAGAGTAAAGAGACAGTCAATAAACTGAAGAAGCATGAAAGGCACACACGGAGTTATGGAGTGAAAGGGACAGACTGAAGGATGGAACGAGAGCAGTGGTCACAGGTAAACAGACCCCTTTCTTTACTATGCAGCACATGCACAGACGTCTGGGGTGATCTGAACGTCTTTTGGCTGCACACCCGGCATATCCCATACACACGTCTCTTACTGCACCTGTTATATTCATGCCCTTGATTCAGTCGTTTGTTTCCCTCACTAGACCACAAACTGTCCTGGGCAAGGACCCTGTCTTAATCATCTTTGAACAACAGTTAGCACTGTGCCTGTAGATGTTCGACAGACTTTCACTGAATGGAAATAGTTACGTATAAAAATTAGACAATTTTTGACTTGGAAATAAAGATTAGACTAAAATACTTCTTCATTCATCAAACATTTTTTTGAGCAACTACTACACTGCCACGTCTGAGACATCTTGCTCCGTGCTGGGATTAAATACACAAATGCAGATACAATGAGAACAGTTTCAGGCTGGTAACGAAGACCCACAGTGAGGTTACTATTACAATACAGTGAGAGGGATATGGGGTCTCAGAGGGGCGAGATTACCCTCTGAGGGTATGTGTCGGCAGCGGTAGGCTGGTGGTAGGGGGCAAGAGTGGGAGGGAAGTCAGAGATGGCTCTCCAGAGAAAATGATAAAAATGCTAGGTGGTTACCCAGGAATATATACATAAAATATTATAATTTTACCAGGTGGCAAATTAGTATTAATTTAACTAAACCAAAAATACTCAAAATGCACACAAACTCTGACACAGAAATTCTCCTACAATGATTGCCTCAAAGGGCATTACCAGAGACCTGACCAAAGATTTGGTCCAAAGATTTATCTACAGCATTATCTGAGATGGCAACAATCTCTGAAACACGTCTAATACGATGGCTTGAGGAAAAATTAAGTAGCATGGTGAAAACTGTGCAGTCACTAAAAATCATGTGGTTTCCCAGTGATTTAAGGGAAACTTCTAGATAGTGCTGCTATAAAAAGTGGGTGTACTGACAGTACACTTAATGTGATCCAATTTTCATAAAAAACAAAATATGCCTGACGAAAAACACACATTTACTTTAGTAAATTTATTTTTTGAGAAAAGAATAGAAGGCATAGAGAGAATGTATCACTATCTGGGAAGCCACAAACACCCTCTGCTCCGGATATTGCTGTTCCCAACGCAGCCACCAGCCGGGCCACCCTCAGCCCCGGTCTCCCACATCCACCATTCCTCAAAGCTTCCCTCTCCCCCAAGGGGGAAGGCGGCGGCGGGGCGGCTGCTGCTGCTGCTCCTCCCCCTGCCCGCCCCGCGCCCGCCTCACCGCCCCCTGGTGGCGGTGGTGAGGCCTTGACCTCCAGGGCCAGGACACCCCCTGCTCCTCCTGAAGGCCATCAAGGACCCCCACGAGTTGGCGGTGCAGCTAGAGGAGGAGCCTCGGAGTGAGTGAGGCGGCTGCAGAGCCGCCATATGTCATACTTGCACGTCAAGCCCTTCCTGTGCGGCTCGTCGGGCAAGCACTTCAGGAGCCGCAGCCACCTGTCCCGGCATCGCACCACACACTGTGCCAGCCCGCACGGCCGCCCCCGGCAGCGCACGTGCCTTTCAGGACAACTCGGAGCTGGCCCAGCGTGTGTGCTTCTACGAAGTTGGAGGCCTGGCCTGCGCTGCCCCTCCCTCGGCCACCATGTCTGTCCCACACAAACTGACTGGCTCTGCAGAGGTTACCAACTTATCCTGGACCTCAGTTTCTACATCTGTATGATGAGAAAGGCATCATTCCTTCCTTCCCTGCCTCTTACTGTGCTATCCAGACCAAGTGTTGGCCCTTTCAGGGCCTGCTGAAAGGGTGCCCGAGGAAGGGGAGGACAGGGATGAACGCTGGCCTGGGAACCAGGTAGAACTGGGTTCTGGTCCAGCCTTGCTGTGTGAGTCTTTGCAAGTGGCATAACCTTGGTCTCCTGCTCTCCCAAACGGTGAACAGCTGTTTCACGGTCAAAGAGAGGACGAAAGAGCAGTGGCACCCTCTGGTTCATTTTTGTGACTCCCCCTGCTTCTACCCAGTACTCTCACCTATTGTTCAATAAATATTCTGTCCTTGAAAACAAAAAAACATACAAATAAGTCTGCTGGAATACAGAGGAGGTAAAGCTGAATCTATCCATGGTTTGGATGGGACCTGCTGACAAGGCAGTCTTCTATACCATGCTTGAAGAGGTTGGAGAAAGACCAAAGTAGCCAGACAATCAGAACAGACCACCTTCTTAAAGCTCTTGAGGTAAAAAAACAAAAACAAAAACAAAACACCAAGGTGCAGCTGATAAAGTTGCCAGATAAATGCAGAACATCTAGTTACACTGGAATTTCAGATAAATAATGAGTATTATTTTAGGATAAACATCTCTGTTTATCTGAAATTCCAATTTAACTAGGCCTCTGTATCTCTACTTGCTACATCGGGCAAACCTAAATTGGGGTGAATTTAGAGAGCTTTAGGGGCTGGAGTCTGAGAGAAATCTGCAGGGTAGAAGGCCTTTTCATCCACCAAGACTAAGGTAAATAGCATGGTGGTCAGGAGGGGGACATTTGAGCAGTGGGGAAAAATTGTGGTATCTGTTGGTTAATGTCCAGAGCCTGATGAGGTGATAATCGTTGATGTCTGGGGACATCAATCTGTACAGTGAGCGATTATCTGGCACAGCTAAGCTGTTGGTGAACAGCTTCAAGAGGAGTCATAGGGGGATGAACTTTCCTACTGACATCTGATTGGCTGTTGGTTTCTACTTTTTTTTTTTTTTTTATGGTAGTGACGGTGTTAGAAAACGAAAGGTCTGGTTCTTTCCATGGTCCTTCTCAGATTTTTGCAAGCTGGTGACCTTCTGAAAAAATTGAGAAAATTGCTGTTGAAACAAGCAGGAAGAAGAAAAAAGTGATCATCCATTTTTAGATGTGTTTACAGGCTGTATGACTCAGTGCTGCTTCTGTTAAGAGCAAGTATGTGGTCTTTTTTGGTACTGAGATGCAAACAGAGGAGGCTTGTGGTCTATGTTACTTTCCGTGAATGATCAAGTACTGAAGTAGAGAAGGTCTAACTGTACATTCAAAGTGCTTTGCTTATGGAGTCCTCTCTTCTCCGCTCCACTTTGGCCAGCCTCTAGATATTAGCAATATTTCGCTTGTTCAATATTCTATTTATTCAAATAGTGCACCATGGACTTCTTTGAAACTAGCTGAGAAAATGATAAATCTATTCGATTCACAGGAACTCAAGTCAAACAAGCAGATGTTTCTTGGCTGGCTTGTATTTGGTGGGCCATCCCAAGTTGTCCCATCACCAGCATTTCTAGCAGCAAAGAACATTCTACCCTCATAAGGTTTGTTTCTAGAAATAAGTACTCTGGGCCTAATTGGAACAGATCCAACAACAATATCCAGTACCATTCTAAAGGGGATAGCAGAATTGAGGGCTTTGCCATTTGAGGAAGCGAACAACACATTTCAGTATTTACTAAAGTATTTTAGCAAAGCAGACTTTGGCTCAATTTGTGTCACAGTCAGATCGTGAATCAGAGAATGATTTCATTGATTTACCCTACTCTTCAGTCTTTTAATGCCTCCATTGATTAGGCAAGTGAGATTGCTATGTGGGAGGAATATCATGACAGTGAAACTGAATGTTCTTTTAAAGCGTAATTAAAAAACACCTCTTGAAGAATTTTTGTATGTCAAAAATAATTCAAAGACTTTTTTCAGTAATGTGAAGGATTCTCAGCTTTGTTTTCTCTTCCCATCCATGCTCACCTGTAGGACTGAAGGTAGTCCTACAGGTCATGAACAATTTTGAAATCAGTGGGGTCACCTGGGATCAAATAGGGGCTCCATGCCCAATTCTTGAGAGGTCACTGGGAACCTCATAAGGATTTGGGGGATACCTGGGATTCCACATAAGGCTCTCGACACTTAGAAAGTAAGCCCTTGGGAAAAGCATGGCCAAGCATATACCATGAAAACAGCCTGGGTTTCAGAAGAGGGAAGAGCTGGGTTCATATCCCACTTCCTCCATGGAGCTCATTATTTATCTTCTTTGGTTTTGAATTTCCTCGTTTGTAAAATGATGATAAAACCATTTAGAATAATCTACTTGATAAAGTTATTGTAAAGAATTAAAATAGATGATGTGTCTCAAAAGGTCTAGCAGGATACCTGATACATAAAGTTGTTTAATGAATATCTGTTCCAGTTCCCTGAAAGCAAGGAGGATATGGAGGACGGAAGTGGAGTGGGGGTAGTGAGGGTTTTCCATCAATCTGTGTGCTTGATGGTGCAGTTAATGCTATTGGCTCTTCTAAAACTCAAGGGAGAAACTTGCTCTAAAGGTGCCCAGGAAGACATGGGATGTATCAAAATACAGTCTCAAGAGTAATGCACTTGACCGGTGGTTAGAGGTACAAACTTTAGACCGACTGACAGACTCTAGTACCCATTCTGCTACTTTCTAACTGCATGCCTTTTCTAACTGTGTGCCTTTGGGTAAGCTATTGAACCTCTCTGGCCCTTTTCCCTGTTTGTAAAGTAGTAATATGACACCCGTCCCCTGGGGCGGGGGTCAACCCAGGTCTTTCCTCGTCTGAGACTTGCTTCCTTCCTCTCAAGGAAGGACTCTTGCAGTGTGCTCATTCCACCCAAAGCATGTTCCCTTGCTTGCCACAGAGGAAGAGACGGGGCGGCCCTTGACTTAGGAGGACCCAACCCATTGGCTGGGCTGATAAAATCAGCTTCTCTCTCCTAGGGGTGAGATGAAGGTCATGATGAGACAAAACGCCTAATGGGGTGCCCAGGGTGTAATGAGGATTCAGTGGTTTTTAAATCCAAAGAAAGACAACTTCCTGGCATCTACTCTTTTACTTGAAAAATTTCAGTCCACGGTAACTATAATGTGGATAGTTGGTACAAGCCTAATGGGCACTGTGGGGAGGGGTAGTTTTCCTCAAGTTTTGGAGTGACAGCTCAAACCAAGACAAGTATGACATTGCTGTCTTTATAACCCCTTCATGCCAGAGACATTTCTCAACAAAGCACGTATTTATTAAAGTTTTTTTTTTTTTCCGCCCCCGGAAAAGCCTAACAATTCTCATGCCAGAAATTTTAATGTCACGGTGTGAGTGTAGGTAGATTCAGATGTAGGAGTGCTTATTTCTGACAAGTCCAATTGGGAAACAGCAGAGGTGAGATACCATTTCTGACCACGCCTCTTTCTCCTGTGCACCTCTGAGTCTACGGCATTAGCCTCAGGACCGGCTGTTTCCTCACCCTGTCCTCAAAGGGTTCAGCTCATTAAATGCAGCGTAACTTCCTCGGCAAGGATTACATCTCATTTCTCTCATTAAACCAGAACAGGCACCATGGTAGGGAAAAGGTGGGGTTTTAGCTCCTGCGATCTTAAGTATCCAAGAAAGGACATGGTCTCAGTAATAAACAGCAAATACACAAAGAAATCCTTTCCTATTTTAGTCTTAATCTCAACTATCAACCCATATGGTGAAGACAGAATTTTTACCCATCTACGAACTTTTCATCTTTCACAGTGTTTTCTTTTGTCTTTCAACTTATTATGTCATGGAAATGTCATTCCCTTTTTTCTCTTGCTATACAAAGCTCAAGGTCAATTTGATTTGTTTTTCTTTTATCATTTTCATCCTAATTGAATGTTCTCAGCTGAATGTACAAATGATTTTTTTTATGAGAGAAAATTTGCCTGCCCGCCCACCCTCCCTCCTTCTCTCACTCTTTTAAAAGAGGAAAGTTTCTGGAATCACGCAGTGGGGTGATTAATGCACTTCAGAGATTGCCTAAAGTTTTCACACATGTTGAAAGGTTCTGCATGCTTTTGGGGATAGCAATAAGGACTTAGGGCAAAATACCATTCCTCCGGTGCTATGCACTATGGAGTAGTCAATTAGACAAAGCATGGCAGCCCCTACCAATATTTTCCTTTGATTTACATATTTATATGTATGTATGGGTACATGAATGCATAGGTATACGTATAGATGTGTATGTGTATAATGTGTGTACATATGTATACATAGGTATATGTATAGACGTGTGTATAATCTGTAACCAGCAAGGTCTAATCCAAAGGAACAAGTTCAAATGCATAGCTAGGTATGGGAGAAGACACATAATTAGGCAAAATGAATTTAAGAGCTATATAAGGTCTCAGCTGAGCCACTGCATAGAAAACTGAATGACGTGTTGTGATTGCTGCCCTGGTGTCCAGGAAGAACAGACCGTGTGGACAGTGTGTTTTGGCCAAATAAAAGGCAGTTACTGAGAGTTATGGAGTATATGTAGCCTGTGTTCCATGAAAACCTGGACTATAGACTCTTCCACAGTGCGCTGTGCTGAGGAATCCAATGTCCGTGGGTAAAGGGGAAGCTCTGTTAGACATGTGCCTAAAAGATCCGGTAAATAACAATTTTGGAACTATATTTTGAAGAAAAAAAGAGCAGTTGAGAAATTCACATAGTCTAACTTTTCAATAGTTATAAAAATTCTTAAAGAATCGTAAGCACAAGAGGATATATTATATGTTACCATTTCCCCTCTACAAGTGGACCTTTCCAGCCAAGGCAGGTATATTCTGGAGAAGATAACAAGCAAATCTATAGTTACAGAATTTTTCAGTATGAATACTCAAACCAATGACTAAATATTGACGATAAGCCGCCTCATAGGATTAAGAAGCTGAAACTAAATTACCACTTTTTCCTATTTGCAAATAATCTTATTTGCAAATTTGTCTCAAGGCAACTGAATGAAAAGTAGAAATTCTTCTCTCTCGACAATCTCCCTGAAATAAATGGCACAAAAAAGCAATTGTCTGAGAGAGTCCCATTTTCTTAAAGAAAACATCCTGGATTAATTGACAAAAGTACCTATTAGTCCCCATGACACCAGTGCTTATGGCATTTGGGGCTTGTCTCTCAGTGTGCAATTTAAATATATATCCATAAAATCCTTGCCAATAATAACTTCTTGTCTGTTGATACTGCCTAACCATTAAAATCTCTATTAACAATCTCATGTTGGGTTTGATAAACCTTACAAAAAATGTTTTCAACACTTCAGATTTGCAAGACACTTGTTAGATAAAGTGGCAAGTACAATGATGAATAAAGAGTCCCCTCCCTCAAATATACAATCACAAGAGAGGAATATATACAAATAAAATAGGAAAATAAACATGGTGTGTTGTTGGCAACATGACATGTACCTGGTGGCTATGCATCAGGATTTTTTCTGTTTTGATGATAAAATTATTCTGAAGAAGTATATTCAGCTTGTATTACCAATTGAAGTGTATTTTGCTTGAGTTATTAATTAATTAATGAATTAAGAGACCATGCTGTGCTTGTGCATGTGAGTGGGGGGAGGGGCAGAGGGCTAGGGAGAGAGAGAATCTTCAGCAGACTGAGCACTGAGCCTGGAATGCAATTCGGGGCTTGATCTCCGGACCTAGAGACCACAACCTGAGCCAAAATCAAGAGCTGGATGCCTAACTGACTGAGCTACCCAGGCACCCCTGCTTGAGTTATTTAAAAGGGAAAAGGTTTATGTCACAGGTGTGTCTGTGCAAACATTATGATGCTACTATAATGAAATATTATATAATACTATTAAACTGAAAATCAGATAACTTTGGTTCCTGCACCATTATGGACATGGTAGATGGCAAGAACTCCTGATTATAAATCAAATGTAGACCCTCAATGGCAAAAAAAAAAAAAAAAAAAAAATGTAATCTGATGAAGACAAATGGCAACCAAAAAGAATCTCACATTGACGAACCTTTACATTCTTCTCAATAGCTATCTATGAAGTTATCAAATTGCAGATATCCTATTTGGAGAAGACACCTTCCTCCCATTCATTTATATATCAGAAAGGTTTTTGAAGTCGTATGTTCACCAAGGGTGTAGTGACTGAGATAATCTAAGGGGAATGAAAGTTGGCAGGAGAACAAGAGATATGATTATAATGTGGCTAGCTTCTGCTTCTCGTTCTAAAACTCTTTTTGAGAGAGAAGTGGTCTTATAGATTCTAAAAACTTTCAAAAATGCCAGAGAGGGCAGGTGGGCTCAGTATAACTTTCCCTAGGTTAAATGAAGGCTCTTTACCCTCGAGCTGGTAATCCTGATACACCCTTGACACAAAGACAGATATTTGCTGTTGTTCAGTGAATGTTCATTGAATTAAGGTACTTCATGCACTTTTGCAGGCCAACAAATCATCAATCTTTCCTTCCTTCCAATGACAGACTACAAAAAAATGTCTTAAATAAAATGCATTCATTTGGTCTGATCATAAATAATTTTATGATATGTCTTAACTCAAGATTAAGATATAAAAACAAATAAGGAGAGTAAAAGAAATATTCATTTGAAACAACCCATTTATAATTAAAAGTCACAGCTCATTCTTTGGTATGCTTTTGATTTTAGTTCCCACCAAGAGGAGTCATGTTTGAAATAGGTGAATATTTCCTCTTATGTTAGGACCAAAGAGTTGTTAGTTTTGAACGGATTAAAACTTTCCTCCAAACTCGAGTATTTATGAACAGAATCTCTGGTTTGTAAAAATAAATCAATGTTGATCTTGTCAGAGGGACAAGGAATAAGAACAAAAACACATACAAATAAGAAAGCAGAAACTTACTGTATCACGTTGCCTGTTATCTTTCCCTGATATTATCAAGAAGTAGTTCCATGTCAATAGTAACAACAAAACCAGTGGTATCATGTAGAGCTCAAAGTTCCAGACAACAAAGAGAAAGAGCTGGGGGAGAAGGAGAGAAAAAAAAGATGAGTCAACTCTGACTTTCATTAAATGGACTCTCTTATCCATACCCCACTTCAAAAACACAAAACTAAATACTTCAGAACGGAAAGATTCATCTTGAAAACAAAGCCTCGAGAACTTGTTAGTCATTTTTCTAAAAGCATAACTGACCCCTGGAAAGTTACTGTTAGGATTTTTACTTTGTTTAATTTCTAGAAAGGAAAACTGATATCATTACACTGTCAACAAGGCAATTTTAATTTTTCTTGTCTGTGACATTATTGTCAGGTTGGACAAAATAAAGTTAGAAAAAAAAAAAAAAAAGGCTGCCAAATGAGCTTCACTGCATTGTCAGACCTAGCTGGTCTATCTGCCTTAATGATAGAGAATGAATCACTGTTTAATATCATGGACTTTTTTTTTTTTTTGAATCTCACAATGCAACACGCATAATAGGCAGATGAAAATACCAAGTCTGCACCAGAGAGCCAAAGACCTCACATTACGAATAAAAGCACTGCTACCAATAAGTGTAAAAATAGGTTGGCTTAACATTTAGCATTACCATAGAAATCAAACAGCTATTTAAAAAATAGGATAGCTTTGTCAAAGGAAATTTTAAATGTCTATATATATTATCTTTGAAAACAACCGACTCTCTACATATACAAATTATTTTTTAATTACAAGATAAATACTATATTAAGAATGCACCTAGCCTAGCAGGAGGAGCCATTCTAAGAGCATCTGCACTGTAAAATGAGCAGCGCTGTGTACAAAGTGTGACTTGCCCTCACCCTCCCACCCCCCCACTCTCTTACAATCCTGAAGAGATCATCTAAATTCTCTGGGTCTGTGGCCCCAGCTGCCACATAAGGCAATATTAAGTCAGATGCTTTCCTGAAGGTACTGAAGAGCTGGATTCCACTCCTAATGCCGACTAGCCCCATCACTCCCGGCACCACCCTCCCTCTGTAAAATGGGGCTCAGAAGACTATTCACCTGACACGCTGTGAGAATTAAAGAGCTGAAATGTGTTAAGAAGTTAACACACTCTTGGTACCTAGTAAGTGCTCAGGAAATATTTGTATCATTGTGTAAATGTTTATCGATACCTTACAAAATTCAGAAAGTCAACTAATATCAACTAAGGACCTCAGGTAATCCTTATTCCATTACTGAAAACTGGAAAGTCATCTGCCTGCTGAGATTTAGCTGAACCGCAGTGTAAGTGGGAACTGGAGCCAGCTGCTTGGGGCAACATAGACATCAGGCATTTGACAGGCCACGAGGGTTAGGAGCAGTGCCCTGAGAACACTCATGTCAGGCAGGGCAGCATGCGCCGTTTACAGCCTTCTTAATGCGCTTCTGTCAAGTGCACAGCCTAGTAAGATGGTGGAGAAAATCAACCTGTGCGGAGTGGTAGAGAAACCCATGGCCTAAGGACCAGAAGACAGATTCTAGGCCTTAGAAAGTCACTCTGCCTCAGTGTTTTCATTTCTAAACACACAGGTCTGTAGAACCGATAACTTTTGACATCCCTTCCCTACTATTTAAAATGATTTCATGGCATTACTGTGATATCTTGTTGTTGTTGTTGTTGTTGTTGTCTTATGCGACATTAAATCCAGAATTCTTGGGATATTCATAACCCAGATGGACACCAACAAATAATGATTTAGTAACCTAAGAAATGACTTCTGGACAGAATTACATGGTAACTGTACAGTCAAGTTCCTGAATAAGAAAAATCTCAAATGTATCAATTAATGAGACATGAGGCTCATCTTTACTTTCATAAGTAGAAGGATTTCCAGAAAAATAAAATATTTCTATTTAATTTTTGAAATTTATGCAATATATATAAAGATGATACAAATTATAATTGATGGTTATGATTATTCTATTAAAACATATTTTTTTAAAAGATTTTATTTATTTATTTGACAGAGACAGCCAGCGAGAGAGGGAACACAGCAGGGGGAGTGGCAGAGGAAGAAGCAGGCTCATAGTGGAGAAGCCTGATGTGGGGCTCGATCCCTAACGCCGGGATCATGCCCTGAGCCGAAGGCAGACGCTTAACCGCTGTGCCACCCAGGCGCCCCTAAAACGTATTTTTTAAAGATAATTCTTTATTCAGGAAATGAATTAAGGCAAATTTGACAGACACGAACACATGTAAAAGGGAAAATTATTTTTGGCTAGAATCCACATTAATTCTTTACACAATTATTTGCAAAATTTAGTCAGTTACTAGGACATAAGCTCTTTAAGGATAAGGACTTTTTATTCTTGTTCTACCCCCAGAGCCCACAACAGTGCTTAGGAATAGAAGGTGTTCAATAAATATATATTTGCTGCATTAATGAATAAATAGGCACTGGGTTCTTTGAACATAAATCTACTAAATTATTGTTTTAGTAAAAGTACTATATAGCCACTATATAACATCAAGTAAGTTCATGAACATGTATTCAGAATTACAACCTGGGCTGCCACTAACCACTTTCTCCCTGAGGCACAGAAAGATTCTCTTTCCATTCTGCTCAGGCAGTCATAAACTGTCTTTTGTATTATGGCCTGACCACCGTCTTCCCTTTTGGACCTTCCTCTATGTTTGCCTCTTCTGAGGACGATCACTTGACTTGGTGTGCTCTGGCCTCATGGATGGGACTCAGATGATTCCACAACTAAATGTCACCAATTGTATTTATCTTAAATTTATTAAGCACAGATATTCCATCCTGTAATGTCCACTCACTGGTGTTAGAGTTCTGATGTCACCCAGAATAAAGTTACTTGGAATGTCTATGTGTTGGTGTTAGTTGGAGGACGGGTATTGCATAGAATACACTTTCTAGATGATAACCAAGGAATCAAGATATCTATCATGCTTTTTTTCTTCTCTAGATACAACATGACTAGTTGCTTTAAGAACCAGCCCACAAGGTATGGTTTCTGGGCATGTCTCCAATGTGGACATCATCCTCTCACCACATCCACGTCCATAAGAAAGCAATAGCTTTCTTAAAATAGAACGCTCAGAACTGACACAACACGTCTAATTAATACCTGTGGTATTTATATGCCCTAACAACACAGGCATCAGAACATAAGATGGGGAAAGATATAGAAGAGGAAAAAAAGGTAGAATTTCATTAGTTTCATGGATCTTGGCAGTGGAAAAATAGTCTTCCCTATTTTGTTTTCTTTAAGAATCAAATATTTGGGTAACAAGGTAAGGAAATTCTGCTGTTGAGAATACCTTTTTTTCTAAAAAAAAAAAAACAAGAGAGTTTTGAATACACTCTAAACACAAAAGCATTCATTTTTTTTCTTCCTCAGTATCTAACTGGAGATTTCAAAAGGTCAAAGTAAAAAAGAACATAAACACCAATTAACAATAAAATATACTTACTGAATATTTACTACATGATACACAATAGTTGATGTTGAAAATTAAGATATGATATGGTCTCTGGATTCAGACTGCTAGAAATCACTAAGAAAAAAGCAACCATTCACTGAAGTATTAGTGATGATTAGAATACTTATTAGCAGGAGAGGATTGTCTAATAAAGAGAGCCCTCAGAGGAGGAAGGCTGTCTTTTAGCTTATTGTCTCCACACTCAAGTTTCCCTTCTCTCAGGGCCCACCTGCACTGAGATTGATCCCTTCCTCTTTCCTATAAAAAAACAAGATTACACTTAAAACCAGGTCCTCAGTGTCCTCCTAGGGCAGCATATGAAAGACATCTCAGAGAAACGCCAGGAAAGCCAAGACAATATAGGATCTATCCTTGGTCCTGACTCCACTTATTCCTAAGTTTGAGAGAATAAAGTCAGATATCATAACAGGCTAAAATGGGGTAGAAAAAGAAATCAAGGAACAATTTAAAAAAATCCCTGACATATTCACAGAATATAAATACAAATTATTAAAGTCCTAGCATTTATCCTGACCCATACTTCCAGAACCCAAACTGAACCTGATCCAAATTGCTTATCCACAGAATCATCACTAAATAAATGGTAGTTGTTTTAAGCTACTAATTATGGAGTGGTTTGTTATACAGCAAAAGCTAACCGATACATATTAGTTTTCCAAGGAGACAATGGGACATAATAAATATGGTCTGGACCAGAAGACTAAAGAAGTGGTTTTAGTTCCATGTCTGCTATTTGATCCTCACAGGACCTTGAGCAAGTCAGTTATTCTCTTTTATTTGAGTCTATTATTTATCAAATGGAGATGGTAACACCTGCCTATTTCACAAGTTGGCCGTGGGGGAACAACTCCTGCAATGTATGTGAAAATACTTTATCACAAAGTACTCAATAAGTCCAAGTAGTATCAATTTGATGCTTTTCACATTTAAAATTGTTTCTGAAAATTTCAGAGACTTTATAAACGAATGCTCCAAGAATGGTCAATATCATAATTCCCCTTTAGGCAGTTATAGAAGATGGGTGGGGTTTCTTAGAGGGATTTGTGTGTGAAAGGGGTTTGTTAGAAGGAAATCATAAGTGTTCAATAGAGGGGCTGCTGTTAAAAGTTTTTGCTAATAGCTGAAACAAGAAAAACCCAGGTCTTTACATAAACTCATTATTTCTAGTAAATGGCATTAGCACACATTGCAGATTTTGTGAACTCCAGACTTAATCAGGCTTTTAAATGTTAACCATTTTAAACAACCTCATGCCCCTAGATATAAAAGAATCTTGATCTGAACTAGCAGTTTTGTGACTATCAATTCCTGTTCATAATTTTTTTTTGCTTTTAAATCCAAATACCTTTTATCTTAATCAATGTTATCTTGCCTATGACACTAGCAACAACATCACAAAATGCAATTATTCAGTGTCTATCTGGGCTAGACTCTAAAAGCTATTTAAGTTTTAATCATAAATATTCAGAGTGGCTTTTTTGAAAATCTATAATTTATTGAAAGGTGAATAATATAATTCATCCAAATATATATACATACATATATATACATACATATATATATTACATACATATATACATTACATACATATATATAATATATATATTACATACATACATAATATATATATCATATTACATACAATGAACTTGAGGGAAAATGTCCTGAGAGGCAGGCTGGGAAGGCAGAGACTACTGGGTGTGTTTTGCAAATAGGTTCAAGTTTGAGATGTCTAGGGACACCTGCTACTAAGCGGCAAAACCAGGTCTTCCAATCCCCAATCCAGTCTGTTTTTCCATCAGTACTCCACTGACTCTAAGGGGAAGGATTTTTATACCGAACATTGATGCTCTAAAGTTATCAATTATTTACAGACTGATCATTCAATTTGCAGATTTTCTGTATGTCTATTTCCTTCCTCTAGCTCTGGGTACTTTTGCATTAGTGCAAAGAAATGGAATACCACTTCTTAGGCGTTCTGGTAAAGGTTTCACATGGCAGAGAGGTCAACAACTAATGGTCAAAACGAGGTTTGTGGAGCCCAGTGTCATTCCTCCCCTTTCTCACTATCTTGCATGGCTCTGAATAATCAAAAGTTGGCTATTCACAAGGTTTCTATTAAACGGGGTTTTCTTCTGTCCAAAATGTTTAGAAGAGGTTAGCAAGGTGCCAGTACAGCCAGAGATTAGAAAATGAATGAGCCAATTACATTTTTACAGATAAAAAAAGCCTTACTTTTTCACATGAAGATTAAACAAACAAAAAAAAAACCCCTTTTTCACTCAGAAGCTAGGTGAAGGTGGGCTAAGGCTTTTCACTCCTATTTAAACAAGGCAAATTATATCAAGCAGAGTGAATGATTCCAAATATTAAGATTTTAGAGCAAGGCCATTTCTTAGGAGGTGCAAGACACGCATGATTTTTCTTTCCTTGAGCCTGGGGTCTTAAGAGTCCCAGGCAGGACAGGGCCATTCCCATCATCCCATCAATTGATGGTCTCATTGAAGTGCCGTGGAAGATGTCTGCATTCAATGATCATTCAGTGTAACACATGACAGTATCCCTGGGGGAGAACACTTCAAAAAAATCATTTAAGTTGGAATATTGAATATCCTATTCTTTTGCAAACTACAGTATATTTTAAAAAGAAATCTCATCCAAAATGATTAACACTTCCTACTGTTCAGGAAAAAAGCCTGCCCTTTCAGACTAACAGCTGTGGATCATTAGCTCTCCAGTGATGAGATGTGTTTGATGAGTATTTTTCTTTCTAATTAAGAGATGAGCTTCTCTATTTGACTGTCTCTTCAGAAAGAAGTGAAGAAAAAATTCTCTGCCTACATGGAAAGGCCCTCTCCTACAAAACAATTAATTATTTCACGGCCCTTTTAGAAAATCCTTTTCCTCCCTAATTTCAATGCATTTTTTTTCTTAAACTTAACACATTCACACTCAGGCCTTCCCAGTGTTAACCCATTTTTCACCCAGCATTCCCTCGCTGATGTTTTCCCGTCTGTTTCATCATCCAATAATATCTACTTTAGGTAAAAGAGACTGAGGAAATGTATCAAAAGTACATATATGCTTAACCTAACAGAGAGCATCTGGTATGGGAATATTCTCTGATCTGAGAGAGGCCTCAAATTAGAAAGATGATAAATGAATAGCATTTGCCTGTAGAGGAACTAGGCAGTGCTTTCAAACAAACCAAAACAACAACAAGAAACAACTATAAGGTACTTAGCAGTACATAAAAAAAACTGTTTAAGGTAATCAATCCTTAAAAGCAAAGTATTTCAGGGTGCCTGGGTGGCTCAGTTGGTTAAGCAAGTGTCTGCCTTAGGCTCAGGTCATGATCCCGGGGTTCTGGGTTGTTGGGCTCTTTGCTCAATGGGGAGCCTGCTTCTCCCTCTGCCTGCTGCTCCCCCTGCTTGTGCTCTCTTTTTCTCTGACAAGTAAATAAATAAAATCTTTAAAAAAAAGGGGGAGGGGATGTATTTCAACTCTACCAATAAGACTGGCCTTAAAGTGGAAAGTTAGAGAATGTAAAGTGGGACTTAAAAATGCAACTTTTCTTTTTGAAAAAGCCATCATCAGCAAGGTTATAAAATTCTTGAATTAAAAATATGATTCAAGAGCATAGTAAAAAGCAAATGAAAGCTCTCTTGGCAAATTAATCACATCAAATGCTTCTTAAATCCTTTTAGGTGCAGGGAGAGAAAGGAGGGAAGGAAGAGAAGAGGGTCAACTCTCCAACATTTGGGTTCTGTGCTGCCACGTCTCTCCCCCATGGTTCATTTGGAAATATGCGGGGATATTTCTCATTGCCACAGCAGGGGTTGGGGGAGAGGGGAGATACTGGCATTTAGTGGGTAGGGCCAGGGTGTAAAACATCCTCCACTAGGTGGAAGAGTCCTGCCCAGCGAAAAATTTTCCCGTCTCAGATGCTACCACCACTCCGCTCTGAGAAACATTGCCAATTCTCTCACATAGACAATAGATCATCCTCGACTTAGCAAAGAAGAAATGGTATGCAGATAAACAAAGGTATACAGAATGGAGCACCTGGGTGGCTCAGTCAAATGCCCGACTCTTGGTTTTGGCACAGGTCATGACCTCAGTCAGGGTCACGGGATCGAGCCCCACATCAGCTCTGCACTTGGGACAGGAGTCTGCTTGGAATTCTGTCCCCCTCTCTCACACTACCCCTCCCCCAGCTCACTCTCTCTCTAAATAAAATCCTTAAGAAGTGTATACAGAAGAAGGGTAGGTCTATTTCCCAGATGATGGCATGAATTCTGACTTAAGGAGTTAGGGTGAGACAGCAGCATAGAAAAAAATCTCACTCAATCATTAGCATTTGCTCAAGTCTCTTTCTCACCATCTATTTACATTTAACACTTTTTAAAAATATGGCTGAAGAAGTGGAGGTGAACCCATTCTGCCCAGTTATTCTCCCTTGGATTAAGTCAGACTCTGCACATCATCAGTCTTCAGAAACTCATCTTCTGGAAAGGGGTTGGTTTTGCCTTGATTTAAATAGCCAGATGGCATCACCACCTGCTCTAAGGTCTTTATTTCTGGTTGGTTCCACTACAGCCTTTTGTTCCACCTCCAATGAAAAGAGGAGAGAAGATAGGCAAAATGAACCCGATTAATTCCCAGCGTAGTGACAGCTTTTTCAAGGTGGTTTTAAAGTATGAGACGTTGCTCTTTTGAAGAGAGATTTTGCTTTGTTCGGACTGTTTTCTAAAATAAACAGCAGGGAACTGGTGACAATCTCAGACCCACTGGATTGCTCCGACTCGTTTTGCTGTTTCCTGGGGTCATTCCACAATGATACAAGGAGTTTAACCATGTTCCAAAGAGCCTCAGACAGATGTTCACGTACAGTGCCTTCTCTTCCCTTCTCCCAACTAGAATTGAGAATTGTGACGGCTCCCTCTACTGCTTTCTTTTTGAGTAGTTTCAACCAGACACCAAACTGACAAGACTGTTGGTGTGTTGTGTTCTGTTGTGCTTTGGATGTGTGTATGCATGTGTGTGTGTGTGTGTGTGGCTTGTGTGTGGCTTGTGTGTTTAGACCAAAAATAATCAAAATGCACTCTCTACTAAATGATCCCTTATACTGACTAGGCAAAATATGTCAAGAGAACCATCTACCTCTTTTCTGATGACAGGAGAAATATACGGTTAGGAGTAGAAAAAAAAAAGATACTGGTTGGTGTGCTGGTAAAGCTTTGAACTGAACGTATATACTATAACTTAAGTCATTATTCACTGGTAGTGTTGAAAAGTCATTGTTTCTTCAGATTTACTTAGACTACTTATAAATACAGATCAGTAACTTTTAAATCTTTACTTTGTGAAAGCGTACGCTGAGTTGTTGAAGTTGCTTCCTGAAACTTAAAGTCCACAATCTCAGTACACCCATGCCCTTTTGAAAAGCATAGCCTGACTCCGTCTATTAAAGAAGCACATGTGACAATGAGATAGAGCTCATCTGAAAATGCCTTACATACGACTCACAGAAACACCTCCTGAAGAATCTCCACAACAAAATGGACCAAAACCACCTCAAAGACGGTGCTATCAACCAATCATAGCCTCCCGCACACTACTTTCCTTGATGGAGACATTCTATCAATAGAATCTGCCAGCCAGGAGGCTTGGGAAGTTATTTATTTAGATTATTTTTCTCTTTCAGCTTATAACTTGTACTGATATTTCATGTCATTTTTATCAAAGTCAGAGATGAAAGGCTCTGGCTTTGCTTTGAGAACACTGACAACTCCAGAATGTAAAGCCCAGAGTATGTCCAACTGGAGCATCGCCCCAACCACACATGAGTAACTGGAAGAAATCCCTGCAACGTTGTGAGTCTAATGTTAGTAGGAGTTGGGATGCAGAATCAAAGGAACAAATGCTTATAGATGCCTGGAGAATGAGGCCCTTTTCATTAGAAATTAGTACATTACCAGTAGTTTGTAACACCTGCCATAGGATCAAATACAGTCAAGTTTTTAGTTTTCATCTTACTATTCACAAAAGTTCTGCTCATTGAAAATCAGGCTGCATGCAAAGTCATTCTTGCAGATTACAGATCAACACACATATACTGTATTGTTTTAAATGACCAAACATGAATAATTAAGAGGAATTGGTAGTATTTGGTCCATGAACAGGTTGTTGATACCAAGTAACAATTGCTTTAAAAAAATACTCAAGGACTATCCAAAGAAACATGGAAGAATGTGTTAAGGCTGTTAAGCTCACTGAAGCTTATCCTTCTACAGTGTCTCATTTCTCTAGGCTGCAGCTGGTTCTGAAAGGACCCATGACTGTCTCACTAGCATAGGTGAAGAACATCCCATGCTGTAATTAAAAAAAAAAAAAAGTACTTTAATGTTCGTTCTCAATTTCTTTTTGTCTTTTATTTATGCCTTCAGTGCCACTGAAAAAGGCACCTTTTTTCCCATGATATTCGAGTCATTATATAATGTTCTGGTATCTTTTTCTCTTTAATTTTTAAACTATTATTTAATAAATTATTGGGTTATATGTGTAAATAATACCATTTGGGGACACTGTCATACAAATATGCCATTTTCATATGTTTCTATATATTTTCTAAATAATATTATATGGAGATGTTGCCATACAAATATGCCATTTATGTTTTCTAGGCTTTAGAAGCACTGTAGGTTTGGTAAGGCTTATTCAAGATAGTCATCGTTTACACTTTTATTTATTTCCTAAAAATTTATTTGAGAGAGAGAGCGTGCACACATGAGTGGGGGAGGAGCAGAGAGGGGGACAAGCATTCTCCATGCTAAGAACGGGGCCTGATGTGGGCCTCAATCTCCCAACCTTGAGATCATGACCTGAGCTGAAATCAAGAGTCAGACGCCTAACTGACTGGGCCCCCCAGGGTGCCCCATCTTTTATATTTTTAAAGAAATGAATCTGTTACCATTACTATTTTTGAAGTACATTCTTCATCAACTCCCTTCTTTGTGTGTGTAAATGCTGTAACTAGACTTACAAATCCGATACAAATGTTTGCTGATGTACAAAATGTAAAATTTTCCCCAAGCTTGAAATCTGGCTTTAAAGCTATCTCCATCATGAACAGGTACAATATTTAGGGCAACAGCTGGCACTTCAGTTGCTCATGGGGGGAAACTCCCTCTGTTCTATATACTGTGCCAGAAAATAGGATACCCAGCCAAACACATGTTAGTAAAGTCTGTGATACAAGTTACTTTAAAAATTAGTACTGTCGTCTTTATAATCCCCATTCTATGTCACCGAACAGGAATGCCTTCAAAAAAGCAGATGATCGATTACAGTGATTTTTTTTTCTTTTTAATACAATAGATGATGTGCAGAGGGCTGCACTCTGCCATATTTGGGGATCTGGTACCATTCTGATTCATTGCCATTCAAATGATCTCACTCAGACTTATTCAACTTATCATGAATATCTTCCCTGGGCTATTGATTTCTGATCTTTCATTTTAATCTTTCATGATATAACCTAGCTGTTACCATTGGTGATTTCTTTGTCCAGATTTAATATCTTCATTTCAATCTTAAAATCACAGAGCCAGAGTCAGAAAGCGTGTTTTAAAATTTTCACCTTTATAAATATATTTAAGACCTAATAATATCATGTATTTCAGCTATCTTACCAGCTTCTGAAACTTCATCTCCCATTCTGTCTTATAATTTTCTAATTTTCTCCTTCACTGGTCTCCTTCCCCCCAATCCCTCTGTTCTGGAAAAACTTCAAGAGTTATGTTTAGCAGCTCTAGCTATGTCTGAACATTTCTCTTTGCAATTCAAATAATCATCTTAGGCTGATTTTAACAGCCTTCTTTACTCCATTCCATCTTTTACCCTTGCTGTGTAATGTTTACTGATGAATGTCTTTCTCCCGTTTCTTAACAGATCTAAGTGGTGTAGTTACTGCACGGGAAGCCTAGAGGTTTGAACACTAAGTAGACATTTCTCTTGGCTATTTTCCACACCTCCAAACATTCTCTTAAATGCAACAGGGCTTGTGTTTCAATGGTAACAGAAGTTATCAGAGAACACTAGTTTAGACAGCAAGCAAGCTGAACTCCAACTGTTCCAACAGCCTGACTTTTACAGTAAAAGGAAAGGCCCTGGGCCAAGACCACTGAGATGAGCAGGTATTTTTAGTTCACTTGTAGGCCAGCTCTAATGTAATTCTGAAATGTTTTCTTCAAACCAAACCCAACTTTTTCAGGGCTGTCCAAATCTGTTTTCTTTTATAGCAAGTACAAATTCTTGGAGCAAGGGAAGCATGCGTATCATTTGCAATGCTGCTGCATGTCTATGGTGTTGATGCCCGATGGCTCAAATTAGTCCGCCAAGCAGATGAGCGCATTGTAATTAGCTCTTGTCAAACTGTTAGAAATACAAAAACCATTTCCACTGTAATAAAAATTATGAAAAAGAAAAATCTCTCATATCATTTTCAGCCAAAATAGTTCCTGAAATGTCTGGTAGTTTAGGATTCCAGAGTTCTAAAAGAAGGCCATTTCATTTTCAGAAAAGCTTTCACTTCATTGACATGGAGATGCTGACATGTATTATCTTTCAGGCGTTTCTGTTGTTGTATTTGATTGCCTGTAAAACCTCATTTCTAAAAATAACCTGTCGGGAGCGGACACATTTTGTTGAGCCACATGGTACTGATGTAGGATTCTCAACAAACATTTATACTTCCTCAAGTACTTTCTGAATCAAGATTTTCTGACTTTTTCTATCAGCATGTTATTATTACCAGTTTTCCTGAATAACTAACTATTGCGTTCTCTTAGGAGGACATCAAGGAGGCACGATCACAGGTTCGGATGGAATAACTCTGATGTTAAACTCTTATGTGATGAATATCAGTTTCTTCCAGACAATTTATTTGGATATTCATTAGTGGGACAGTGACTCAAAGGCTACTTTACTCAATATTTAAATTCTTCACAAGCGTCAGGAGGGTTCTTGCGCTCTCTGGAATTTAATGTCCTCTCAAGGAAAAGTATGAGCTACTAGTAGGTGGCTATTTCAAAAAGTAAATTTAAATACTAACCAAAAGATAAATCAGCTTGGAATTAGGTCAGAAATACCAAAAAACGACCGCCTTCTACTTGCCTTCAGAACCTTCCCAAAGATATCTTTACTTGTGGAAATTAGTAGGATGGTAGAAATGAATCTATCTTTAAAAAGTAATAAAAGTACCATATACAAAACTTAATACAAAATTGATCATAGAGCTGAAACTATAAAATTACTTCTAGAAGGAAGCAAGGAGAGAGTAGTTATGGCCTTGGGCTAGGCAAATAATTCACAGATACAACACCAAAAGCATGATCTAAATACGCATCTAAAAATTTGACTTCATTAAAGTTAAAAACTTTTGTGCTTCAAAAGATACTATTAAGAAAACGAAAAGACAAGCCACATACTGGGGAAAGAATAGTTGCAAATCATGTATCCAATATAGGATTTGTATCCAGTGTATATAAAGAACACTTAAAAATAATACAAAGACAAAACCTCAATTAAAAATTGGGCAAAAGATTTGAATAGACATTTTACCAAAGAAAACATATGAATCGCTAATAAGCATATGAAAAGATGCTCAACATCATCAGTCACTAGAGAGTTTCTGCAAGGCAATACTGCTTCATACCCACTAGAATGGCTTTAATCAAGGCAGAAAGTACTGAATGGTCAAGACACAGAGAAACTAGAACTCGTAAAATGCTGATGAGGGTGTAAAGTGGTGTAGTCACTTTGGAAAACAGTTCCGTAGTTCCTTAAAAAGGTAAACAAACCTAAACTTAATGTATGAACCAACACTTCTACTCTCTAGTAATCACCGAAAAGAAATGAAAACATACACTCACATAAAGCCTTGTACGTGAATGCTTATTGATAGCAGGATTATCCATGATACCTCCCAAAGGGAAATAACCCAATTGTTTACAACCTGGCAAGTGGAAGATGAAAATCGTGCCATACCCGTACACTGGAATGCTACAACAATAAAAAGAAGACACTACTGACACATTCTGCATCATGGACTCAGAATCGTTATGCTAAATGAACAAGTCAGATGTACAAGACTACTTTTGCACCATTCCATTTATGTGAAACGTTCAGAAAAAGCAAATTGCTAGACATAGAAAATGGACTAGTGGTTGCTAGGGGCTGGAGGTGGAAACAGGGAGTGACTATAACTGGCATGAGTGATCTTTCTGGGATGATGGTTGTACAACTCTGTATATTTGCTAAAAATCAGTGAATTATATGTTTAAATTGGTGAATTTTATGATATAGAAATTACGCTTTAGTACATTTGTGTAAAAATAAAAGTGGTTTACCTTCTGGGGAGGTAAATTCCAAAACAAAGAACTAAGAACACCTAGGCTAGGTCAAAGAATAACCATAGATCTGAGATGTGTCTTGCCAGTACTCTCGAGATGTTTAAAATGCTAGTTGATGAGACTATCTACCTGATGATCCTTTGGACAGCTGTTCCTCCTTTGAGTTCAGAGAAGTTTTTCAAGACTATTAAAAAAATAGTTAAAGCAAACATCAACCCCAATCATTGTTGATTCTAATGGGAAAAGCAAGGTCCCAGAGGCAGGCCAAGAGGACGGTAATAAGATGCTGCCACCCTACGGCGAGGCTACTATGCAGTAATTCTAAGTTCCCAGGAAAACCATGATCAAGTTGGGGAAAGAAACTGTTGAATGTTGAATTCCTTACCCTGTGGGTAAGAGATAGCTGACAGGATGAGAAAATGATTCTAAGGAAAACTTAAGAGAAGATATGGAAAAAAACAGAAAAGGAAGGAAGGATAGTGGAGAGCATCAGGATGAAAAAAACTAAGTTGAATAAAGCAGAACAGAAGCAAATCTTCGTACAGGAGGATGAGGACAGAGCGGGCAAGGTCAACCTCCCTGCCCAGAAGAAAGCACTAGTGGATAAATACAACAGTGTTTTCTACTTTGTAATCGTGCTGGGGAGCCCTTTTAATCTGGGTCCAGAGTCCTAGGTTTTCATGGGATTCCTCCGTGATCTCTACTGCCAAGTTACCTACGGTGCCACCTATTAGGAAATAAAACTTCTCCCTGCCCCCCTCCCTGCCCCCATCCACCAAAATGGCAGGGAAATGTTAAGAGGCATTTGCTTTATTTTTCTGGTCAGCAATAGTCAGCAGCTCCCTTTGGTTGGTTGGGTTTGTTTTTCTCAGTATATTACAACAAGAAAATAGAAATGAAAACTGCTGAACGCAGCAGGAAAAGTGAAATAAATCTGAACATTGCTTCCAACTGTTTTTATTCAAGCACTTCTACAACTCTAGGAAAATCCTCTATCTTTCTAAACTACTGCATACTTTTCATTTTTTTTTTCCAGAGTAAAGCTTAATCCCTGTGTTTGCAAGTTAACTAAATTATATCGGGCATGGAAAAACAGGTGAACCCTGGCAGATTTCCCATTGCTTTTACAGCCGTGCTGCCCATCTATCAATCGCTGCAATCTAAACTGGCTCCCTGTTCTGCTGTCAGTGCCGCAGAGCGAGTCTAGCTCCCAGGGCGACAGGTGTGGCTTTGTCCTCTAAGTGAGCGACACTGGGCAGAATCCAGCTCACCTTTCAGAGGTTCACTGTTGTGGCAACACTGCCTTTCTTTCATTTCTGTGTTGCCTTTCAGACATGTTTGACCACACTTCTGTCCAGAAGTGTTCGTCACGTTTCTTGCTCTAATAAAGACACTGACTCAGAGGCAACTCCGGGTTCAGTGTTGACTAGTGTCATAAAGACGGACGACATGTTTCTCTTTCCTAGCGATGGCTTCCTCTGGATGAGGCAGGAAGGGGTGTGTGGCTTCTAAATATCAACCAGGAAAGGGCACCTCATTGCAAATTAGAGGAAAAGTAAAAGGAATGGGCTGGTGTCAAAGAGCGGGCAATATACTCACTGAAAATAAAATACATATCACACCAACTATCATGGATCCTCTGGACTGTTTATAGCTGTGTTTTCTCTTCTTTATGCCTAGTCTATGCAAAGTAAGGGGTAACTGGCATACAGATAGAGAGGCAGAACCTAAAAAGGAACACAGTAAAAGATTAAAAAGGGCTGAAAATGTGTTCTAAGATTTCTCCTATGTAACAATTTAGCCTTTTTTTTTCTATTGAGAAACTTTATGGATAATGAGAGCCCCAAAACAGCTGCAACATTTTAGTACTCAGAGTAAAATAGTTTATGTACAAATAAATTTACCAAGTGTGTATCTGGATATAACAGAAGATGTGTGTATATAAATTTATATTGTATCTAGATCTAGCCATACTTTTATTTATTCATCCCATGAGACGTGTGTATCCTTAACTACTGAGTGATTATTTATGGTCCCTTCCCCCTCAAATGTAGAATGGAAATATCAATTATAATGTGAAAGTTCATTAAATGCTGTTAATGATACAGTTTATCTCACTTCTTAGGAAATAATTTTACATGGGATTCATATCATACTATTAATATATTTAAGAGATTTTATTATTTTGAAACCTCAATAGGAACTGAAAATGAAGTCAGCTTTAAATAATTTTAATTAAATAAAATTACCCATGGAGGAGTAATTATATCGAAGTAATTCTATGTCCCAAGAGACCATTTAACTTTTTTCACCTTTGTAATTTTTAATTATTTTTATTCCCATATTGCAGATAGGAAAATTGAGTTGAGGGTGAAGCAAGCATTTTCTGACATAATTTTTAAACTCTACTTCATGATCTTATTTCCAGAAACAAGATGGTAAAGTTTGACAGGATTTTAAGACAATTTTTGTAGCCTCTCTTCCAGATCATACGAAAAGATATATTTTTAAAGCTTGTTAAATGTAAAAGAGTATTCCTATAGTATGTGACTTAAATGCACCATTTTATTAATCTGCCCTAAGAAGTTCTCCTTCCCCACTTTAAGATCCATTTTAAAAACTGTGCTAAAGATAAAAGGTGTCAAAGATAAGAAATGTACTTGATAGCTGGTACTGAAAACCTGTAACAGAGAAATCTTATACCTTGCTGAAAACCTCTTATCTTCTTACACCTTCAAGACTCACCCAGTACCTTGGTACAGCTAAAACGTGTCTGGCCTCCCATACAGAAGTAGTTGAAATTTGCTACATCATAACCTTTCAATTCCACCACCTTTTTGTGACAATTACAAGAGTCTTAGTGTCCTGATGCACTGGTTACTTAAAGAAGTATAGTGATGGTCCCTTTTTGAGGTGGGGGGGGGGGCTTGTTTTCATTGTCGATTCTTTTGTTTTGCTTCCACCGCAATCTTAGGCAAGTTCTACTGGGAGAAGTGTGACTTGATCTGCAACACAAGACACTGAGTAGGAAGAGGCAGGGCGAGAAGGCTCCATGCTCTGCAAAACATCCGCCAATCAGTTTCTTATTCATGTGTGGTAATTCCTCTCCTCAGAAATGATTCAATTATATGATGATTACGGACTTTGCAATAACTATTGGCCCATTCACCATCTATGTACAGTTGACGTCCCTCGGCTCTTTACTCTGCACTGGGAACTTCCTTGCGGAAATCCTCCACCGTTAGCAGTTGACGGTTTCTGGCAGAGTGGGTTCTGCTTCTGGCTGCAGATGGCTGGACATTTGAGCTGGACCGGGTCAATGACAGCATTACCGGCTCCAGGATCCAGGATGGGCCGATCACAAAATAAGCGAGGCTCAACTCTGGGTCTTTGGACCTACTGAAAACTGAGCAAAAGCTAGAAGACTAGGCCTGGGGGTGTTGATTGAGCCCAAATAGATAGGCCCCCTACGTGGCAATGTTGGCACAAATGGAAACCAAGCTAAGAAACGGCAAGAAAATGAGTTCTGATTCAATCACGTGAGCCCCCAGATCCAGACAAGTCTGTAAGTATAATTTGGCTTTCCATACGTACACATGTAAAAGTAGGTTAAAAGGACAATTCAAACACTTTGGTGTAATTCTTACAGCTTTTGAGAAATTTATAATTCGTCCACCCACTGCTGGTACCCACCAGACTAACTTAGAATCTCTAGCTGTGGGGTCCTGGAATCTGTAATTTTAACTATTTCCTCAGCATTTCTACTGCTCAGCTAATTAAAGGGAACCATCACTGGCATTTATCAAAGGTTCTCACCCTTTTTCTAACACCATCAACAGGCTAGGGCATCACATAATGCCCCAGAGGCTTCCCAGAAAGCAGGCTATAAAACAAAGTAGGCTGAGGGCCACAGTTACTCTCATTCAGGTAGCTGTAATGCCACCACCCCTTTTCTCCTCCAGCCACGAAAGAGAAGAGATTGCAGTTAAGTGGGAGAGACTTTAAAGATTTTATATTTATTTATTTGAGAAAGTGAGCACGCAAGCACATGCACTAGTTGGGGGAGGGGCTGATGGAGAGGGAGAGGCAGAGAATCTCAAGCAGTGTCCCCCTGATCAGAGAGCCCAATGTGGGGCTCCATCTCACAACCCTGAGATCATGACCTGAGCCGAAACCAAGAGTCAGATGCTTAACCAACTGAGCCACCTAGGTGCCCCATGTGGGAGAGACTTTAATAAATGGAGGTCTCCTTTCTTCCTTCCCAATAGCCTCCTGGTAAATTAAAACAGTCTCTAATCCCTCTGTGTTCTGGAAGAGGTGGGGCTTACTTCCCTGGTAATTGTTTGATTAGGAAAGTAGGATGAGCAGACAAAATATAATTTGAAATTCAACAGCCAAATTCAATTTTTTTCATTGTCTTAGTAAATTCAGGTAACCCACACTGGAGGAACTAAGTTTGTCTGTTTAGAATTCAGGACAAGAAATCATCCTGAGACATCATCTCCTGACATATAAATGGAGGGAGATCTCAACTGCTATGCTTTATAAAATTGGGGGAAAGAAGCCTAGTCTGAGAAATTTTTCCAAATTTACTGTGTTTCCAATTGGCTTCTAGCAACACCTTTCACATAGCACAGTTTAGAAAAGTTGAAGTAAACAAAATCTTCAGAGATTTCTTGCCCTCTGATCTGCTTAAGGGTGGTTTCCAGCCCTGCACGTTTGTTCACCTATGTCAACTCCAAGGATAGGCAACAGGTCTAGTGTGACCAACCCACTAAAAAGAAATGATAATTTTTAAAAATTATCAACCTTTTTACATTAGATATTCTAGGCTAGTTTTTCCTTTAATAAATTGCAATTCAACCTTCTCAGGCCAAAATTTTACCTAAGGAGCAGGCAGGTTCCGGGCATGGCATTGTACCACTGACCACTATTCCTTTCAGGGAACCGGCCTCAAACCCTATGCTCTCAGATATTTCATTCTGAGACGTTTCAAAATGGACAAGAATTCACTATGAACAAGCTGCTTGAGGTTCTCTGAGACTCCAGCCACTAATGGTCCTACAGAACCTTGTTGCTTTGTACCATCTTGAGTTTGGTTTTGTGGGCAAGTTGTCTTGATGGATAGGAATTCCATTGAGATGCTATGGGATATGTTCCTTTCATCTTCGCACCAACCCACATCTCCTCTTAGAATTGTACGTTAATGACTTGTTATCATTTTTGACTGAGCTGTACACAGAGCAAGAGTAGGAGAGAAAAAGGATTTCCTGATGTACTGATGTCACAGCTTCATTGTCACAAAATAGGTGTGAGCTGAAGAAACAGCCTACTACTATTTAATTAGTATTAAAAAATAGTGTTAAGATAGATCATCTTAAAACCCAAATCACTATTTTTGACAGATGCTCTGTTACACTTAACTTGCTTACGAAGCTAACCACTCTGAACAGGATTTTGTCACCTAAGGGTAGCAGGTTTTGTTGGAAGACTCGCAGGAAGTTAGAATGTTAGCTAGGCTGTGAGTGCTCTAATGGGACCTTCCGTATGCCTAAGGCAGTGGGCGTTTCACAGCACTCTAACATTTTGCAGGCTAAAATAATCACAGTCATGCTCTTTGGCATAGAATTTTGAGGTTTGTGAGAAAAATCTTGTCCCATTCTCAGCCCATGTCCATGTGGAGGCGAGGTGGCATTTTACAGACGTATGTTTTGGTTAGGCTTCTCAACTTTTAAAAGAGTTGTCAACTATATTCCCATCTCAGCCGAGGCTTAAAGCATGGTCTGTCCCTAATTGGCAACAGAATATTTGCACTCCAAGTACTTGTCAAAAGAGGATAACGCTGAATGCTCGCTGCCCAGTGCCTATCAAAAATCAGTCATGAGAAATTGTATTTATGGAAGGTTGCCTGAAGGACACACATTCCCGTTTAGCTCTTCAATTGTATTTTTGGATTTAGCCAAACCATTCGAGAGTAACATACTTAAACCCCATGGCTATGCTACCTCAAAATAGTAGTTCTCATCTATGGTCATGTGCCTAGCCCTGAGTTAGGTGCTTTTCATGCATTGGCAATCATCTTTCAAACAATCATGCGAAGTCAGAGTTAATAGTGGTTTTCCAGGGGAGGAAACAATCTGAGCACCATCAAATTTCTTGCTCAGGACCACCCAGCAAGTCAATGGCAGAGTCATAATCCAAACCAAAGTCAGTCTGGCTCCAAATTTCATACCCTGGAGAACCAGAGTCCCTTTTACTGAATTGCATTTTGGTGTTACCGCAGCCTCTATTGAGGGAAATTAGAAGAGCGAATTCTATGAAGCACAGAATTGTATTTAACTCTAGAGACTTTGTTCAACTTTATGGAGGCTCTTGAGTAAGAATTTCTGTGCTCTTAATACTGGATGTAATTGGGCTTTCACTGAGCAACTAATAGGCTTAATATAAA
This sequence comes from Ursus arctos, assembly GCF_023065955.2. NCBI lineage: Eukaryota > Metazoa > Chordata > Mammalia > Carnivora > Ursidae > Ursus > Ursus arctos. Next base: position 75,575,293 of record NW_026623067.1, read on the forward strand.
AATATTAAGATTATGAAACATGGTAGTGTTTCCCTTCATCTACTTTCTGGGAAGCCCAGATGCCAAGTTTTGATCTCCCTCTGTCTCGTCCTTGAGCTCTGCATTTAATGTGGCACCTTCACCACTACTGGTATCTGACTTAGCCTCCCACTCTCTGGCCACTGGGTGGGATTCCTTTACTTAACATAGTCGCTTGTTATACTGCATGTATTCTTGCCATCTACTTCCATTATTTTTCTGGAAGGACCTACAATACAAGAAAACCCAAACAAAAGGTCTGCACTTATTAAGCGTTTAGTTTCAGGAACTGTGCTAAATGGCATTGGATAGCATTTTCCTTTTTAACCCTACAGTAACTGTGAATTAGTTTCTATCGTTAGCCCCTATTTTACAGACGAGAAAACTGAGACTCAGAGAGGCTGAATAAAAGGTCCATATAGTAGAGCCCGATTTCTGGCTGACTCCAGAATCCAAACCCCTGACCGCTATGCATGGGTCTCTTCAGCTCCACGTCATGGTGAGTTAATAGGAACACATGGATAGAATAGGATGGGGGGAAAAAAGGAGACGTGGCGAAAGGAAAAGGGAAGGGTGGGGAAAAGGTTCCCTAAAGGGAAGAAAAGGAGCAAGTTAAAATAGAGGACAGAAAAGGGAGAGGAAAAGAAAGAGCACAGGACAGAGATGGAGTATGTTCACAAGTCTGTCCCCGAAGTGTGTCACTGTCTGAACTCTCAGAACGGTGTTTTCAGCGTCAGCCCCGAGTATTAGCCAAACACAAACACCAACTCTTCTGTAGCTCTTCCCGTCTGAGCCACTCCTTTCCACAAAGCACCTGCTATTCTTTCTTGCTATTGATCCTGTCTTCTGTTTCTGCTCTCAACCAAGCAGACTCTACCTGCGCACGGAAAACACGGCCACCCTCTTCGTAGCATCGGATGCGGTCCAATCAGCATTCGTGAGGGGTCACAGCGTTCATTTCCAGGAAAGAGCCTGGTAGTTTTTTCTTTCCAAATAAATTCCTCTCTATTGTCACCCACAGAAGTAAACGAAAAGATGACTTAAGCACACAAAACCAAAATCAAACTCCTTTGTTTTTCTGACCCAGGGCCAAGAAATCATCACTTTCTGGTTTCCTCCCACAGCAGGGGACATGAAAGGTGAATGTGAAAACAACAATAACACCACCACCACCGCTCCCGAGAAGTACAGCTATTTACATGGACTTCTATAGGTCGCAATAAGTTATTCCTGGAACTTGAATTTATAATGAATGCTCCAAAAACACTTTAAAAGTAACCCTTGCTATATTAGAAAAGAGCTTGCTTCCCTGCTTTTATTTTCAAATTAAGGAAAAAAAACTGAAAAATAAAAATGAATCTTAAAGATTTTATTTTAGGGAGAGAGAGAAAACACAATTGGGGGACAGAGAGGGACAAACAGACTCCACGCTGAGCCTGACACAGGGCTCGATCTCAGCACCCTGAGATCACGACATGAGCTGAAATCAAGAGTCAGACGCTCAACCACCAACTAAACCACCCAGGAGCCCCTTAGCATTTATTTTTAAAACGAAGGGTTTTTTTTCCCCCCATTAAATTTTAAAGGATCTGCTATAGATTAAGAAATGATAGTTTTAAAAGTTTCTATTGGAACTGGCTAGATGTCTGTGATTTTATGAGCTGGAAATATGTTTAAGATTTATTATTTGTCATAATGATCATCTTTGAGAGAATTAGGTTATGTAATTGCTGATTTCTGTAGGTCCCGTTGGGATTCAACATTCCAAACAGGAGAATTTGAGTTTATTGTCTAGATGGAAGCTAGTATTTGATTAAGATCATTCCTCATGGAAGAAAGATATGTTTGGGGGGTGAATATTCTTTGCGTTTCCACATGGAAGCACTCCTTGAGGGTCACGCTCTGGGCATCTTTCTCTAGTCTTTCCTCCTTTGGTGGCAGAGATTTCTAAACACAGGTAAGTTGAGTCATTTTTAAAGTTGCCTTGACTCTTCTTAAACTCAGAGGAGCTATACAATGGTGAAGGAAGCACTGTGTTTGTTCCCAGGTTTAGCCCCAAATCCAACACCCATGAGGGGGCACTGCAGGTACACCGTGCCTCAACCCATCAGGCAAGATTGTTTTGAAGGTAATGCATAAGAACGCGCTTTGTAAATGGTAAAACATGAACAAATTAAAGATGATTAGATCCAGATCCAGGTCCATATCTAGAGATAAATAAGGGAAAGACTCTGGATTCTCATTCTGCTGCTGCCCGTTAGCTAACATTTATTGAGTGCTCTTAGATTACGCCCCAACACACGGTGTTGCAGACTTCTTCTTTAAAGGGGAGGCTACCGAAGTGCAGGGTCACATTAAGAGCTCCACACCAGCCTTAGCACAACAGCATTGCCAGTTGACTGGAGACCGAGAATTACATTGACAAATGGGGATGCCGAGAAAAATTCTACACTATGATTATAGGATAACTCGTTCAGAGTTGATGACATGAAGCCAAGGATATTCCTGAGCAGGTCAAAATGGGCCTACATATTATTTTCTGGTTATTCAATCTTCTATCACTAGGTATCCAGTAAGAGCCTCCGGACCACTGCTTTGTGCTTCCAACAGATTATAAAACATTTGTCTTTTGTAACTATACACAAAAATATGCTTACAAAGAATTTTTATGAGATCCTTGTTTAGTGTTAAGCTTCTCGTATTTAATGCCAGCAGTCATCTTGGAACATCCTTTAAGGATACACTTAAAACTTTCTCACAGCTGACAGACACCGGACATTGCAGCCACTGAGCCTGGTGTTCCATCTTGTCTATAGGATTTGTTTTTAGGAGTCAAAGGTGCTTAAAATAAGAATCCTTTGTGTAATGTAATAAACCCAAGCTTTAATGCGTTTCCTTTAAATGTTCTTTTCAAATTATACTGAAGATGTTTAAGAGTGTAAATGTCCGCAAAGATTTCATGGGAAGGATATATCCATTTTCTGGAGGCAAATATATAGGTATTCAGTTACTTCAAATAATCAAAAAGATAAGAACTTTGTTAATGTCAGTATTTAAGCTAGAGAGAAGGGGAAGAGTGAAGTTTTAAAGAACACATGCTTCTTTGGAATTTTTTTACTGATCGAGTAGCAAGCTAGGACAGTTTCTTTAATGAACCCACTGATGTTTGATTAGGGTATTAAAAGATTTCTAAAAGCTAGGGCAATCCCAAGGTTTCTGCAGTTTCCCCTTTAAGTTCATGATTCAACAACTGCTTTAGGAAAATATAAGGTCTTCATCTCTTTACACAAATGTTCGGGAGTTACTTTGTAATATAGTCCCTCCTTGAGAAAGCTATTTGTTCTAAACGAGACTAAGAGGACATACAATGAAAAGCTACTTACACCACCATAGGAGTGAGAAAAGTTGTCCAGTTCTACCCCTGCTTTCTTCAGTGTAAGAGAAGAAAGTTTGCAAGTAATCCCCACACTCTCAGAAGATAAAGCCATTTCTTCCCCGGCTTTCAAAGCTTAATTTCTACCCAAGGTGATTTTCACTGGGGAAATATACCAGTGATTTCTTTGATCGACAGCTAAAACATTTAGATCTCCCTCTATAAAATGCTTTGAAAAAGTGCATTTCTCTTCTTTGACTCACAGTCCACAATTTATCCTTTTACTTCTTCCCTCAGTCATTTTGCCACAGGCTTTGGGCTATCCGAAAACACACACACACACACACACACACACACACACACGCATGCACACATGCACACACACCCGTTCGGAATGACTTTAGGACAAGTGGTCTGATTCTGAACGCAACCTTAAATTTCAGCTGCCCTGGTGGCTCCTGTACTTACAAAGTCTGAATTTACTGGGGGCCCTTGTAGTGCTATTTTTGACACATCATTAAGCTCCCTTTTCATTGGGAGCCTAAGGGCATATTCAGGCTTACGGCGAAGAGCTAGCCTAAATAACGGTTAAAACACGTGTCACGAGCTGCAAGGGGCTTGTTTGCCAGCAGGGCCAACAGTTCAGTGCAGCTCAAGCAATACCCTACAACAGGGTGGGTAGAGATAATGAGATAACCACACACCACAAGTGAGTTGTTCATCTTTGTCTTCAAGCATCTAAGAACACAGTTATCTCAGTAGGCTGGTGCACCCTGGGGAGTTATAAATATCTTTCAGAAGGTAAAGAAAAACTGTCAAAGAAAACACACCCGAAAAATACAAGCAAAAGAAGAGTTGTGAACAATTTCTTAAAGCAAAATCTCAGCTCTATGAGAACTTACTGAATCAGGCCAATTAGTCCTCCGTGTTTTTGGTGTTTTTTTTTTGCAATGTTTTATTTTAATTGTATGCAGATTTATTCTAATGTTATGATGCTAATCAACCTTTGTAGCTATAATAAAATAAAGGCAATGTCAACACCTCATCAACTAATCACACGGCTTCTTTTATGCTAGAGACTGTATCCTCCCTACACAACACCTAAGTATGATAAAAATTATTTATACAAATACACTATTATCTAAAGACTGAAAACGCGTAATAAATTATGCGTAATATGGCCCAATTATGTGGTAATTTCTTTGTTTTAATTATTTGTATAGTTTTAATGAAGGGGTTGCTAGAAGGTGGAACCATTTTTATATTTAATGGAAAAAACAAATTTGTTTTAAAGAATGAAAACAAAGATAATTGGCTCTTAAATTAGAGGCATACTAATATATGCATGATCCTAAATTATTACCAGTATTATTACTTTGTTTGTGCTATCAAAACTTTTTTCTCTGGAGCTCTGATGTTGGCTATTCAAGTTATTTTTCCCATTTCTGTTAAATGTATTAATATCTTGTTGTTCATCAAGTGCCAAAATAAAGGTTAAAAAAGTTCCCTAGATTATCTACAGAAGAAAAATTGGGGAGGGTGATGACAACTACGATCTTTCGAGATGCAGTTTACGAATGCATAATAACTTAAGAAAGTGAGAAAAAAAATAGATTTATCAAGAAAAGAGAGAACGATCCTAAATTCAACACAGCAAATCAGCAAATTTCTTCAGGGAAAGACATCAAATTTGAAAGGCATCAATACTTTTCTGCTGTCACCAAACTGTTATTTATGCTCATGTGCCAGCTGGGTTTGTGTATGTGCGTGCATAATCTTTTTCTCACCACTGATGTCATCATTAAAGCTGTGCAAGAATTTTGATTTTCGCTTTGCACAATCTTCAGGAGAGACTTGGCCATTATGGTGAAAGTTTGTGACAAGTTTGTAGAAGTCAGAAATGCGGGCTGTGCGGCAGTGAAATTTCACCACTGCAAAACAGAGGAAGCTTGCCTAACCGTGTACGCTTTTGCCAGTCCGGACTGCATCGAAGCAAGCACACAGAGCAATTCCAGAGAAACAGGTAGCTAACCGTTCTGGGGAAAGAAGACAGACATCTAGTATTACCCAGATAGTACTCCATAGAGTGAGCGGTCCTTTTTGAGTTTTCACGCCTACTCCGAGAATTAGTTCAAGACTACCGATTGTATGACACGCAGAGAGACTCCAACCATTGGGCCTCCATCTCTCCAGGCAGACACTCATACTGCTTTTGCTTGCTGTCAACCTCTTCTCTGGGGTTTATAACAGCTCTGAGATACAAAGGCTTTTAAGTATTTTCATTTATGAAATCTCAAAGCTGTGATGAATTAATTTTCAGAGCAGGAGGCACTCACCAAGAACAAAGAGACCTCCGATAGCAGTCCAGAGGCAGCGGAGTGTAGAGATCTTCGGTTGCACAGGGGACGAGCTGACAGAGGCCAGAGGGTGGAGCCTATGAAAGGGGCCCCTTCCCATAGCAGGACAATACTCTATTTTCCACTGGCAGGACAGTTCCTTAAGTCAGACACAGGTCCTCCTAACCCTTTTGGCGAGGTTTCAGACACAACCTAGCCCAAAATAACCTATTGCAAACAAAACTTCATTGGGACACCTCCCAACTGGATGAGATGATGGTGTGCCATTACTGTAGATGATTTTTCTTAGTTTAGTTAGCAGTTACGAATGCAGAGGCTCGAGGGTTCAGGTGCTGGGGATTTTGAAAGAGGAGGTAAATGGACTGTTATCTAGCATCTCTTATGGGAGTGGTTCTGTGAATATACCGCTTTCTTCTATTTTCTTACATTATTCTCACAAAACCCTACCAGGAAGGCAGGAGTTTCCCCCTTCTGACAAAGGAACTAACTGGAGGTCAGAGAGGTTAGAGAACTTGTCCAAGACGAGAAATTACACACTTATCTAGAAATGGAACAGAAAAAAAGGGAGTGACAAGGGCCTGTTCTACTAGCTCGAGAGCACTGGGCAAGAGACCTCCCATCTCTGGCCCTTACGTCCTCATCTATAGGGTTGTTGTTTGTCACGAGCAGAGATGTTATCTATGCGTGGCAACTCAATGGGTACCTGACCCACGGTACGCGGCCACGGAAAACCTTGCTTCGGCCCGAGCTGTGATCCTGTGGACTTCTCCTAACCATGAGAGAGTCGTCATCTGCATCCAGGCTGTCTTACTTTAAAGTTCTTGCCCTTCCCTCAACAGAGTTATTCCAACTGGATTCTGGGAAGAAATGAATGAAGTAACAAACCCATCTGTATTATCTACACTGTGTCACTGAGAGGTGCCAAAGGTATATGAATGCCAGCCCTCGAGGGCTTACTATCCAGCGGGGAAGAGAAAACGCACACAGAGGACCAATTTAATACATAAAACATGATACCGTGTTGTTAAGCAACAGAAGGACGGTCAAGACGAAAAGCACTTTAGGAGTTGAGCGGTTTTCATTACGGAGTCTCTTCACCTTCTCCAGTCTCCTGTGCTTTTCAGGTTACCATGGTGGCTGGCATCAACTGAGATTCTTTAAAAAGACACTCAGGGTTGAGACTTAACACTGCAAGTTTTATACTCCAAAACTCCCTTTCCCCAAGGATTTTATAATTTCACAGTCTGAGCCTGTGTCTTTGGGATAGGTTTAAATGACCGACCTGATTGCTCATGGTTTTGTCTTAAAGCAGCAACCCTACTTTCTTCAGTTAACTGGAGGTGATCAAATTTGCCATTTCCTATTCATAACATCTTTGCTTCTTTTAGACAAAAGGACAAGATAAGCAAGGTCATTAGATTGGATCCTGCTCTGCCATTTAAAAAATCATGGACTTAAAAATTATGGGATCATTTGCATGCCAGAAAGCAAAAAGGCTTATGATTAGGAATAGTCTCTCTGTATACAGGACCATTAATAATGCTTAAGAGTGTTTTTTCCTTAAAAGCAAATCTTGTTGAAAACCTGACTTTTCATTTCTTTCCAGGAAGATTCTATGGTTTTGACAGAAGCAAAAATGAGTCCCATGGTCCCTGGTGAGGTATCAGAACACAGTGGTTAGGAACAGAGCTGGGAGCTAGGAGCTACTGTTTCAGTAGGAGATCCTCCACTTAGCAGCTATGGGTCCCTGGGCAAATCACTTCGCTTCTTGCTCTGTCCCTCAGTCTCTTCTGTATGTAGGGTAAGGATAATAGGAGGGTAAGGATTGTTAGGAGGGTTAGATGAACAACTATTTATAAAACCCTTAGAACAAAGCCTGGCTCATGGTAAGCACAATTAGAGTACAGGTTAAATGGGTCAAGACAGCTGAGCTTGCTTGCCCATTCTCTTCAAGCTTCTCTCAGGTTAGAGGGATGAGAAAGGGAGTATCTGAAATTCGAAGCCCTTGTGTTTGAGGGCACAGATGGGGGCACTGGTGAATTGCTCGGTCATCTCTTAACGTACAATGAGTCTTAATAAGGGCCCCCAAAGCAGATTACTCTTCATGTTCAAGTAAGGGTAAAGTATTAATCTGTGTTTTTAACATCATTTTACGCTCATGAGGAGTCAGAAAGGCAGATATCCTGAGGCACAGCTCTTGGACGGGACTTTCGGCGATGGTATTTAAACATTCCTTTGCATACCACGATTTGATTTAAGGCAGTAATTTGTTAACTGGGTCATCTGTAACACAGATCCTTTCCTTTTTTTGGAAATACACCTGTTTCTGGGATTTGATTTGGCTCCTAATTCAAACAGACCTCCAAGTGCTCTGAAACAAAATCAACCTAAAATTACACACTTATCTAGAGTTACATTTAGGCCATATGGTTTAAGTTGTCCAAATGTCACAGAAGCAACAGCAGCAGCCATCATCATGCTTTGCACTTACCCAGCATCTTTCCTGCCAGAATATTATGTAAGTTATAAAAGTTTCATTAAGACAGAGGTGTTAACCCTAATTCCAAAAGGACAGTCTCTTAACTGTTATGTTTGGTTTTGGCTCTGTTTCCTGGTGAATTGCTACATAGGAGTTTCTTCAAGTCCATAATGGTTTCATGATGGCATTCTTATAACTGATAATGTCTCCAGTGTGAACTCCTATGATATAGAAGACAGATGGGAGGCATGTAGGACGAAGACCTTTTTCCTGGCTCTTTGAGTAGACTCTTTAGTTATTAGAGTTGCTGCATTTCAGTCAGAGGACAATGGCTAAACTGTCATTACCAGAAACTCCTATAAAATGCATTGGAAAAGTCTGGGCAATGGAGAGAACTCAGTGCACCACCTTAAGTCTTTACCTACCTGAACATGAAATTCTCTATCAGATTACAAGACCTACTCCTTGGTGTCCACCATTGTGCCATATACACAGCAGGTGGTCGATAAATTAACATTGAGTGGACAAATGTATTAAATGCATAATTAGCTTATTGCAACCATCACAAAGAGTTTTACAGTATGTATGTGCAGTAGATGTGATGGATACAGGCAGAGACAAAGCAGTAAGAGGATGCTGGACAAGAAAGATGGTAATAGGGTTGGCTGGTGGACATTTTAACTGGTTGAACTGAAGGGAACCTCAGAGTTGTTCGTATTAACTTCTCTGAAGTAATGTAGTGTGACTCAAGATGAAACTCCATTATTTTGCCTAGAATTAGTCTTATGGGACTGGATACCTCTGGAATTATCGAGGCTGGAATCAATGAAGAGATATGCTTCCCTCATCATTAACCAAATAACCTTTCAACAAACTGACCAGCCAAGTCATGTGCCAGGTGCTGGGTGCTGGGACACAGACATGAATACTTCTCAGAGATGCCATCCCTGTAGTCAGGAAACGTACAGTGAAATTCAAGAGCTCAAAAATTCAATCTTTAAAAATATACCCAGCTTTCTCCCAGTACTAGTACTTGGCTATCGCCTTCACATTGAAGTTGTCACACCTGAATATCCAGGAAGTTTTGTCATCAACTGTAACCATGCCTCTGGGCAAATATCCCACTACCACCAGAATCTGCTTTACCCGCTAACTACAAATAGGAAGATATTAAGCCAACATGGAATATTTTCCTCATGGTTGAGTTTTTATATCTCACAATACTAAGAAACTCTAGGGCTTATCCAGCAGCTTGCTGAGGGTAGGGAGAGATAAGACTAAACAAGATAGGAAACATTTTTGTTTGATTGGTAATAATTATAAGGAAGGATAAACTAAGCACAAATAGGTTTCAGAATAGAAGGACTAAATTATATTCACTTAAAAATAATAGAAGAGGGTGTGCCTGAGCAGTTTAGTCAGTTAGGCGTCTGCTTTCAGCTCAGGTCATGATCTCAGGGTCCTAGAATCAAGCCCCGCATGGGGCTCCCTGCTCAGCAGGGAGTCTGCTTCTCCCTCCCCCTCTGTGCCTTCTTCACTCCCTCTCCCTCTGTGCTCTCTCTCAAGTAAATAAATAAAATCTTTAAAAAAAGCAACATAAGAGACTTCTAATATTTCTTGCCCACCACAGTCCGTCTCAGGCTGGGAGACTCAGGCCTCGCTGGGATAGATGTTTACTCTGTTGTACGGATTATGACGCAGCCTGGAAGCACTGAGGTGCAAACGCAAACCACGGGTTTGAATCCTGGCTCTAGCACTTCCTAACTCTATGATCTCCGAAAAATTTCTCTTTCAGAGCTTTGATTTCCTCTTCCATGAAATGCTAAAATAATAGCACCTTTCTTAAAAGATTATTATAAAGATCACATGATGACATTTGCACATTGCCAGGCATATAATATATGCTCAATAAATATTCATTCTCCCTAATTGAAAGAAACTAATTCACACATCAAATTCTAGGACTTTATATACTCTCAATTCGGTATTTAATTATGTCCTCTGGTAATAATTAGAGATCTAGAGTAATGACCTCAGGCTAAGCACTAGAAACATGGCTGCGTCTGACCACCACAGGGGATACAAAGCCAAGTCCTTTAAATCAACCTCCTATCACCACAAATGAATCCCATATGCTAAAACTGGGTTTGGTTTGAAGTAACACCCATCGTAAACTCAAATAACGTAGCTAGGGAAAAGCCCCCATTCCCCAACCCTCAGGGGAATTCTTGAAGCTATCTAAGTTAGTCTGAGAATGGAAAAACAATTGAGAGAGAACCTCCTTCAAGATTCCAAATGGTATTAATAGGAAGAAAACAGGACAAAATTGCAAAGCCTGGGGCATATAGAGAGGAATAGAGATGACAAATCGCGTTCTCTTCTCCTTTCTCACTCTCTAGTTGGAACCCTAGCAGCCTGGGAAGAAGAGTGTGTGAGAAGAATTTTGCCTGGATCTTCTCAGGGAAGAACTCACAGTGTGAGAAGAGATTTTGACCCTACTAGAACCAGGTAATTGGGGCTTTTCGTCTCCTGGGATGCTCTGTATTTCTTATAGCTTTCATTCTTTCCCTTAAACCCCTTTGTTTCCTATTTCTTATTTTGGGTTGGGAAAGATAAACACCTGGGGTGGTCTGGGCTTACTAGCCCTGTGCTACTGAGTAAATGATTTCACCTCACTGGACTCAGTTTCCATTTCTGAAGTAAAGAGTATTAGAAGACGTAAGTATTCTTGTGAAAACCAGATCGTCTAATATTTGTAATATAATCTAGACAGCTAATGCTTCCTGGTTTCTAGAAAGGCACTATTGTATTGTGAAAGGTGGCTAGACTTGTTTTGAAATTGAATTTGAATATTAAACAAGCTACGTTACAGAGCATCTATGTTGATTTCAGGTGGATTTTTATGTGGGGGGGGGAGGTTGTTGATGGAGTACCACCCTCAGGTGCTGCCATTTCAGATTCAACAGCTAAGTACTTGGCACACAGTAGGTACTCAATATGGCAAGGCTCGTTGGTATCGGAGTACCGCAGCAGACAGAATAGCACAGAGCTGGCTGCTGGGCGTGCACGCTAGTCTTCAAGGCGAGAAGCAGATGGGTCCTTCCCCTTGTCCCAGGTGGCCAGCCCAGTTCACCAGGGAATAAAGACAGGGGCTCAAGGACACATCACTGGGGTAGAAAGTACCCCTGAAAAATAAAGCAATGGCATTCCCTAAAATGTACTTAATAGGCTAGCCACCACAGATAAAACGGTGGCAAAACGTAACTGAAGTCACAAATCTGCGGTCAATCACAAAGATTGGCACTCAGATTAGAAACACTCTCAGGATCTAACTTTCTCCATTAAAAGGAGCTGAAAAACCAAGCTGATTTTCTATGCTGTTGCTACTCACCATTTCCTAGTGGCACAACTCCCACCCCAAATGTTGTGGAATCACATTCAGTATAGATTTGTTTATCAGTTCTTCTACCCTATCCATTTTTCAGCAGCTGATTAGTCTCCCTGGGATGTAGACACATCTCTGATCAAGAGCTGCTTGACTCGTTCCCGTCCTCACACATGCATCCCAATATCCACATTACTTATAATAAATGTGCTTATATGTACATATATAAACACGTTTGTATGCATATATGTTCCCAATGCTGTATTCAAAGACACATTCCGAACGGATGTATATACGCGCTCATATACATATAGGAATCCAACTGGATTCCCAGAGGGAAATGTGGAACACATTGTTAAAATGTCTGTCATCCATGTAAGAGAAACAGAAATGAGCTGGGCATTAAATTTGCATACAGCCCCGAGCGCAGAGGTTCCTGTATGTGTACCGTTCTCCTGTTCTTGATGATGGGCATATCTGACAGAAAGATTCTGTCAGGATTAGCTCAGGAAAAACACCCCCAAGGAGATAATTTGAAGACATACTGAGAATTTGCCTCAATACATGAAAATAAACATGAAATCCTCAGCACTCTCTGCATATTGAGAAGTTCCCACCAACACCCTGCTGCACACCGGGGGGTAATCTACTGGAGCTAATTAACACACAGTCATACACAACGCTGTTAGAAGTGGTTGCCACTTAGGATTGATTTAGTTGCTGCAATGCTTAAAAGAGACTTGAGAAGGGTTTTGTGTAAACGTGGGAGGAAAGGAGAGGAAATAAAAGTGTAAAAACAGCTGCAAAATTACAAGGTGCTAAGGTCTTTTTTTTCCCCCCTGAAGACATTAGGGAAACTTATTGAGAAACTATTAGTATTCCAGTAAAGCTTTTTACTTGATTTTATGTTTCCTTCCACATCAAAATTACACACACACACACACACACACACACACTCAATGCACAGTCTATAGATCGTGGCTATGAAAAAGGGCATGTTTTACTTTATAAGCAAACAAGCTCTTCATTAAACGCTAACATATGGATCGTGTCATTGAAAAAAACAACAACAATTTTCTCTCTCCATGTCTACTTCTCACTTTATCTTTCTGATTTACGGAGATTTTCCACAACTTTATTAATTAGGAATAGATCTGGGAAAAATCATCCACGAATAGAAGGCCACAGACAATTTTTTTCTTTGCCATATGAAAAAGACAAAACCAACCTAACTACTTTCAAGTGTTCTTCCTTAAAGTGCATGTTATGAAGGCTGTCTTAATCAACAACATCTCTAATAATCCTGATAGTGAAATATCACAACTGAGTAAATAATGAGGTTTTACTAACCTGCTCTTTATTACTGAAACATAATAGAAATAATCTAGAAAAGGCCATTAGTATAAACCCCGTATCTGGCTTTATGAAAATTTAGAGAGTTGCAATTGTTTGCAATGATATATTGGGTTTACTAAAGAAAATTATAATAACATAAAAATGATTTCAGCGGGGAGAGTGTTCACTCCGGAGGGGACAATCTACTTTCTATTTTAGCTGTATTGTTTGTATCCAAGTTAGCTAGCAATCATTCTTGATTCAGGCTAATTCTATTTGGCTATATTTTGCTTTCCTTTAGTTGAGATAGTTTATTAAGGATAATAAGAACTATGACAAAAAATTCTGTAAATATGTCTTTCCATTAGGTTAGACTAGCCTACAAAATAAAAAAATTCAACAACAATGTACTTACACCGAGGATCTACTGCGTCCAAAGCCTTTACCACAACTTGAGTAGAACAGAGAAACAAACTCAACCTCTCCTCCACCCTTCAGAGGCTTAACGCCAGGAGGGAAGGCAGACACAATCCCAGAGACCTCACACATGGGAAATACTGGGGGTGGCTATGTGGTGGGTTTGGTTTAGATACACGTGGGTGCTTGCACACGTGCTGTGATCAATTAATAATGCCTGCCAAGAGAAAGGGCAACAGAGGTGGTACAGTGTACATGTGGTCTCTGCCAGCTCTGGCCGAAAGTTGGTATGCAGGGGTGAGATGGGACTTTATGGAAGAAATGAGGGGAGAATGGTTAGTGAGGTTTTATTTTCAGTATCTTTCAAAAAAAAAAAAAAACCCTAACCAATGATTAACAGTGGTTTTGAGATCATTGACTGTGCCTCATATGAATTTTAGAGTAGTTTATGTAGAAAATAAAAGCATTAATAAAATATTCAATACTAAAGCTGAAGATACACAAGTTTACAAGTCTTCTGTAAATGGTGGAGCCTGGCTGGCTAAGTTGGAGAAGTATGTGACTCTTAATCTTGGGGTTGAGGGTTCGAGCCCCATGGTGGGTGTAGAGAGGACTTAAAAATAAAATCTTAAAAACAAAACAGTAACAAAACAAATGCTCTGTAAATGCAAGTAAGAGACTGCTTTGAACTGGAGAAAATACCAGAGAAAAATTCATGGGTTCTGGGAATTTTCAGATGTGCTGGTCCCACATTGCAAGAGATAAACAGACTGATTTTTACATAAAAAGGTTGTGTCCTTGCAAAAATAAAGAGGTTTATTTTTTGCTATGTCTCCAAATGTTAGCCAAAAAACATTAGCTGGAGGCAGCTGTTCGGTCTACTCTATATAGAACAGATACCAAGTACCGAAAAGGACCAGGAGAGATCACCCCTCTCCTAGATTCCCCTCATTCTGCTTCTTGAACAGTCCCCCATTAATACTAACACCAAATAGTGTTGGGAACAGACAAGGCTTTTGTTCATCATTCTATAAAAGAGTTGGAAAGATAAGGAAATTTTTAGACTATTTGAGCCAACATGTGGCTATTTCATTTTTATGCATTTCATTAATTGACTTCTACAGTTACAACGTACTCCCAGAACGCTCGAGACCTACAGATGCTCCTTGCAGAGCCTGCTTTTCCTTCTGGATTGAAGGTGGCAGAGAAGCACACAGGAGGCATGGGAAAAGAAAGATGGATTGAAAAGTGTCAGGATGTCGGTCTCAACGCAATCCTGGCAGCTCCCCAAATGCCAGTTGTAGGAACGTTTTTCTGAACATCCTTCACTCACAAGTTTCACTTTATATTGATAAAAAAAAAAAAGAATCTTTACCATTTTCCCCCTCCTCCTCCTCCAGCAAGTTCTGGCTTCTTTCTTTGGTCTTCTGAAGCACCATCTACTTTCTTCTCCCGACATAGTGCTTCCTTTCTCAATGTATTATAGATCCTTTCATGGAAGGAACCCAGGTGGATCTTATAACCTGACTTCACATTAAAATAACCTGAGGAGTGTGGGATTTTACTCCTCATACCTGGGCCTTCTCCAAGGCCAGGTATAGCAGAACCATGAAAGGCAGAAACTGGTGTGTGAGTGCATGTCCCGTTGCATCCCTGGTGATTTTAATAAGCATCCAGTAGAGCGGATTGGAGATGGTTGGCTCCCACAGTGTGGACCCTGGACCAGCATGACTGGCATCACCTGTGGACTTGTTAAAAATGCAAATCCTTGGACCCGACCTTATCCTAATAGATCAGAAACCTTGGGATCAGGGCTCAGAGTTCTGTAATTCTAAGAGCCTTCCAGGTGATTTTGAAACATGCTAAAATTCGGAAGCCTGTGTGCTAGATCACTGACATTTTAATTGCCTAAGCAAAATCTCCTTTAAAGTGTGGTCTCTGGCAACCTCAGGATCCCCTCAGAGCTCTACTCTTGGCTTACTGAGGTTTTTAATAAGACCCCCAGGTGACGTGTATAGAGATCAAAGGCTGAGAAGAACTGTTCTAAGAACTTACAATTCCATGGACTCTGCCAAATAGCTGGCTGTTAGGATCTTATTAATACATGTAATAATTATTCATTTCTCGAAAATGGAACCCATTTATTCTTCAGCTATTAAAACACAACGTTGTTTTTCCTATGTGGTGCCAGAGCTAAGTCTTTTTCTATACTTCTGTTTTTGCTCTAAGGGTATTTTCACATCTCCTGAGAAAAATGAAGAAAGAAAAGGTCAAAATTCCTGATGTTTTCCTTAGCTCTGAGATACACCCATTTTATTCCTCTGGAAATGGGATCCAAGGTTTGACAGAGAACAAAGATAGATTCTTTGCTGTGTCCACTCCCACACACAGGAAAGGATGTCTGGGGTGGGGGGGACCCACCCAACTTTACTGACCGTATTAAGAGGCAGCAATGTGTGTATTTGTATACACATATATTGGGGTGGGTAAATTGGAGAGGGAAATGTCATCTCCAGCAAGTCAAGTTCATCACCCCTAAGGGTCAAGCCCTGGTGTGAGGATGCCCCGGATTTCTCTATAACAGAGGGAGCTCTGTTGCTTCTTGTGATTATTCTAAAACATTACTTTGTGAGAACCGAAGTAATGCCAAAAGGTCACAAACCCACCTGCTCAAGCACCTGTTTTTCCACTCTTTTCTTTCATCTGCAACTTCAGCCTCATTTAGCTCAGATAAGAACTGATCCCTTGAAACTGCAGGTCCTTCCCTGTTTGGTATCCTAGCCTAAGCCTTGATCTGGAAGGGGTGGTGAGCGGGTGGAGAAAAGGGCTGTCAGACGATCTACATTTGTAGCTAATAAAAAGAACATTTTCAGAGTTGAAAAGAGCATCCCAAAACACAATGATTTCAAACTCTGCCCGAGTCTGATCAAAGCCAACATGTAAATCAACTACACTCAGTAAAGGAATAGATCATTGAATCTTAGAATCAGAACGTCTTGAAAAAAGAAAGATTCAAAATCAAATGTATCACATTAAGAAATGAAGAAGCCTCCCTACCCCATTAACATTAGTGGTCCCAGTTTGACCAGTCTATTCAGAACTCCTTAGTCAAGTTACGTCTTTCAGAGCTTCCC
Organism: Ursus arctos; assembly: GCF_023065955.2. NCBI lineage: Eukaryota > Metazoa > Chordata > Mammalia > Carnivora > Ursidae > Ursus > Ursus arctos. Next base: position 75,591,791 of record NW_026623067.1, read on the forward strand.
CCACCCCCAGCCCTGGGGGTCACCCTGTGAGAAAATGACTTCTCTATCTAACCGCTGAAGATGTGAATATTTGTTACGAACCAGCTGCAGCTCTAATAACCACTGATCCATGGAATCAAAGCCTACTCCTCACAAACAATAAACTCTTCTTGTTCCTGAACCCGCACTCCGTAACCTTGGCAAATATTACAAAAAGTAGGCATGATGGATTCCAGTGCAATTACAGCTGTAAGTTTCTTATGATTGGATTAATTTCAAACTTCAGAAAAGTAGTTGAAGTTTTATCGACAGAGGCGGTAACTGATGACATACAATTGCTAAGACTCTGGGGCATTTTTTTGCAAAATAAGATGCAGTGTATTGCAGATTTGGTCAACAGCTGAAACTAAAAATGCTGACGGTTTGAGTTACGTTGACATAGCGGTGACGATCAAAGGTTTGTTTCTCTCCCATCTAAATATAATTTTCCATATTAAGAAATAAAATAATTCAAAAACAGTTTGTTCAAAGGATCCCTGAAGTACATAAAGCAAGCTCCATTCTCTAAAATCCGATGAGTTCCTTGGTAGCAAAGGAACACAGGAATGAGGGTTTATAATTTTTTTTGACCACCATAAAAACATTATGGAATTAGACATACGCAGGTGTGATATATTGCCTAAAAGTAAAGTTTAGTAGTAAGATTTCAGTGTAATTAAAATCCATTTCCCTCCTCAGTGAAGTAAGACTTTAATAAAATATAAATGTTTCCAGTCAGATCCTAACCACTTGGGTCTCTCGATCTAGAACAGAACCTGGACATGTAGTGAGCACTCAGCCAATGTGAGGAAGGAAGGAATGAAGGCAACTACAACAAAATCGGACAAATACCCCTGCTGAGAGAAGAGAATTCTCTTTCTGAAATAAATCAGAAGTTCTACTTCTAAAAATATCAGGTACTATTTTCAACCCATGAATTAGAAATAAAGGTGCATTTTGGTATGAAACACATGCTTGCAACTCTTTGAATTAATACACTGCTGTCAATTATTCCAAAACACAGCTGAGAAGGAAGGCAATGATCTTCATTTTCACGTAAGAAATATATACGCAATGGCATTTTGTAGTATTAGTTTAAAAATAACAAGTCACAGTGAGAATGCCGGTCCTTCTGGCTTTGAACTATTCTTAACAGAAATAAGGTTAAACAGGTCTAAACTGGTAAAGGGTCGGAGATGCTAACAGTAAGCCTCGTTGTTTGTGAGAGTGCCTGACTTTCAGAAGCACTTTTTTTGGTAATATTTGCTACACATTTTTAAAATATTATTCTATATTTCAGAAGACCTGTGGATTTCTTTTTTATCTGAAGAGCTGTATTGAAAAACAAAGCATTATGTTTCAGACAAGAGGCCTCATGATTTTCAAGATTCCAGGTTATGCACTCAGCTATTCAGCTGTCTCCCACCTACATGGGGTCACAATGCAAAGAAAAGTCACCTCTGAGCAAAATCGTGAACTTCAAGGCCAAACAACTGCATAAATAATCTGTAGGCCACAGACCATCATCAAAGTCTGGGATTTATGCAAATAACACTGCTTACATTTAACAGATCTGTAATGGTGTAAGCTTTCCCAGCCTAAATAAATGAGAAAGCAGAGAGCTTTTGCGGTGCAAGATTGCTACCTACAGGCCAAACTGCAGAATGACATACAAGGCAATTAAGGCGGAGGGAAAAAAGAGGCAAACTGTTTTATCACGGCAATGTAAGTTATATACTGATAAGTAGACAAACCCAGGAGCACGTAAAGATTGCATAACACACACTGGGATGCTTATTGGCAGTTTTTGTTTTAAAACTACAATCCACTTTTAGAGTTTTCTGTTATTTCCTACTTTTTTTGTTTGTTTTGGAGGGTTCTTCATCTTCTGAAAAATGTAAATTGCTCTCCTGAGGATAAAAGTTCCGTCTCAGTAATGTATTCTAATACCTCTACATGTACGTTGAATACACACACACACACACACACACACACACACACACACACACACACACTTTTTTCTACGTAGAATCTATATTGATAATTTTAATTGTTTTTGGTAGAGCAAGCAATTATGGTTCAAGCAGATCTCGTAAGGCAGCAGTGGTTGGAGGAGGAGACGGTTTATACTACATTCTCCCTGACTCTATATAGCTTTTCAAATTCATTTGTTCAAAACTCTACTTTCCATATTTAGAGTAATTTAAAGATTATGTGTATTTGAAACTGTACTTCTTCTTTAAGAAAATACCAAATACTTTGGTTGTGAGGCTCAAATGGTAGTTCATCTTACAATAAAGGAATCTGATCTTCACTGACCAAAAAAATATGGTTAACACTGAATTCTCAGTAATTTATATAACAGCCACATTTTCTGAAATATGGAGGGTGATTTTTAAAATACAGATCTTTGAAATTATAAGACAAGTTATTAGAAATGCATTTTTCCTTCAACTATAAAGAAATTCCAACTCTAAAGAGAGTAGGTTTCAAAACTGAATAATATATTATGGTTAAAACACATCAACAATCTGTCACACCATATGTACAAATAAACATATCCTACCATCACTGCAAATGCCATAAATGAGGCCAATGAAACATCCGAAAAGGTAGAGCAAATTCTTCCTCATACTGTTACAGATGCTAAGTAACATTGTCAACATTTTCCAAGATATGCCTAAAGGAAAGATCATTCTATAATATGGTTATTTATATAGTTCAAACATTCTGCTTGCCCATATGATGAAGATGTTCCCCACATCCTTAATTTTAAACACAATTTAGAACATATTCAGTTTGAGGAAGGGAAGAATGCTAATCTCTATCACTGGATTTTGGTTCTGAATAATAAAATATTAGCCAAAATATATCCTTGAAATATTTAGAAGTAATAATCTTAGGTGAAGTTCAATTGATTAAAGAGTGCAAATGTAACAGACTCATCAAAGAAAAGGCATTGTACTAGTAATAAGTATGCTAGTTTATTCTGATTTGTAGCCAAATGTATATTGTTCAGCATTTCCCCCCAACTAAATATGAATGTTAAGCAATTAGATGATGTAACAAACGTGTGTAATAGAATCTATAACTTAAAAAGTGGAAGTGTCGAACGCATTCACCTACAGGTGTTTTTTTTTCTTACCCTACTATTAGTGTCTCCTGAAGAGCAAATGTTTTATATATGGTGTTTAATTGTATATAATCATAATATAATTATGCAATGATTAAATGATCTCAATTTTATTTTAATTAAGTAGATAATATTTTTATTAGAAATAGTTTTCTATAATTAAATTATTCAGGAGAAATTTTAATAAAGATGGAGGACAAACCATATAATTTCTAAAAGCAAATTCATAATGAATTTTCTGTGAAATTAATATTTAATTTACCTAACGGTATTTTTCCTCATATAGTTCTCCATAAATTGGGTTGTTACTTTTCCAACTGATTTATACTTTGTCAGTCAGTATAACTGTGAACAGAATTAGTGAAAGCGTTCAGGATGTGTGAGAGAATTATTAATTAAGGGTAAGAAAAAGTTTTTAATTCTGCCTTCTTAGGCAAAATAGATTTTCGAGTCCTTATTATTATTTACCTGAGGCAAATAAATTCATATGTAGAGCTCTAATTCTACCATAACATAATTACAAACCATAATAAAGGGTAAAAATTTCCCTATTGTATTTAAGAAGGCTTTAGGAACAAAATATAAAGCTGAATCATAAAAAATTTATTATGGTTGGTGGATACTTATTCTAAGGCTATTTATCAAAATCAACTAAAATTATTGATCATAAGAAATAGTGTCATTATTCTGTTGGTATAATTGTAATGCTCATCACAAGGTAGCCTACTGTGTTTGTGTGTCATTCTACCATGGATTGTGTATCAGAAAAATTGTCCAAACATGCAACAAAACCTTTTATTTTCAGCTTACAGGACTATATTCAACATTTCTTTCTTATTTGTGTATTTTCATTGTTCTCATGCTACACACGAATTAATTCTAAGACTAAATTCACGTTATCAACATGAATTCTAGACCTATCGGGTCTCTTTCTAGCAGGGGATGGTACTTTTATCTTTGTTACATTCTCTGCAAAACTTACTGGTAACATACTTTCAGAAATGCCAGCCAATAAACGACACTAAAATAATTTTCTTTATAAAAGCACAGTGATCTTTGGCATCGTTCACTATTTTCAAAGCCATAAAAGAACAGATAACAAATATATGACTCACAAATTATCAATTATGAAAAATAATCTGGTTCAGAAAGCTGCACTAATGTAAAAAGATGGATCACTTGTCACAAACCAATAAAGGCTATTGTTTGTGAATCCAATATTTGATTTTATCGTTTATGTTAGGCAACTTAAAATGATTTTTAAACCACATTACTTTGTGGAAAAAAAATGTTATAAAGGTGAACACAGGGGTTGGGGGGAGAAGAAACCAGATGTGCAATCTGTCATCCTTGAAACAATTTATACTCTTACATTGAATCCAGCCTGCAAATCTAAATCGCAAAGACCTGGTCAGCAAGGATGGATGTATTAGAAAGGACCCTACCATGTTCCAGAGAGTGGACAGTAGCAGGATCATTAGTATGACTTTGATTCTATTTTTCCTTTTCATGTGCCATTCTCATGGCAAAACCTTTGCAGCTATGCTGCTTGGTTATGCAGGGAAGTTGAAACCCTGTGTTTTTTAAAGTAAGCGTGGTTACACTTCTTATGAGGGTAAGTGCTTTTGCTTTTTTTGTAATACACAGAGAAAAACACAATGAGGCTACCAAGCTCAGAACACCTTTATGACCAATTCTCTTCCAGATTTTTTTTAACATTTATGACTTTATAATGAAGAAAGAGGTACAAATCTCACCAGTCAAGGAGAGCATCATGTGAGTGGCTGGGGCCAGAAACTTCCTACATGGTGTTATCTGAGGACCACTTCAATGCTCTGCCTGCTCTCTGATATCCCAATCACAACCTTTCATACAGCTTGCAAATAGGGACGGGGATGTCTAAGAAAATCAGAATATTTTGTCCACAAGGCCAGCAATAAAATATGCATAAATGGGAAGGTGTCCGACCCCTAGATAACAGATTTGATCATCAGATGATACAGGGCACAGATGAGATTTCCTGATGTAAAATATGGCAGACATGGGCAGAGGGTAGCAGGGGCCATAATGCAGATAATGGGGAGTGATCCCAAGATAATGACATGCTCAGATGGGTATCTGGTGGGAAGACTGAAAAATGTAAAGGAAGGGATGGGTTTAAGGTTAGAAAGGCATTCACATTCTAGGGACATTACTGAACATGTCTATGGCTTTTACCATAGACTTCTTCCCACTCCTTACTCAGTAAAGAAATACTAGAAATCCTGAAATAAACAGAAAAAGGAAGAGACCAAGGGCCTGGTTATATATGCCAACACATAGAAAGAAAAATTAAGTATAAAACCCTGGATCAACCTCTAACAGCTTGTTTGAGGTGAGGGTCATGAATTTTGCTTGAAGTGGGGCTCATGAACGTTCTTGGATATATTCCTACTTGGACTCTGTAAGGAAGTGAAAATGAGGTTGGGGGACGGACATAATTGAGTAAGTATTCAATTATGGCAACTGCTAGCTAATGAAGACCTATTACAACTAAGTTTTTAATAGAAAATGTGCTAATTGACTAGGTTGGAGCTCAGAACAAGCATATGGCTAAGATGTTTGATTACCTAGTCTGGTTCCATGTCAGTGATCAACTCTAACACTGTAAAAATGAGTGTTTCTATGACAACTACTGAGCTTGCTGACTAAGTAGTGGGTGACCAACTTGAGGGATGAATTTCTCCAAATAATATATGATCCATTAGGCCCCACACTCTGTAACCTGGAGGCTCCCCAGCTGAAGCATGGTTTTTCTTGTCCCTTGCTCAAAACATTCCTCTTGCTCTCAGCCTTGGCAAAGCTTAAATCAGCCTTTTACGTGAAGAATATTGCATAGAATTTCCTTTTTAATTGGAAAGAGTCTATAAAGCTATGAATCTAATCTTCTCATAAAAGTGAAACAAGTCAACACCCTCAGACTAGGTCTAACATTCAATCTCAGGGGGAGTAATTATAATAATTCTGGAAATTTCTGGAGAGGGCCAGTCTCTGGGTGAAAGACAGCTGGTACAGCAAGCTGAAGGAGATGTGTATTTCATCACCCACAGTTTTAGACAAAAACTTTCTTCTCCAGTGTCATTCTAAACTAAAATTCCAAACAGGTGTTTGACGCTAAGGCTGTAACCAAATTATTCCCCCCTATAACCTGCAACTCTGATAAGACTTCCCTCGGAAATATAATGGTTACATAGCCCTCGTATGGCTTTAACAAACCCCTATTTTCTTCTTTCTGCACCATACAATGTGCAGTCTATTTGCACCCATTCAAGACTAAATTACAGATAAAGTTACAGCAAATTTGTTTTCTCAAAAAAGCAGTCAGCCCTAATATCCCTTGAGTAATGAAAGCCTTGTCTTTCATTCAGAACTAGAACTGGCATAATTTTCTCCAAGAAACAAACTCTACTTCCTGCGACAATGGACCTGTTCTTGAAATTCTGAATGGGGTACAGCTCAATTTGCAGGTGTTCGGGTATAAAGGTAAAAGGGCATTTGACCCCCCAACTGGCAATTGTTGCTGTGGTAGGTAACTTCAGTCTCTGAGTTATATCATTCTAGTAGATAAGCTGCCAGGGTTTTCAGCTCTGAATTACAGAGGTAGGCTCAAGTGAATCAATAATTTATACAGATATATCTCCTTCATTCTGATGGTATAAAGATACATACTAACAGCCTGCTGCAGCCACAGAACAAAGCCAGAGAGACATTATTTAAAAAGAAAGACAGAAAAAGAAACCCATTTATCTATGGGAGCAGGAACATTACGTAATAATGACCCAGTGGCTTATTAATTTTATTTTTCAACTGTTTAAACAAATGGTGCGATGAGATAAATAAGCTCTTTGTGAATCTCAATAAGGTGAATGTTAAACTAACATTTAAAACTTTCAGACTGACTTTAAAACAGAGTGATATTTTACATAGCAGTTTGATACAAATCATTTGAAAGATTTCATGCACCTGAGAAGTTTACATTCACTAGCTTAACTAAATCCTTCAAATATTTTATTACTGAATTTCAGTATAAAATTACTTTCTAAAAGATGAGGATCAAATACATTTAAGGACTGTACACTAAGAGTATTGTTAATATAGCCTTATGCTGTTAATCATTACCTGGGGAAAATTACACAGTGTTTTATTCACTAATACTATGACATTTTTATTAACTCATAATCCCTGTGCTAACAGTGGTGCATTAAACAAGTTATATTAAGAGAGCAGCAAATATTAAAAATGCCTATTTAAAATTCTTCAATCATGTTAAAGGGAATCCTCTCACACATGAGCTTCTCTAAAGGAAAGCGGCATCCCAAACAGTGTCATTACAATATAAATTAATAATCAATAGCCCAGAGAGCTTAAACAATATTTCTGTAAGTTCCTGCTGTCTTGTCCTTAAGGATGAAGGGAATCTGTGATCTAAAAACATGATAAAAATCTGTCCTAGCAACTTCAATTATAAATAGTGACTGTTTCTTGACAGATCTGAAAATTTATGTGAGGATAAGATGCATTAGAAGTTGGTCCCTTGCCCATTTTACCTCTTTCCATTCAAGGCTGGACATATCGTCTGGCTCGGACATAAGAACCAAGTGCATTCAGAACTGGTTTAAGAAGACTGGGTGCAAAATTAATTAAGGTGATAGATCCAATGAGAAGGGAGATAGCAATTAGAGGGAATACTCAGGTACCCTATTCTCCTCTTCACAGAGAAATTATCTGTTCCTTTCTTTTCTGAGCCAACTCCTTGGGAAATAGGGCAGATGATAAAAATCTGAAAGAAAATAAAAGCACATGCAGGAGTGAAAAAGAGAGTGCGAGCAAGAGCACGAGAGAGAAGACTGCTGTGGTCTCTACCTCAAATCCTTAAGCCTTTATATGCGATACTCTGGGGCTGCCTACTGTAACCAGTTAACATTTCTGGCCTTCCAAGAAAATATAACTAGTCCCTTAAAGTAGAGAGAAGAAGAAGAAATAATGGAGTGTCCCATTTCTGACAGTCAAGAGGAAAAGGAGAGAAATGTTCCCACACTGATCTCATTAAGATGACGAGAATAATGAGTGTGAATCTTATGTATGAATCTCCTAGTAGATAGAGGAGGGCATAAATGTATCCCACGTTCACTCTTTTATGATGCCTGATATACTACATTTATTCTCAGCTTCATCTGATACTACTGCTGGGGGCTTCTGTTACAATATTACAGCTTTAACTTCAAGTTTTGCCGCTGAAGTCATCGGAGTCAGTCATTCAACACAGCTTTATTGAGTGTGCATGAAAACGGGGAAGATCTGGTAACGGCAACTGAAACGCATCTCAGGCAGAACTGCCTGGATTTATTTCCTGTCACTGGTTCTAGTAATGGATTAAAAATACTGACAAATGGCATTTTTCAGTTTATAATCTATTTTATTTCCCAGTTCCTTACACTTAGGTTAAACATTCTACTCAATGAGAAAGAGAACCCCAGTATTACTAAACATGTCTAAAGATTATTAAATATTCGTGGACGGAGAGTCACGCGTTTTCAGCTAAACACTGATGAGACATTTTTTTCTTGTGATTTATTTCTCTTTCTTCGATGCGATAGAAGATATTTTCAAAGAATAATTTTAAGTTGTATCAGTTTTCAAGACAGATACAAATTCAGAAAGACAACATCGCTCCCAGAAACAAAAACCTATGGTGGGACCGTGCGCCTCCTTCGAGCCTAAATGACCCACAGGCCCTTGTACTTCAGGACTTCAAAGCAGTTCATACAGGAGATTTAATTTGGCTTTCTTCACTCCAATAACTTTAATAGCAATAAATTGGTGCACCAAGCTTACAGCACATAATTTATATAATGAAGGAGGCAACACCCTACAAAATCTAAGAGTATCTCAACATATGCCCAAATTATTATTTTAGTGCTTCTATGACTACTTTGTAAAAGGATAAACTATTTTATTAGATTACTTAATTATAGCTAGAAAAAAATCGATTTATAGAGTTTTGCAGGACATTTAGGAGGAGAGCAATACAGTGAAGTTGGATCACCAATTTTTCCAAAAAATTAAAAATACATACACTATTTTCCTGGCATTTATTTAGTCTAGTGAACATTTGGGCCATGGGCAGCTTCATCTTCGCTACTGTTAAATCAGTATGAATCAATATAGATAGTTTAAACTGTTTAAGTAACTCAGTGAAAATATGGTTGAAACCTGGAAAGTATATTCTCACTTTTGGGACAAAGTAAATTATAATACTTGGAGGCCTCTTGACATTACTTGCCTAAAATGTGCCTCACTTAGACACACAGTGAACCCTAAGAGTTCTTTACTACTGTATACTCATCTCTACAGTGGGTTGGGGAGCTATAGTGTGATGTGACCTCAACTAACAGAAAAGTTCATTAAAACATAAGATAACGCACTTATTAACCTCAGGAAGAATACTATGCAGAGTGAACACAAGTTTACTCTTTCCAATGGCAATGCCAGTCCTCTCAGATCAACATACTGCTTAACAGGAAATACCTAGGATTGGGAGTCCAATTTTATACTCTTAGAATTCTACAGGACAATGTCAGACACTTGGCTTTCCTTAATTAAGGACAATTTGACACATAAACTTCAGGCCAGAGAGGTTGATATTTCTATCTTCCTCTCTTTCTCTCTCTGTCCCTTATATCTTTTCAATGCCACTGTCTTTGAAGCATCCAATCCCAGCAACTGGGGGAGAAAGAGAGTTAGTATCTCGGTAAGTCCCTTTACATTATAGAACTTTCATTTCCTCTACCGTAAAATCGTCTCCAAGCTCCCTTCCGACTGTAATGATCTATGACTTCATCTGCATCCTTCAAAGCCCATTTACTCTCCACCTTTGTAGGCCCCTTGCCTCTGCCATGGCAGGGCCTCCACGTTGACGGGAGGATTGGGATAGGTGTGTTGCTGGCATCCTGAGCACCAAGCCATGATTGCACAGAATCTACTTCTTACGTGCAGTGTGTCCACTCTCCAGCTAGTACACCCCCAAGGGATTGGCAGGTTTGTTAGTGGCTCTCTGTCATTATTTATGACATTGCTACTGTGGGGAAATGTGTTCTAAAGTCTAAGCAACTGTCTTACAAAACAGACTCTTACATCTTATTTGAAGGTCGGGACCCTATTTGAGAAAAATATTTAGTTTTAAGCACACATCAACTGAGATGTAGGACTTAGAAATTGTGGAAGGAGTCTCATACTCTGAGAATTTTTTAAAAAATGAAAGAAATAGTACGACTGCCAGAGAAGCTAGCAGAACCTAGGTTAAAGGTCTCCTTTATAAATCCCAGAGTCCCGGTTGAGGCATGTAAGAGGCTCTTGCAATGGAAGAGCCAAACTCTATTTAAAATAATTTAAACACAAGCAGAAAAATGTTCAGTATCGCCACCTAGCCAGGAAAAGCGAACTCTGCTATCTGAACGTCTACATTTATAAATTAGTTTTCTCTGAGTAGCAGCCACTGCTTTACTAACATGCTTCAAAATGTAACACCTCCTTTATACGGCTTCAGTATAGGAAGTTGTGGGTAATTAATGGACTACTTTTAACATTGGCAATCTATTATTTTATTTTATTTTAAAATTTTTTAAAAAAGATTTTATTCATTTATTTATTTATTTGAGAGAGAGCGAGAGAATAAGCAGGGGGAAGGGGCACAGGGAGAGGGAGAAGGAGGCCCTCGCTGAGCAGGGAGCCCAATGAGGGACTTGATCCCAGGGTCCTGGGATCATGACCTGGGCCGAAGGCAGACACTTAACTGACTTGAGCCACCCAGGCATCCGGCAATCTATTATTTTAAGTTAAATCTTAAAGATTTCTGTAATTGACTAAGGGAAATAATATTTACTTCACCAACATTTTATGACAAAACTGAATGATAGATTTCTTTTTTCAAACACGTAAGCATTGTCTGAAGTCTGCCTGGCAAGAATGCTAACAATGGAAAATGCCCTAGAATTATTTGTGTAGAGCTAAGTGGAATATAAAACATCATATATTTACATATTATTGATAAATTGCAATAGTAAAAGTTTTTGGATTCCTATGGGGAATTAGAAAACTTGACATGCAGAACAGCCAGTAAAACATGTATCTTCACTGTTTTAAATGACTTCTATTTCACAACCTTTTTCCTTCCCTTCCAATGAAGATCTAATAGGTAATCAAGCCTAATGAAGTATGCTTTTATATCTCTGACATAATGATATTCGTTTAAGAATATAAAGATTATCTACTAGTCATAAATACAGGGCAATGTATAGACAAAACCCATCAAACCCTCATAATGATGGAGGTTATATTACTTAGGCCAGAATTAATGTTCACCCCACTTCTCCATGTCAGTGAAGCACAACAAGGCACCCTTGGAATTGGTACAGAGAAGAAAACTTCCATATGGATTTTCATAAGGGGAAAATTCAATTCGTTAATCTCTATGAAGCCAAACAAAATCCTTTCTTTAATTGGACTCCAATGTAGTCAATAATTTTGTATTGAGATCACAAATTATCTTTCTTCAGACTGATTACCTATGGGAATAATTTCTATTGTATGCAAACTACAGAAAATCCAAACTAGACTTCACTACCCAAAGCATGAAAATAAACATAGTTAAGCTCACATTAAACTTCATTTAAAATCATTCATTCTTAATGGGGGCAATATGGCACCCAAGGGGGCAAAAATTGGTTCTTAGGGGAGAATTTTTTTTTTTTTTAAGATTTTATTTATTTATTTAACAGAGAGAGCCAGCCAGTGAGAGAGGGAGCACAAGCAGGGGGAGTGGGAGAGAAAGAAGCAGGCTCCCAGCGGGAAAGCCTGACGTGGGGCTCGATCCCAGAACTCCAGGATCACGCCCTGGGCCAAAGGCAGACGCTTAACGACTGAGCCACTCAGGAGCCCCCTTAGGGGAGTATTTAAAAAAACTTAGATATTACAGTGATCTGTGACCTTCCAAAACCCAACATGTCCTGAGAAAATCTTATTCCTTAGCATTTGTTTTCTCTCATTTAATGAAAATTTTCTTCTTAGGGCGTTGAACATGGAAAAAAAAACCCACTGAGAATACTGACTCAAGATAAAATAAAAGTCAAGTTTTACCTCCAACATTTCTTTTTCCATTCTTAAAATCAAGGTTGCCTTTCATTTTCACCCAAATATCTATTGACATTTTAATATAATTTACAGCTTTTCTTGCTTTTCTCTGATTTTCTCTTCATTACGTCCCTTTGAGCCAATATCTGATGACTGTTGTGAACTGAGAAATGGTTACTCCTTCATCTTTCCTCTCTTACTGATCTCTAATGTTACCACTTGCCGAGTGTTGGGCCTCTGTTGTCACAGCAAAGGAGAAGGCGCAACGTGGAGTCGTAACTCCCGGACCTACTCTGGCAAGACTGGCTACCAGGTCTATAGCCAACTTTGACTGTAATGGTCAAAGTCGTAAAAGGAGGGCAAGAGAAGGAGCCACAAAAAATAGAAACAACTTTCTTAACAGTGTTCAGGTTGGCTTCTCCTTTGGTAAATTAACTCTAATATATTCATAATTCTAAGGGACATCTTCATGACTAGTCAAAATAGAAAAACGGAACAAAAGAAAGCATTCTACTCCTATTTCTTAATATTGACCTGATACAAGGGGGCATGAAAATATGTGCTGAGTAAACTTACTGACTGCATTTCTGTGATAATTGACAACCTTTCAGAAGAGTTTTTACTTACTTTGCAAAATCTTAGTAAAATAAATTACAGAATTATCTCATTCATTTAAATGTTTTTCTTTGCAAAAACACTTTACATGATAATATTTCACAATAGAATGTGGCTTGCTCTTTCGTCACAAAAAATTTAAATTGAAGCCAGAAGGTAGAAAACTCTTCAGAGGACAAGAACATTGGTTTAGGAATCTGAGGACGAGTAATGATTTCATTATTTTATAATTTTTGATCCTTAAGTCAACTCAGTTATAAAATCTGGACAAAGTAACATATTTGTAAGGGTCTCCTGAGGCTGAAACTACCTGAGAAGTAATGCTTAAAGTGAAGTGGGACAGCAGCCATACAGCCAGAAGGAGACCACACTGAGGCCCTGGTGTCCCCGACTGCCCCAGCGTTCATTACACAAACCATGAAGATTCACAAGAAGGCTAATTCCTGAATTCAATGAGGTATCACAGTTATGTTTGTGATATTTGCAGTTTCTGTTTGAATTATAATATAGTGCAATAGCACTGTACCTGGGAAAAAGTGAAATAGTTTTAATTTTCCCTAAATCATCCATAGAAGAGTACGTCCCAGATTACAGCATTTTACTACTTCCTACCCTACAGGACAGAGGAGGGAGAGTAGAGATAATAGAAAATGTGTTTGTGACATGCTTTAAGAATTAAAGTCTTCTTGTAAATATACAATAAAATTTCAGAAGAATAAGCTTTTCAGAGAGTAGTGGACTCTGTGTCTTGGGTGATTATATCCTCCAAAGAGCAGGAGGCCATTTTGCTGACATCTATGAAAATAGACAACAAAAAAAGGGTGTTGGCACCATTTAAAGAGAACTATGCGCTGATCTGAGGAGGTGCAGCCTTTGTAGACGTAACAACTGAAATACAAAACAAGAAGACGACACATTTAAATAGATCTATAAATTGAGTTGTAGCATCACTCCTTAAGAAGGATGAGAGAAATCTAGTCGAAATGCTTTGTTCCATTAATATCTGACTTGCTACATTTCCTAAGATTCACGGCTGATTTTTAGCCGAGAGCGATCAATCCTAAAACTGAACTCACTTCTTAAATTGTGGTCTTTGAGGGGCTTTTATGCAATTGCAAGAATTTATAGGCAGTGTTTTGTGAAAGGCACCCCTTAGAAAACCTAATTTTTTATAGGCCAATGTTCGAAAATTTTTTTCTTCCTTGGAATTCAAATTAATTTTAGGGAAAAAAATGTAGAGTTTGAGTATCAACTTAAAGTGTCAGTATGTCCATATGAATTGGACACACAATCTATTTACTGAAAAGAAAATTGTAGTACTGGAATCTTCTAAGTGACAATAGTCTTTGACTTTGTAAAAGGAATTTTAGGTCATTTTGGAGGTATACAATCTTCTAAATCAATGAAGTTCTATATAGGCTCTCTTCTCTCCTCACACATTTGTAAAGGAAATATTTAATGTACTTTTAAAATTTGTATAAATTAGACTGGAAGTATTGTTTAGTAAACTTAATAAGTGTTTTCAGAGGAAAGCATAAATGAAGAAGGATGAACAAAAGGAAATTTTGATTTACATAATTTTAGGAAAATGAGAGAACGCAAGGATAGGACCATGAGCTACAGATCATTTTGCTTTAGTACTTGTTTCTTTGATTTTCGAGGGTCCTTCTGTTTTTGTTGTGGCAGAGAAAATAACAACAATTACATCTGGGACATTTCCAGTTTTTCTGCTTAGCACTAAAAAAATAATTGTAGCAACAACAACAACAAAAGCTTCCATAAAAATCATTTGAAAACTGCCATAGACTTGAAGTGTAATTTTGTTGGTGTGGTAATACTGATACCTCTTAAATGTTGAGAATAGGCATTTCTGTTGGAATCTTAGTGTTACCTTTCCTATGTCCAGTACAATCCCCCCACATTGCTCGCTAACATGAATGCTGAGACTGGAACTACATGGAGATGTAGATATGCCTTTGTTTTCACATTGATATTTCTTCTTAAGCAACGTCCCCTTTTTTAGTCCTTGAACGTGAAAGCCACTTAAAATGTCCTTATTGTTTATAATAACTTTTAGAAAAATCCATGTGTTGTCTAATAGCAGCAGGCTTTCTCCACAGAAAATACTCGATACGGTATCCTCGTGAGCCTATTGTCCTCAGATCGTTGTATTATATTCCCAACGCCTCTGCAAGTTCAGTTCTTCCTCCCTTGCTTATGCCTCCTCTATTTTTTTTTTTAATCATTTGGCTACACAGAGCTGCCTCGTGTCATTCTTTGCATACATCATCTCTGTTTTTCTCTTTTCCTGCATAATGGCCCAGCTTTTCTGAGAGTAGCTGTTGTCCCGAGTGTGATCCTTTACTAAAATGGGGATTGAATGAAGGTGGAGCACAAATTTTCTGGAAGCAAAGGAAAACCAGGCATTTGAAAAGGACCCAGAAAGGAACGAGTAATGAACCAGAGTGGCCTGGATGAATTGCTGTAGAGGGAATTCTCAGTTTGGACACAAAAGGAACACAGGGATACCAAGGCAGACCTAGGTGGGGGGAGAATCTCCGTAGGAAGCCTGCCTCATAGGCTGGTCAGTACAGAGGGTTGAAGCCAGTAGCCTTCCAGATATGAACAGAAACAAATGTATTTTATGAGTAACAGTTAGGCATTCAAACATGCCCGTTCTGGAACACAACGTACTCTGAGGGGTTGACATCCCTTCATAATTCATGTTCATTGTTCCTCTAAGTAAAATATGTGTCTCCCCGTAGTTATTCTGTTAGGAATTGTACTTTAAAGGCAAGAGGACATTTTTGATAATGCACATCTTAAACTTTTCATTAAACTACCAAATTTAAATTCTACCTTTTTGTGCACTCTGACATTTTTGTCTGGCATTTTCATTAATTTTGCGACATACATAAATGTAGCTGAAATGTTAACTGATCAATACTTTGTCTCTCTCATGTAGCACTAGCGCTCCATTCCCTAAGGACCACACAGCAGAACAGAAATTAAATGTGTAAAATATCAAATGTTACTGTTAAACACAGCGGCACTCACTGTATAACGACAGAAAAGGCTAAAACAATTCCAAATGGACAGATGGTGCCACAAATTATCTACAATCACATTTAAAGATTAAAGTTTGTCCTGTAAAATAATTCTTTGACGCACACTGAAGTGTGTCCTTTTACTGATAGCTCAGTTGTCCAATTATTTTTGTGCTCATTACAGTGAGAAATGACAGTACTGAAGAGAAAGAGAGTGTGCACTCTGGTTTTTTTTCCATGTTGCACCCACTGACGTCCACAAGAACACAAATGTCTGGTCAGGAGCCTGATGAAAATTAGACCCAATTTATGAGACATTTCCACGTCGACAATAGATGATTCCGAAAGACGAGCCGGGCCTTCTGCGCCACATACGTCTGTGTTTGCTCTTAGGCATACAATATTCATAGTAAAATTTAAAAACCTAATTCATAGCACACAATAACAAGGACATTCTCAGGAACATGCTTGCCTATATTTTATCCCTCACCTCCCAGGCCGATTGCAGCTTCTAATCTCGGCAGCCAGCTCTGCATCTTCCCCAGAACACACAGGTAGTGCCAAAGAGGCTGGAGCAGCTCTAACCCTGCGTTTCTTAAGCTTTCCACTTTAATTGACATTGGGACAAAAAATTATTGTTTTTCCATTTTGATTTCATTATTCTACATTTATTTTTGGATAGAAAATTAGCAAAGAAAAATAAAATGGAATAGAAAAAAAAAGGCACTTAAACATAAAGTTTACCGATCTGGGCCTAAAACCAAGCCACATAATGGTACAAATGCATGTGCTCCGTGAAGCAGCTGCATTTATGAAAAAGTGGGCCAAGTGGAACCAATATTATAATAATAGACCCGAGATCCATCAACAGGGAATGATGGGAACAATATGTTTGTAACAATGGGGTGCTGCTCATACTCTCCTCCTAATGGAAAGCAGTTCTTTTCAATACATTGGCCTAAAAAGGCTCTGGTTATGCAATGAGATCTTTGAAATATTTCCTTTTTAAATACATCATTTAATATCTGTAAGATGAATCAAAATCCTACAACAGTATTTTTTTTTCTGAATTATTATGATACTTATATTATAAGGTGCATAATTTAAAAGCTCTTTTAGAAAGAAAATAATATCTGTTGTGTGCGTTGGACAAGGTTCTTTTCTCTGCCTCAGTTTTTTACTCTGTATATCGGGAAAATAATAGTATCTATCTTATAATTACGTCGTTGGGAACATTAAATTCATTTACGCCTGAAAAGCACTTTCATGCTTTAGTGCCTGTAAAACAGCTTCCTGGCACATAAATGCTCAGGAAGTATGAGTTGTTATTATATAGCGGATTATTATATTATTATTAGAGGATTATTATATTATTTTATATTAGTTATCTACATAACATATATATAGCCTCTATATAGCATCTATATAACATAATAATATATTTTTATATATTAGTTATTATATAGAGGATTATTATTTATTATTTAGAGGATTAAATTCATTAGAATTTAAGTGAAATTCGAGGGAAAATTGCTGCAGAGCATTAAGCTATGTCTATCATCATTTAATAACCAGCTTTACTAGAGCAAGGCCTTATTTATCTGGCATCATTCAAGAAGACTTTCTTCACTTTAGAAAAATTTTCAGACTGATTGACTGGTTTATTGGCTGGTCTATTGATTCAGATAGCCGTTTATATTGGGAGCCTAACAAGTGCGAGATACTCTGCAGGTGATGCTGGAGTACCAGGGTGAAACAAGTAGGGCCCCCTTCTCATGGAATGCCCAGCTCAGGTCTAGATAAATGCAGGTCAGTTTTATTATTTGTTATTTCAATCACATTCAATAGAATGTGATTCAGTGCTTCTATTCAATGAAACAGTTAATATTATCGTTTCTTCTCAAAAGTACTCTTACTACACATTCACGTGCAGCTTGTGAGGCCTCTTTTCTCACTATCCGTGTCTGCAATCCATTTCCTACCTTCGCGGTGGCCTCCCCCTCTTTTTTGCAAGCATCGTGCGGTCAGTTTGTGGTTTGTACGACCAAGGCTGTTGGAAACTAACTACAAACTAAGAGAGATATTATTATCTTTCCTCCCCAGTGAACTTTGGTTCCCTTACAGTGAAACCACTCAAGTATTATCATATACATGTACCGAAGTTTCTCGGACTTTCAGTGCCTGATTTTTTTAATCAGAAGAAAATTGGGAAAAAAAGTCTCTGCCATCTTGAATTCATTTCACATGAGTGACCTCGAGAAGCCAGAGGGAGTTTATGAAGGCTTACACAACATATTGTAATGTTAAAGCATTCGAAATGATGTTCCTGAACAAATAATATAATTACAGAGATTTCTCTGTTTTCAAATTTTGCAAATGGTTGTGGGGAATGACTTTGGAAAGAGTGAATCAAAGATGGCATCATGGCATTTTCAGGAGAATATTACTGTGTCTGTTATAAGGCCCCACAGAACCTGGAAGTAATGGCGTAAAATATACACAGACACTCAGTATCATTTTTTCCTCATTAACATCAAAGTGCCTCTATGATAGCGAAAAATCATAATAAAGTTTGCTTAACAGTACCCCAACGTATTTATTACGTGAAAGCACCAAATAAAAGAATAGTCAAAGAGGCAGATTTTCTTTTCTCAATCTTAATGATGATGGCAATTGCTTTCTTTAAGGAGACAACAACATGTCTATGGGAAGCTGGCCGCCTAACTTTCTGGTAACTTACAACACAAAGGGACATACTCACTCTTTGTTCCATGTGCTCAGACATTAATGAAAGTCCCATACAAGGCCTGAGAGGAGGACAGGGCTCAAAGTGCTAAACAGATGTGCATACACTTGTTTGAATGGTAATACTAAAATGTTGATTTGTTACTATAATTAAGGCTCTTCTTATAAGCCCCCATAATAAAGTCATATTCTGCTAACTTGGAAACTGTAAGGAAGCATAAGGTACTCATAGTCTAACAAATAGGACAATAAAATAAAGGATTTCGAAAGAAGGACTCCACTTAAACTTCAAACTCAAATCCTGAATAAGCAAAACTAATGTGAGAGCAGAAAATCCCAGCTAAAGCTCAGAGGAAAGTATTCTCTCAGATTTTCGAGCTCTGCAAGCTGGTCTCATCGGCAGTTTTTAAATAACCAAAGTAAAAGGCCACAAGATGAACATTGTTAGAGGACTATTTGGATCTATCAAATTCTCACTTGTGCCTTTTTAAAAACTGAAAATCTCAGAAACAATAAAACGTCTCTTAAATAGGTCACACCCACTTCCAACTGACTCACATATTTGAACAGTACCAACTAGCATCCTGCTGCCAACGATTTTCCTATTTTGAAAAAAAGTCTATAGAACAATAAAATTAAGATGAGGATGGTCGAGATTATTAATTTTTTTTAACACTAAGGCCTTTTCTTGGCTCTGTTATTGGGATTTGGAATTATGCAATATGTAAAATTTTACTTTTTAACTGTCATGGAGAAAATTATATATTGGCTGAGATATCTTGCTTTCCGGAAATCTGAAGGGGGGGAGTGGATGTGTATTCTTGGACTCGGACCTTGAACGATCCATCAGGTTCCTGCCCACGGCAAATCTGTCCAGTCAAGTCTTAAAATAGGAGTTTTTAAAATGGCCACATCAACCTAACTGTTACTATAGCCACAGAAACATGCAGCTATGATTACTGAATTTAATGAATAACAATGTAAGTAATAAAGAATTATCATACCACAAAAGCGGCGAGGCTCCTTGGGGGTGAATCCCAGTCAAAGCAACTATTAATGTAGTATGCAGCATTTACAAGCACCATGACACAACGCTTCATTCTGTTAAAGTTTCTTAGTAGCAGCTGTAAGGAAGATGAGAATATTATCAGCATTTGCAAGACTAAAAACCATCAGATAGAGTACAAAATTCTTCAAGCTTAGTGTGATTTAAAAAGGATTCAGAAAGTTAATAAAGTTGTAAGAATATAACGCAATTTGGCTCACAAGTTAAAGGAAGAGAAGTATCTCTGGAGAGAGTAGAAAGAACTGAATTACAAGAGCAATTTCTTAGCTAAATATATTTTCTTAAATAATATTATTATGTGGGTCGGGCTACCTTTGTTCAAAAGAAAAAAAAAAAACTCCAACAGATTAAAAACATTTATATACTCTGAACCTTAAATAAATTTCTTTAACTCTTAAATCTCACTGTGATTTTAAGATTCTTTAAGTGCTTTAACTTCAAGATATTTCAAAGCGAAATGGATAACATGAAATGTTTTCATTTCATGTCTTAGAGGAAAACTTGTCAAGTATTGCTTTATTACAGAAAACAAGATTTTCATGATTTTTGTTGGAATCTCCCTTATTTACTATTAATTTTTCAGTCTCTCTCTCTCAGTCTCTCTCTATCTCTCCTTCTCTAATTCTCTCTCTCTCTCTTCCACAATCAATTTAACCTAGATTTTTCTCATTGCTTTTTCATAATTTTGGAGTTAGGAAAATATTTATGGTAACCAAGTGCTTTATAAAATCTTTCATTAAAAAGGTATATGAGAATTGATACAATTCAAATCTAAGATTTAAAACAAGGCATGACTACAACTATAAACAGAATCGCCCCTATACTAGATGATGGTACAAAAAATTTCTAGCTCTGTTAACAATTGGAATAATCTGTCTGCAGGTTCATATTTTGCTGATGCCAAATATATTTCAATACTGATCTGGCATTTTAAAGAAGTAGTTATGTAAAGGTTCCTGAGGTCATTTGGAAAAAATATGTATATGTGTGTGTGTATAAATATAGATGCATGTACAGGCATACCAGTTTTAACAAGTTGTTAAAATTGAAATTCTTTCACAAAAAGAGTCACCCTATTTGTTTCCTTTTTTCCTTCCTCCCCTGATCACCTTCCTTTTAGAGTTACTTTTATTACTTTTATCTATAATTGTGAAAAAAATGTAATCTGTATTTCTATTTAGATAGATATTGCATTTGTAATCATGCACTGTCTTTAAACAACCAAAGATCCCACTGTTTATGGTGAATTGATTAGATTAAAAACAAAACTAATTTTAGTCTTCTAATAGCACAGAAAATTGTTAAATATTTTAACACACACAAATGAGTTCTGTAAACTTTATAGCCATCACAAAAAAACATTTTATTTTAGCTGCGCTAATTGGAAGTAAACATTTTTTTTAAAGAGGTAGCTTAACACCCTTTCTTAACTTGATATGAAACCTGATTTAAATCTATGTCTAATTACAAGATATCGAGTCTTATTTAAAATTTCTTCATGATAGAAAAATCAGATGGGCTGATTTTCTATTTTCTTAGCTAAAAGTGCCAATAAAAGTTCACTTCTAAAAGACCATAGTCAAAATCTAATTAACAGGAAGGTTTCCCTTAAAAGATGGAGCCCTCTCTCTTGTGGATTAGAGGGAAGAGCTTTACCCAGGGCTCACTTTACACACACCTGCATCATACCTGTGGGTGGTCTGGACATATATTTGAACCTCAGCCTTTGGTGTTCTCATTTACACATTCCATGGCAATCAGACAGTATTTTATGTTCAAAATGATCATTCTTTGGCTAATGCATGAATACATATCCGTTCTACGCAGCGCCTACCCTATCCCCTTTCCATTCTGACCACCCCCATCCAATTTATTAGTTTGGTATTGTCCTTGTTTTTGATCTCTTACGGAAAGGAAGGGAAGAGAGAGAAAGAAAGAAAGAAAAAAAAAAAAAGAAAAGAAAGAGCCATTTCACATAAGTAGAGGATCAAAAATTCCATAGTCTTCCCCCCTCCACACTTCCAAAGTTTATTTGAATTTACCTAGATGTTTTACAGATTATAATCAGGTCTTCCCAGAGGGATTAATCTTGCCTTGCTTTTTACCTGTTTAGAGAGTCTGTTTTCCTCTTCAATGTACTTCTGTTCTTTGGGTATTAATGTTCGTAAGCTGGCTTTCACCTATACATCAACATATGTGTCTGTTATGGATTCATATATTACAAATGTTTACAAGTTTTTCACGCAGTTCAATTTGCAATAATTCCTAAAGTTTCAAAGTCCTGGCTGCTGTGCTCATAAAATATAAATGTATACAGTTGCACACGCACGCGCTTCCCCTTCTTACGCCGGCAGGCAGCGGCCGGAGCACAGCCGCAGTGGCAGCCGCCAACTATAACAGAAAGTGTGGGTGTGCCAGGCAGTGGCAGAAGCGTATTCTCCAGGATACATCAAGGTTTAGAGAAAATGAGGAATGACAGAAATTCTCTACAAATCAGGAACAAAAGCTTTCATGAAACTGAACTCTTTAGCAGTACAAAAAAGCCAAAGTTAAGACTTACAGCATTAAAAATCACATCTATTTCAAGATAGATGACCCCCTTTGTTGGCCCTGTCAGCTGCTTGTTTTTCAAGACGTAGGCTTTCTGTTCACCATTTTGAATCTGCGGGAAAAGGACATGACAGCCGTCTGTCTCGCGGTCTCCACTGAATACACTCCCTCAGTGACCTTTGACCCCCAGCTGCTGAAACTGACAGAGAACCCAAAACAACTGTGGCAATTCTGACAAGTACCTGTTCATTACCAGGATCAAGTCTGTCAGGAAAAATTAACTATCATGGGATTCAACATGGCCGTGAATTGAGTATGTTAAAATTTTTAGTGTTCTTATTACAGACCTTGGTTGAGAAATGACAGATACAGAGCTGAGGGGTTTTTTTTTTCTTCCTTGAGCAAAAGCAACACAGAGCAGTGTGTCAGGTGAATAAAACTTACAGACAGCAATGGTATAGCAACTTTGCCCAGAAAGTCAGCACTTCGATCCCGATCTTCATCATAAACTGTCACTTCAAGAACTGAATGGATATCTTTAATGTTGCTGCATAATAAATATACGTAAGAAGAAAAGACTTCATCAGTGGGGAACAAGAACAAAAATGCTTTTGAAAATTTAGATGGCTCCAGCTGATTTTGTGTGTATGCGTTCTTATGTATGCCATTTGCATATACACATATACAAGGTGGCTTGGTATCTGACAGAATTTCCCATAATGCACCTTTGTAGACTACAGTGATGGTTCTATTATCTTGAACTTTGAACACTATTGTAATTTCAAGTTATAATTTTTTAATGAAATATAATTTTCCATCTGGATGGGCACAGAATTAGTGTAAAAAAAATCAATAAGTGGCACTGATGTTTTTGAGACTTCTCCCTCTCATTATTATCACAATAATTCCTACCTTCCTATTAACCCCATGTAAAACTCCACTAAATTCTGTATCATCAAGAGTCACAGTATATTTCATATAATTTTTCTTTTTTTGTAATAGTAGGACATCTCCTTTGTTTACAGTTCTTACCAAAACATTGACTTATTCTTGGTACGTTTATAGTAAGAATTTACCAACACAGAAAACAGAATGGAGAAAATGTAACATTGATAGCTATTGTACCACCCCAGGATTTAGAAATTAAATAGTGTCCCATTATGTTCCAAAGACAACGTATGTTAATAAACAACTGTGCGAGCTCTTCATTTTTGTTTCTGGAAAAATAAACCCCAATTGCTGATAACATTTATTCTTTGATCCAACTGTTTACCAAGAAAACATGAATTAAGAGAAAACAAAAAAAAATGAATATATTCATTACTGAAAGACTGCAACCACATGTGAGGAGAGGCTTTATCAGGGCACAATCAATTAATGGCTTTGATAATAATCAAACCTATTCATTCAATTATGCATTCCAGAGAAAAACACTCTCAACAACCTTCTTAGGAGTGCAAGTCTCCTGACCAGGCTTTCATCTCTTATAAAAATGTGGAATTCCTTAAAGATAAATTGGTCAGATAATTAAATCTGATTACTTACTCTTAAGCAGAGACATTATAAGAAATTAATGAGGAATTTAGCAGTTTTCATATACAAAAAAATAAAACTATGTTAGAAAACTTTTAAGAAGTACTCTGTGTGGAGAGTTTTCCTTTGTTCAGAGTTCGTTTCTAAAGCCCAGTTTAAAACACACACACACACACACACACACACACACACACACACCCCGAACTTAAGAGATACTATGGTGCTGGTACGCAGCTTTTACAGTGCGTGGTTAAAAGATTATTATAAACTTTTTTAAAACAAAAGGAAAATTAACCCTAATGGTGTTCTGGTAACTAGGACAACACTTAATATTCTTATTGTATTAAAATGCAACAAAGCAAAACTAAAGCATCTCTGAATCTGAGACTGGATTGTTTGCTGATTTGAGCAATGGAACAAATAGAGCTTTGTCCTCCCTGGTGTCAATGCAGTTGGGGAGAATTTCAATAGAAAGTATAAAAGGAAGAAGCAGTATGGCAATTCAGTTAATGGGAGCAAAATCCTTAGTCAAACCATATAAAAATCACAGTTTAAAAAAAAATCTGAAAACAAAGAAAAATGGCATACACTTGCCCCAGGTCTCACTGTCAGAAAGGTATAACAATCACGATATTGGCTGTTGCTAGCAGAGGCAGTCCAGATGCTGAGTTGTTCATCAGTTAGTATCTCAAAAATAAATATTATTAGCTCCATTTTTGAAATGAGCTCAAGGTAATGATTACTTACAATGTGAAGATTTTGTTCCACTCGGGATTGAGATTTTTGTAGACGGTATGTGTCAGCAGCCTGTCATTGTTCAGTTCAACTACACAAAATGGGTCACTTTTACCTACAAGAGATTTGGGGGGAACATTTTTAGTATAAATAACTCCCACAGTTCACAGCATCATGATTATGGCCACATTGCTTTTCTGAAAGTTTTACGAGAAACAAAAAGTAACATACAGTTTAAAAAATTTAAACATCAAAACAGAGTTAGATGTAACTGGAGAGTGTTAACAATTGTGATTCATAGCAAATTAGAACCTGAAAAAAGTAAAAGAGATGAAACTATGCAGCTGGTATTTCAATTTGTACTTATTTTTTTACAAAAATGGTAATAATTATTATGAGAGAAAATGCGATGCATGCCCATCCGTCAATTTTTATTCAGTTCTATAAAGATCATTTGAAAGGCTCACAACCCCTTCACTTTTATGCATATATTTTCCAACTCCTCCGACTCATTAGTAACTTTTAACAGAAATTTCTAAACAAGTTTATGTTGTAGAAAACTGCTACATTACAGAATGACACCATTTTAACGTGACTTTAGATTCCCTCCTGAAATATCTCTGGCATCACAAGAAGGTAAATTAGACCCTCAGAGGCAGAAAAGATTCTGCCACTTGAAACTTAACCTCAACAACCAATCTGCATGTTAAAGAGCAGTATTTTTTTCTGTCCACTGAGAGTAAAGAATTTGGAAGTTATCATCTGTTTACAGCAAGTCTGTTCTGCCATAATCAAATCTTGCCCATTCGGCAATTATATTTTGTGATATCCTCAATATTTTGTAATGTCATGTCCTGTATTATAAGAACCCCATAAAGTCAGAGGCTCTATGGGGGCAGCATTAATGATATTAGTGCAGCATGTAATTTGTTTGATACCTTATACAAATGACAATGAAATCAATATTTAGACAAAACTGTCCAGAGGTCATATCTTTTAAACTACAATATTGATTTAGACTACATAAGAGGTTAATGTGCATATTATTAACTTTAATGATAAAGAATAATTGTTTTAAATGCATTGTGAATTGTAGTCACAGTAGTTTACACTTCTGTGAAAGCTTAAATATCATTGAAGATTTTCAATTAAATTTTAATAGGAAGGAATCCATTAGCTATCAGTGACAGATAAGCCATGTATTCCCACACAGCAGTGTATTTACTTTCCATATTGTAATTCTTAAAATGGACCATACAAACTTTGACTCACCTTTAATTTAATTTATTAGTTATAAAATTTTAAAAAAGTGTAAATACATGTGTGTTAGTTCAGTGGCCCCATATACCCCAGGATGCTTGCATAATTTAGCAGTCTTTTCAATTTTTGGTCTTGGGAACAATTTTGAATACAGAGAATCAAAAGTCTATGAGGTCTGATGATATTTTTATTTCTGCCTTTGGATCTGTATTACTTTTTTTTTTTTTAATCATATACAGATACACACCATGGAAGACAGAATTAAAAAAAGAACAGCTTGTTCATTAAAACACAGTGCAAAAGGTTTTATTTGCCATATCAACAATTTTATTTTCTTCCATAGAATTCAGGTACAAGCCTAAAAAGGTGTATTCAAACAATCTCCAAAACCTTACTAATTCTTCAGGCCCATATTAAGTTTTTTCACCTAGCTTTGTACTGGGTAATATGCATACCATAAGAAAGAAGACACACGCTACCACCTCAAATAATTTAGAAAAGGGCTGGAGAGAGAAAACATATCTACCTGTAATGATCACAGAGAAAATTAAAGCCATATTTAATAGAATTCCATGTCAAAAACGTCACTATTCTGCCATCGCTTTAGACAGAACTTTAGATTCGTGTTGGAAACTTTCACTTAAAAGAAAAGTGGAACATTCACACTCTTCCTGCGACCTCCTTTTAATTTTTCTCATATATGCGTATATTCATGTAAATCTTAATTAAGTAAAAAACAAAACTATGTAAAGATAACACTTTGGGGCATTTCTGTCCCCTCATTTTCACTTGCTCTACTTCGGTTACTATTATATTTCAATTGACTTGGTTTTACTTGCCCTCAAGTGATCAGCAATGTGTAACAGACTCCGTCAAAACTGTACCACTTCTTCATTAGTAAAACACAAGGACAAAGTCCAGAGAACAATATCTGTTGGGACAACATTTTACTTTATTTTATTTCATTTTTATTGCCCAGCGTGGAGCCCGGCATGGGACTCGAACTCATGACTGTGACATCAAGACCTGAGCAGAGATCAAGATCCAGACACTTAACCAACCAACTGAGCCACCCAGGTGCCCTGAAAAAAATTTTACTTGAAACTTCTACCAGCAGAGGATGCAAATCTTTACTTGATTTTTTTCCCCACAGGAACTGCATTCAATTGTGTAAGCGACTTTCAACCACGTGGAAAGTCCCTTAAATCGCCACCTTGTTACTCTACCTGTATTTGCTGACAAAAGATCTGGAGTCTTAAAGAAATAAAATCTGTTCTTAATGATTAACACTTTCCATATCTTGTTCAGAAGCTAATTCATGTATCAAAACCTTTGCCCATGAGGCCGTGGCTATCCATATTTTCTCACCGTGTAGTTGATTAGTTTGCAAGACCATCCCTAGGGAAAACCAGTGTCTGCCGTTGACCACCAACTTACTTATGTTCTCACTCACTCTCTTCTATTAGAAGGAAGACACTGAAGCCCTGGAGACAATGCCACACCCACCAAAAATAGTGTGAGCACCTTCTGAAACCACTTCTCAGTCATTTGGCTAGATCAAATTCCAGGGGCATTCTATCATTGGCAAAAATATTCTCTTTTATGTACCTGCTTTTAACTTGAAATGGGTAAGCAAGGTAATTTTTAAGAGATCATATTAGACACTGTACCAAATGTAATGGTGCTTACATTAAAAAAAAAGAGAGAGAGAGAGAGACTTTAACCTTAGACCAAGCTACTATTTAACATAGCTTTAATTAAATATATTTAAATGTGGGGCACCTGGGTGGCCCAGTTGTCTAAGTGCCGACTCTTGACTGCTGATTTCAGCTCAGGTCATGATCTCATGGTCATGATATCAAGCCCTGAATTGGGCTCTGTGTTTTGTGTGGAATCTGCTTGAGATTTTTCTCTCTCGCTCTCCCTCTGCCCCTCCCTGCACTCTCTGTTTAAATAAATAAATAAAATCTTAAATATACATATATTTAAATATAAGGCACGAGGCAAGACCTTTCCCAATAGCTGTGCTATATCTTAGTAGTTAGTAGGCCACGCACATGGGAAGAGCTGGCTAGTGTTTTGACCACAGATCCATTCACACAACAAGTAATTATTACTTACTGTGTACCAGGCATCGTTCTATGTGTTGAGGAGACAGAAGTGCATAAAACAATAATAATGATGAGCCTGACCTCAAGGTGTTTACCTTGAGGAAAAAGACAATGAATACACACATTTTATGGTATTTTAGAAGGTGATATGTACTATAGAGAAAAATACAGGAAATGGCGACGAAAAGTGCTGCTATGTATGTGCAGTTTTAAAAAGGACCTTCAGAGAAGGTCTCACTGAGAAAGTGCCGTATGGGCAAAGACATGAAAAAGGCAAGGAAGTGGGCTCTGGGCTAGAACCTAGAACGGCAGGCTGGGGAAAGGTCAGAGAAATGGCCGTGCCTGGTGTGTCTAGGAATATCCAAGAAGCCAGAGTGACTGAAGGAATGAACTGGGGGAAAGGGGAAGAGTATTGGGTGAGGTATGGGGAGGGTGGTGGCAGGACTCTGTAGGATATGGCTTTCTCTCGAAATGCTAGGAGAAGCTTTTGGAGGTATTTGGGCTGAGGTGTTGACATCATCTGACCGCTGCTACTTGGAGAATAAGGTGGAGAGAAGCCAATGGAGGAGGCAGTGGGAAGAATGAGGAGGATATTATGACAATCCAGGTGATGGAAAATGCTTAGATTCTGAATATACCCTAAAGGAAGAACCAACAGGGCTTGAAGATGCCAATAGCAAACAATCTCTTATGCCTGATACTGTTATTTGCTGATGGAAAACAATTCCTTGAACTTAGCCAAGTCAGTCTTTTTTTCCCCAAGGACAAGAAGCATTCAGCAAAGTACTCATGGTCGCTTTCTCTAGAATCTGGCAAAGAGGAAAATTTACGTAAGGAGAGAGCAGCCAATTTTATATTTAACTTCTATTCATCATTTCCTTCTAAAAAGTTATGTTTTTACAGTTATCAGTAATGGATGCCAACATCAGGTCTTTACACACTATGTTATTTTCGACTAATTTAGAAAGTATCCTTCTGCCACTGCATGATTCAAGGATAATTAAAAATTAACAGCAATTTCAACCAAAATAATAGTAAACGTACAATATCAAATTCTATAAACTTTCCACTAAAAAGCATTCACCATAGTTTTATTTTAAAGAAGTGGCTACACATAGTTAATGTGCTTATCTGGCTTGCTAAATGATGCTTTAAATGACTGGCTTTTCAGTTCCTAAATTTTGCAGCCTTGATTATGTGCCACTTAAACAACCGAAAACAATCACAGAAATACCAGTGATGGACCTAACCATTAATTATCTCCTTAATTATTCCTTCCTTTCATCCTTTTATCGTTCTAGTTAGACCCCGTGATATGCTGCTGTGCTTGCCGTGAGTATCTGAGGAGTGGGACTGACTACGGGATGCAGTGTGGATGTCTACAAAGTACACCGTATTCTGCAAAGCTCTAAAGACTGATGCGAAGCAGCTCCCTGTGATGACTACTCAGTACGGCACGGGGACAAGTGCAAGGCAAGGAATTAAGGCAGCATCCAAAGTTGAACTATATTTTGTTTCTGATAATTTTGGGCTATTTAAACAACCTAAATGTATGGGAACAGATTATACAACCTCTCATCTCCCGCTTAGTCATTCTTGTCATAAGACTGAAGCTGACCTGTGGGTACCAACTGGCTTTCTCTTAACTTTCACCGTTTGGGGTAAAAAAGTGCCTATCCCTCTCTTTTGCAGTGCAGGGAAATGAAGATTTGGGTTTGGATACAAGGTAGAAATCACAGCAGTGCTCGGTGAGGATCGGAGCAGTGGGGTTGATTGCGTTAACCGCCATGACAGCTAAGAGTCTTAGCCTTGCTTGAGAACATTGCAATTTTCCATGTTGACAATTTTCTAGAGAGAAATAGGAATACCTTTTGAAGCATTCATTACTTATTGAATGCCTGCTCCTCTCGTCCCAGAATTATGATTAAGACATAGTCCAGCACTCAAGGCACGCACAGTTTAGTGGGCATGAGAGGCATGTAAATACACAATTATAACGCAGGACTGTAAGTGCTGTAATAAAGCTAAGTGAAGGGTGCAGTGGGAGCCAGGAGAAAGAAGTGTATCATCCTCCAGCTCTAGAACAGGAAGGGAAAGGGAGGCGAGGACTTTTCCTCAGTGGATGAGGTGACCCTGGTCATCTACGGCGATTGCACATCTCTATTGCCAACAATTTCAGAGGAGAAGGACGATTATCTAAAAAGAAGACTTTAACAATTTATGATAAGGAATATTTAGCTTAAATCTGTTTCTTTATTCCTTTGATAGGGACTCTATAACACAGCAACTTAGATATATGTTATGTAGTGACTGTACAATAGATACTTAAAAATATTACGGTAGGACTAACGTGCATTTATCCATAATCTAGTTAAATACTAGGGGCTGTTTATTTTCCCTACGGATTTTTATAAGGGGAAAAAATCTCCCAAGGGAATTAAAATTAGAGATTCTTCTATCTTAACTTAAAAGTTAATCTATAACACATTTTAAAGCATATACTCTAACACCTAAATGCTTATGGTGAAAAGCCATTCCTACCACTTTACAAACCGAGGTCAGAATTGTCTCCAATGGGCATCTTTTCTGGATGTCTTCAAAGCAGCACTGAGGCATGAATGGGATGCGCTGACTGGCTAATTCTCTCTCACTCTTAGCCCTTGCTCTTGGAGGTCACAACACTGACACGTTTATAAAGAACTGTGGGAAAGGCTGTACCTCCCCTGCTTGCTTGTTACCTGTTATGTGGGCAAGTGGACGGCTTCTGTTTGTGCAAACTACTGGTTTGAGCATTAAAGTCACTCAAAAGATACTGAATGATATTCTTGCTCCCAGAATAGAAAGTTAATCCTGATCCATCAGCGGTGGGCTTTGTCCAGGGTCATTTTGCTGCTGACAAGTACCACACTTTCCTGGATGTGATGTGTTACAGAAATGTGTGTGTAGGGGGATACCCAGCGACCACCTCTTTGTTGTCCTGTCTCTGAAAACACAGAAGGCTTTCAATAGCATGGAAAGCAATTCATATCCATTGGGGCCTTTTATTTGGGGCCTACCTTGCACAAATTAAGCTCCTTGGTCTAATTTCCTCAGGTGTCATAGTTTGAAATGGCTATACTTTAATCTTTTTTTTTAATTATAATCAAGATTGCCATCTGTCCTTTCCCCAAACTGGAATTTCAATCATAACATATAACAATGTTGTACATAGATGAGGGAATTCCACAGGGTCCACCAAAACAAAAAGCCATGTACGTTGGATATATCTTCCAATCCTTCCCTTATCACTGGAGATGGGGTTTTGACCTTTGCTTGTTTCATCAACTGACCTAAACATATTTTAAACATCTGATTGGTAGAAATACATTAACTGACACTCCTCACTAGGTTCCCACTGGGTCTGTTTCTGGGACTGAGTAATAATAACTGGGCTTCCCTTTTCTCACTAAGTCATGCATTAGGTTT
Source organism: Ursus arctos (assembly GCF_023065955.2). Lineage (NCBI taxonomy): Eukaryota > Metazoa > Chordata > Mammalia > Carnivora > Ursidae > Ursus > Ursus arctos. The sequence continues at coordinate 75,623,237 of NW_026623067.1, forward strand.
CCTTGTGGCAGCAAAATCGACCCCCTAGAGTTGTGGCTCTCAGCCCATTAGACCTAATACATCCTTTTTCATATTGAAGATTTTGTAATGCCCTCCTTACTATTTTGAAATAAAACAGACTCAATCATGATTTCAAAATTTCATATAATGCCTTAATGCCATAATAAAGGAGGATTAAATAGAAAGTTGTTTATAATAAAATCATATGTTTGTTTATTCATGGAGTGCCTATTATATGCCAGGCCATGTAAACAAAAAAAAAAAGAAAGGTCCCTGCTCTTTTGGATTCTATTTGTAGTGGGGAAGGAGGAAAAAGAGACTACATATTGAACACAATTAAGAAGTACATTATATTGTATGTTAGGGAGTGATACGTGTCAATGAAAAATAGAAAAAAAATAGTGCGGGACAAGGGGTTTGAAGAATGTGGGGGAGGGGCATAGTTTATAAATGTAAGTAGTGTGGTTGGAGCAGTCCTCATTGAGAAGGCGAGTTGTAAGCAAAGACCTCAAGGAAGTGAAGGAGTAGTCAACTGGATATCTGGAGAGAAGCATCCCAAACAGAAGCAAGAGCTAGAGCAAAGGCCTGGTGTGCTCAGGGACCCTGATATAGTCGGGCACAGTGAGCATTGGGAACAATGGTGGAACGTGTCAGAGAAGTCATGGGCAACCAGATCATGAACCAGATTACCGTGGAGGCAATCCTAAGGTCTTTGGTGTTTAGTGTGTAAAATGGCAGCAGTCTGCAAGACTTGAGTAAACAATACGTATTTCAGAATGAAATCTGGGCTCAGATAATCACGAAATAGATTTAAAGCCTATATCAATGTCTATACTTAATCCTGCAGGACATAGGACAATTTTCACTAGTTAAGATTGTCTAATACTTTGTAGATATTTAGCATCCCCATCCCACTCCCACCAAATTCCAATAGCGCTCCCCAAACACTGTGGCAACTAAATTCTCCCACAAAGCTCTGAAAATGCGTAAGAGGGCAATACTGTCTCCTCTGAATGAGGATCATTGCCCTACAGCAACAGTTCTTAAACATTTTCAGCTTTAGGAACTCTTAGAAATTTTTGAGGACATCAAAAAGCTTTTGTCTATATAAATTATATCTATCAGTTTACCATTTTAGAAATTAAAAATGAGAGCATGTAAAACTATCATTCATTTGAAAATGATAGAATAAATCCATGACATGTTAACATCAGAGCAATCAATATACGGCCTTTGAAAGTTTTTCATTGTACATTCATGAGAGAATGAGAGTGAGAAAAGAAAATAACGTCTTAGTATTATTATGAAAATAGTCTTGACTTTAAAAGATCCTTGAAAGTGTTTTGGGGATCCCCGGAAGCTCCCGGGCCACACTTTGAGAACCATGACTAAGAACAATGGGAATAAAGCACAATGTAATATGAATTTATTGCCTTTGGGATTTAGAACTAGATGCAAAAGAATATTTATAGTATTGTGTGTAACAAGATGCATCCTTGAGTCCTAAAATTGAACCATCTTGGTATATGCTGTGAAGCTTGAAGTTTATGAGAGAAGAACAAGAAATAACAGGAGAAAGATAAGAACTGGAAAAGAAAGAAAAGGGAGACTATGGGATCTGTCAAATAAGAAGAAGCTATGAAAAATTTATGTACAACCTTTAAAGAGTTTAGATAAATTATGGTAAAAACATTGAAGGATTTTATTTCAATTAGTATTTAATATAGAAACTATATGCAAGTGATTTGTTACAAGATTGGAAACATGGAAGCTATTTGTCTAAAAATATAAGTATAAATATTTATTATAAGCTCCTTTGTTTTTGAAAGTTCTCATAGATACTTTAGGACCTATAGTAAATATATATTCAATTAGATGGCCCACAGAAAAGCAAGAGGATTCAGATAATCTCTCTTATAAGTAAATTAATTAGCTGGAGAGATCCTGTGCAGTTGAATAAAATTCTTTAGACTGAAAAAATTAAGTACTCTATTAGGTGATTAAACTTTTTAAAAAAATATTTTTAGGCAATAAAACTGAAAATTGTCATCTGCCAAGGCTTTGTCTTTAAAATATCTTTGTCTTTTTATTTCTCTTCTACAAAATATCTACTCATTCAAGAGTTTGTTATTCATCCTGGCACCTCCTACGGGATCTCTGATTCTGAGGGCTGGGAGAAAAGCCTCAGAGGCCAAGTTCGAAAGCTGACCTAGGGCTTGAATCCTCTCTGCTACCAGGTTGTCTCACAGGCTTTGGTTTAACTGGGCCAGTGATGGGGAAACCGCCACCTCCACAGGTCTATTCTGATACATTTTTTGGCAATTATAATTTTTGGGAAGTGCTTCTTCACACTGCACACAAAATTATGTCTCTGTTACTTTTACCTCTTTTATGATTTGCCCTCTGTAGTCATTTTTTAACTTTAAATGAATTAATGGGTAAAAAAGTAAGGGCATAGCATCTGTCACTTAGATTACCTGGTTCATGTTCATTACCTGCCCCCCTGAGCCGGATAATGTGGATGGCTTGCTGAGCACGTATTCTCACTTCTGGTGCCTCTTCCTGAACAAGAGAGGCTGCAAAGGCCAAGGTCACATTTTTAGACTCTCCTGCAGCTAGGGTGGGAGATGTGAATTTGGTTGCACCAATCAGGTATACTTGCCTAAGATTTGATGTTAGAATTCAGTTACCCGAGAGCCTGTGGAGTCCATTTTGCTGCTGCAGACTGCAAACAGGAATAGTGTAAGTAGTTCTCACAGTGTCTTCTCAACATGCTAACGTGGCCAGTTGCTTAATTAACCTCTCCACATCTCAGTTTTCTAATTTGTGAAGTGGGGATAACAACAGTAACTAATCAGGTTGTTGTGAGATTGTGATCATCCTTGTTCTAAGCTCAGGGTAGTGTCTGACATGTGATAGGGTCTCAATAAATGTTGCTGCCACTACTGTTATTAGTATTATTATCATTCTCTGTGAGCTGTTCTCAATTGACTTGATTTTAAAACATCAGATATCCTAATTGAGAATAACTTCTGCTCTGTTTGTCAATGTCCTTGCTTAAAGAATAGCTTCCAATCCTGAATTCATACCCCAGTGTGTTTGATGAGTCCAGAGGTGAGTATCATTCTCAACATTTCCCTTGCATTCAATGTAACCAATTTGTAATTTGTGTACTGTAAAACAATGTAACAAAATTGACATGCGCATAATTCATTCACACAGAGCTTAAACTAAATTTAAATTCTAATTTTTTTCTATATTTCTGCTCTTAAAGCAGGACATTACTGTTCTGTATCCTGGTACGTCTTTTTATATATACTCTTTAATGCCCACCCTGTTGAACTAATAACCCTATTATTTCAGTCTGAACTAAGTTTATTACACACATATATGGATATATATATACACACACATATATATAATGTATAAATACCATAATACTATATAAGTATTTAAAAGTGTAAATATATAATATATACATACGGTATATACATACATATATATATATGTACATGTTAGCAAGTTTGATAAGGAAGCCATCAATTATCTCCTCAAACTCACTACTAAATAGATTGAACAGATTAGACAAAGAACAGCCCTGTATTCCTCCATTTGGCATTCCCATTGACATCAATCCTTTACAGCAATCACTCTTTGGGCTTGGCCATGTCGTCATTTATGCTCCTAACTATACTGTCATATAACCCAAGTATTCCTGTGGTAAGATTTTTTTTTCCCCAAAAATCTGGTTAAATCCAGATCCTTTCTGTTTGCAGCAGTTCCCCAATCCATCATTCTAGGATACATATTGCTTATTTACACAACTATATCATAACAAACAATAAAGAACAGTTTAATTTTAAACAACGATTCTAGCATCAGAAAGCATTTCTTCAAGCACTGAGTAGACTCATGAAGCTAGCCCTCTAAGCCAGATCAGCAATTCTCTATTTCTTTACTCAAAGGATAATTTTGTAATCTTACTTCCACAGAACTCAATTAATTACTTTATAGTATTTCTCTTCCCCCCCAGTCCCACCGATAGTGGGACCACCACTTTCTCACTCAGCCCATAGTCCTTCACCTCTAGAGCATATCAAACCCCATTATTAATCTCTTTTGTCATCCCACCTATTCTTCCAGGGCAGTGTCTTCTAACCACGTGACCTGCATCTGAATCACACAGGAGTTCTGTCATCCCATATAAAACACCAGATCAGACTCAGCCTCACTAGCCCTTGAGTTAAATTATCATTTTAATTCCTCATATCAAATGTTTGGTTTTAGAAAAACACTTCTGCATTTCTAAAATTAGAAAGGATTTAGTTTTGTAAAGATGCAAGTACTAAAAGGAAGCCCCTTTTACTTCTATGTGAGCTATGATGACAGAGAAAAATGAAGAACAAAACAAAAAAGAGGATGAAGAGCAAAATTTGCTTTCTCTCCTTGTGATGCCTTCATTTGGTTCGTCTCATTCTTAAGGAAGGTATTTTTATAGTGTTAAGAGATTTAACATGTATGTGTATAAGGTTGTTTTCTAAACTGGGCATGTTACCGTGATAAGAATGTCAGCTGTTGGGTATTTTTGGTGCATTATAAAGTGGATGAAATTTCTTCTCAAACTATACTATTTTTGTTAAAAAGCAAAGAGGGAATTCATTAGTTTATACAGTGGAAATAAAGCACACTTTGGGAAATTTTCAATACGTTTTGTGTCAAACTTAGGTATTTTTCTTTCAAGCTATATAATTTTAAGTTTTAACAATAGCAAAAGTGAAAGAAAAATTAAGAGTGACATCCACGCATAACCCCCTTTTATTTGGTAAATTATTTTACCTTTGATGATTCACAAATATGAAGGACTTCCACTATATTTAATATACAATACCATCAATGTATGGTATATTAAAGGGTATACATTATCTCATCTTTCAACACAGGTTTTAAATAATGATCATAAAATCTAAGGCTGCATTTATCCGCTATCACCAACGTTATTAAATATGACGACATAATTAAAGGCACATGCTATCAAAAATTCAGACTGCTACAGTTCTGCAAAAGAAGCAATGTACCCACTTTTTCCAGTAGAGCTCTTGTATTCTGAGGGCCACTCAAGCAACAACTGCATAGATCTTATGCAGTTTGCTTGGGTAACCCACGAAAAGTTAATTTTTTTAAAGGACAGTATCTTATCTACATTATATATATATGTGCGTGGCATTTCTCCAGCTATATATAAAACTTTCAAAGAACAGACTCGCCTTTTTCTGTACAGGCACCTTTTCATTTTCTTTCTCTGAATAGACCCATAATGTTCAGGGAAAATACCAAGAATAATAAATCCAAATCTCTGTATAAAATATACCTTCATGACATACTCAAGCTGGAAATCACAGGAACCAATAAAAATGCAGGCAGCCTACTGATAATGAGGTCAGAAATACAAATAAATTTACTTTTAATGAAGACTGGAAGCACAGTAATCAAAGTGTTAAAATTCATTTCATGCATATCTCATTTGCTTCTTAGCTGATATTTACCACGCAATTCTGTGAGAAAGTAGAGGCCTAAGATGCTCCAGATAAATGGCTCAATTAATTGTACAGAGGTAGACCTCTTTGAGCTGAGCCAGAGCTGTGAGCTCTTTATTAAAAGCACTATTCTGTAGCCCATAACCTTGTTCCTTGACTCCTCTCTGGTTTCCAATTTAAACAAGTCCCCATGCGGCCTGCTCTAAAGGGCTTTGTCTCCCTGTCATTGTTAAGAGAGCTGAGGCATCCTGGAAGTGTGAAATCAGACCTCATGAGTTGAACGGTTCCCCAGGGAACGCCGGACTGCGCAGAAGGTCAAAGTCATGGGCCGGACCGTCTAAAAGTGTCTGATCGCCGGTCTGTGACACAGCAAGGTTGGGGGGGGGGGCGGCGCTAGACTGAAGAGGACTGAAATTGAACACATCTTAATTAAAGCCCACAGACAGCAAAACAAAATGTTTTCTAGGCAGCCTGTCAAATGGGGCTTAAATTTAGCTCTGCTAATGAATCTGAGCTGCTAACTGTTATTTCTTAAGATAATAAGACTCTCACGGAAGCTGATAAAAAAAACTGTAGCATGTCTTTTTCTGCTGTTTTGTTACTTAAATATTTTCCAACAATAAAGACAGTTTTCCTAAAGAAAAACATGGGAAAAGTCTATGCAAATAAAGGGGTAGTAAACGTCTCCCTTAATAACTAGTAGGTTTCCAGACTATGGGGCTGGTGAGTCATGGGTCTTTATGCGTAGCCTTGTTTTAGAAAAAGATATGCTCATTTAATGGGACTGTTTCAGTGACAGATTATGTTAATTGTAAAATTCTCTCCCTCTTCCTTTTTTCTCTCCCTCTCCCTCTATTGTTTCCTGAAAGAGATGGCGCATTAATTCGAGAGATCAATTCACCTGGGGTGGAGAAGTTTTCTATTAGTGCGCCTTTTAATACGGTGAAAAGGTAGGACGTCTTTTGAAAGGCTTTCACAGTTCTCCCATATCACCGATTCTGAACCCGAGTGGCTGGTATCCCCTGGGGAGGCTGTGACCTCTTCCTCGGGAACTCAAAAAAACAACCCAGGGGAAAATGCAGGGGAGGGGCTGAAGAGAAGAACCCTTTTCTCTTTCTTCTCTTAGAACTTGAAAGAACCAATAGGCCAGGTCTAAATACTCTGCGAAGAAAGCCTCACTCGATATAGAAGACTTTAAATGTTCTGTTGAAAGCAGAAATTAGGCCCCATCCAAGCAAGAGGATAATTAGAAGCTAGAAAAGACAAATTCCGACATGAACTGTTTCCCACCACCTTTAAAAAAATATATTTTCCCCCCAGTGGTCTTCTCTCCTCACAAACTGTCCAGTTTTAAGGAATACTTGATTTGGCGGTAGAGAGAATTTTTCCCCAGTGAACGCAGGGCCAGGCAGTCTCTAGGTTTTGCTTTGATGGTACAGACAGACATTCACCTTTTCACTGCTTAGTTGAAAGGTAAGTAAGTTGTACTGCAAAGTATTTTTCACTTAAACTTTTTTTCCTCGCGAAGAATTTAGCTGATCATCTTTGAAAACTAGAGTGCCACTTTCTCAGGCTGTGAAAGGCTGCCCACAATTTGACTGAAATTGCAATCCACTCTTGTGCCTTGCTCAATGCATGTGTATGTGTGGGAGTTGTAAATTGAGGCCTTAACCACCAGAGTTAATCTCTTTTTTAAATCTGTATTAACCTTAATGATTTGAAGTGCACTGTCCAACACTGGGCTATTGAGACCGAAGAAAAAACTACCCTCGACTATCAACAGTTTATTAGGGGCTTAACTGAAGTGACCTACTGTAGTAGTGTTCAGCTGAACAAGGCTATAGGCTTTTTGTGGAAAGGGAAAGAATTGAGGGTTTCATTAAAAAGTAATTTGTGCTTTGTACTCACTCATTCAAAGAGAGTCTCAATTGCTCTTTATTCACACAGAGTTAATACAGTATCACAATGTTTCTCAATGAATGTGTTGTAACAAAAGAAAAATTTTACATTTTGAAAGGAAAAAATTCTTTGTAACTGCAGTAAGATTGATGGCTACTTAAAAGATTATAGAATCTCTTCTTCCTGTGCTCACGTTAAATGATGGAATATTGTAATTTAAAATTTTTTGCTTAAACTATGGAAGTTTGACTTTATGTTCTGATCATTAAAAATATTTTAAAAATAGAGCAAAGTTGGTCAAATATAAGTTTGTCTTGTTAGACTTGTCTAGAAAAAAGTGTTCTGAAGCTTACAACTAAGTATCTTATAGTAATAGCCTCATTTATAGCAGGTCAGAAAATACTCTGCTTAGCTCGGAGAGCTATCAGTGATTTAAAATCTCCCCTCTCCATCCACAACATTCCTAAATGGATGCTAATTTGAGGATTTGAAGACAACACCATTGACTTAATTTCCGTTTTTCAAACTGTTGCTGAATATCTTGTAGAGCCTATGGTTATCCACTGAGATGTACAATACATTTTTAAAGTTCTTCTTTGAACAAGTAAAACAGAAAGTCTACAAAGAGCTTATTTGTGCTCCAGATTTAACAGTAAAGACAAGGAAGGATCAGTTTACACATAAATATTTACCTTTCCAGAAGTGAAGATCATTTAAAAAATAGTATATTCAGACATTTCTCACTTAAACATATGGTCCTCAGTTTCTACCACCATCACAAATGTCATAAAGACCACAAAAGGTCCAAGAGTGAGCAAGGTCAAAGACTGAATTATCCTCTTGCCCCTGAATAGTTCAACATCTCTCTTGTTCAATTCAGAGCACATTAGATTATAAGGTCAGTGCGGAATGAGGAATCATTAGATTTATATCCCTAAAACTAGAGGGAAAAAAATGGAGAATCTGTTACTTAGTATTCCCCAAATTAAAGTTCATTTTATCAGATCGAAATTATGTCCTCATTGAATCCCTAGGGAAAAGACTATTGTTATTCACATTAATTTACATAGAACCATTAGGAAAGAAATATATCTATTTTTTACAGCTTTGGAAGAACATGTACTTTAACTTCCATAGTGGCATATAGGCCAGGTAGGTTAACATAGTTTGCATATTCATGAAGTTTTAAGAGCAATGACAGCTTCTTTCTAAGAGAAACAAACTTATATAATTGCATTCAACTTGTGTAATGGGCAGGTATCTAAGCTTTTGAAGTGAATGGGACTTGAATATTTGTATAAGAAATTATTGTGCCCCCTAAAAATGTTCAGTAATAATTCTTAGCACTTAGGTGCCCCCTGAGATATTGATTATTTTAGGCCTTTCTCCCCACCTTCAGAGGTTTTCAGCTCAACACTGAGGGCTCCCCTCCCCCCCAGAAAATCCCACAGAAAATTGAAGGTGCCTCCCATGGTAGTGAATGTCACATTCAGAATTTACCCACTTCGGGGAATCAGAGGCTAGGTGTACCCTCTGTATGTGAAAGCAATACTGAGCTCCTATTCCAGTCTTTAAGTTAATGTCCACAATGAACAAAAAAAGAGCAATTACCGGGGCACCTGGGTGGCGTATTGGTTACACATCAGACTCTTGGTTTCAGCTCAGGTCGTGATCTCAGGGTCACAAAATCAAGCCCCAAGTTGGGCTCTGTGCTCAGTGTGGACTCTGCTTGAGTTTCCCTCTCCCTCTACTCCTCTCCCCTCATTCTCTCTCTCTCCCTCTTTCTCTCTCAAATAAATAAATAAATCTTAAAAAAAAAAAAAGAGCAGTTAATCAGTCATTCATTGTTGACTATTGGTTCTAATACTAAATGCAACATAATAAAAGAAAAAAAATCATTATGTCCAGATTAATTTGAGGATAACCACATCAGAAGTAAGAAAGATGAATAAACTTAATGTTCACTAATTGTTCAGTACAAGGAACCAAGTCAGCATACATGCAAAAAGATTACAAACTACCCTCTCCCCCACTACTTCCAAATATGCCTATTTTGAAAGAGTATTTGACAGTTGTTACTATCTTCATGGTTACAAATGAGTTGATAATCACCTGTTTAAAGAAACTGTAAACTCTCAACATTTTTATCACACAATAAACAGTCACTTGATACTATGCAAATATTAAAAATTTAAAAATATTACCATTCTGGAGCAGACATCTGCTATTTTAGTTTTAATGCATGTCATCTTTTAATTTGGTTTTGATTCTGTTCTGTTTAGATTTGATGAAATTAAAAAGAGTACCAACTATCAGATAACAGATTCGCAAGCTCTTAGACGGTAGGAAAAGTGCATTTCTCCCTTTCAGATAAGTCCACTACCTTATTAGGATCAGCTTGCTGAATATTCACAATGGTAAGCATATTTCTACAAATAATAAGCGGATGCTTTCTTTCAGGAAGAGCAAAATTTAAACAAAACTTGGCCAAGTCAGTCCTATCTGTTATCTATCTTGAGATAGACAACTTAAGGAATGGTATAAGTACCCCAAAACATATGAAATTAAAGAGTAAAGGAATGGTCACATAATTGCAAATTCAAAACAGTGATTTCATTCTGGAAATTGATGAAATAATTATCACTAGTTAATTAATACATCATAGAAAGGGGGATATCCAAATATCCAAATATCCTGATATCCAAATCAGGAAGTTTTAAGAGATAAGACTGATTTCAGTGTTTTTACAGGCCCATTTCTTGGTTAAAAATTTTAGAACAACACAGATGCTTAGTTTAGATCCAGAATTATCCCTGGGATGTGCTAAGGAATTTTAACAACCAAAAAATTGAACCAGCAACCGAGATGCCAGGAGTACACACCAAGTAATTGAGTAATTTGTATCTAAAATTTTCAGTAAACTATGCAACAGGTTTCACGTGTAGTGGACTTTGTAAGTGTTGATGTTATGATATCATCTGGGGGAAGCTGATATTGCCCGAGAGAAGATATACCATTATTCCAAAATGCCAAAACGATGAAACCCGGAAGAAATATTCCTGCCGCATTGGCCAAACTTTGGAAAAGGCAACAATTCAGAAGTTATTTTACTCTTTATTGTTTATTTTTAATACATCACCCTTCTTTCAAAAAGCAGAAACAGTATAAAAATTGGGCGGTTGGCAATTCTTGTAAGATCAAACCTGAAACTTTATATTTATATTATTTACTTTGATGATCTCGTCAGGTGACATGAAGAGTTTAGTCATTAAGTGGTATGGACCCTGCATGCCGCTCAAGATGTATGTATCACATACAATAAATACTATGAATATATATTATATAATGTATCTATTAGAAATCACATATATAAATAAGTATAGACAATAGAATTGTGTCATTTCTTACCTGTGACATCAGCGACCATCAACCCTTCTGCTCTGATTACTTTCACTTGGAGAAATCCCACATCCTTCAGGTTGTGAAATATCCGCAATGGGCTCTGAAAGACCCCAACGTCAGTGTTAGAAAAGAAAGGTCTTAGAGGGTCCCCAAGAGTATGTGAGGAAACACTAAGTTTTGTGGTTGATCTCAGGATGCTGCATACGTGATTCAAAAGGATATTTGTGTTTCTTCAATACAGATTACCCTTCCACCATCATTAACGTGCACCTACACGTAGACACACGCACACATGTGTTGATGTAGATAACTGTTGCTACACCAGACTTTGTAAAAGAATAAAGAATTCTTCCCCATTTCTTCCCCGTAAATAATTATCAGTAGATGGTGAACAATGAATTATAGAATAGGATATGCCTACTTTCTTCCTTCAATCTCCTTTACTGCAGCTCTCCAAGAAATCTGTCATTTATGGGCACGATGGTTTGGAGACTAACGATTGTTAATACTGAGTCTGAGGTGGTTCGTCATGTAATGCACGTCAGCCTTTAGGATTAAGAAAGTCAATATTAGGGGCGCCTGGGTGGCTCAGTCGTTAAGCGTCTGCCTTCGGCTCGGGGTGTGATCCTGGAGTTCTGGGATCAAGCCCCACATCAGGCTCCTCTGCTGGGAGCCTGCTTTTTCCTCTCCCACTCCCCCTGCTTGTGTTCCCTCTCTCACTGGCTGTCTCTCTGTCAAGTAAATAAATAAAATCTTGAAAAAAAAGTCAATATTAATATTTCTTTTATTCTTTTCTTCTTGGTGAGTTTTGGAAATTGCATGTGCTAGATGAGGGTTAAATAACTGAAATACTGTTTTCTAATATTTGATTGAAAGATTTACATAGTTCCATGAATCTTTTAGGAAAAAATCATATATAACTTCTAAAATAAGTCAAATTGATCACTAAAAATAAATTCAAAAGTGATGAATAATTTTTCTTAAGTTTGCAATTTTATTTGCCATGTAGTGTGTATAGAGGTAGGGAAATTTCAATAGAAGAATCAGATCCATAGGATAAACCTATTTAATGTTATAAATTAATAATGGTAGTGCTTTGGGAAGTACAGTACCCAAAGGCATTAAAAGAGGGATACCGATGTGCTAATTCAGAACTCTAATTAATGGGCACAAATATTTAAAGATGAAGTATTGATAGAGAACAGTTATATGCATTTGCTTATTTACGCTTCCTAGCATTTTTCCTATGATAAGACTAGCGTTTCTACTCAGTAAATCAAAGGTACTTCTGTATTATAATCCCTAAAATGCTTTAAGACCACGGAGCATAACGAAGTTATTAAACTGTTACTAAGGAACATCCCCGTCCTTGTTTTAAGGATGTGAGAATACTGACAAGCAGAAGCTTACTGAGATATTAACTTGATCAGTCCTGTATGACTAGTCATCGTGTACACTGACGCTATGACCTTGGTATATTGAGAGGAGAAAGTGCAGTTAGATGGGTAATCTCAGCACCTAACTATTAAGAGTGTTGAGCACAGAATTAGCTCTTAATCTTGTATTGTTTTTAAACAGCTGTTTATCACCCCAAAATCTATTGAAACTATAAGATGACAGGGCTCAGGAAAAATGCACCTCTTTCTCTATTTAAATTCCTGTAAATTAAGGGCTTAACTGAAATACAACTTCAGACAGTAGTATTATAGTTCAGAGGTTTGTTGGCGTGTTGTCTTTCTGATACAGTAACATCAGGTTTGAGAAGCTCCTCCTTATCTCAGAACTCCCTGAGTGTTATGAACCAGGTAAGTCTCCTATCCTAATGATAGAGAAGAGTTTTATCAAAAGGTTTCTGTCCTTTAATTTTTGGGAGCAATTCTGACCAAGTTTCACCATGTCTAAAACAAATCTCATCCCCGGGCTGAGAACTGTTTCATACTAGTAACCTCCCTGCACAGACACATAATCTCTGACGTTTCAGCTCCAATGTTCTGCTTCTCATTTGGAGGGGTAATTATTGTTTGAAGGGTTTCTTTCCTCCAGTCAGCTGACACTCAGGAATTTATTGCCAACTTCAACTGTTTAGGCCAGTGATACATCGCTTATAATAAGAATTCCAAAAAAAAAAAAAAAAAAGCAAAAAACTTAAATATATCGGTTTAAAAATATACCTTTCAGGAATGCTTCATCAAGAGGCATTCCTGCCTTGTTATTTATGGTTATTTTAGAAGGCCTCAAAACCTGGATGGCTTCTGAAGCCAGAAATTTCCATAGCAGAGGAATCTATGATTTGCTGTGAATCCTTTCAGCCCTCAATAGATGGGAAAAGATTGAAATGCTCTGGAGAGGAGTCCTCTTTATTTTTTTAATGAAAGGCTGTATAATATATTTTCTCTATGGCTGCAGCAGCTGTCAGGGAGAGCATCTCAGTTCAGCTCTATTACGGGAGAGGCAATACCCCATCCTATGGCATCGAGATGCTCTGAGGGGCCAGGGCTGATTGACAGCTTGTCACCGTGACGTCTTATTCCATCTCTGTTATGGAGAAAATTAATGTCACACCACCAGCCTTATGACTCGCTGTCATCTTAGAACCGCTCACCTTTTATCAATGCTCTAAATAACATTTCAAGCCCATCGTCTCACGGTGGACAATCCGGTCAAGGGACATTAAATCAGATGACTGTGAAATGTCATAATAAAAATGGAATGCTAACAACTTCTTCTCTAAACTAGCTCCTCTGGTTTTTAAACTGTGACAAGGGGGAGCAAGGGTTCAGCATACCCGTTCTGAAAAGGTCATATAATCGCTCTTGGTCTACTACCCATTACTACCCGCCCCCTAGTGACCTTCCCTGCCTTCCTCCCCCCAAAAAAGAAAAAAAAAAAAAAGAAAAATGGAATTAGCCATCTTTTCAGAAAGAAGTGATCAAATAATGGCTCACACAGTAATGTCTGTTTAATTTGTGGGGCTTCGAGGCTTCACAATGAACAACTGAATGATAGAAATGGAGAGCTTTTTCAAGGGGTAATTAATTTACTTTCCTCACTATGGCCAGTGCCAAATCACATTGATAAGTTTTGCCTAAATTTTAAAAAATACACATGTTCTCCCAGGAAAACATATAACTAATTCCCCAAATAACCTCCTCTATGTGTTTCTCTGAAACAAGTGATGTTTCAGACATGATACAGCATTCATTCATCTCATAGTCTGTGAAATAAAAAGGAAACATGACAAAACCATAAAGCATAGGTCTCTGTCCTTGTATTGCTATGAGCAATTATAACACGTGTGCTACCCTGCATATGGTAGCTTCGTAGCAACTATGTCTCTAGAGGGAGATACAGGCCTATGTTGCAATGCAGGGCTAAAAAAAAATTTTTAAATATGGTTCAGTTTTTAATATGTTGAGCAGCATGTAATCAGAGAATTAACCAGGGCATCCACATAATATTTTATATTTTATTCAAATGATAACTAACATTTGAAAAAAGGTGCGGAAACAAATATTCAAATTCTGAATGGAAATGGCCGATTTAAGGAAACCCATCTGGCAAAAAGAAAAAAAAAAAGAATCAATCATAGTTGGATTAGTCCTCATTACCTAGCCTGCACTATCATCCTAATATATAGGATAGTATCAAATATTAATACATAAAATACAGTATCATAATACCTAGAATTTTTATATTAATATACCAATTAATTCCTTTAAAATTGTTTCAACTCACAAGGCTCACTCCTGGTAACAGGAGAACATGTTTTTGTGGGTACCAAAATGTGAAATAATTCTCATAATTGCAATTGCATATTAGAAGATGCCCAACAATATGCTGGGCTCTTAGGTGGTTTAAAAATATATACTATTTAGGCTTGCTAAGTCACCTCTATTAAACTGTTTATGATAACACCATTGGTGGATGAGTTGTACAAGCATTAGCAGACAGCTGATTCGGTGGAGATAGCCAGAATAAATTTGCTGAAGCCCACATCCTGCTAATCTGTTTGAAGAATATTGTAGAGCATTAGTACCAGCACTCCATGTTATCTGCACAGCCTGATAAGGTACATCTTTATTAAATTCAGTTATTGGAAGGATGTCAGTCAGCAAATAGGAATATTTTAGAATCTAAAAAAAAAAATTAAGCGGTTCTTTGTTAGTCAGAGCTTGGTTTCATGGCTGAATGTCTAGAGGAGGCTTCTAAACACCTGGCAGCGTTGTACAATACAAGCTTTGTAATTTTAAGTGGAAAAGCTTTTTTTTCCCAGCTTCATGGGTACCAAGGCATTCACTTTACCGAGACGCCATTGAGAGAGAATGGTGGAGTAAGAGCTCCCCTCTCTGTTGACTGAAGAAAACTACATGGTGGAAATGCACAGTGTGAGGATGCTGGGAAATAGGTCAATTTGGGTGTGAATATTCTGGTTTGGTGAAATTTGAGAAGGGTGCTTACTACAGCGACTCACTATTCCACCCTATCACTCCTCAAATGATCCAAAGGGAAGGAGGCTTCCTTTTAATTATATTTCACATTCATTAAAATAAGATAAAGGAATGGAGTGAGGCTTTTCTAAGCAGTTGAAATAAAAATTCTTTCTGTGAATATCCTCTCATTACCAAGCTACTAATTAATGTAGGTGTCATTAATTCCATCTCAAACTTGGAAAGACAAAGAACTCTTAATTGCAATTACAAAGGGTCAATGAATTAATTTTGAGGTGATGTTCTGTATACTTGACTTTCCTTTATGAGAAGTTGCCTTGCATGAGAGTTGTGCTGCATGACAAAATCCCTGCGGAGAGGCTCAGAATCTAGAGCTTGCTTTGGAAGAGGCTCTAGAGAAGAGCAGGTGGGCAGACCTCAGGGGAACGGCGTTTGCATTTGCCCAGCTCTCTGTTTTTGCTGACTCAACTGTCACACAGCCCTTCAGATGTACTTCTGTCACTCCAAGTAAATCATTTACCACCTCAGCTCGTCACACATGACCTTGAATTAGGAGGGTTACATACGTACATATCTCCTTAAGATTTCCTCCCGTTCTTTCTGGTCCTCCAGGGAGTTGACCGAGAGATCAGAGATGCTGACTGTGGCCGAAGCTGTCAGGGTGACCAGTAGTACCAGGTGTCCCTCACCCTCTTCCAGCTGCAACTCCAACTTGTGTGTCTGTTCCCTACTGAGGGCCGACAGGTCCACCTGGCACCTGGAAACAAATGTTTTGAATTAGCAAATGGCTTTCCTTTCCCTTTCCCTTTTTTCTTTTCTTCTCTTTCCCTCCTTCCTTTTTTTTTTTTTTTTTTTTTTTTTGGTCACATCAAACAGTGAAAGTGCAGGCTGCTCAGAGCTATGTGAAAGATAAATCAATAGAAATTCTGTTTGAGCCACTGAAAGAATACACCTTAGATTCAGCACACTTTCTTCACAAAATTTAGACGATGATTATTTTTAGTGTCCAATTTCTTATTTCTGTAAGATACAAAACACATGTTTATCTGATTCCATTACTACCCGTTGTCACCGTATTCATTAAGTCGGAAGGGACTTTCAATCCTGGATGGCCTAGTGTAGGGCTTTGCCGACAGAAAGACTACCACGAGCTGTCTGGAGAGGCAAACCACTGAGAATCTAAATTCTTGTGTAGGTTTTTAAACAATGGGGTTCTTCTTTCCTTCATAAATGTTATTAAGCAATGAATAGAATATGTACTTTGATGATGCCGTAAGTTTTACATTTTTAAAACCATGACAGTTTATTCATAGAATACCACACATAAATCCAAATAAAAACAAATTTTCCAAAAATGTTATAGTTCAAGGGTTATGTGCCAGCATTTTTCTAAAAGACGTTTCATAACATGGCAGCCCATGCTTGATAAGCTCTTCTCTCAGAGCTAAACACCTTGCAAACTCTTTTCATAAAAACGTCCATTGGTTTGGAAGAGAAAGATAATAAGGTGATCACAAAAACAATAAACTGAGAGAAAGGGGGTAGGTATGAACAAAAGGCATTTAAAACAGGAAATAGTCAACTATAAGCATACATGTGGTAACATATTATAAACATGGGAGTCAGCTACCAGGGACTGATTAAATTTTTGTTCATTCTTATTCTTTACTCCATTTATTGTCTATTGCTTTACTTTTAAATTAAATTTCTATGACTAGGGCCTCGAAGCTTATAGTTGGGTTCAAGCATCTCTTTAGTATGAATAAATTTAGAAATTGAACCAAAGTCTGCCATTTTCCTTTTATCTGTGCCTATTAAAAATGACAAGGGAGATAGCTGGGACTGAAACAACTGAGAGGAAGAGGAGTACAGATGCAAGAAGTGAAAAGAAAAAGCAACACCCTGGTCAGAGACAGAAAGTTCGTGGGTGTCAATGTTAATTGTTGAAAGAGAGCAGGAAATCAGAGTCTGGACCAAGTCTGGAAAACATCTTCCTAAAGTGAGAACGTATATCAAACACCTTCATTGTTTCTGCGAATACAACATGCATTTCAAAATACTTTCACACTGTCTCCTTAAACTCTGAAGGCTAAAGAAACATACCAAATCCTTGTCTAATTGGAATTATGTTCTTGTCAATAACACTTGGACCAAATTGAGGAGAAAGATGCAATGGTGAACACCAACCAATCAAATGCATTCTCTAATAAAAAGGAAAGATGTCAATATGGTTTTCTACAGCTCTTTCCAGTAACTGGCAGAGTGTTTCGCCTATAGTTTGTGGAGTATAAATGAATCTTTGGATTAGACTGGGAGTATGATACTAGAGAATCAAACATGGGTTACAATTCGCACAGTACTTTTGGTTGGATAAAGTTGGGAACAAGAAAGGTCCTTCACTCATTTGGATCCTGCATTTCCCAACCCTGTCCTCGCCTTACTCTTTGGTATGACACTGCGCCACTCCTAAAATACACTAAAGCCTTCTGGGGAGTTTCCTTCTATGGCCATTACCATTTACACAGGTCCTACGGATGCTGGCCTACTCTTCATTTACGTTAGTCATTGCGCTTGATGCGCTGGAGTTGGGGAAAGTGCTCTAAAGAGGATTTAGTCCACGAGTTGCAAACTGGCAACTTTCAGGTCACATCTGGTCCACGGATGTGTTGTTTTTGCTTGTAGTGCTAAAAAAAGTTTTGAATTAAAAACATTTTAAGACAGAGTAAATGTCCTCTGACTTAATTACTGTCCCGAATACTGTCTATTATTTACATTATTTCACTTAATTCTGTATCTGGTTCAAACAGGCATAGGTATTTGCGGCCCTCACAATCTCCTTAATTTAGCAATAAGAAAACTAAAGTCCAGAGAAGCGACATGACTTAATGAAGATATACAATTAGTTGTTAGCAGAGCTAGGACCTGAACTTGGAACAATGGACTCCAAGCTCTAGGCTTTTTCCTGGGCTAGTCTTCACTAAGTAACTGTGCATACCAGACCAAGGCGGATCTATTTGCCGTGGTTCTTAAACTGGATGAAATCTGCACTTGTTTCTAACAGAAAAAATTACCTCAGTTTTCAAGTATGGAACTATGTTATTTTTATACTTCTAAAATTTATATAAGCTATGGAAGAAGACTGTAAGTTATTGCTCTTATAAGAAGATAAAATCAGAAAAATATACAAATCAAATTTTTAAAACTATGAAACTAATAAAATTTGACATTGGAAATTTATAGGGAAGATTATGCTGCAACTAAAGTTTTAAAACGGGTATTTGAGTAGAGATAGTTTCAGATCCTGTCCTATATTTAGTGTTTCAGAATTTTGACTTTAATAACTCCAATATAGAAAATGCCTACTTATGTAAACATATTAGAAGAGAGTATTAACGACTCCAAGGTTCTTTTTGCTAGTTTGGGTTAGTCAGCTCTCCTATTCATTTAAAAACTCTGCTCAGGAGTAATCCTCAGATGCCATTTTAAATGAAATGTCACCTGATAATTGAACAAAATTGTCTTGTTAACTCTAGAAATAAGTTAGCATTATAGCATCACTGATACTACATTAAATCAAATTATTGCTGGAATCTGGTAGAAAAAAGGCCTTTGCTACTCCTTTGTTGCTGTTGAATAAATATGTACAAAGATGCAACTCCTGCAAAAGTCTATTGCAAAGTGAATCCAGGACTTATTCCCAGAGGTCAGGGCCATGGCTTGAATGTTTATCTCCGAAATTCCTATGTTGAAACCTATTGTTCAGTGTGATGGTATTAGGAGGTGATTAGGTCCTGAGGGTGGAGCCTTCATGAATGAGATTAGTGCCCTCATAAAAGAGGCCCCAGACGATCCCTCGCCCCTTCTGCCATTTGAGGACACAGAGAAAACACAGTAGTCTATGAACCAGGAAACCAGACACAGAATCTGCTGGTGTTTTGATCGTGGACATGCCAGCCTCTAGAGCTGTGAGAAATACATTTCTGTTGTTTACAACCGGCCAGTCTGCGGTGATCTGGTATAGCCGCCCAACAGGCAGATTCACCCGTATTTAGCTCACCTGTACTGTTATGTCCTAAAGAAAGAAAGGGTGCACTACGGTTTGGATATAAAAGTCCTCGGCGGTAATCTGGATGGCCAGAATAGACAAATTAATAGATTCAAATTGTTATCAAAATGAAATGCAAAATTTAAAAAGTACTGAGGCAAATTCATGAAGTACATACACAGATACGTATACAGGGAAAAGAGCTCAGGATCGGGAGTCAGAGTCCCTTGCTTTCAGCCCTCCATCTGTCACTAATTAGTTGCATGACCTTTCCCAAGACAACTTACCCTCCTGAATTCCAGTTTTCTCATCTGTGATATGAGGTAATTGAACTAGATGAACTTAAAATTCCTGAAAACCCCAAATCACACTTTGCTACAACTCTATCCATGTTTACCTTGTTTACGTCTTCCCTTTGCAATTCCACAAACCAAACAACTAAGAGAACAAATTCATCTTATAGGCAATGAAATATCATTCCTCAAATGTATCACCCCCCCCAAGAGTCTTCATTTGATGCTAGAAGGCAGATAATCTAATCTATTTGAAATTGTCTTCCAAGGAACACTAAGGGGTACCTCAAAATTTGCCATGGAGGGGAGAAGGGTGAAAAATAGTGTGTGGACCCTTCTCTCTGGTTCAAAGAACAGCTCCTCGTACGTCCGTTTCATATTGATGTTCCACTTGTAGGTTTGGTAGATACATCTTTCATCCTCTTAGATTCTCCTGGAGCCACAGCCTCCTGGATCCTCTGCTGCCTGCTTTGCTACAGCTGTGACTTTGTCTGTGCCTTCCCAAGGGACTGCTTTTCTTCCCAGCACCATAACCAATTAACTGTGCTTGGGTCTTCATGCGGCTTTCACCTAGGACTGGCTCAAGGTTCACTTACCAAAATAAGCCGGGTGCTCCACTTGGCTGCCACTGTGCATCTAGGCCCAATGGCCACAAGCCCCAAGTTTCTGGCTTCTAAGACTGCTTCTACGCTTGGATAAAAAGCCACACTGTGGGTTGTGGGATCTGGCTCCCTAATCACTGGTCAAAGAAACTAGATGAAACAATGCAGAAGTGTCTTCTCGAGGGGTGAATTGAGATTGATGGAATAGGAGATAGGAAGGTAACTCCTCATACCTCCTTCCCTCTCACAGAGTGCTTCAAAGTGTGAGTCTCCATACAGCCTGTCCACAAGTGGCCAAGAGGGTGCACAGCAACCAGCTACGTCTCTGAAACACAGGGGCCCTCCCAGGAAAATACTTCCTTGTGTTACCTCCTAGTCTTCCCTGTTTTACCTTCTTTCTTTCTCCCCTTCAGTGCTTGGGATTGTACCTCCCAATGAAGTATCAGCACTTAATCATTGCCTCAAGCTCTGTTCTTAGGGAATCTGGTGAAGGCAAAAACCATTGATACAATTCAGTCCCCTCAATAACAGATATCTACAACACAAACCTGTCCGTGCTCCTCCCCTCGGTTCCCACCACCCATGAAATCCCCTTGGCGAGGCAGTGGTGCCCTTCCTGACCTACCATCAGCTCATGTGTCCCTTGCAGACTCACACTGACTGCTGAAGTCATTCCAGACAGCTTGTGATTCTCCCACCACCCATGCGAGGGCTTAGACCTGTTTCTTTGTGTTTGGACAAGGCAACCCCTTTGCCTGAGATGATGTGTCTATCTTTGCTTGCCAAATTTTTACCCATTCTCGATGAAATAACCTGCAGTTGTCTTTCTCTGCCGGTATCCTGAGACATCTCAGTGGCAGGGGCCTAGCACAGCACCTGGAATATAGTTGGTGCTCTAAAGTACTGAAGTTCTTATAGACAATATAGAAATCAAGAGAGACCAAAAATTTACCCATGCTGACAGTGGCAGAGCCAGGACTAACGTGCAATGTGCTCATTCTACCACCTTATATTGTCTTCCTAGAAAGAAAGGGATTTGATTTCTTTCAACACTTCTTTCACTCACTCATTAACTCATTTATGCATTACTTATTTTTTAAGTGCCTTATGTGGCAGGCTCTGTTAGATTCTGTAGACTCGGTCATTGCTAAGCCTTCTGGTTTCTCATTTCCTTTTTCCCAGAACTACCATAGACTTAGCATGTTGTTCTGAACAAAGTTCAAATGGCTTCAGAGTCCGTGGCCAGGGATTCAGCACACGAAGTTTTTTTTTTTTTTTTTTTTTAAAGATTTTATTTATTTATTCAACAGAGATAGAGACAGCCAGCGAGAGAGGGAACACAAGCAGGGGCAGTGGGAGAGGAAGAAGCGGGCTCATAGCGGAAGAGCCTGATGTGGGGCTCGATCCTGGATCACCGGGATCACGCCCTGAGCCGAAGGCAGATGCTTAACCGCTGTGCCACCCAGGCGCCCCTCAGCACACGAAGTTTTAATAAAGCTTATTCATTAGCATTCTGATATTATGCAAGCCACTTAGAGTTTTGTACATCAGCTTTCCTCATTTATCAAATGGAAATTTTTTTTAAAAAATGCCTTCTTTTGGGGTGCCTGGGTGGCTCAGTCAGTTCTGTGTCTACTCTTGCTTATGGCTCAGGGTTGCGAGATCCAGTCCCATGTCAGGCTCTGCACTCAGCTCAGAGTCTGCTTGAGATTCTCTTTCCTTCTCCCTCCCCCACTTCCCCTCACCCTGCTTTCTCTCTCAAAAATAAATAAATAAGTAAATAAAAATTTTTAAAAAATGCCTTCTCTTTGCATAGAGTTGTAAGAACACAGGCATAATAGGTGAGAAAGTACTTTAAAAAGTTGAAAGTACTATCTAAATATAGTGTGTGATTTTATTAGCACATATGACTTGGTTCAAAACTGGAAAATTTAAAAACTCACTATCCCTGCTGAACCCAACTCATCAATCAATCAATGAGTCAATCAGAGAAAGACAATTATCCTACGGTTTCACTCATATGTGGGATATAAGAAACAGCACAGAGGATCACAGTGGAAGGGAGGGAAAACTGAGTGGGAAGTCATCAGAGAGGGAGAAAAACCATGAGAGACTCTTAACTATAGGAAACAAACTGAGGGTTGCTATAGGGGAGGGGAGAGGGAGAATGGGGGTATTTGGGTGATGGGCATTAAGGAGGGCACATGATGGGATGAGCACTGGGTGTTATACTCAACTGATGAATTATTGAACACTACGTGTGAAACTAATGATGTACTATAAGTTGGCTAATTGAATTTAAATAAAAAATCAATCAATAGAGAATCAAAACAGATTCAAAACTGAAGATTTCAGAGCTACTTTCTCTCATTCCACAAATGGGGAAATTGAGACTCCGAGAAATTAAATGATGGCAAGAACTGGAACATTCCTGACTTCCATACAAAAGCCTCAAGTTCTTTGTGCTTTCTAAAAACTGTATGCATTTATTTAGCCACATGAAAGAAATAGGTCACATTTATTTGGTGACATTTCTCTCTAAGAGTTAAAGAGTAAAATTTCAGTGTTCTTACCATCTTTTTCCTCCTTTACCTTTCTGTCTGCTATTTCTGAACCAGTGACCAATGATATTCCTCCCAGATGAAGCAGTCTTGTGCTTAGCACCCTGGATACATACACATACATACATGTGAGTACCCTGGGGTGCAGGAAGTAAATGTTAGGACTATTTGAATTTTTTTTTTTTTGTAACTTAAAAATAGGACAAGAATCAAGCTTTTTAAGTATTTGATATGTGCATTAACACAGGTGGTCCTTGCACCAGATATATCACTTCTGGCCTGCAAGTATTTTGGAAAAGAGTAGGAGCTGTGTAACATAGAGGGGCTGGCAGTGGCCCCCTTACTTGCTGACTTGCTTTCACTGAATTGCAGTTCATAGATGCCTCGTTAAGTGGATTTACGGATTATATAATCTAGTTTTAACTGAACTAATCCTCACAAAATGGACAATTGGCTTTAAAAGATCCCAGTAAAGAAACTGTGGGTGGACGATAATGCTAATTGAACAAGCACAAGCGAGCAGAATGATAAACAAGAAGGTGCCGAACCACGAACCACTTCTCCCAGCTGAGCCCCGTGTCAGCCACCTTCTGACTGACGAACCAATGGTGGTATAACCTGATCTCACAAGAACTCAGCCAAAACAATTCCAAAGTAACAAAGTATAATATTTGCAATAGAAATTTACACCTACGTTAACAATAAACTTCTGAGTGTGTGCTGTGCCTTCCAAGTGTTAGCTAATGATACTATGAAGCCATCATGATTAGCCAAGACACTTGAAAACAAAGCCTTCGGAACAGGCAGACAAACCTCTACAGGATTCCTTGGGCAGGGGGTAATTTTAAAAAACATACATTTTACATAATTTTGACCTAATCTAACAATAAAATTAGAGCTGTTGAGATTTTGTAATATATGAGAACTTTTTTCCATTCATAAAACTAATATGTAATATATTATAAACTTTCATATTGTAAATCAATATAATACATGATTCTTTAGAATCTCTGCATTTTAAAGATTTCAATACATAACCACTAAAGAGTTTTCAAGTTTCACAATTACGCAGTTTTTACACCACCTCTGACATTACAAAATGCTAATACTAATCTTGCCTTTCTGTTGTCGGAAGTTTTCACTGTTTGACTATCTTTGGGGAGATTGCTTTATCAGAGCATACTTCCACAAACTTGTGAAATTCTTCATTCACTGTCTTGAAGGTAAACTATTTAATATGCACACGGTAGCACATGAAAACTGTCTTTGGAAGCTTTGCCCACTGTATAAGAAACACTGCATTGAGTAGGAACTTTTGCAAGAAATCTCCAGAAGAAAAGAATAGTAACCCATGAAAGAAAACAGATTGGAATCTTAATATATTTGGCTTAGGTTGATTTTATGAAAAACCACGACAAGAATCAATGACACATTCCATTCCCTTCTTAAATATTGTCGATCTCCCTAATGAAATATTTCACTCAATCCTTAGGAAGAAAAATGGTGAAATGATTTCATGAAAAAACCCTCTTCAGTTTAGAATTTTCTGACTAGCTGTCTTTGTGCTTTCAAATGACTAATGCAGGAGGATTGTTTCCATTCTATATGGGAAGTAAAAGAGTCATTGGCGAATTAGTATCACAAATAGGAAACATTGCAAGTTAGAATCCACAGAGGGTCAAATGCAATGACCTTCAACCTGCAGAGAACATTAATGTGGCTACCATCCAAAGTCAAAGGCTGTTTTCCCCACTTGCCACACTACTTACACATCCCACATTCTCCTTCCTTCTGCGTTAAATACAGAGTTACACATTTATTTTTTATGGTTGTAGAATTTGGAAGCATTTGTTCTTTATCCAGAACTTGCCCATTTGGAATAAGTTTTTCTTATCAAACATCATTAATAAAAATTTTGTTGAACTAGAGCTCTCTAGCGAAGCTTACATCTGTAGCACTTTGCTGTCATGGACAGTTCCAATGCCTAAGCCCTCATCACAACGCAACAAATAAACTCAGTAGCAATTCACCAACCTAAAATATATGTACCCCAAATCAATGCCACTTTAAAGATAAACAAGCGTTTTGGACACTAATAAATAACGTTATAAATCTTGCTATATTGGATTGCAAATAACTCCAACTGAATAAGATTGCTTGACACAGGATTTACTTATTCTGCACATTCATAAAAACAACTTGTTCTCTGACAGCACTCATTCTTGGCAATTTACCGCAGCTGTCGGCAGCCAATTTGTTCAGATTACTGCTCTGCATAAAAGTGTAACAATCATGAGGATTTATTAGCTGATTATCGTAAAGGTGGCAGTCCGTCTTGCCTGCCAAAATGCAGGTGATCAGAAAGTTAAATAATTACATGCAGATTAACATTATTTCACCTTCACTTGATCGTTGTAGTTCAGCGACAGGTAAAATTTGTTGTTCCAACTTGCACTATTGTATATACCACTTAAGTTGGTTTACTGACTACTTGGCATTTTATTGAGCACTTAATGGCGTTAGACCATTTTGAATACAAGACCAAAGTGAAAAGAGCATGGACTTTAGAGTCAGGAGTTCTGGATTTGAATCTCAGGTCAATCACCCCAGATTCATACTAGCTGAGCAACCTCTAAATCTCCTTCTACCTCACGTTTTGCATCTGCGAAACTGGCATAATACGAACCACTCCAGTTATCCCCTAATATTGAGCTAATGTAATAGTGCCCTATTCATTGTAGGACATCGATATTATTGTTTCTTTCTATTCATGGTAAATTTATTTTTTGTGTGTAAAATTTACTAACCAGATGGCATTAACTCCCTGGATATTAGAATGATGAAGAAGTTATAAGTATCTTGGTAAATGTATAGGCTACTTAAAAAAAAAATGCAACAATTTAGTATTTTTCAAGTATAAGTGTTATTCAGACACTTTTACACTCTAACTCAGTAATTCTCCCTTTTTGAGTTATGTACAAATACACTGAAATTTCATACCTTCCGCTAAGTCATGTTGTTCTAATTGCCTTTGCATTAACACCTATTGTCAAGTTATGTATTTACAGTTGACCCTCGAACAATATGGGGGCTAGGGCACCAACCCCCTGCACAATTGAACTTCTGTGTATGACTTTTGACTCCCCCCAAATTTAACTACTATTGGCCTACTGTTGACCAGAAGATGTACTGATAACATGAACAGACGATCAACACATATATTTTGTACAGTATATGTATTATATGCTATATTCTTACAATAAAGAGGGCCAGAAAAAGGAAAATGTCATTAAGGAAATCAAAAGGAAGAGAAAATACACTTACAGTACTGTATTTATTGGAAAAAATCTGTGTATAAGTGGACATGTGTAGTTCGAGCCCATGTTGATCAAGGGTCAACTGTACTTAGAGAAAGAAGAGCCATAATTTCTGGTATTAAATCAAACTTCAGGTATTTCAATAAAAATCTGGCAAATAATTTATAAAACACCTCTTGTAAGCCATATACTTTTCTAAGCATTGGGGATGCAACAGTGAACAAAAACAAAACGCTCAAAAATCTCTGCCCTCGTGAAGACTCCATTCTAGTGGTGGGAAATAAATGATAAAATAAGTAAGTGAAATGTATATATGTCAAATGGTGATTAAGTCTATGGAGGAAAACACAGCAGGATAGGGGAAAGGGAATGTCAAGGAAAGGGGGTTTGGGTTTAAAATAGGATTGGTATGGATGCCTCCCTGATGTGACATTTGTGCACAATGCCTAAAGAAGGTGAAGAACAAGCCAGTTGGATACCTAAGAAAGAGTGTTACAGATGGAGGGGAAGGTTGTGCAGTGGGAGGGTGTCTGGTGTGCTTGAGGAAGAGCAAAGAGGCTGGAACAGAGCGAAGGGAGGGAGGGGCAGAACAGCAGAAGTTCAGGGCACAGCGATAAGAGGGCTAGATCATGTGAAGCACTATGGGCCACTATAAGGAGTTACCCATGTTTTGCCCAGATTAAGATGGGAAACAATTGAAGAGTTTTGAGCAGAGGAGTTAAATTATTTTATTTGTGTTATGTGGAAGGAAGAACAGGAGGCTATGCCTATTGTCCACATAAGAGCTGATGATGGTTTCAAAACCAAGAGTGGATTCTGAGTATATTTTGAAGGAAAAGTTGGTAGGTTGCTGATGGATTTGATAAGAGTGAGAGAAAGAAAGGAAACAAATAAGACTCCATGGTTTTTGGCATTAACAACAAACAAGGGAGAATTTGAAAGGAAGAGCAGACTTGGGGATATTGGGCATCAGAAATTTGACTTTGGACCTGCTAAACTGGAGAAGTCCATTAGACATCCTAGTGGAGAGATCTAGCAGACAGACGGTGTGGAATCGAGTTCAAGGAAGGGTTATGAAGTGGAGCTGTTTGTCATTCTCCATCTCAGACAGTATGGAAAGTACAGGAGTGGATGGAGACAGTATGGAAGCAGGTATAGACAGAGAAGATGCCCAAGGAGTGGGCTCTGAGGCTCTCCAGAGCTAAAACAGGAGGGAGATGAGGAAAATTCTGTGAGTGAGACCAAGAAGGAACATGTGATGAGGTAAGAGGAAAACAGAGTCTGGTGTTCTAGAAGCCAAGTGACAAATGTGCGTTAGGGTAAGGAAGCAACCAGCCAAGTCCAGTACTGCTGCTGAGTAAAGGAAGATGAAGGTTGAAAACTGGCTATTGGATTTAACAACTTGGTGGTCACAGGTGACCTTGACAAGAACAGTTTTGGTGGATTGTTGGGGGGCATAAGCCTGACTGCATGGGTTCAAATGGGAATGACAGTGGGTAATGTTCAGTGTTAAATATTTTTTACTGTATCAACACTCCAAATTTGCAAGTGGCCCTTTCATTCATAGCCAGCCTTGTCTTTATAATGACGAAAAAAAAAAAAAAAAAAACCCAAAACACCTTTATTGAACATTTACAAAACACATTTTCAAAAATCATTCTTTTGACCAAAACTAGAAAATAAAGTAGGACAATAACAAAATTCTAACACAATAAACCAGTCTATGTAGATAATCCAATCCATACAAGCATTCTCAAGTTTAGGACTGAATTTAGATAGTACCCTTAAAAAAAGTTATTAGCCATTTGAAGGGACAGTGTTATCCTTCAGGGCCAACTTTAAATTTACTTACCAACCACCAGCCAACTCCCAGAATAATTTCTACTTTTTAAGTTAATACAGACATATCTTAATTATTCTCCTCACAAAAAAGAAATAATTGTGTGATGTGATAGAGGTGCTAACGAGAGCTACAAGGACAATCATGTTACAATGTATAAGTGTATCAAATCAACTATTATACACCTTAAATTTACATTGTTACATGTAAAAATATTTCTAAATAAATAAGTAAATAAAAAACAAAAAGTTAATAGGACACAAAATGTTGCAATGATAGCTTGCAAAACAAGGCAGAAGACCAGGATGAATTTTACTGCTGTTACTTTACTCCTAGAACTCTCACTTATAAGTCAATTCTCATCTAAACCACCCTAGGAACCCAGGAATTCTATTACAATCTGCATTATTTCCACCATTACTACACAATCTTCATATAAACACAGTGACTTTACCCTGCCTACCACTTAGATATAATAATATCTTTCTTTTCAGTGGCAGAATGTGTTTAAAGTATAATTTAACATATTATGCTAACTGAAATAATCAATCAGAGAGAGACAATTATATGATCTCACGCATATGTGGAATTTAAAAAACAACAGAGGATCATAGAGGAAGGGAGCGAAAAATAAAACAAGATAAAATGAGAGAGGGAGACAAACCGTAATCATAGGAAACAAACTGGAGGGGAGGGGAGTGGGGGAATGGGGTAATTGGGTGATAGACATTAAGGAAGGCACGTGATGTAATGAGCCCTGGGTATTATATAAGACTGATGAATCTACCTCTGAAATTAATAATACACTACATGTTAATTAATTGAATTTAAATAGAAAAATAAAGTACCACTTAATAAACATAAACCTAGGAACTTAAGAGTTTCTGGTGCTATCTGGACACTGAATAGATTTTAAACGGTGATTTACCATAGTCATTTCCTTTTTCTGCAATGGGCATAATTGGTTAAATTAGCAGAGTGAGTGTACAAAAAAAAGTTTTACTGAACATTTGTGATTACCTCAAAATTTGACAATAACTCCCTTTATTGTGTAAAGGGGTTTTAACTGATACTCAGAAGCTGTCCTAGGAGTCATCTTGTGGACACCTGTAGTCTGGGGTACCCTAAAATTTTTTGGCTCAAATTGCTTTTATACGCTATTATGTATAGCATATGACCAAACATGGATTTTTTTTTTTAAGTGAGGCTGATGCCAGGTAGGTTTTTATTATATTTAGAAAAAAAAACGTAACTTGAAATAAAAGTAAGTCATTCAAAATAAATAAGAATTAAAAAAAAAAAAACACCCAATAACTCTTTAGTGGTAGCATTTGAACTCACCACCCCAGTTTTAATATAACCAAGATACTGGAAAGCAGAGCATAAAGTTGTGCCCATCAAGGCAATGCAGGTGATGGAGCCCAGGGCTCCTTGATTCTTCTTGCTGGGTTCTCCTGTGTAATAATCATGAATATTAACAACTCATTTAACAATCCAGGCAAAGCCCAAGCGAGAAACTATACATACACGGTAACACTTCCCAGAGCTAGAAAAAATAAAAAGGGAGAATACACATCCAACTAGATTACTGGTTCATTATAAATGGAGATAATTCAGGAACAGCCAGATGGAAGAGATACCTAGGCAAGGTATGGGGATAGGGCCCAGAGCTTCCATGGCCCCTCAGGCACGCCCCTCGCCTAGCCCCTCCACATGCTCGCCAACCACAAAGCTCCAAAGATGATTTTCTTCTCTCCCAAATTTCGGAAGACCTCCTTAGCTCCCAGTTATCTAGAACAATCCCTGTTCTCTTCAGATCAGCCAATTGTCACTGCTCTCTCAAAATTTGCCAAATTATGGACAAACCCATAGAAACAAGGTGAGATGAGATAAACAGGTTCACCTCTCTGCCAACCATTTCTGTAATATAATTAGCCACGGCCTTGAAGAACCCATAATATTATCAAGTGGGGAAAAGGGAAAGGTCAGTACCAGATGGGCTGCGAAATTGTCATAATTTCTAAATTTGGAAATTATTTTCAAAGAAAAAATACATAAAAAGATATCTGTTATTATGGGGGAAAATAGAAAAAGGGATAAGAGTTATTTCATGTGCTATGGACTCAGAAGCACAGGAAGGCAGTACATGGTAGCAATTATTTCCTTATCTTACTAACATAAGAAAGTATGAATATACAGTAATGAGACTGAGGTAGCAAGTTACACATGACAGTCGTTCTGATTATCTTACGGTAACCAAGTATGGCTAATGTTGCTCTAAAGGATGAAAATGAATTAGTTATTTAAGAAGAACTAGAAAGCACGTACTTGAATGAGCTCATAGCATGTTGAGGGAGACAGAAACATAGACATATAAGCAACCATAATGATACAGAGTCAGTGTATTAACAGATGTATACTTAAGCTACTTACACTGATGATATATCCCAAAGAGAACAAGGTAGAACTTCAAGAAAACTCTGAAAATAATGTTTTACTTAAAGGAAAAAATATGCAACGAAGGCCTGTCCTTTTAAAAGGATTGAAAGGTAACACAGTATTAGGTTACAATAGTTTTTTCCATTTTGTTTTATAAGTAAAACATTACGGGTTAAATGAAGCTAATCTTTAACCTCTCACTTTATAATCCTACAAAGAAGACTGTTGTTTAAATAATATATTTCAGAACAACAACAACAACAAAAACAAAGAAGCAAACACGTTGGGTTGGATTCTTGCTTTTCTAAAACGAAACGCCCTTGATTATTATTTGTATGTATTCATTTCTTCAGCTGTATGTGTAGAGACTTGGAATTCATGTGAACTGCAATGAAGAAAGAATATTCTAAACTAACAAACTCTTCTGTACGCTATGCTTTATTTTAGTATTGGCGGGTTTTGATGTGTTTCACCACAAAGGCACATACGTATCAAAAAATAAAAATAGGTTTTAAAGCAAGAAAACAATTCATAGAATTCAAGCAGTCATTCGAAATAACCTTGTCTTTGTGGAGAGATGTCATTAAGCCTCAGAACACCCCTTTCTTCACTGGATTATTAGATTAACATGGATCCGCCTCACTTACATGTTGCCATCACTAAAACTTGAGAACTCTACAGATTTATGAACTCCTAAGAGATTATAAAGATTTTCTACCTTGTAGGGAATGGTAGGAAACAATGCATTTTATGGTCTTACAATACGCTTTATAAAAGTAATATGATCTCAGACCACTTTACAGACGATGACTGTGCTCTTTAAGTATCTTGCATCAAATGAGATTCCTTTTTCTCAATTCCCATAACTTTTATACACAATGTTCTGACACCTGGAGAAAATTTCTATATATCAAATTCAGATGGTCTGTCCATCAACTGGTCAAAACTGCCACCTACTGGTCAGTCTTCAAATCTATTTTTCCCTTCACCCAAGCATTGCTTTACCATGATCAGATCCCTTCCTTCAAAATGGTAAAGATCAATTACAACAACCAGACATAAAGCAATTATCCTTTTAACAACATTCACCATCTCTAAGGTGAACCAAAAATACCAAATTATACAAACCTGCCAATAAAATCATCCCTTTTCCCAGCGTCTTTGTCCCAGGCAGTGATATCAATGATTCCGCCTCTTTCCTCATACAGATGAAAATCAAATTGTTCCCTCCACTGAGGATTCAAAGTTTTTGGCATAATCTGGAAAACAAAAAAAAAGTAATTGTTGTCTCATAAATACCAGTCTTTGAAAAAATTTTAACTCGAGGCATTACATCAAAATTAAGGTGCTATCTAGAAAAGCATGTGTGAGATTTGAACAAAAGCTTCCAGAAATGATGGAAATGAGTCATTAGATGTCTAGCATCTTTAATGCATATCATCTGAAGGAACCCTCGAGGATATGTCCTAAAAACCAAAGGGCACCTCTTCGTCATCTTGAATAAGAGATGAAATGTATGAATTATACAGAAGAGGCAAATAGTCTATAAGTGAAATAGCTCACTCAAATACTAGCATTTATTTTACATAACTGGTTATGCACAAAGACATAACTCGCAGTCTGTCATCTCATAATAAAGGGAGATGTGGATTCCCAGGGTTTTTTTTTTCCCTTACTCCCCTCATACGTGGGAATTCTGAGCTGAATATGTGAAAAAAAAAAAAAAAAAAAAAACCCAGACAAGGAAGTTGTATGGGAGCAGGAAGAAACAGCAAGTAACTTTGGGGTGGTCAGGCAAACATTTATGTTAGAATTATAGCATTGATGTTTCATCCCCATTTTATATCTGGAGAAACTGAGACCTAGAGTTTAAGTGACCGACGTTCTAATATCTAGACTCTAACTCTTTGATTAGAGCCTCAGGTCTCTTTCCCCAAAACAATATGCCAAAAAGTGTTTGTGACTTAATACAAGTGTGTGTGTATAATCTTTATGTTGCAAATACAAAAAAAAGATACCTTATCCAAAGTGAAATTTTGTAACTTCAAGTATTCAGATAAGACACCTGGTAGAACCAATGAATAAAGTGACCCATGTTGATGTGCTTTGAGATTTCATTCACCATTGGGTTAAACAACATTCATATTTGTTTCCCTATTCTTTCTTTTTAGCAGGAGGGCATGCGGTGGTCTTTTCTCTTTTAAATGGATAAGAGACAGATCTTCAGATGTAAAGACTTTGAAAGCAATGGAGTATGTTATGTGCAAAGGTAATACAAATGAATCACAATTTTTAAAGTTCATAATCTGAAATTAATCAGCAATATATCATGAAAGAAAGAGCAAAGAGAGACACGTGTCCATAGCTGGGTTTCATATTTCATACCTAAAGAGCAGAACTATAAAAATAAGTAATGTTTTAAGCCTACCAGAACATGGAAATGATGTTAATTGATAAAGGACAAGATAGAAGTGGTCATAGGTACCTATTTTTGGAATCAGTAGTTTCTTTAAAATATGTTATTAAGTCCACGGCAGAAAAAAAAAGATGGCACTAGATGGATCCTATGATAATTCAAAACTCTCATTATTGGGCTCAGATGCTCTTCTATGGTATTTTGGGGAATGGTCTGTCTTACTTATTTGGCCATTAAGAGCCTAATTTTTCAGTTCTCTTTTTAAGGATTGTCTTCCCTATATGATTTCCTTCGGGTCAGAAGTGGTACCTTTCCTTTCCATGTGGTCACTCAGTCAGCCTGCGAGCAGTTCTCACTGCCTGCTAATGAATCAGCTCTGTGATATTTCTAACTACCTAGTTACTGATGAAAACTTCCTGTGCCAGAAGGAACCTAGGCAGGCTATTCATCAAAAGTTCTTACGTTGGATGTGGAGAAAGGGGAACCCTCTTACATTGTTGGTGGGAATGCAAGCTGGTACAGCCACTTTGGAAAACAGTATGGAGGTTCCTCAAAAAGTTAAAAATAGAGCTACCCTATGACCCAGCAATTGCACTATTGGGTATTTACCCCAAAGATACAGATGTAGTGAAAAGAAGGACCACGTGCACCCCAATGTTCATAGCAGCAATGTCCACAATAGCTGCGTAAGGAGCTGAGATGCCCTTCAACAGACGAAGGGATAAAGAAGATGTGGTTCATATATACAATGGAATATTACTCAGCCATCAGAAGATATGAATGCCTATTATTTGCATCAACATGGATGGAACTGGAGGGGATCATGGTTAGTGAAATAAGTCAAGCAGAGAAAGACAATTATCATACAGTTTCACTCATATGTGGAACATAAGGAATAGCATGGAGGACATTAGGGGAAAGAAGGGAAAACTGAAGGGGGGGAAATCAGAGGAGGAGAAGAACCATGAGAGACTATGGACTCCAGAAAACCTCTGAGGGTTTCAGAGGGGAGGGGGGGTGGGGGGATGGGTTAGCCAGGTGATGGATGTCAAGGAGGGCACATGTTGTAATGAGCACTGGGTGTTATATGCAAATAATGAATCATGGAACACTACATCAAAAACTAATGATGTACTGTATGGTGACTAACATAATAAAAAAGAAGTTCTTGAAAATGATAATGTCAAAGCGAAGATATTCCCAACAAAGTGGAATGTGATTTTTAATAAAGACAGATATGATGAGTTGTCCCAAGCGATAAATACGAGCTATAGAAGCTGACCACTTAGGAGGTTGTATTTGTTTTTGCTGTGGTTTTTCAGTTTTTTAAAAGTTTTTATTTATTTGTATAAGTAACCTCTACACCCAACGTGGGGCTCAAACTCATGACGCCAAGATTGAGAGTCGCATGCTCTTCTGACTGAGCCAGACAGGGCCCCCCAAAAAGGTTGTATTTGAATACAACACAGATAAGACATGTGTCCCAAATAGAACTATGACCACTATGACCTTTACTAATTATTACTTCTAACAATAATATAATACTAATATGATTATCTAATATATTATTACTACTAATGTAACTGTTATTACACAATATACTTATTATTACTGCTGCTAGTCTTCTTTCTACTACTACTATTTATTGAGTATTTATTATGGATGAGGCAGTATTCCGAGCTTTTGATATGCATAACATATATTTATTCAATCTTCTCAATAACTTTATTAGGTAGGTATTATTTTATTTTTTTAATATATTTTTTAAAGATTTTATTTATTTATTTGTCAGAGAGAGAGAGTGCGCACAAGCAGGGGGAGCAGCAGGCAGAGGGAGAAGGAGGCTCCTTGCTGAGCAAGGAGTCTGATGTGGAACTTGATCCCAGGACCCTGGGATCATGACCTGAGCCAAAGCCAGATGCTTAACCATCTGAGCCACCCAGGTGTCCCTAGGCATTATTTTAATTCTCATTTTTACAGATGGGGAGATGGGGCAAGGTCACAGCGCACATTAAGTAAGAAATGCAACAATACAGTTATTGGTCTCGTTTGCTGACCTCATGTTTGAAAGAAGTTCTGTTAAGCATTTAAAAAAGTATCTAGCGTTTTCATCTCCCAAAGCATGGCCATTAACCAACCACTGCCTTCCAAATACGGACAGGAACACAAAAGAGATATGGTTACCTTGCTCTTGTACTTCTGATGCCCAAGCCGGAACTTCACATAGGGGTCACTCAATCCATTTGAATCCATTGCCTTGAGGTCTCGTCCCTCAATCAACGTGATGCTGACTATTCCTCTCCAAAGCTGTGATTTTCTGTGTACGTCTGAGAGACGTAAACTTTGGGTCTGAAACTTTTGGTAAAGGAAAACAGAGTTAGCCTCTTGAGTTTTAAACGAAAACACCTCATTTGGCATTACCCTTTCTCCTGTTATAATTTTTTGAAAATAAAACAAAGTACGCAGTTAAAATTAAAAAATAAACGTATTTTACAGATTATTTGTTAATTATAAAAACATCAATAAATGTGAAATTATCATCTGGTAAATTTAAGGTTGCCATTTAAAAGAGGTGAACGCTCAAAATAACGTTTAGTTTTCCAACTCTTAAGAATCACTAGATGTGGATACTTCAAGAATATCAGAGAACATTTGCCTATGTGTCAAATATGCCAGTGTCAAAATAAGTAAAAAATAAATATTATAACTACCAAAGGCCCCATCCATACTGTGATATTTAATTTTTAATTAGTTATGGTTTTTGAAGATCTTTTTTTCATGTTAAAAGTTGGTTTTAGTAATGGGTTTTAGTTGTAAGATTAGTTACGAGTTCTGTGCAGACAATTAAAGAACTTTTTCATTGTTACATTAGGAGACAATGGAGTTTCAGCTCACTAGAGAAGGTGCTGTAGAATAGAAAACGAAATCAATATACCCATCTGAGGTGTCTTGCTTATACTGAAACTTGCATCACAAACTTTAAAAATTACATATGTGATTTATATTGGCAGGTATGTTTCTGAACTTACTTCTCATTCTAATTCTTGAACATGTTCCTTAATGATTTTTACTATGCTCAATTCAATATTCAAGCCAGTGAACAAAGTCACAATTTTTGAAAATTAGGAAGCCTACCAGAAATGGCTGTATAATCTCTTTGAACTAAACAGCACATACAACAAATCAAAGTAGCTAAAATGTTGAAACCTTCTCGATTTGGATTCAGAACCAAGGAGTATTGTAAAAACGGCTGTTTCCTTCATACTGTCAAGCATGTTTTCTTCACTTACAGTCATTTCATGAAGAAATTCAACATGTCTCTCCACCTCAAAGGGCTCCATTTCTAAATTATACATTGACTCGATTTTCAGCCTAATTCCGTCTACATTAACATTATAAAATTATAGCCTATTTTGTGTAACTCCCTCTCTCATTTTGAATCTCTGCTTTTTTTTTTTCCTTACCACACTAATGCCGTACCCATTTTTATCTATCATTATCAAAAGTAATGCATTTCAGGTTGCTTTTATTAGGAGAATAAGAACTACATTCTTCAAAAGACAATACTCTCTATATTTGAACATTTTAATGGAAATCTTTCTAAATCACATCGCCTAGTTGCCTGCCTTGGTGACCAGCAAATTTTGCACAACATTGCCTGGTCTCTGCCTTATTAATATCAACACAGGACTGCACCTACACACCCCACACCACTGTGAGCTCCGAGGGCAGCATTCAAGCGTGTGCTGGGGTGCCCCGGACTTTCATGGGGCACCTGTAACTTCCACAGGACGCCATGGCCCACTTCAGCTAGAGTCCCTCCACTGTCTTCTGTTGTACACATTGACTTTCTGAATTGGCTTTTGTTTGAACCAAGGATTTCTCAGATTAAAAAAGTTTATTGCACCAAGTGAACTTGAAGGGGTTCTAAGATTTCATGCTACTTATTAATATATAATGCAATAGATAGCAGTGTATTTTTATTCATTTTGTTATTTATCTATCTATCTAACCACTTCTGCAGCTGCTGAGAGTGCCTCTAACTATAGACTCTAGAGAAACAGATGCTAAACTTTGGGTCTGAACTTTTGGTTAAGGAATACGAGTGGCAAAGAAGGAAAGAAGTGAATTTTTGTAAATAGGAAGAAACAATTATCTTAGCAAAGGCCAAGGAGTTAATAACAACCAACTTACATAGAGCTGTACAATTTCAAAGTACATATGTGTGTGTTATATCACTTGATTTCCACTAAAACCCTCTGAGGTACGAAGAGAAGCCCCGCTATTTCCATTTTAATAATGAGGAATTTGAGGCTCAGTGTGGTTTGGGCTAATAGATGTTGGATGTGTGACTACAACCTAGTATTTCTGACCTTTATTCCTGAGCTGCTCCCAGTATTGGTCTTTGGGTAGACACTCTCTCCTAAGCTTAAAAGGAATCATGATTTAAGTACAATGTTCCTAATGTTCCTATGATGTTTCAGGGAGGTGTGTTGTTATATTTGAGATGACATTCCAGTCTAGATTTTCCTGCATGGTTAATATGTGAAATCACCTTCTACTTTTCTCTTGTAGGAGCACATGCATTCATACTTACAAGATTTCAGCTTGCTGATGGATATACTTAATAACATTTTTTAGGCACTCTGGAAGTAGAAGTCATACATGGCACTCAGTCACATTATACCTGGGTACAATCTAGGCTATGTGGCACCTTCAATTAGCAATGCTAAGTTAGCTTCTCCAATGGTACCATGTCTAAAACCCTTCCTAGCTTGCCCCTCCCCCCTTTTCATTTCTCACATGAGAACAGGAACTTTACTTATAGAGTGGGAAGGAGAAAGAAAGCTTTCTGTGGGATCCTTCATGCTTTACAGAAACAAAATGAACTTCATGGAGGCTTTACCTACTGCCATTTTTTACAAAATGCTTTTCTATAACCTGGAAGAACATTCCTAAAATAAGTTGGAAAGCCAAGGGAGAGAAAGAGGGGGAATACTGTTTCACACAGACAGGGTTAATGAATGTGGGAATTAAGATGATCTGCATAAAAGGTTAACAGGGAAAAGGAGAGGAGGTCCCAAAGGCATAATAACAAGATACCATTTTAAAAGGAATGTTCCCTTCTCCAATATTTTTATTTGTTAAAAATGATACTTTTCTAAAAAGAATCTCCACAAGGGGCACCTGGGTGGCTCAGTCGGTTAAGCATCTGCCTTCGGCTCAGGTCATGATCCCAGGGTCCTGGGATCAAGCCCCATATCGGGATTCCTGCTCAGCGGGAAGCCTGCTTCTCCCTCTCCCTCCGCCCACCCCCCACTTGTGCTCTTTCTCTCTCAAATAAATAAATAAATAAAAATCTTTTTTAAAAAAGAAGCTCCATAATTCTTTTGTAATTTGATTAATGCATAGTCATTAAATAGATAAATATTTTGTCTAATTATAAAGAATAGGAACTTGAAATAAAATTATAAGGTAAAGGGAGAAGATAGAAACTTATACCACCAATACTCAGAGAGACAATGACTTAACATAAGGACCCACTTGCATCTTTCTAGGAATTTCTGACTATGTGACTTGGGCATGTTGCTCCCTCTCTGGGCCTCAGTTTTCTTTCTTTTTTTTTTTCCTTTTTAAAGATTTTATTTATTTATTTATTTATTTATTTATTTATTTATTTATTTATTTATTTATCAGAGAGAGAGAGAGAGAGAGCACAAGCAGTGGGGAGGGGCAGGCAGAGGCGGCAGCAGACTCCCCACTAAGCAAGGAACCCAATATGGGACTCAATACCATGACTCTGGGATCATGACCTGAGCTGAAGGCAGATGCTTAACCGACTGAACCACCCAGGTGTCCCTGGGCCTCAGTGTTCTTACCTATGATTCTCTAGACTGTACTGCAGAGCTCCAAGTGTACTAAGGGCACAATTCTGTGGGGGGGGGGGGAGGGGGTAAAAGGGTGGCTAAGGGTGTCTGGGGGAAGGAGGCCTGAATAGAAACCAGTATATTCCATAAACAGAAAAGATTTAACCTACTTAAGATAGACATTTATCACTTTTATTAATTTTTTAAACCACAGTTTTGGGGAGCTCATTGAAGGAATGGTGACAAATGGAATTCCACAATTACGAAAAAAAAAGAAACTTTGAAAACAACTAGCATTTATGCTCTTCAAGATACTTGCTGAGTCACTTGCTGCTCTGTTTAAAGTTTTCTTCCTCTGTGTAGTCAAGTTCTCAAAGTGTAGGCCACACACCAATGGCATCAGTGTCACCTGAGAGCTGGCTAGAAATTCAAATTCTTTAGCGGCACCCCAGACCAACAGGATCAGAAGCTCTGGTTTACTCAGCCCTCACTCAAGGTCGTTTCGAAGAATGCTCCAGGGTGTGAACCCCTGCTTTAAAGTTCTAAGGGTCATAGGCCCTGGTCTTCTTCTATATTCTGATTACTATAATTGTGAACATTATCCATTCTCTTGCATAGATACCATATATGCTAATTAAAGTCTTTTAGTCCTGTTTCTAAATTTACCGATTAGGAAAGCAGGTTAGTCTGGATGTTTGGAGAATTTAAAGAGAGAATCAGGGGCCTACTGCAAAATGTGTGAAGTTCTTTTATTATTTCTTTCCTTTAGGGGTTTTTTTTTTTCCTCATAGGATGTACTTAAATAATATATATTAATTGAAGTACTGATAATTAGTCATTCAAAAATTGCTTATTGAGCACCTAAATGGAAAGGAGTGTTAGATCCAAGAAATCCCTCAGTAAAATTAACGTATGAGAGCTGGGATTTAGTTATATGAGGTAATGTTTTCAATTATGTTCTTGTTGAAACAGAATTCTGTTTGAGGAAAGAAATGAGAAAAAAGAAGAAACAAAAACAACCTAGCTTCAAAGCGAAGAACCAACACTACAAAAGGAAGAAATAACCTTTGAACTTTTAAAGGAGTAATTCCCAAATTTTAGTGGGCAATTCGTTGAGATCAATGGGCCGTCCTGGATGGGATGCTGTTCTCGCGCAGCTACGCCTGTATTTCCAGCGTGCGCCCCACGTGATCCGCACGCACGCCCAAGTTTGAGATTATTCTGGTGAGGAATATTCATTCAAGTTCAGACTTCTCAAGACGACCAAGACACCAGGTATCACTGCCAATTTGAAATTCTGAGGCAATTAGTCCATAACCTGTATCGTTAGTACGATTTTAGAATGGGTGAGTTGGCATCCCAAGGAGAACATTAGTTTATGTATATTATTCCTTGAAAAGGAATTCAAGATTCAATTCCTCTTCATATGTATAAAAGAGGTTAGGAGAGGGAATAGGTTTGCAGAACAGTAAATCAGCCATAGAGTTCCCAGTTCATGCAAGCTCAGAAGGAATAAACGGACTGAACGATCGGACTTACTTGTGCATTTTGGGAATAAGTACTCTGAAACTCTGCTCTGCAGAAGCCCAGGACGGGAAGAGCAGGCCTGCCGCACGTCTGGATGGAGATAAACGATCAGAGCTGTACGGGAAAGCTTTGTGCCCCTATCAACACCTCATTCCAATCAGTATTTAACATTACTTTTCAAAAACCCATTATTTGAAAAAAAAAAAAAAAAAGGTATTGGCTCCCCAAGTCACTGTCAGAAAATGTCTTCTAGCACGATGAAGATAAAAGCCAATGCAATAATACAATTTCCGGCCACCATTTTCTACAGTGGCCAAATACCACAGTGGTCAGGAAAAAAAAAAAAAAGGACAGAGATTACACGGAAATGGACACTGCTGGAGTGTTTCAGGTTTTCGCTCATAAGCATGGTAGCAAAAAGAAACACAGGAAGAGAAATCATGCAAAGAGTCATTTCCCCAAGACTGCTGCTTCAGAATATTTAGGACACTGTTTCCAACGTCAAAAAAGTAGTAAGATCCCACAAGATACACGTTACATGGATAGGTGACAACTGTGATCACGTTAACTGCAACCCACACGCGAATCTTCTGTAATGACTAAAGAGATATCTCTAAAGTAACAGAAATTTTGCCCCATGTAATTTGCCTCATTTTCTCTTTGTTGCCCTTGTGCCTGAGAAAACAGCCAAAAAGTCCCTTTGTCTCTGGGATTGAGAGCAGAAAGATATGGATTCAGAGAGACCCAGCTGAACAAGAAATACAGGAAGGAAATAATCATGATAAGCTCAAAGTTTGTATTAAATGACCACTAG
Source organism: Ursus arctos (assembly GCF_023065955.2). Lineage (NCBI taxonomy): Eukaryota > Metazoa > Chordata > Mammalia > Carnivora > Ursidae > Ursus > Ursus arctos. Next base: position 75,664,241 of record NW_026623067.1, read on the forward strand.
AGCAGCTAGACAGTTTCCAAACAATGGTGTCATCATGAGCCGAGAACATCAGCAGAAGGGTTAGATTTGGCCAATCTGAAAGACAGGTTAGATCATACGCTAAGAAATAAGCATGTATCGAGCAACTAACAGTGCTAGGGTTTTCATACTCCAGTGTTTTTCATAACAGGCATTTTTAAGGTAAAGAAACCGAGGCACAGAGAAGATAAATACCCTACTCAAAGCCAAATGGTTAGTGATTGGTAAGGCTGAGATTTGAATCTATGGTTGCTGATACTTAACTGATCGTTTCCCCCAGTATATCTCATGCTCTGGACAAAGCCTAAGAAGTTCATAGTACAAAAACAAAAAAGGAAATCACTGGTACAGGATTCATTGAAATACTTTGACTCCTGTTTAGGTAAAATATATCCATGGGTATCAATTATGGAGAAAGTCTAATCAGGGGCTTGGAGGAAGCAAAAGTTGGCAGGTGGTAATAACTCTAGCATACATTGTTCAGTAGAGCATAGAGTTAACTGTGCTCCATCATGAATTATTGTCTAACATCTATTAATAAGGTGGTGAAGTTGTAGAATCTCATAAGTAAATTGAGAACACTTCTGTATTTCAATTCTGGTTATTAAAGTTTATTTATTCAATTCCTTGAAAAGAAAGAACTGGATCACTAATAGAAGGAGGTATCCTATTATTCTAGATCCTGATTAAAAAACAGATCAAAACCAAACAAATCTATCTAGATTTAACATGTGGCTAAAAACTACCCAGTCACATTAATCTTCTCCCTGATATGTGCAAATAATCCTTGGCTTCTGTTATCTTGGATTTTATTACCTGTATACAACCTAATCCTTCCAAATGAGACGCAGACCCTGTGAAACTGAAGTGAAAGACATCACTGTAGCTTTACAATAGCTGTGTGTGGAGTCAGCTCACCTCTATTTTCAGCACAGAGGTGCACATGCTTTTATTTAATCAAATGATCCACGAGACACTACAAAGAAGAGATAATGACAGCCTAGAATTGCTGTTTTGTGCTGCAAAGCCTGAGCGTGGAGCAATTACTAGCTCAATCCCAGGCACAGGCATGTTCTATCTTTTCCTTTGCCTGCCGAGTATTCTAGCGAATTGCACCTGGGTGATGAAGTCCAACAAGTAGATTTGTTCTACAGTCCATCCACCCTCTCAAAGCAGGATTGCCTTTACAGAAAACCCTCCCAGGGCTTTGTCCAGCCTAGTTTAAAGTGCCTTATGTAATAATAAGGCTTCGATCCCTTTTTTCTTAGAAGATGATTCACAGCACTATAATCCTTAGAGAAATTCTCCTGGTTTTTATCCTTAAACTTTCTTTCTTATTTCTGTTGCTTCTTGAAACAACTTACAGTGTCAGGACGGTATTTATGTTTACTTCAGATGTTTTAGCTACCATCTCTAAACTTATCTGTGGCCAAATAAAAGTTCTTAAGCTTTTACGATGTTTGCTCAAATTATATACTAGCAGAAAATCATCATATATGTTGTAATCTTATTGGTTTGCTCAAATAATGTATTGGTTTCCATCAATGATGGAAATGTTACAAATACATTGTTTTCTGAGGTTCTTACTTTCCTACCTAAAGACATAAATAATACCTCCACTTTTCTTGGATGTATGTCACATATGGTTGAGTTGTTCAGAACGTAAGCACTCCAGCACAGGATAACATTCTTGTTTGATAGAACGAATACTTCTCCTTGGTCTGCAGGGTCTTCCTTCAACCACACTTTGATTTGACCCTACCCTAAGATGGTGCTCTGACATAATTCCTAACCATTCTGTATTCTGTGCACTCGCTTTGGCCCATTTCATATTATGATTCATTTCTCCATTTTTCTATATTAGGTATCTTGGTATAGCCTAGCCTTCTCCACTTAAACAATCTTAACTTTTCTCTTTAATTCACTATAGTGTTCTCATAACATGGTTTGTCCAATTAACTCTTAGTCATGAAAATCTAAATGTCTAGTCAATGGAGTTAACTGGGAAAAACTTAAATGTACTAAATATTTGAAGCAACAGCACTAAGTTACCATCCTTTAATGGGAAGTTAAAAATCTTCAATGAAATTCTGACTTAGGGTAAACCAAGTGGGTTCAGATAACATTTATTGCTTTCATGAGAAAGGGTAATTACCATACCCACTGTGTAATGTTTTGTGTCCTAAAATATCACGTTTTGATGAATTATAAATGTCATGCCTTTGGAAAATAAGAATATTGCTGTATCACTTCAGTCTTTTCTTTCTATTATCTTACTCTCAAGAAAATTAAGATCTACCAAGTAGCCCTGACATTTATTAAGCAAGTTCTCACCAGGATTCAGTTTCACTTGGTGTAATTCAGTCGCTGTCTCCAGGACACATGTATTGCTCCTTATAAATAAACTGATAAAAACTCACAAAGCACACATATGCACCTCATGTAAGATTGTATCTGAACTGTTTAGATTTTCTGCATATCTGAAAATGTCTACGAAAACCTCTCTTCATCCACATCTCCTCTAAAAGTTAATCACAGTATATTACCTGGGTAAAGAGCAACGAGGTCGGTTATGAGAGTGACGTTTGATTGTGAATATGAAGGACCATACTTATCCAAGGTAGACGGGATCACTGATTTTCTGATTCTGTAAGATGGGATCTCAAACATAGCAACACCACGGCCCTTAAACACATCCATCAGTGGGTTAAGGAGCTGTGGGGGAGAAGGGTTACATAATGCAAGAAGAACCTGGAAGGGGGTCAGTGAAGAAAAACTAAGGGAAGGGTTCTATTTCTACATCACATCTGTATTCATCATTGACCCGAAAAGGAACTCAGTTGCTTTAAACAATTGTGATGTTCATAGAAAGAAAAATATTGGTCCTGATCCATCATCTCATTTTCAGGTACATCATAGCATCACTTCTCTGGGCCTTAGTTTCCTCAGTGATAAAATAAATGACCCCTAGAGGTTCTGCCTTTATGACTCACTTTGTTAGTTACTCAACAGATGCTCAGAAGACATTAGACCACTGTACCTCAAATACAAAAATGTTATATTTTAAATTTGTGTATTTCTTATTCTAAAATGAGACAGTTCAAGAGATTGACAAAGGTTAGTAAAGAATATTTAAGGATTAAAAAAGGAATATTTATGGATGAACACAACCAAATGGAAAGTACTGGTACATGGAATACTAATTTGGAAGTAGCAAAGTGGAAAGATGTTGAAAGAATCATTGGAAGGAAAACCCTTAAAAATTATTACTTATACAATTGATCCTGGTAGTAAAGCTTCATTCATGTGATCAGTTTTCACACTGGCTGCATATAGAACAAATTCAACACAGAACACTCCTGAACTCAGCTCTCTTGGCTAAGAAGTATACTGTAGGAATTCACCGTATTTACGGGTCTCAAGAAAACAGAGACTGAATTTTTGCCAAAAGCCAAATTCCACTTAAGGTAATGTGACAATTCAAAAGCAGTCACTCTATGTTTTCACGGATAATGCAGGAACATATCAAAGAAATTATTATTTAAGCAAAGACACAGAATAACATCAGTGAAGGCAGCCATCAGTAGACTGAAAGGAAATGAAGATGCTATAATAATTAAAATAAGCCCTGCCAACAAAAGGCTGCCTCCCCCTCCCCCCCCCAAAAAAAGTGTGTGTGGAAGGAGCATAGGATGAAGAGAGGTGGTTTATACTGGCTCGATGCATGACTTAACCTAGTGCCGGCCAGTCTGCTTAAAAGACACTGCAACAAATCTTAAAGTTCTGAAGGGAAAGGTGGTTTTCAGTCATGAGCAGTTTCAGAGCCAAGGAAAGAAAATGGCAAGGCCCTACGAATGCAGCATTTTCACTGCAGTATCTATTGCTAGGTAATCATGTACCAAGTGTGAATTTTCAAAGAAAGAAGGAAACTCTTGGCAAACTAGTAAGTGCATTTGTAATAAACCGTGCTGTGCATTCTGCAGAATTAGAGCAGAGCAAACAGGATGAGAGAGCTCGTTATGTGTAAGTCATGAAAGAGTAAATAACATTAAATTGCAATGGCATTTAAAACAAAATCTCTGTAGAATTTTCACTTTTTTCTTTATTTAAGTCAAAAGCAGAGTTGCTGTTTTCTAATTCGTAAGTTTTTTTTTCCTTCTCCAAGAAAGAACACTGATTATCTAGTATGTACATAGTATAAGATCACTGGAATGGAAGTAAATTTTTCTCAAACAGATGGAGTAGATTTTACAAGAAGGAAAAAAAGAAACTGAATGGACCCTCTAGATAGCACCATCATCTCCCTGGAAGGACTGTGGGCCTCTAGCTGGCAAGAATTTGGGATAAACTTGGTCCCACAAGGAACTGACTTCAAAGCAACATGTTCAGTATATGCAGTTCTCAGTTTTTACACATGAAGAAATGAAAGAGTCCCCCGCATGGCTTGGAAAAAAGGTTAATAAAGAGGCCAATTGACCACATTTTTCTGAGCGCCTCTTTTAAAAAGTGAATTTCCTATTCTATATTTAACTCTCAAAATTACTATTCAAAACCTAAATCAAGAATATTAACATAAAGGATTTAGACATTACCCTCCAAAAGAAAGACTTCACAGAGAAATAAGATCCAACCACTTCATTTTCTGAGAGATCCTAAAAACAAACAAATATTTAGCTACATTTTGAGGTGTTTTTTAAGAATACTTAATTAGCCCAACAAAAATCCAAATGAACAAAACCCGAGAGTTATATATCCTAAGGATACTTTCAATGTTTATAAACTGTTAGTTTTCTTCCCTTGAGCAAATTAAAGTTTTTTGTCTTATTCCTATCCGGTATCAATGGTAATAAGTTTAGAAAGGATTCTTTCTGTCATTTTTAAAGAATCTACTTACCTCTTTATTCTTAAATTATTGATTATTACATCTCAAGGTCTAATGCTTTATTTTAGAAAGTAGGACTGTTCAAACACACTTTTAAGATTCTGAAGGAAGTCAGATAATATCTTCCTTTTAACAGAACAAGTTAACACCACAGACCTTCAGAGCATTTTTAAAGAATGACAGTAGAAATCTTATTTATAAACACACACCTAGTCAAATTTGGTTTAATGCCTTATTAAAAACTTCCTAGTTTTATGATAGAATATAGAATATAGATAATACAAGTTAACTTGAGCTCCGCAAAAATAATTTTGACGAGAAATGAATACTGAGCAGAGTGGCAACTGGGCTGAAAACAAAGTCACAGATTCATGTTGGATATTTTGTCACTAATCTTCCAGCTTCATAAAGTGAAACCATTTCGACTTTAGGAAATCAAAACCATAGTTGCTCACTTTTAAAAAGAACATTTGCATTACACACATCCTTTACACTTGAACGTTTAGCATCCTGTCTCTGGGTGTCAGTTATGGTAAAGTTATAGAAAACTGACAGTAATGGGGCAGTATTAACTGTGGACACTGTGATGCAGAGAATGAAGTTTTGTAACTTCTTTGATTATTCCATGATTTTGTGTTAGCAGCTAAATGGTGGACCAGCACCTCACATGATGCCTATTGCATGGTAGGTGCTCAATAAATAATTTGTTGATTGTTAGTCTCTGGGAGTTTCGTTTGGTTAGGTACAGATATTCCTTCCAAGCATGATACCAAAAATCATATCAGGAAATAATAGTGAACTAAAATATTTAGGGCGTGCAGCAAGTTGAATAATCTAAATTTAGAACTAGAAATACATCAGAGATCATCTATACAATCTACCTGTTGTTTTTTGTTTTTACATGAAATCTATTTATCATCTAAATTAATATCACTTTCCCAAGTTCCCTGCATAGGGTTTGGTCAGGTAGCGTGGCTAATGTCAGAGGTGACTGGGAAAAAGTCCGGAGTTTAAGACCTCATTTTACATTTACATATAACTACAGAGTTATAATTCATTTACATTTACAGCTATGGTTCTCATCTGTCACACTTAGCATACTGTCATATCAGCACCAAAAAAAAAAAAAAAAACCACTAGTCTCTTAAAAAACACATTTACATTTGGACATTGGGGCATGAACCTTAGATGGAATGATTGCAGTCTTTTTAGATGCTGAACATCGTTTAACTAGAAAAATCTCATTCTAGCTTTTACACAAGATGTGTGTTTTTCTTTTTGTATTGCCCATTCTCTCCTTACTTTGGTTTCCAACTCTTCTGTAATTAAGCAGCATGTTTAGCAACATGTGGAAAAAATTTAAAGTGTCATATTAAAGACACTGAAGTCTTGGAGTCTCCTTACACAAATAATTTCCCCAGAGCCAATAACACAAGTTATACAACTAACAGTGAGTTTTATCTTAATGTAAAATGTATTAAGGCAACTTAAATGGATGTGACAGTATTGGCTGTAGACTCAAGACAGTTATAACAAATAATATGACCCTTAAATATTTAAAAGTCTTGTTAATTCATTTAAAGTGTAGGTGGTCTAAAGTGACTAATATTGAAACTGTACCAATTCCATACTTCCCATTCTTCCTCAAATGAATACAGAGGTTAATGACCTAATTATGTGACTAGCATGCAAAGAGCAAGAGGAGACTGATGATTGTGTGTGTGGGGGGGGGAGTTTTAGTGATCAAGATTTAGAACTTAGGTTTCTCTGTTAAAATTTGAGAAACAAAAATATTAGCCACATTTGGATCCACTGAAGTCCCTAGGCTGTGCTTTCTATGCCATATTTAATTACTCCTGTCATTATTCATCAACTAAAATTTATATTTCATTTTACAACCCACATTCTCATGTAAATTTAGGCCTTTATTTCAAATGGAACAACTTAATTTTCCTGTGGACCTTTATGCCATTTATTGCCTTGATGAATATAAAATCCACAGCAGATGAGGCAAGGCTTTCCTTTCATGTGAGTTTCTAATAATAACAACGACAATAATAAGACACCTGGCATTATGATAAAGAGTTCTAAAAAAAAAAAAGTGATTTTATTTTGAGGGCAAGAAAAACCAAATAAACTGTGAATTTCGGAGAAGACCAGTTTTCAATCATGATTGTAGATGTTTAGTTATACTTCAGTCTCCATCGAGACAAGAGGTTGATAAGTGAGGGAAAGTACCATTTTAAAAGTGCTAAAATTAAAAAGTAAGAGCAAAAGGAAGCAAAACACAAAAAACAGAGGCATCAAATTAATAAGGGAAAATTACTGAAGTTAACCTGATTATTGAATGGCTGACTATTTCTGTTGAGACTCTGAATTTATGAAAGTAGCAAGATCCATTGATAATATCTTATTTAAATCTACTTTTTGCCTCTAAAACACCAATATACACCAAGAACATATATCCTCAAAGATCAAAAATCCTACTATGAATCTAAAAAGTAACAAGATTTTAAATTTAAAAACCTAAAAGATATACTTTTTTCCCAGAGAAATAAAACTAAAGGACAGTTCATTCTTTCTTAACAAAATGAATACAATGTTTTTCAGTCTCCTATTTAAATAAATCATAAAAACCTTTAAGGACTTTGTCATCAGACGAACAAGGATTGGCTACTAAACTTCAATTAGTAGTGATATTTTTTATTAGCCTTAATGTGTACAGGCCTTTAAACATTTTGCATGTTATTATAATTCAGCAATTCTTCAATACTCAAACACTCACCACAGATTTGAAGCCTGAGATTCAAATGTGAAGGTCAAGCCAGGTATCACTCACATTACACAACATATTTTAATAGGTGCACAATTTCCTTTTGTCAATAACTCTTCAGGCATTTATGAGGTTAAAAGTAAATAAATCCTTAAGTAAATAATTTTCGTAGGCTTTGCTGGTCTGACTGCAATCACTGTTTATCAAAGTTATGGCTCTTAGATGCTCCCATCAAGTTGAATATGCCTGCTGATCGTTATATAACTGAAAACAGGGGCATGAAGTGAGTAGAAATTGCGCTGAAATGCTATTTTCCTGTTTTCTTGGTTACTCAAATTGGTGTTCATATCATTTATACTCATTAAACACAAATATGATTCCCTCTGTAACTCCAACTGTCCATCTAAATATTTCTGACAAGGGAGAGACAATCTCAGCTCCCCAGAGGACATGCCCTGTAACTGAAGTCTGGCCTTGCTTTGTCTTTCATTTTCCTAGAAATTTTAACTTAAATCTTTTTTTTGTGAGTTGGGGTGTACATATAAGCACATGCATATATGCGTGTATACTGCTGTCAACCAGGGCTTCGAAAGCAGAATCTTCACAAAATTATGATTTATTTTCATTGTGGATATTTAGGGGCTTTAAAGCCAATAAATCTCCTACCAGTCACATTCGATTGAACGTATATATCCATATATCACATATATACATATATATGTTAGATATATTTGATGTCTATTATATATACAAATGTATATCTTTGAATTAGGAGGCCATATAATCTTGCAAACCAACCCTCAGCTCCATTATCCTGGAGCCGAGTTGTATTGGTTCCCGCCCTTTGATCAGTCCAGAAAGGAGCTTGGGAAATTGTCAGCTCACTGGGTAACACAGATGAGCAATGTGAAGGCCAGTCAACGACCCACAATTAAACATCTTGGAGCTAGCATGCTGGTGTCATGGCATTCACGCTCTGCTTGAGATTACGTGTTGTCCTTTCACTTTGTGCCGACTCATCCAGATTTGCTCCCTCAAGGACCCACAACATTTTAAAAATTCAATGAGTGGTCAAATAAACGTAAAACCACTGTTACAGCTAATCCCTGTAGTTATGAATTATAATATATAAAAATGTATGATATTTTATACCTATGGGGAAATACTGTCAAAACAGCAAGAGAAAGAATTATCTCAACATAAAGCTTAACTGTGGCTCCATGTATTTTTGGGGATAATAAAATATTTATTGGCATTATGATATCTCTATTTTAAATAAACTCACTACAAATTTTAGGAGTTTAGCTGATTGAGGTAAAAATCATCTCTTATAGTAGAAATGTTCGTGCTATTTGTCCTTTGCTGCATTTTGGAATCTCAGAAGCCTTAATTATGAGATTGACTTGACAGCATTCCCAAGTAACACAGATTTGGAAGTATAAACAGTGGTAGGAATTTCTAAAAGAATTATATATTCCCTTTGAAAATATGTAAACATCTAATTTTTTCAAAGATTTTTGCATAATAATTTGAATTGAGACACCAGAGAAAAGCCATTTGGGTGACTCACATTTGAAAGAGTCAATGACCAAGAAAGTTCGCACATTTTGCAGGTTTTAAAAAATCATCTATTTATTATCAGGATATGAGGTCTTTAGAGAAAGAACCTGATAATTGTTAAATAATGACTTTTTTCACTATGTCAGACTGACTGTGTGAGATACTTAAAAATGCGTTAATCTGCTTCTCTAGCATTTCTTAAATTAAAGCACTTAGAGGTTTTCACTGATGCATTTTTAACGTGTCACCCAAGGTGTCAGGTTTAACTACGCCCTGCAGACTCAGAGTTGAAAGTGTTCTCTAGTTTAAATTAACAATATCCTTGCCAAAGTCTTATTAAAAATTGCTTCATTCACCAGTGAATAGTGTTTTATAGTTCATTAAAATTATGCTAAGTGATTATAATAAAATCTTTATAAAAAAGATATATTACTAAAAAAATAAGCCATCAGGTAACAGAAGATATGCTAATGAGACATGATCACATAGTCCATATTATATTATTCAAAGGATGAACTCTTCTTAAAACATTTCTAAACTGTTATTGTTGGGAATATGAGTTGCAGTGTGTATATCTTTATATTATCACAACGGTTATGTCTCATATAATTAAAGTGATTTACTGAAAGCACATAAGTTTATTATCACACTCATCAATAAACTAATTCTTTTCCATTAAACACACACACACACACACACACACACACACACACAATATAGTATAAAATAATTTCTGCTTACTGTCTGTCTGATAGAGGCAATTATTTCATTATTTTTTCTATTTTTTGTCTGACCCCAAAAAATTTATTCACAAAACTCATATACATCTTCTCTTCTGAGCTCATGAAACTTTCTTGTTGAATAATTTAACCTTAGAATAAATTATCAATGATAAGCTTCTTCTAAAGAATAAAATATTGCAATAATTCAAAGCATTACCGTTTCTCTGCCAAAATGCATTTTGTCACGTAAGTAGAACTCTTTGACTAGGTTAATTATTCAGTTGCCCAAGTTTAGGGAGACACTGATCCCTTTCTTCTTAAAATAACATTTTTCTTTAACAGCTGAATGTGGGGCAGGATTACCAATGTGCAGCATGGAAAGTAAGCTTGTGGAAAACCAGAAGGAGAGTTTTAAAGGATGTTATCATCCCCAGAAGAGGAGATGATGGAATTCATAATTATTTACTGGTTAACATACCATTCAAATATAGCATGTATTTTATACATTCTTGCTTCTCAGATGTAAATGCAGGTATATTTCTTTTCCTACTTGTCATTGGATGGTAACACAATTACTCCAAATGATACATTAAGTCAGTCCTGAACAGCAGTTATAATTCCCTGCCTTCAAGTTGGCTATTCAGCTCTTGTTTTCAGTAGTACATACTATCCTGCTTTATAAGAATGCCACAAGTCATATAATTTCCATGGAAAGAGTCGATTATTGGCAAGATGATGAAAATGATGAACAGATATTTAAGTAATGGGAAACGCCATGAGCTGATTCACTTGTATACCAGGGAGATGTGCATATTTAAAAAATAACTATGTCGGGGCGCCTGGGTGGCTCAGTCGTTAAGCGTCTGCTTTCGGCTCAGGGCGTGATCCCGGTGTTATGGGATCGAGCCCCACATCAGGCTCCTCCGCTATGAGCCTGCTTCTTCCTCTCCCACTCCCCCTGCTTGTGTTCCCTCTCTCGCTGGCTGTCTCTCTCTCTGTCAAATAAATAAATAAAATCTTTTTTAAAAAAAATAACTATGTCAACTTAGCTCTCCCTCTCTATGGTTATGTCACTCCTGAAAACAAAAGAAAACAAGAAGAGGAAGAAAAACTCCATCCTAGAGAGACTATCTAGCAATGTTAACTGTCTATTTAATTCTTTGCCACAAAGTTCATAATTCTCGGACTTTATAATCACCATTGGTACTCACAGACAGGCTTCATATCAAAGCCTGGCTACAGAAAAGCAGGAGACCTCATTCTCATAAATCAAGATTCCAAAGATGAAAATTACCTGTTTATATGAAAAATACACCTTTGACTTTGTGGACAGTTGTATCAAATATAAAATACCTATATTTAAATGTAATGCAAATAAATTATGTCCTTTTTCCAAAAACAGAAGAGGAAAAAAATTTAGACACAAGGACCTTTAAGGGTAAGATTGAAATAATTAGAAAAGGGATACATTTCCATAAAATAGTAACATAGTAATACACAATGCTACACAGTATAGTCACTCATCCCTTAGTTTCTCCAGAAGCACAATTTGCTTGAACATCATCCTTCTTCCTTTAATCCCTGGAGGATGGAACTGGGGAAGCGGTTTCATTGTGTGTGAAGGATGGCAGACTATGTGGTCATTGAAGTTACAAACTTTCCCCAGATTTTGAATCTGACACTCTGTTCTTATCACACTAATATGGATGAATACAGCAAGTGTTTTAGGGAACAGTAACGATTTGAATGAATTACCAGGTGTTTAGTATGTTCTCATAGAAAAACACCAAATGAGTGGACTGATTTTCCTTTACTCACCATTCAATATCCCTACTAAATTTTATACAAGTGAAAATCCCTTAGGCCAAAAACCCAGACATATTACCATATGAACTAAAAATAATCTTCCAAGTATCCCAGTAAGTGCCGAGCTAGACACCCGGAATTCTGTATCTTCAATGGTGAGCCAGAAAGATGTACCAGTCTAAATGTACAAATGGCTTATTAATAATAAATTAAAACTTTAAGAATTTTAGATGTAAAGATAGTGCTGAACAGATGTTTATTATTCATTTTAATTTTTTTGTAGACCAAATGAAAAGATGTGGATTTATGTACTTAATTTATCATTAAAATTAAATTTAAATATGAATTAAATAAATTATTTAAAAAGAATCTTTATATTTATTCTTCCTTTTATACTACAATAAAATGGATCGTTCATACTAATTAATACTAAATACTATATAATATCCTGCTCTAACATTACATCTTAACTACATCTGGAAGAGAAAATATTGATATCTATTAATGTCATATTATTTTTATACAGGTATGTCATAATATAGACACAGAATGAGGGAAGCCAAATTACATGACTTTTAAAAAATACATACTTTTCATATAATACTAATTTTGAAATACAATTACAAAGAAAAATATGTAATACAAACATGAACAGTGCAAATATTTCTTTTTGAAATGTTCAAGACTTTTTGAAACTTTATTTTGGTTGATAAAAAACACAGTGAGCACCAAGTAAGAAATACTCAGCAACTTTCTCTAATAAATGCTTTTCACTTTATTAAAATTTAAAGGTGATTTTTAATGTGGCCCTGACCTTTTTGTGAGCCAAGTTATCTTTCAGTCATTAATACTATAAGAATTGAGAAGAAACTGTACAGTAAGAAACACTTGTTAAAGCAAATTAAGAATTATCATAAATACAAAAACATTTTGATGTAAGTATTTTCTTAATTCACAGTAATAAAAATGACAAAATTAAAGAAAATTTTAAGTAATAGCATGATTCAATTGGAATGGGAAAAAAAAAAGATTGTCATGTTCCAGGGTCTAAAAAAATTACTCACTATTAAAAATGAGTACTGACTTTTTAAATAGAAATTTGAACAAAGATCTTTACAAATAAAATCCCTTTATTTCAAGGACTTTACATATAAAAGTCAGTTTCATCTTGGTATTTGTTTGTGTCCAAGAGTGATATTGCCACTGAACAAATGAGAAGCTTAATTTATATCTTATATATTTTACAAGTTATAAGAAGAGTCAGGTCTTTGTAAGTTACAGAAACCATAAACTCCTCTCACTCCCAAGAGCTAGTATTTCTCGAAGTGGGAAGAGGCCATGCTGGAAAACTCTTCTCATTACAGACTCTAAAGATGTAGCACTAGAAGGATTTTGAGTTTAGAAAACCTCAGACTCAATTTTCAGTGAACAAAGACAGAGAGTTACATGAATTTTCCTTCTCTCTGGAGTGGTCTCTCCCCTAACCCGACCATTTTATTCCTGATCTGGAGCAAAGACATTTTCTAGACCCTGTGGCACACACAACAGAACCAGATGCTGAGGATGATGCTGAGAAGGGACCAGGCAATAGCAAGAGGGTGATATGGATGTGAGTGATCAGTGTGATTTCTAGTTACTTAAGAAGCATCACATGATTTGATTGAAGTTTATGGGCAAAAAATAACAAGAGTGATGAAATCCTATAGTACAGTTGGAAGAGGTGTGAAAGAGATTTGGAAATGCAGCTGATAGTTCTTCTCAACAAGAAAAGCTGAAAGATCACATGCTAAGCCATTACCTTACTTGATCTTTTCCAGCTCTTCCTCATTAGCATTGTCTGTAAACGAAATAAAGCATTTTCATTATCTTATCACTCAAGTACAGAATAGGGAAGCCAGTGGTTTTCCAGAGGAAGCTTAACATTTAAACAGCAGTTTCCAGCAACGAGTATACAAGACAAAACTTGTTTATCACATACACACCGCTAGAAGAAGCACCTTTAACATTCAAGCAGTCTTTCTGGTGAGAGTTCATTTGCTTTATTCTTTTGTAGAGAGAAATGAGACAGTATTCTTAAATAGAATGGAAATTTTGAGATATCTTAATTATTGGTTGGGAAAAAAGAAACCTATTGAGTCTCATGATTGGCAATTGTTCCCTTTGGAACAATTTCCCTTTGGTGGTGGAGGCTGAGGATGTACGATGACTTTACCAGGTAACTTTTCTCTTCAAACATGTTCAAAAGTCTGTCGTTTTGGTGGCATCTTAGAAATATCTCTGCTTCCATTTAATCTTTAACTATATTGGGGTCTACAAATGCTTTCAGTTGTGAAAAATGCTATATTAGTCAATCTTCCCGCTAAATATGTTCAGCCATAACATGTCCTTTAAATCAGTGTTCTCTGTGTGTTTCATAGTAAGAAGTAATTATGGCTACAAGTTTTATTTAAGGCTAATGGAGATCTTTAATGAGTGCCCAAGATCAGTGGTCTCTTGTATGAAGTAAGTCATAAAAATCCAAAGATCTTTTATTTACTCTCCAGTTTTAAATTTTTCTCAGTGAACAACGAGGTATTAACTTCCTGATTAACCTCTTTACCCTTTCTTATCTTTAAGGCCGATGAAGTGGAGCATAGGGAATATTTGGAGCAAAGAATATAGCTCATAGAAATGCTTGTCATATTTGTACATCAAGGAAGCATACTGGTGCCTATGAGGACTGTATCTCCTTCAGCAGAATTCACTATAAAGCAGGTCCATTTCAGAAACTACTCATGAATTATAAAAATACAACAAAGAAAAGATTTTAATATAAGATTAAGTGATGTAGAAGACAACCTTTGGCTTAAACCAAGACAACGGAATTACATAGAAGTTCTATGGTAGGAAATTAGAGAATCATAAAATTGTCAAAGATAAGGATTCGTTCCTCTTCCTTGTAGATAGTGGTCTTATAAGTTATATTTCCCCTGTGTATCCTCTGTGTTAGATATTGAATGGGAGAGTGATAGCTTTCCTAAGATTACAATTCCTTTTTTTTTTTTAATGGAGCCAGGAAACAGCAAAGCATTGTTATCAAATACTATTTATAGAAATATTTTATATGTTTTCTAAGTACTAATGTGTAATTTATTTTGAAGCAACAAAACCCACCATTGGGTTGTGGAGATGGCCATGTAGTGGCCGCGTAATAAATGTTTGTTGTTGATCTTAAGTGAGTTACTTAGTAACTCCGTCATCAGCATCAGCATCACACCTCCTCCCTTATCACTGAAAGGCAAATGGAAACCAAATACTTTCATGGTATGCCATATTCACAGAAACTCCACCAGTAGGAGTCAGACAATAAATGTTCAACTTTCTCAGAAAGCAGAGTTTCAATGCACAAAGAATGATAATTCCTAGAGACAATGTTTTGAGTCAAATCAAGTGAGAACAATTAAGGTAAATCAGAAAGTAAAATCTTGTAACTCATGGCCATTTATTATCATCATTTAATTTCTAAGAATTTCCTAAAATTCTATTCTATAAGAAATGTTATACTATGAAAAAGGGATTAAGAACATGAGGAAGAGTTGAATCTCAGGGCAACACTACTCAGTACGACATTCATTCACTACTGCTGCTCAAAACCAGATGCCCTGACCCAGAGCCAATATACCTTCAAGACGTAAAGCTAACTATAGGGTTGTTATTTTTCCTCTCTCAAAACTGGCCTTACAAATAGGCTGCATGGTATCATTTTTCAGAATTGAGACACTGACACAGACAAAAAGTCAATAATTCCCTTGAGTATAAATATGAACGATCTGGGAGTTATGGGGACAAATTCATTATTTTCCTGATTTGGTTTCTAGAATTCTATTATTAGATCTACTGACTCTCAAAATGTCCCCAGATTTTTAAAATTACTATTTTATTTTATTAATTTTTTTTCATCATGATAGTGTGTTCTTTAATCCTCATCCCCTATTTCATCCATCCCCCCCACCCAACTCCCGTCTGGTAACCATCAGTTTGTTCTCTACAATTAAGACTCTGTTTCTTGGTTTGTCTCTCTCTTTTTTCTTTGTCCATTTGTGTTGTTTCTTAAATTCCACATCTGAGTGAGATCATATGATATTTGTCTTTCTCTGACTGACTTTTGTTTAGCATTATAGTCTCTAGCTCTTACTGTATTGTTGCAAATGGCAAGATTTCATTCATTTATATGACTGAGTAGTATTCCACTGTGTATATATACCACATTTTCTTTATCCATTCATCAATTGATAGACATTTGGACTGCTTCCACAGTCTGGCTATTGTAAAGAATGCTGCTATAAACAAGGGGTACATGTATCCCTCTGAATGAGTGTTTTTGTATTTTTGGGGTAAATATCCAGTAGTGCGATTACCATAGGGTGGTTCTATTTTTAATTTTCCGAGAAACCTTCGTACTGTTTTCCACAGTGGTCGCACCAGTTTGCATTCCCACCAACAGTGCAAGAGGGTTCCTTTTCCTCCACATCCTCACCAACACTTGCTGTTTCTTGTGTTTTTGATTTTAGCCATTCTGACAGGTGTGATGTGATATCTCATTGTAGTTTTGATTTGCATTCCCCCAATGATGAGTGATGTTGACCATATTTTCATGTGTTTGTTGGCCATCTGGATGTGTTCTTGGGAGAAATGTCTGTTTCTTCTGTCCATCTTTTAATTGGATTATTTGCTTTTTTGGGTTTTGAGTTCTTTATACATTTTGGATACTAGCGCTTTATAGGATATGTCATTTTCAAATATCTTCTCCCATTCCATATGTTGCCTTTTAGTCTTGTTGACTGTGTCCTTCTCTGTGCAGAAACTTTTTATTTTGATGTAGTCCCAGCAGTTTAATTTTGCTTTTATTTCCCTTGCCTCAGGAGACATATCTAGAAAAATGCTGCTATAGCTGATGTCAGAGACATTACAGCCTGTGCTCTCTTCTAGGATTTTTATACTTTCAGGTCTCACAGGTCTGAAATCCATTTTGAGTTTATTTTAGTGTATGGTGAAAGAAAGTGGTCCCTAGATTTTATAGCAAGATTTCTGCTTCTTGAGCCAAGCCAACTAGCTAAATAATGAGTTTAAGTATCCCATTCCCAAGTTTCTTTTTTCTTTTTATATGGTTGGGTTAAGCTAGATCCAATAAAACTGAAAACAGTAGAAAATTTTTTAAAAAGGTGAATTTAACAAATATAGTATTACTACTTTAGATCCATAGAATTACCTTTGCTATCTGTGAGATGTTAGAGAAGAAAGATTGTTTGGGGAATGTTAAAGATAGGAGATATAGCAAAATATAGAAAAATAAGGTTTACTTTTTGCTCTATGATCTTAATTTCAGCTGAGAAACATATGAATTTGTTTTTGAAAGCATCATTATCTAATATTATTATAGGATAATCAAACTTCTTCATTAGCAGTTCAACTTTCTTTGAAGCCAGTGAAAGAAATAAGTAGTATAGAAATACGGCCTGTGATAGAGCTGTAGGACTGATTATGTTTTCATGAGATTCCACATTCTCAATCCATGTTTTACCTTTATTTTTTATTGTAGTATTTTTTAGGCAATTACATGGCTGCAAAAGATATAAAAATAATCACAGAATAGCGAGATATTATAGTATAGACATATTATAAACATTACATTTTTATAGGTGGATTTTAAAAAGATGTTAGCTATGAAATAATTCAGAAAAATTTGCAAAATAAACTAACATGAAAGAAGTATTTTTTTAATTTGCTAAAGGTCAACTAGGGTCAATTCATATGTTTCTTACAATCTTCTATTTTTTTAGCTTTAGCCAAGCAATTTGTAGGTCTAGGTTATCTAAGAGAGTGTGTAACACAAATTAACTCACTTTTATTTCACAAATTCTCCAATGAAGAAAGCTGTGGATTGAACTCTGCTAGAAAAAGAGCCAGAAAGAACTCAAACACACTATCAGACCAAAATACCATATACAGGACACACATGTATGCACTAGACACTTTTGTAGGTTCAAAAACAAGACATGCATTCAAAACAGAAATGACAGCTGTGTCATGCAACTCATCAGCATGCCCCTGCCCCCATGAAGATTGTGGTTTCTCATACACACAATGCTGGAAACTTAAAAAATATATATCTCTATATATCCGTTCACATCCAAGATTTTTTTTTTTTAAGACTCAATGATGAACTCAATGGAGAAGACTTTAGTATAAGCAATTTTGAAATACTTTTGCTATTACTCATACTATACTCCTTAAATTGCTGTAATTAGACATTGCATGTTTAGAGACTTTAGTAGATTCGGTAGGCTGATAGGATTTTCAACTCATTCTTCAGTTTTACTGATTTCCAGAACTGGCAATCCACATAAGGAGAAATCATCCCAACTGCATTATTCATGGAATATATTGTCAGTATTAAGAGTATATATAAAAAAAAAACAACTTACAAGATAACTGATTTAGAGACTTCAGCACTTTGTGATGCTAAGTTCGGTATTTCCAGTTAATTTATTCCTACTTTTGATAGCATTTTCTTAACATTAATGTTCTATTTTCTATTTGATTGTTAAACTTTCTTACTAGCTCTTAAAACTCATGCCTTCCATTCTCTATTTTAACACATACAAAATATTTAGCAAAGTTTTGTAAATACAGGCACAAGAATAAACACGTGGTTCTTGGACTAAAGTCTTAACCCAAAAGCTTAAAATAGATTATTTCTGTGCTAATAATCAAAGAGGACAGAACTCTTATAATTTTGCTGTATGAGGATCAATGCAAAAATCATCCTCTATTCCTTCCCTATGTATCATGCTAAATATTAAATGGAATTGTGAAGCCTTTAGTAACTGATTTCTGGCCTCTGCATTTGAATTTTTCTAAATAAGATTTGTTCCTGGATAATTTGTGAAAGTTTGGCATACCACTTTCAAGGCAGCAATATGCTATATATTTCAGACACATAAAAATTTAATTTAAAGATACATTGGAGCCCTGATTGTTTTTAACTAAAAAACTTCAAATATATTCCAGGGGAACATATGGAGTTAATACTAGACATGTTACAAAATGGAGAAAATACAGTGATATGCTTCTAACGCATTGTCATCGTTAAATATCTTCATAGAGCAATACAGATTGATTTTAAGCAGATGATCATTAATAAGTACTATTTTTAAGAACTCAAGGAAAAGGAAATTTAAAACGTACTTAATATTGTTTGTGACAATCTCAGGAACTTGTATACTGAGGTAAGAAAAAAAAACACCTTAAAATACCCTTCCCTGGACTTTTGAAGAATCCCTTTAAATCCTCATAGACATTCATCTACAACTCATTGAACCACCACTAGTACGGAAAGCTGGACTAGCTTTGAGAGCAGTCACCAAAATAAAGGTAATCAGAAGCAATTTTATAAATATATATATATTTATAAATTTATTTATATATAAAATATGTATATATTGTATATATATATTTATGGGGTTTTGGAGGGGTTTATTTATTTATTTATTTATTTAACCAGAAGTAATAAGCTAGAGGTTGGAGGTAAGGTGAAGTAAGTCAGGTAGAACAAGAGACACTGAAGAAAGCCTACACTTGAGAGAAGGTGACCTCTGCTGGAGTCTGTATGACTGGGGCAGAGGTTACAACTGAGGGAACATATGGTGCTCATTGGAGAGCTTTCAAGTCCCTCATCAGAAATTTCCATTTAGGGGCGCCTGGGTGGCACAGCGGTTAAGCGTCTGCCTTCGGCTCAGGGCGTGATCCCGGCGTTATGGGATCAAGCCCCACATCAGGCTCCTCCGCTGGGAGCCTGCTTCTTCCTCTCCCACTCCCCTGCTTGTGTTCCCTCTCTCGCTGGCTGTCTCTATCTCTGTCAAATAAATAAATAAAATCTTTAAAAAAAAAAAAAAAAAAGAAATTTCCATTTAATTAGAGAAATAGACACAGGTCACCGAAACCTTAGAAGAAGAATAAAGAGGACATTATAGGACCTGGCACAATGCTTATAGATGATCAATAAATGTTTTTTGATGCTTGTTCTGCCAATGAATGGTCCTTGTTCAGAGTGTCAAAATCTCATAATTAGTGTTTCTTCATAGTTTTAGAGACCTTAATAAAATAGCTATAAAACTGCTACATAGACCAAAATAAAAGAAAAGCAAATTTATGTCTTTGTTAGAAATTTTCATCCTGTAAGCACATGCTTAGAAACCCCGATTAAAATCTAGGACGTCAGATTAGCCAGGATACTGGGGGTGCCACGAGAATTTCTGTAGGGGATCTTTCCTACTTTTTCCCCTCCACATGAGTCAGTCCGCTTCTCCACAATCAGCCCCATGCTTCCAGCTATTGATTGCACCCATGAAGAGGAGTAAGTGAAACCACACTGTACACCCGTCTCTCCACTCTTCAGGCGTGACTGAGGTCAGGATGGTCACCAGCTGGAAGCTGGCTCTGGTATCGGCTGCACCCATTGTGCTTTCCTGAGGCACTGAGTCCTCACTAAGCTACTTGCTTCTCTGGTGAAGAAGAGAGAAGCCAGGTGAATGTCAGTGCTAGCGTGGGAGGGGAGAAGACGTCCTTTTTCAGTTGCCACAGAAGGATGAATTCAGTGCTATTTGGCACTCTGAAGGGGAGGGCATGAAGTAAAGCAGTGAATGAGAAATACTTGGCAGTAAAGGATTTTCTTTCAAAAAGCTGGGGTAGTCA
This sequence comes from Ursus arctos, assembly GCF_023065955.2. NCBI lineage: Eukaryota > Metazoa > Chordata > Mammalia > Carnivora > Ursidae > Ursus > Ursus arctos. The sequence goes on from NW_026623067.1 coordinate 75,684,735, forward strand.
AAGGAATTAGAATCAAAAAAATGGCATGAAGATTTCAGGAAGAACTCTTTGTCTTTAGGGTAAATGGGGCTGGAGAGAGACAATGAGGAAAACAGAAAAGGAAGAAAAGATGAACAATACCAGAATTTTGATGAGCAACTGTTTCATGTAACCCACCTGTTTTCTCCCTATTCACGTTTGATAAATCACTGATAATCAGCAATCAGACCACTGCAATACTTTTAAAGGATGTTTTTCTAATTAGAAAAACATTGTGCTGAAATAATAAATTTGAGCAAATATGGAGATTGAAAGATTTTTACAAGAATTGTTAAAGAACAAGTAATGTTGGGAACCACTTTGCCTGTGCTGACACCGTTTCTGTGCAGCTGAGGACAACTCAGCAGCTCCATCTTGGTCCCAACTTGATCTCTTCAGCCCTCAGTTTGATGTTAAAGCACTCAATAAATATCCATTTTCTGCCAAATTTCAGCAGACCCTCCATCATCAAATGACCCAGATAACTACATCCACTGCCATAGCCTTCTAATTTCCAGTCATATTGCCAGTTGGGATGGTTTGGTATATGTAAGACCCCAGGCACTTAGGTTTTTTCAGTTGTGAAGTACTGTTCTTCATTAAAAGAACAAAGAATCTCAAAACAAGATTCTATCACTAAGTTTTGTTGATTTTACCTCTTAGATGTAAACCTGCTGATTTCTTTCCATCTCTACCTCGGACAATCCTAATCCAAACCTCCATCATCTTCCACCAGGATTTTTGCGATAATTGGTCCTAACTGGTCTCCAAGTACCCATTCTCATCCTTCCATCTGTTTTCCACAATGTAGCTATACAGCTATTTTCAAAAGGCAAAAATGATTGTGCCACTTCTGATTTATAGAATTCCCCTTGCTCTTTGGAGAATGACCACAAAACTTAACACGGCCAACAGTCCCTACACATCTGGGTATCCCCTTTCCACTGACATCATGTGTCACGATCTCCCACACTCTCTTTTGCATCCACCTTTTCTAAGCTCCAGGACTTTTCCAATTCCTGGAGTGTAGCATAGTCTCTCTAGCCACAGGGCCTTTGCACACACGGTTTCCTCTGCTTGAAACACTTCCTTTTATCCGGTTTTTGTCTTATTAACTCCTATTCACACTTCAGACCTCAGGTTCCATTTGATTTCCTCAGAGTATTCCTGTTCCCCTAACTAGACCAAATTCTACTGTATTTGCTCTTAACAGCAACACATACCTCTCTTTCACAGAACTCAAAACAGTCATCATTTTAAATCTCCTTCAGTAATTATTTGATCCCTGAGTTCTCAACTGTAGAGAGGTTCTGTAGTCTCCTAAGGGTCTTGCATAGAACCTGGCTTATAGTAGACTTTGGCCAATACTAGGATTATTTGGATAAAGCAATAAACACACACATAATTTATTCCTGGGTATGGATTAGCCAGCCAGGACATACTCCTTGGCTTGTACTGGGTGATGTATTGTACTGTACTGCATACTTGTACTGTATAATGTATTCTGGATGGGTGACTTCTACAATGATGGGCTTCTATTTCTAAATATTCTCTGTAAAAAAATTTCCTCACCTACCATTCCCTTTGTACACATGGGCCTAGGCATATGCACACTTACATGCATTTTGTTTATGCTGCTAAGTTCTCACAGTAGGTATTTGGTAGTACTTGTTAGAAAAGAGAAATCTTTCCCTCACTGAATTAAGCATAGGTACTTAAACCATACTTAGCAAATACAGTATATGAATATGTGTGCTCATTGTTTAATTTTTAGAAAGGATAGTGAAAAATACTTGTTGAAAAGGGTGAATTTTTCAATGAGTTTAAAACAGTTCCAAATTTGTAGTTGGGATTCACGATTTTAATCTACAATCGAGGGGAAAATATCAATAACACCTTTCCAGCAGACAACATATACCAACTTTAATCATGCATTATTTTAAGACAGCAATACACACATTGCTGTGATAGGGTATTTGGACTTATCGAAAAAATTATGTTTCCTCCTAAAATGTGTTCTAATCAAAACTAGTGAGAGCAGCTCCCAGTATATGAAAGCACACTGAGTCTAATAAATAATCTCTGGTAAATTGTGGCAGAAAGTGCCCTGGCAAGCATACCGATGCAGGTCAAAGCTGATATTTTTTAATGTCCCTTCAACATGCTGGAGTAATTGGCTCCTCTGTATCCCTTGTCAGTTTCTCACAGCAGCATGGTGTGCAAGCAAGTACAGACAGCCAGTGCTGGCAAATGGGTAATACCAATATGGAAGCCCATCAAGAAGATGAAAGGTATTCACTTATCATTCAGCAAACAAATACCAGAAAGCAGAAACTCTATTATAATTTCACCTCATTTTTCTTTGTTATGGTACACCTGACAATACAGTCAAAATAGTAGAGTCTGGATACCTCAATGTGGAATTCCAAATATTCGATTCAGTAGCAAATGTATTCCCTGAATGAATACTACCATTTGCCTACAACATAACATGTCTGAAATTGGGAAATGAAATTATAATAAAAGATGCAAACGTGTCCCTTATTTACAACAAGAGGTTCTGATCTGGAGCATAGAACAGGAAATTTGAATAGAAAAAGATATAAAATGCAGGGACTAAGGATACCCAGGATACTTACGGAAACAAAGAACAGGCCCGATTTTCATACGCTGCTTCTCTTTATTAGCACCTCTGGGTTCAAAGAAGGCTCATGACATCCCACCAATGAGAGCAAGAAAGCACTCCTACTAGGGTATGGGGGAACTTACCACATCCCTGTGTTCTCCTTCTTTAGGCGTAAGGATGATGGAGAGCAAAATGATTCCAAGGTAATGGTCAGGATAATGGGGATCTTTCAATGTTAGGGTCACATCTGTGGGCCTATGATATAAAAATATTAAGATTGTGAACAGTTGTTAAATGGATAAGTCAAAAATATGTTTTATATTGACAATTTATTATTTTTAAGGAGAAATTCAATCTCGTCTCCTTTTACTTTTCTGGTATAATTTCTGCTGCTATTGAAATATCATTAATGCATTAAGTTATCCAATCAATTGTGACCAAGTGGGTGTACTTGGGTTCACTGCAGGCATCTCAGTCCTTCCTGGGTTTCTAGAAGACCGAGAAACTATAACAGTATTGAGAAATCTATAAGTCCTTTCTTCAGGATCTCTAAACACACAGAAAGCAAAGCCAGCTATTTTCTATAAATTTGAGATTAACAAGTAAATGAGGATCATTTACAGACCACTACATGATTTAGAGTAAACAGAGGAGTGGGGAAAAAAGGAAAGATAAAATATAATTTGCCTAATACACATCATAGACATCATTTTTAAAAAATGTATTACCATTTTTAACAGATTCCATTGTTTAAAATAATGCTTCTGTATGTTTTGGCTGTTTAAACCTATGCCTAAACAATTTTTAGGCTCAGAAACACAAGGAAATCAATACTTAGAAGAGTTGGTGAATACCTAGAAAGCTTTAGAATTACGTATGTCTGAGGAAGAGGTTATGAATTACTCAGTATTACCCAAATTCACAAAACACACATTCAGCTGACAATGGGTAGGTAATATCTTGTGTTTCCATGTTTCAACTAAACAAATATTTTAATTTTAACAAATGAATGTTATGTTTTATAGTATATATATATATGATATATACATAAATATATTTTATATGTAATTTGATTTGGTTCATTTTGTTGAATAAAAGGGTTCATGCCCCCCCCCCATAAACTTAAGGGACTGTGGAATATTCAATACCAAACTTAAATCTTCAAATGTTGGCAAATTAGGGATGTTCCCTTACTTGTTTAGTAACTTACTCTTTTCATTCACAAAATATGTATTAAACACATATGAATTACCACACACAGTGCTAAGTTCTGGGTAAAAACCAGATGTCAAGATCAAAGATAACATCATTATCTTCAGGGAGCTTAACAATTAGTAAATGATATAGTTGGAGTCTAGTATTGGGAAGAGGACTTGGTGGGGAAAGCTGGTCCAAATAAGAATTTTCAATCCTGTCTGCACATCAGAATCCATCGGGGAACTTTTAAAAAGTGTATATTCCCCAATTCTATCCATGATGACCCCAGTTCTATAGATCAAGGGTGGGGTGTAGAAATTTATATTATTTGTAAAGCTCTTTTGTGATTTTCCCGTACAACCAGAATTGAGAACCTCAGATACTTTTTCTTGCTAAGATTTTATAATACTAGGAGATTCACATGATGCTTAATTTACCAAGTCAAGGAATAATGAACGGTTTTCCGACATCAGAGGTTTTAACCAAAACATGAAAAATTAGACTGATAATACACATTATAATAGTTGTGATACAAATTGCTCCACTATCAATTTACTACAACTAATCACTGTGGTTTGACAGTAATAATTTGTTCCTTTTATTTTAAGAAATTCATGTTAAGCATTATAGAATATATGTATATAATATACATGCATATATGTTTTTACATGGGGTTACGATTTGATTTGGTTCATTTCCTTATAACGATTACATATAAAATTAATAGAAAAAACTTCATTACATTTTTATAATGATTATGTGATAAAGACTGAAGAACATTTCCGATTACTCTATGATGATTATCTATTATCTTCTTTCAAAGCAAAAACTTAAAGCATTATATAAAAGGATAAGTATTTATATGGCTACTACCATTATCCATTTATCTGCATTGAGGGGTTACTGATTTATACATAGAATGTAATGGTATACACCAGCTAGCGATTTTAAAAAGTAGTAATTTGGGAAGTTTATGTGGTTTTGAGAAGAAGGAATGGTTAAATACATAAAATAAGTAATGTGGCAAAATAAACACGAAATGCTTCTATCTAATCTCTTTTTATTTTCTTAATCATCTCGTATTTTTTCCATTTAAAGTTATTTTCATCAATGATTTATCTTTAATAGAGAACAAGAGAAATTTATGCTCTGTGATTAAATCCAGCAATTTGCATATCCTTTAGCAGAAGTCTACAGAGAAAATAACTGTGGCCTTTATAAAAGAACGTCACAGTCCATTCTGGTTGGAACTCAGTTTTCATGATAACGGACTACATAAAATACCATCTAGGACATGTCCTTCCACTGTGGTGGGGACGGGGAGCCAGCAATCACCTCCGCTCTATCATTAGGTCGGCCTGCACGAAGCTCTATGTTGGAAGGGAGGACATGCAGGAGGTAGAGAAAAGTCTGCTCTTTTGTGCAGTCCGTGACAAAAATGACTATTGGGAGACCAACAAGCTATCAGTGTAGTCAAACGTAGCTGACTATAATACACAAGGAGGGGGGGTTCTACTATTTCTATTTCATTTGCATTTAAAATATAAAGTAGTGATCCAGCCATTACTCTGCTTTCTTGCTTTCCACTACTCCTGGCACACGCTGTACATTATCATTAAAACATCTTAGAACCATCAAAGATCTCACAGCCTCCTTTGCAATCTACCTCAGCACTCCTTGACCCTTTTAAAATATATATTCCCCTTCTCTCGTATTAATTAATTCTAAGCTCTCAGTTGAAATGCCTTTTAAAAAATATAAGCCCATAATTAGGTATGAGGAATGACTAATAGTAGTAACAATTATATAACTTTACAAATAGTCAAGCAATGATGAACTAATCTAACTGAGAAAATACAACTAATCTTCCTCCATGTTTGAGACACTCCTTGGTAAACTAGGATTACCGGTGATGGCAAAATTAGATTGTACGGGGCTCAAGTGATAAGAGAGTAGCTGTTTTTGAAGCAAAGTACACGTTTTATTTCCTACAGGGTGGACTGATTCTTAAATTAATAATTTTGATTAACATGGATAATCTACTTTATGTCCCACTACAACCATACCAGCCATGTGAAAAGTAAGGGATGTGTCTTTTCTCTCTAGATTCCTGGTGCCTAGCACAGTGCTGAGAGACAAAGCAGGTGTCCAAGAATTTTTTTTTTTTTAAGATTTTATTTACTTATTTGACAGAGATAAAGACAGCCAGCGAGAGAGGGAGCACAGGCAGAGGGAGTGGGAGAGGAAGAAGCAGGCTTCCAGCAGAGGAGCCTGATGTGGGGCTCGATCCCAGAACACCGGGATCACACCCTGAGCCAAAGGCAGACGCTTAACGACTGAGCCACCCAGGCACCCCCAAGAATGTTTTTTGCTGAGTAGTTGTTGAATGAGATTGTCAAGGAAGATGCTATTAGTTCCACTGCGTAGGTAAGAAAGATGTACTTGAAAAAGCCTGGCTAGCAGGAAGGCTCACAACAATAAATGAGAGAACAGTGACTAGACCCCAGATTTGCGGATACTTGCTATTATACAGGCCCAGCTTCAAAAGATGTAGCGATATTATAATGGTTCAAAAGTTACCTGTTTAACTCCAATTGTGTGAGATCCAGAAACGCCGAGCCCATAAAGTCATCCTGTAGTCCAAAATCATAGTCAAACACCTAAGAAGCCAAAGAGACAACGCATTATTAAAAATAATTCAAATATAAGATTTAAATGAAAATATCTCAATTATAAAATACTTGTTGTCTATGTCACCAAAAGCAATGAAACTTCTTAATATTTTTAAAAATTACTTTGTTTGAAATGTTAGCATCTCATAAAACCACCAAAGGAAACTACCTTTAATTTTCTACTTAAAATTGCTATTTTATACCAAATAGAACTTTAAGGAAGATAAATAACAAAATCAAATAAAATATAGTAAATCATCAAAAATCTGAGGAACATAGGCTTAGAATATTTTCTCTATATTATTAACATTACTGGAAGGAAAAATAAGTTGGTATGAAATTCAACAAATATGTCTTTCATAGTGGGTTACTGGTGATGAGAATGTAATTCTAATCTCTGCATTTTTCAAGTCATTGAAGATAAATTCTCTGCTATTATAGGAAAATGCTATTTTAAATATACAAAAAAGTAAAAATTGAGGTGTTGTTATTAAAGCATTTTGTAAAGTCATATTAAAGTTAAGTAGAATTAAGTTTTTGTCATCATAAGCAAGACTAGAAAATAATATTAATGTAACTACCAGCAACAAACAGAAAGGAAAAGAAAAGAGAGAATGTATTTCTTCCTTCTGTCAAAACTGTTTATCCAGTATCTTCTGTATGCCTCTCGTGGTTCTTATTCATACTATGATGAATAAGAAAGCAACGCCCGTGATCTCTTGGGACCTGCATATAGGAGCTGAGATGGTCCATAAAAACCCAAATAGATATATACAGTTCAGTGATGAGTGCTGTGGACAAAAAAAATCTAAGGGTGTGTGTTGGGAGTGGCTATTTTAGATTGGAAGTCCAGGAAGTCCTCTTGGAGGAAATATACGCATAGAGACCAGAATAATGAGAAGGATTAAGCCAGTTTGGGAAGATCACTCCCAGCCAGAAGAAACAGCAGATGATTAGCATATGTAAGAGTCATCCAGAAGCCAGTGCAGTTGAAGCCGAATGCAAAAGATGGAGAGAGTGGAAGAAGGCTGGAGAACCAGCTCAGGGCTAAGTCAGTTAGGGCCATGTCCAAAAAACTCTAAGTAAATGGGAGTTGGCTAACTTCCAACCATTTATTGATTTTCTTACTTATTCATCCCCTCTACCAACATTAATTAAGTATTAATTATGTACCAGCCAATATGCTAGGTGCTGCGCAAGCAGTGGTGAGCAAAGTGGACACTGTCAATGCTTACAGGTTAGTGAGCGAGACAGATATTAAGCAAGGAAGTGCACAGGTGCTAAGTAATTACCAATTGTGATAAGTGTTGTAAAGAACAGAGTGTGAAAAGAATAAAATAACAATAGAGATCAGGGAAAAATTTTAAGATGGAAGAAAGATGCTCTTAGGTAAAGTCTTTGTATTGCACACTGCAGTAAATGAGCATGGACAAGCAAGCCAGCTCTTGAATGGACGGACCAGGCCATCGAACCCTCCAGGATGTGAGAATCCATGAGGCTGAGAGAATCCACAGCCCAGTACTCCTGTGGCCAAATCAGCACAACCGTGCTCAATACTTAGAAAGCTTGAAGGAGAGGGGACAGTATGTACAGCAGCCTGAATTATTGGTTTTTCTCTAGAATGAGCAGACTTTGAGTTAAACAAACTTATTATGTAAAAAACTGATATTTAAACTAAAAGATAAACACTTTGCATTACAAAAGGATTCTTAAATTTGAAGAGTCACAAGGGGATTTATTTAAGTGATAAGTTCCCCTAATGCCTTCTAAATTATTCAATTTACAGTCATTTGATTTACATACAACCTTTCAGGAGTACAGTTGTTATAGAAAGCACAGCACTCCCGCAATAAATATTCTCCTTGATCAGTTACACTTCTGAGTTCTAGTCATCTCCTCAGTGGCGTATCACATGAGTATAGTGCAACATCTCAGGCAAAGGACACGTCAGTATTTGCAAGCGGCTGCAGTAGGGTATTTTACAACATAAAATTTACACTAAAAATTAAATAAATTTCTCTCACGCAACCTCTTCTAATTATATCACCCTAAAGCTTAAAATCTTGGGGACTCTAGTGATAATCCATGAGACCATCTGGAGTGGACATATGCAGTGGAGAGCTGTGAATCCCATGAACTGGCTAGAAGAGCCAGCCCAGCCGGGTGATGGAAGGTTCGAGCTCTCTTTTTTCTCATGGTGAAGGTCTTTCCTACAGTCCTGATGCTAGGTGCTTACTTTAATTCTCTTATTACTTGGCAAGGGCATCCACATGGGAAAGAACGGAACCACCAGAATCCATTCATTAATGAAATTACTAGCTATGCTATTTGGTTCTACGCTTTATAAACTACTTGTCAGAAGGAGCATTGCTCTAGGGGGAATTTCCGAAAGTCAGAGCATAGAGAAGAGAGAAAATAGAGAAACGTACCCCCACTGCAATAAGAACACACACAGTTAACACTGATTAATGTTTATTCAATATTTGCTCTCTGTTAGACACTGTTATCCATTAAACATGTTATGGAAATTTTTTTAAAAGATTTTATTTATTTATTTATTTATTTATTTATTTGTCAGAGAGAGAGAGTGAGAGAACACAAGCAGGGGAGTGGCAGGCAGAGGGAGAAGCATGTTCTCCTCTGAGCAAGGGGCCCAATGTGGGACTCGATCCCAGGACCCTGGGATCATGACCCGAGCCGAAGGCTGATGCTTAACAGACTGAGCCACCCAGGAGCCTCCATTTTGGAGATTTTTAAATTTATATCTTACACAACTCAGTGAACAGGGTATTGTTGTGTCCATTTTTCAGATGAGGAATCTGAAGCTTGAAAAGTTTATGTTACTCCCCCCAAAACTCAGGGCTTGGAAGAGGTCAAATTCAGATTCTATTGTGCAAGATGGTCTGTTCAGGACAGAACATATTTAAATTTAACAACTATGACTTGGGTACTTGTGAGTGAAGCACTGAGAATTCACCCATGAACAGTTTAGATGGGATCCTTGCTTTCACGGAGCCTCCCCTGGGAGAAGTGGAAACCTTAGGTAACATTAGATCAAAGTTGCTTGGGCTCCATAACACTTCTCTTTATTCTCATGTGAGTTTAGAGCAACACGTGTTTTATTCTAATCAACGAATTTATTTAACATCTTGATTCAATTGTCTTCCAAGAAAAATTGCATCTGGGAGTACACCAGCTAAAAGGCTTTTGGGACATAAGTAGCAGAAAACTCACCTCCCATGAAAGGGAATTTATTAGCTCAGATGATTGAAATGCCCATAGGTGTTTATGATTTCAGGGGAGTTTTCACCAGCATCTACAATGTGCCAAATATTATTCTAGGCACTGGAAATACAACAATGAATGAGACAAAGTCTCTGATTTCTTGGGGGTTGCCTATGGGGGGATATAGAAAATAAACAAATGCATTTTAGGTAGTAATAAGTGCCATGGAGAAAAATCTATCAAGGTATGGGAGTGATGGGAAGTGCTCTTTACAGAAGATGTTTAGGACAATCAGAGAAAGTGGCATTTGAATAAAGAGGCATAATGGGAATAGGATATGGAAAGGGATCCAGATCATATAATGTGACCCAAGATGTAAGATTCTACTCAAATATGTCCATAACTTATTTTCATACCCAGTCAGCTTCAAAATAATTGTTTCACTATACAGGAATAATTAAACTCTAGATTATAGTATTGACATTGTAAAACAAAGAAAAGAAAACCTAACTGCAGCCATTGCAATTAGTCATCTTTAGTGGAAAAAAGAAGTTATGTTGCATAATTGCTGGGTGGACGTAGGAAACCCTGAGTCTCTCAAGTCTCACTTAACAATAAAATGGGGATGAGGCTAGTTACTTGTCAGGTACTGTGAGGTTTACATGAGATAAAGTAGGCCTGGCACCTAGCATGGTGCTCAAGATAATGGTAGTTAATGTTACGATGAAGATGTGACCACAGATTCCATCTTCCCAAGACCCAATAACTTCATGTGTTCTCTGCCTATAAACCAAAAGCAAGTACGGTCACACTTGTTTATTTCCTTGTTTTGTTTTGCTATGGATTTTTGTTGTTGTCTAAAATAGTTGAGATTCTTGATTCACGCATTTAGGAAGTATCGTTGAACCACACAAGACAAAACGTCTAAGATAATAGAAACATCTAAGTTTGGAATAATTTGGTTTGGGTGCTGTGTAGTTTAGGGCTGGAAACATTTTCTTTCCAATTACTCAGTTGTTTCCATTTAAAAGTCTAGAAAAGTGGGACACCTGGGTGGTTCAGTCGTTAAGCGTCAGCCTTCAGCTCAGGTCATGATCCCAGGGTCCTGGGATCGAGCCCCGCATCAGGCTCCCTACTCAGCGGGAAGCCTGCTTCTCCCTCTCCCACTCCCCCTGCTGGTGTTCCCTCTCTCGCTGTGTCTCTCTCTGTCCAATAAATAAATAAAATCTTTAAAAAAAAAATTCTAGAAAAGTGGCTCCCTTACCCAAGCAGGGCATCAGAATAACCTACTGTGTTTTAAAAATACAGAAGATTGGACACTACCTCAGAGGTCCTGAATCAAAGTCTTTAGGGAAGACACTTGAACATCTAGATTCTTAAAAAAACAAACAAAAAACAAAAAGAACCACAAACGAAAACAAAACAAAACCTTTTAAGGACAATTCTGATGTACAGCCAGGGTTGACGATCATTGGTGTATAACATTCTTTTAGGGCCCTTAAAACCTAGTGAGAAATAATTTTGCATAAGATAGCAATATGGTCTTTAACTTGAACCATGTTTAAGGACTTTTTTTTTTTGGCAGAGAGAGAGAGAAAGTGCATGTGTGAGCACGGGGGCAGGGGCAGAGGGAGAGAGAGAATCTTCAAGCAGACGTCCCACTGAGCAAAGAGCCACGCAAGACTTGATCTCACCACCCTGAGATCATGACCTGAGCCAAAATCAAGAGTCATATGCTGTGATACCCTGCCGCCCCAAGGAATTTTCAGTTTCAAATCTTAAACTTGGATAGTTATGTGTTACTTAAGGAATTGTCAATTTTGGTAAAATAACAGTCTTAGAAACAGTAATCTGACCCCCAAACAGAATCACCTTCCTAATTATCAAAAACGTTTTATTATTTAGAAAAGTACTTCAATCTAATACCCAGATTTCTAGTCTATGATTAGGCCAAAGAAGCAGCAATTTACACAAAAATTTTTTCCTGTAACTCTGGGTGTTCACTGTGTACCTTGGATAATAGTGTCAGTGAAATAAAAATAGAGAATTTAATTCAATTCAACTGAAATGAACACTAAATTCACCCTATTCTCTAAGATGCATGCAGGAGCATCCTTGTGGCAGGCTCCAGTGGCTCTTGCCTCAGTTAATAGCACTGAATTTAGGGTGACTCAGTCAGGTAAGCATTTGCCTTCAACTCAGGTCATGATTCCAGGGTTCTGGGGTTGAGCCCCATGTTGGGCTTCCTGCTCAGCAGGGAGCCTGCTACTCCCTCTCCCTCTGCCCTTCCTTTTGCTTGTGCTCTCTCTTTCTCTCTCTGTCAAATAAATAAATAAAAGCTTAAAAAAAAAAAAAAAAAAAACACTGCATTTAAACCCCTAGCCTCTACTACTACTACCTTAAATATATTTCAAGTCCATTCCTATAGACTTGTTTTCACCTGCCCTTGCTGTAGTCATTTGGAGCTGAAGGAATATTCTCATTAAAATTAAAATCTATATGAACTCCAACCAGTTGGAAAGTATGGTATTATTTATTATGTGTCTAGTTTTTTTAAAATGACAGTTCCAAGACTTTCTGGGGGAAAAAATCTGTTTTTTCTAGCATTGGTAAAAGCATTGCAACTTTAATGCAATTTTATAACCTTGGCTCAGAATTGACTTTTGTTTCCCTTGGTAATCCTTACATTGATAGAAATCAGATTGTAGGGTACACAAAGACTTCTTTTTCCTTTAACTGTAGATGGGAGGGTTGTAGACAATATTTTCTAACCATCCAGGACATGGATGCATTTTCATATCACCTGTCATCACAGAATCAGTTCGTCCCTAAGAGATCTTTCAGGCAAGATTAATCTCCCAGCATGAAGGATATGGGCATCATATCAAAATCAAGTCAGTCAATCACACAAGGCTGTGTAGAGACAATGAAAATACTGCAATGTTCAGGAAATTCTAGTAACCTAAAATATTTCCGCCAACGTATTTTGTTTAGGTCTCTGTGTTTGCAAGGTTAGGCAAAAGGCAGATAACATAAAAAATGGAAAAAATTAAGCAAAAAGTTAGAGATTTTTCTCAAAAGAAGCCCTATGCATTTCACAGAAAATGAAAATCAAATGAAAAATATGAAAGCATATTTAAAAGCACAGAGTAGTACATGAAAATATTGTCATTTTATGTTTGTAGACGTAGTTTTTGGGAAGCCAGTGTGATTCCTACATAATCATTTTTCTTTTGTAGAAATGTACAAAAATGTCAAATATTTTACAATTCACTAAGTATTTTTTTCTGTATGGTGGAAGCTAAGTTGTGGCTATATGATGTCATACTTTGAAAACTCAAAGTGGTAAACAAACAAAAAAACCCAACAACGACCTTTGGGGTCTCTCTCCAACTTCTTAGCTTATAGTGTGGCGTTAGCCGAGGCCTCTGGCCTGCACGCAGTATCACCGGCTCCGTGACGGTGAAGGATATGTACGTACACATTCTTGCTCTCTCAGACCACAATAAAAATTTTTGCCACCATTTTTTCTGTGTACTTCAGATTTCTGTTTGTTTTTGAAACTACTGTCATTCCTTTTCAAATACGCATTTTGACATTTAGGTTTCTACAGAGGTGAATACTCATTCTTAAGCCCAAGAGAATAGCAACAGGACCTAACCAACGTCTAATGTAACTTCCAGAAGTTCATTTTGTAACCCTTTCAAAGACTGGAGATCTACCTGGTTCCGTTGTAGAGTAACATCCCAGTGAAGAAACAGATTCACAGTAAAAGTAATTAAAAATAAATCCTTTTCTTTCCATGATTTTTCTCGATGGGACCTTAAACAAGATGCAAATGGCCCAGCGCAATCCTTACTAACACCTGCTTTCCTCTCCTGTCCATTGTCCCCATGGTTGCAGCTGCTCTTTCCTTTACATCCCACTTGTCTTTTGGGTTTGTTTTTTTTTTTTAATTCCTTTTTCATCTTCTATCTCAGTTCTTCATTATGAAGGCATTTCCTTTTTTCTCATGCAGATATTTCTTTCTCTTTGGAAGTGGGGAGCAGGGAAGAAAAACATCCCTGAACCTGAAGATCTTCCCTTCGGTGGGAGGAGGGTTGTCTGTGAATATTCCCACATTAATAGTTCTTATGCCGTCATACATTGTATGTTAACAGATAGTTCGTGAATTCTATTGAATTGATTTTCTTTAGCCAATGTCCACCTGAGACTATTTCTTATGCAAATACGGATCTCTTCTCCCATAATGACTTCTAGAAACTTACAACTACGTACTTAGGAAATTCTCTTTTCATCGATCTAATAAACTGTTTTGCTATGATTTTTTTTTTTAAGACTAGTCAAGTGCAGTAGTGAAAAGGGAGAAAGAGTAGAATGAGTTCAATCTGTAACTGTGAACAATCAATTGAGATAACTCACTATCTTTGGACCAGCCAGTTCTGCTATGATTTTAATAAAATCTTGATGATTATTTATTTTTTTGTGAAAAGAGAAGCAGCTGGAGGCAATATAAATGAAGAGTTGGGGGAAGGAGGATGCCTAGAGATTTTTAACGAGTGATTATATGAGATTTTTGGTTCATGTGCCAGTTGTGCAATATAGAGAAAAGGAGGGGGCGTGTGGTTATTATGGTAAAAGCAGAAAAAAGTTTGGTCACTGAATGGATAGGAGCCACAAAGGATATCCATAGAGATATGAATGAGATTTTTTAAAAAGTATCTAGAGATATGGATTAAAGAGGATTTAGATAGGGAAATAAAACAAGGAATTAGGGTTGCAATGATCTCCTTAAGTTCTTCTTTTTTTTTAAACTACATCAAGTGAGAGAGAAAAAGATTCTTTTTCCCCCATTTTTGGTAATATAATAGAGACAGGAAATCCACCCCTCCCTTTTTATCTTTACCTTTCTCATTTACCAAGGAAAATATTTTTTTGCAACCAGTAATGGTAGATGGCCTGATAGAATTCTTGAACAGAAAGGCTGGGCTCTGTGCAAGCTTTCCTTCTTGCTAGATTTCACAGAGACATGTTTTCTACATTCCCAGACTGCACTAAATCAGTTAACTGCACCAAACAGAAAACGGACTTCATAATCCTCTTAATGACTGGCAATAGAACTGTGAAGAAAAATGCTCCCGAGCTTCCCCTCCCCTCGGACTCCTCTCTGTCACACCATCAACAGATTAGAGTCGTGCACAGCAGAATTTATCTCTAGTGAAAAACCTCATCAGACAGGGAGACATGATAGAAAACCATTAAACAGGGAGTTTTATGTCATTGCATTAGAGTAAAACATAACTGGCTCACCTTGACATACAAGGGTTCCCTCAGGTGTTCAACGAGAATGCAAGCTTTCTCCTCCCACACAGGATTGAGGTTCTTGTGTATTATTTTACTTCTAAAAACTTCTTTTCCTCCAATTTTAAACTTCACGTATGGATCACTTGTCCCTGTTAGAGAGAGAGAGATTGATTCATGTTAATCACACTACTTGTTGGGAAGCAAGAGATTAGCTCATTTAAACATCAGGAAGTATTTAAAGCAATCAAAGTTAAATAAAGCTTATCACATGGGAAAATAAAGGTTACGTGTTTTCTCCCAAATTTTTCCTTAAATTTTAAAGTGACAGGAAATAATAATAATTATTATATCTAAGTAGTAATAATAATTATTATATCTAAGTTGTAATAAAATTAGTATTATATCTAAGTAATAATAATTATTGTTATTATTTTATCTCTACTCTTAATACAGTAACCCTGTCCTGGTATTTAAAAACCTCTATTGTATGCTGCATATGTAAATTTAATTCATATTATAAACAATAGAGATTAATCTGACATTTCTTTTGGTATCATCCGGTCAACTATAAAAGATGATCCATAATCTCGACTGACTTAACTAATTTTAGAATTATACATGCTGCTCAAATTTTAGACTAAAGTGATGGGCTTAAGGAAAGGTGAGTCTCAAATTGGGCTTTCATTTCATCCTTGGTCCCATATCCTCTCTAGCTCAGAAGTTGCAATTTTAGAATGCGACGGAAGGATGGAGGTCTGAGGGGAAGGCGTGGGGGGAAGGGGACAACTGTTTATTACATAATCTGCAAACTTCATATTATCCCTTCATACCTCCCAAACTCCCTATGATGATAAAGAAAATCAAAGCTCTCAGGTAAGTTGCTCACAATACACAGCTAGCAGGAGATGCAGTTAAAATTGCAACCAAGCTTGTTTGACTCTAACACCTGTGCTTTTTCCACTACACCTGCAAGGGGGAAGGGCTTTGACATACTTCCATATATATCATACCATTCCTCATTGTGACCAATGAATGAGGCCAATTGATCTAATAAGTCTAGGCTATTGTTAAGGATTCCTAGAGAAGGTGAATCAGAGACATCCCCAAGTAAATCATCCCAGTGCGACCTTCATCCCCAGGAAATAATTCTTTATACAAGGCCCAACTCCCTTATAATAAGATTTTGCTGGGCGCCTGGATGGCTCAGGGGGTTAAGCAACTGCCCGACGTTGGGCTGCGAGCTCAGCAGAAAGTCGGCTTGTCCCTCTGCCTCCTGCTCGTGCTCTCTCTCTCCCTCTCAAATAAATAAATAAATAAAATCTTTTAAAAAATTTTTGTTTAATTCTTTGTTTTGTCTAAACGGAAGCTATAGTTGATAACCACAGTCTATATGATGTAGAGAAGAATGTGAGTGGGGGTCTGTAAACTGTAAAGCATGATATAAATTTTAGGCATTACTATTACGATGCTGATATCCTTAAGCTCTCTATCCGTATCACTTCTCAACACTCCACTCACGGCAGTGACACATAAATATCGATGCTAAATATAAGGAATGCCTTATAGGATTTAGTTTTTATTTAATCATTTGGGAGCTTTCTTAAAACGCTCCACAGTTCTGAAGTAAATATAATACCTTGCTTTTTGTATGCCTAGACCTGGGTATAATAAAATAATGATCTCAATTTCTCATTGTGAAACTCCTATTTTGACAGTTTGATTTTATCATAATGGTACAAACTTTAAAAAGTTATAAATATAAACACAGGTTATTATATGGTGACTCATTATAATGCATTCTTTTGGGGAGTCAATGAACTAAAATGTTTAAAATTGCTATTTTTAACACAATGGTTCCCAACTATGGGCTGAGGACCCTGAGGATTGAGGGTTTTACAGCACAAATTTGGAGGTTATTAAAATCCACGTACCCATTTGAAATTTCTCAGTCACGTCCTAGATCAAGTTATCGTCTTTGATTTTGAAATTCATCTATTTAACTATTACCACCTGCTAAAATATAATAAGCCCCATAATATCAGAACTACTTGGATCACCTTTTTAAAAAAATCTCCAGCACTTAGCACAGAATCAGACATACTGTTGGTCCTCAACAAACATCTGGTGAATAACTGAATGAATATTAATTCATGGGTGGCCGACCTCTGTTCCTGCTGACTGTTGTCCCCTCCATTGAATATCTAATAGGCATTCGAAAGTCCACGATGTCCAAAACTTAAGTTTTGATCCTCTCTCCTGCTAAGACTGCCCCTCCCTCAGGCTTTGTCATGTCAGGCAATTAATGACTTCATCATTTGACAGTTGCTCCTGCAAGACACCTGGAAAGTGTTCTCAATACCTCTTTCTTCTCCATGCTTTGTACCCAGGACAACATTAAGTCTGATAAATTCCAAAACACCTTAGCTATCTTCTTTGCCTCCAATCTAGTTAAGCTACCATGATTGCTTTGCTGTACTACTATAATAATAGCCTCCTATTTGGGCTCTCCACATCTTCTGTGTCCCCCTCCATTAATCACTATACGAGAGACAGACTGACCTTTTAAAAATGCAAATTTAATCTTCTCCCTTCGTTGCTTAACACATCTCAACAGCTTTCAACTACGTCTACAAGAAAATCCAAACTTGGTAACACGGTATACAGGACTTGCCATTTCTCCAACTCCATTTTTGGCCCCTTAGTATGTCCCAGCTATCCTGTTACTGGAAGTTATTTTCTGTTCCCAGTTCTTGCACATTCTAGCCAGCTTCTCTGCTTGAAAAGTCCCTCCCTCCCATTCTCTTCCCCTTTTGCCTGGCTGACAATTTATTATCCTCCTGGTCTTAAATATAATTTGCTCAGAGATGCCTTTCCTAACCTCCCAATTTGAACCTCTCATTATTACTTTCTCTTGGCATTTGCTCTTTGCTTCGTAGCACTAAACATTATACTACTTTTGGTTAATTTGTATGTCTACCTCTTTATTGTGTAAATTTTCCCACTGGCTATGACCTGCATTAAGGCCAAGACTCTTCCCCGACACATGACACAGTGTGTGGAGAGGAGGAAGCACTCGGTACGTATTTGTTAAATGGATGAGTCAATGAATGATTACAGAGTTTACCGTGTGCAGAGTACTGTTAAATGCACCCTCTGAGATATTGGTAAAAGCATACCTGATCACCCTATATGGAAGATGAGAAAAAAATCTGAGATGCAGTGTGACTTGCTCCAAATCACATGATAAGTAAGCCAAGAAGTAACAGGATAGAAGCAAACTTAGACTTTCAGACTCCAGATGCAATGTTCCTTTTACTTAGCTTTTAGGAAGCCCAAGCATCCATATTGTCCTGCTTTTACTCTAAAATACCCTCAGAGAATTATCAGGTAAAGATGTTGAATAATCAGTAGATACTGTAAATAATACTGATAATTACAAGTAGCCTCCTTGGTCTCTAGAACACTCACACTCATTATTTGTTTAACCACTGTACGTCTCTGTGAGCCTACTATCGTCTCCATTTTACGGATGAGAAAACCCGGACAGGTTAAGTGGCTTATTCCAAGTCAGGTGAGAACTCACATCTGGAGACCAGTCTGGTTAGTGCTTTTTCTGGCACATCACCACGAAACACTCATTTCAGGATGTAACAGTGCTCGGTTTCTGTTGTTCAAAAAGAAAACTCTTTTACAAGAAAAGTGATTTCAAGAAACTTGGCCTTGTGTTTCTAAATAGTGTCTCCCTCCATCTGGTTTAGCTATTCTGTAAAAGGACAAAACTTCCAGTAGTTCAGCCCAGAAGCCCATACACACAAAAGTAAATCCTTTTGAGAAACAACCTGTTTCTTGCTCCTTCTTAGAAACATTTTCCTCACCTGCTGTCGATGTAAACTGTCAAAATTCCCTCAGAGTCAGACACACCCAGTTCCTGGAGTCCTGCTGGGTGCTAAGGGCTCAATGGTAGAACTTAAATCACAGGAGGAAATCTAGATCATTTGAGCTATCATGTGCTGAACACTTACTATGTCAGATATAACATACCACCTAACGGGCCTGAGAGATGACTTCTGGTGCTATCTTGAGGTTACAGTTGCAGAAGTCACAGCATGCAACAGGCGAGTAAATTTTCCAAAATCACAAGCTAGGATGCTGGGGCTTGAATTAATTGCTACACTAAGTGCTCTCAATCTCTCGAAAAGAAAAGAAGAAAAGAAAAGAAAAGAAAAGGAAAGGAAAGGAAAGGAAAGGAAAGGAAAGAAAAGAAAAGAAAAGAAAAGAAAAGAAAAGAAAAGAAAAGAAAAGAAAAACGAAACGAAAGAAAGATACAAGATATAAGAAAAATAAGCCCCATGGTCAAAGAGGCCTGAAAATGCTGCACGTCATACCCCTTCTTGGAGAATCACAGTGCATATTCACTTATTTAAAGGCAATAGAAAACGAACCTATTTAATTTTGTTCTAAACCAGCATTTTCTAAATATGCTTGGCCAAAGAATTCCTTAAATTCATGTGTTACCGCTGCTTTGTTGCAATATTGCACTCTACCACAAGATGGCACTAAAACTTATCAAATTGTTGTGAGGCCTGTGGTTCTATTCAAAATTAAGGCCTCTCTACTACACTCTATGGTTTTCAAGCATTTTCTAGCCACTTGTGTTTTGCCATTATTAGCTGAGCAATTAAAACATTAAAACATTTTCTATGACACTAATGAAATGAAAACAGGGCAAATAAGTATGGGAGAAGAAACTAGGATGTGTTAGCCCTAAAATAAAATTCAGGTTTTATTGTTATTAATGTCATATTCAAGAGCAAACTTCCTCACACAAGCACTTTAGCAGACAGCATTAACTTCAGAATTTATTATTCAACATTAATCCTTTTATTTTATAATTATAAATTCTATGCTTTAAAGATTCTAGAGTATTCTAGATCTAGGGATTATTAATTATTTCTGAACCTTAGGATCAAATTGTTTCAAAAAGATTTAGATAGCGTGTAAAATGTTTTCTCACGTAGTTAAGGAACATATGTCCCTAGTGCTATACTTTCTTTTCTTTTCTTTTTCTTTCTTTTTCTTTTTTTTTTTTTTTTTTTTTTTTTTTTTTTGAGTCAGGTCACCAGTGAGCTCTTCAACATTCTGTGTGATTGTTTAGCCTTTAGCAGCGTAATTTAAGTCTAACACAGAAAACTTTGAAGGGGTCCACTTTTGTGTGCAATAAACACAGCATACACAAGGTGGCAGCCTCTCTTCCCTTGAAGCGGTATTAGAGATATTTCAATATAAATACTGGTTTTCCTCCTCGGAATAAATGAGCCTCTTGGTTAACAAGTTTCAATCGATCTTATCCCAAACGTAGTATATAAAGAAACAGAAACAGCTAGTCCTGTTTTGGGGACCTCTTGTCATTCAGTAATGCTAACCCCTTGTCAAAAACAATGCCAAATTGAAACTCAGTCTCCCATAAGAAGTAGGGAGAGAAAAGGAGGAGCCGGAGGAAGAGAAAGAGCAAAAGAAGACCACAGAGAAAGGTAAACATAAATATTGAGTGCAGACAGTTAAAAACAATTTAAATTAAGTTGGACCTTCCTGAAGGTGCCAGTTTTTCTATAGATATTTTAAGCTAGCCATCTTTGCTACCCAAATGCAACAAAGAAAGGGTGTATTGTATAACGATGTCCTTCATACTTGAAAGATGCCTGTAAAAGCAATCTTCAAAGCATACTCAGAGCAATAAGTTACGTCTTTATGTACATTTATTTTTCACTAATGATTTAAAAATCTGCAAAATAGAGACCTTACTTATGGATTAAAACTATCTCCTTAGGCTCTCCCATTCCTTCATTTTTTGTTGGAGATTTGGAATGCCCTACAATCTACATATTATATAGGGCAAAATAACTAAAAATATTAAAATTCAAATGCAAGGTTTCTAATAGCATATGGCATACTGTAATAAAGCGAGAATAAACTAACATTTTTCATAATAAGTACTATGAATATTCCAATGATTTTGAAATTTATGGCTAATGAAGTTACATGATACGGCACATAGATGAATTAGAAACAATACTGTGATGAAACACAGCACAGGGCTGAACTCAGTAAATTTCTTTCTTTGAAGAGTAGAAGGTACTTCAAGACACATTGTAGAGAGAAGGCGTACGTGACAGGAATAGGCTACTGATTTTTTTGAGTAAATTTTTGGTTTTTCTCTTATAAATGCAGAGCTCAGGGTATGTGAGAAAAAACTCTACATTCATATTTGGGATAAATACAGCTTGCTCAATTCCCTTTCACATGTGGCGTAAATTACAGGGGTATCTACATGCAATTTCCCAATAGCATCTGGGAGTACAGGTAGACTAAAAAAGGAAGGGCGGTGCTCACTTACAGTTTTTTTTCACACTGCTTTACATATATGCTTTAATTTTGAATATAAATTATATATTAATCTGTGATATAAGAGCAACCACAATAGAGGAGTGTCCTAGATGTCATGTTTTCCAAAGGGCTTTTCTCCCACTGCCCCTGGGAGCTCCCTCTCTGACCAGTAATTAATGCACTGGCTAGATACAATAGATATGGTTCAGCATTCACATTTTTTTTTTCCTTTTCCCAGAGGGAAACAGTTTTCCCTGGAATTGTGACAGTATATATTACTATGTTTATTCAGCCATCATAACTCCCTAAAAACTCATATAGAAGGAAATTTTTTAAAAAATTAAGTACTTTTTCTATTAAAAAAATCAGAATATTAAAAAATTATACCCTAATGTTTCCATGCTCCTCTCAATCTTCTTTCTTCTGGCTATCCCAATACTTTTCTGAAATTGTTTCTTTGAAACCCATAACTTCTAACCACCAATTCCAATGGGCCTTTCTTAGTCCTCAGCCCCTTCTATCTGTGGGTCACATGGAATGTAGTTAACTCCACTAACTGGAATTTCTTCCCTCCCCCTCTTTCCCTTCCCTTCCTTTCTTTCTGATTCTGTGACTCCACTCACATTAATCCTATGGTGAAAAGAATATCCACCATAGCCAGTTTTGCTTTTTAGAGGCAGTGCGGTCATAGCAAAGTCATTTAACCTCTCTTGTCTATAGTTTTTTGATCTTTAAAATGAGAGGATTTTCCAGATTTCTCTGAGGAGAGTAAAGGATCTCTAACAAGATTTCACTTACATGTCATTTGACAGAGAACAAACCATTCCACATATATGAACTTTCCAGTAAACTAAACATTGTCACATCAAACTCCAAGATCTGTTTTATTAATACACTTCAAGAAAATATTTCTAAAATTTGTGTTTTTCTCCTTTTTAGATAAATAATGAGTGTAATTTTTTAAAAAATGAGTCAGAGCCTCATATGTTGATTATATATGCCTAGGAAATTGTCACTAAGGTTCTAGGAAAACTAAGTTAAATCTTCTGTAGAAAACTGGTGAAACTTGGCAGAAATCTTTCAATTTCTGGAACTCCCAAGGGAATGCTGCTAAAAGTCAGAAGATATCTCACAGAGAGATATTTATCACAGAAAGTTCCCCCCTCCATGGGTATTTCTATGATCTGTAATATATTCTATATAATCTTAGTTTGCTCTATTCCTTTCAATTTGGAGTTGTTATAAATTCAATGACAGTAATATTTCTGTTATTATATATGTCAGTGAATTAAAAGTGGTTCTTAAAATATAACAAGTTAAAAGTGACTTGAGGTGTAAGGAGCCTGAGTTCCTGGATCACTGTGTGGAAGGGAGCCATCTGCCAACCAGAAGCACGTGCCTTGGACTACTGTGTGGGTGAGGAATAAGCTTCTATTACATTTGCACCATTAAATATTTTAAGGGTGCGTTTATAATAGCAGCTCAGCCTACCTTAACCAATACAGAGTCCTACATCTTGTGAATTCTAATTATTACAGTTCTACTTACAACCACCGTTTAGACTGTCCCACCTGATAAATGCTCCCAAACCCCCTGATTCTAATTCTTAAAATATCTCTTGAAATCATCCCTGCCAGTATTGCCTCACTCTTCCTTATCTAGATTATTCTAAGAACCTTCTGCCTGGTCTCCCTGCTTCCCTTTAAATCTCTTCCCCAAGTGCTGCCAGTGTTCTCTCTGTCATATACGAATCAGGCTCTCGATTCATCTGAGACTCCATTTTACTCCATCTTCCTCACCCACGAGCTCCGCTGTGGGCCACCCGGGCCCCACAACTCAGGCTCAGGGTCCGTTCTCAAAGCTTCTCTTGTCTAGGGGATTTTGCATAAACTGTGTGTATTTTTATTATTTTATACTCTTACCATGGGGCCTTCTGATCCTAATTTGGCTTCTGTGTCAGATTGAACCCTAACATCTATTTCTTTCATTTTTCTTTTAATAATGGAGCCTCTGAGTTTAGCAGCACATGTGATCCCCTCATTAGAGAATTTCTTATCCTCCAAGCAACGGGTGTGGCCCCATGGCAAGTCCTTGCTGGTAAATGTGAGAAGTGACATACACAACTTCTGGATCTTCTGGTGGAAAGCAGAGCAGTTGCCTTGAATCAGAGGAGGAAGCACAAGTTGGTGCAGGCAGAGCCCCTTCATCAGCCTGCGATCTCTCCTTTTTGGACTCACATGGGACAGCACACCTTTTTGAAGCCACCGTCCCTATGGGTCTCTTTTTACCAGAAGCTTGGCTCGCACTCTAAGACACCTTTCCAAATAGATTTTGCTTCTCAACGAGGATGTTTCTTATTAGAATGATTTATTTGACTTTATACAGCTAATCAATCTTGTTTGAGTTCCATTCAATCCATTTCATAAGATCAGGTGATATGAACTAGCATTTCCCACAGCCTGGCCATTCCTGAGCACTGGGACTTCTCACTTACAGAACTGGAAGATAAAATCCAGTCAAGAAAAGAAAAAAGGTCAAGGTGGGAAGGAACCAACTTACCTGAACACTTACTAGATGCGTGGGGCTTTTCTACAATATTTTATTTAGTTATAATTATAGCCCTGTGCGGTGAGTTAAACCAGCACGTTGGAGCCATCCAAAAGAAGTTTGCTGAATAAATTAATAAATTGATATTCTTAGTACTTTACAGATGAGTAAACTGGTTCAGAGAGGTTAGACTGCTTGACCTGGCTATGGTATCTATTTGATTCTAGATTCCAGATGTACTCCACTACACCATGATGCCTACCTACTGTAAGTTTTTCCATCAACTGACGTGTCCCACCTATCTCAAGCTATCATTTTTAGCTCAGCCCTCCCATATGGTAGCCCCATCAGAGACCGGATTCTATACTAAGAAGCCTAGAGCTCACCGAACTTGGCAATCTTTAATTCTGAGCCATAATCATGGCAGAATAGCAGTTAGACAACCATGGTTGAATGTGATTGGGGAGCTGATTCATTTAGTGTCCTTTGCCTCCATCTGACAGAAAATCTCATGAGGGCTAGAATTCTTCTGCATCCCAGAACCTACCATGAACCTACCAGGTGCTCAACTGATCAATAAATATTTGTTGGCTTGTATGAATAACATACATGACCATTAATATACTGGCTTTGATAAGCTGGGCATTTACTCAGTTGCCTAAAACTGGGGTTCTCTGTAAAGAAGGAAATTGTTCAACGATGCTCTGCAGAAAAATCTAATTAAAAAGTATAAAATTATTTAATGTATTTTGAAGGGGATGAAAGCTTATTTTCACTCCATCCGCAACAAAGGTGGTTTGATACCAGGTAGGGTGGTAGGGGAGTGCTTGACCTCCAGGTTAGAAAGCCTGGGTTCCAACATCAGCTCCAGCACTTACCATCTGTGTGAATTGCAAAAAGTCATTTAATTCAGAGGAAAATGAAGGTGGTATAAAACCTGATAAAGGTCGTTGTGATAGTTTAATTACTTAATCCGTATAAAGTACTTAGCGCAGTTACTGGCACAAAAATATTCAATAACAATAAGCAATTATTCTTAATCTTATTCAACATGGAGACAAAGCAATATAATTTCATCACAATTTGAAAACTTGAACATAACAAAACTGAAATAAGGAACTACAAACATATCAAAATGGATACCAAATCTCTGACTTCCCATGTTGAATAATTCATTTCAGTTGAGGTAACAGTTACAATTTAGCTACTTTCCTTAATCATTTAAGAATACATAAACTCAGAGCAGCAAAGTAATTATTATTTTCCAGGGATTTCTCATTCCCAGTTATGCTAGAGATAGCAACTCTATTGGATTTGTTAAAAAGAAAAAATAGCCTAGAAATAATTATAAACATTGCATGAATAAGTAGAAGGAAGTACCATAAACTATGACATTAAAATAACTGCAGCCCATAGTACATATCCACTAAAAAAAAAAAAAGAGTTATTACAACCCTAAGAAGAAAACAAAATCTTCTTCATTAATCAAAACTATAAGTAATAGTAATGTAAATAGTTTTATGACTCTTGTTGATTGATTACCATCATTAACTGAACCAATTTCAAGACAACTATATTGCAATATGATAAAAATGCATGGTCATGGGATTATATGTTCCTTAGCATACCCACAAATTCAATTTGAGACAAAAAGAAAAGTCAGTGGTCTCCTATTTGTCTCCCTGCTTCCTGTCTTCCCCACTCCAACTCATTTGCCACAATCCTATGCCTAGAATTTCTTTTCTTTTTCTTTTTTTTTTTTTTTGGACACAAAAGTCTGCTGTTACTCCCTTGCTTTAAGTTCTTCATTGCTTTCTCACGGATTTCAGGACACAGTTCAAAATCCCTGGCAGGTTAATCAAATGTTGCTCTGTGAATTTCTCCAGATTCCTGCTTTGCCTTCTTTCCCATGCCTGTGCCCCTCCTCATCCCTGTCCCTTTGCCTTGAACTTGACAGTCTCCACTATCCTCAGTCCTCTTTTGTACCAAATGCGAGCCTCCCCACTGTGCAGACAGCTTTCCTACCATCCTACAGCACTATTCGGCCCTTCTCTTATGCTCTCAAACATCGTCTGCAACAGCACGTGTCACAGTGAGGACTTGTTTACTTCTGATGGCTGGTGTCGGGTACGGCTCCTGGGTGATCATCTGTGACCAAGAAATGTTGGTTGACTGACAACGCTCACGTATACCTGAATAAAGGAACCGTCTGTCTCATGTCAGAATAACACAAAGACTAGTAAGGGAACCAGTATGTAAGTTGTCTAACCTTTATTTCCTGCTCTCCCCCACTCCCTTATTCACTAGGACTGTAAGAATCTCATTCAGATTTTATTCTCAAATACTGAATCCGAATGAAGTTTAATACCAAACCAGCATTGTGTCACAACTTCCATGACAGCAAGCATTCTGCCATTGCCACGGTCCCAAACTACGGCGATGGACAGTCACTGTAATTCCTAAAGACGGTCAGGCTGTCCTAGTTGTACAAAGTGCTTTTAGACAGTCTCATGTTAGTAGCAACCTGCGTAGAGTGCTTATTTATTTGACAGACAGATTGATCTGGATTTATCCAGAACAATCAACTAGAAATCATACCAGAATAAAGGTGAATGAATATGCTTGTGACATATATCTTCTATTATTATGTCAAATGTCCAATACATAGACACATTAAACATACAGTAAACAGTGCCACATTTTCACACAAAATTACTTATAAGAAAGGTTATTTTTCTGTGTACAGAAAAATTATGGATGCCACAGCTACATTTCACTGTCATCTGTGTTTTTCCTCTTCTTCACAGGTAAGTAGCTAAACTACATTTTCTACTCTGTTCGGGTGGGGCCATGTGACTAAGGATGGGGTTCTGGCCAAGGGAATGCGAGCTGAAGTTGTAGCCTAGCCCATGATATCTTCTCATATGCAATCGTCTCCTCCTTCCCAACACTGAGAGAGCAGGACCACAGGAGAGATGAGGGCAGGACCATGGGATAGACAGAGTCCGAAGTTCCTGAATGAAACAGAAGCACTACCACCAGCTACAATGGACAGTGAAGTGACAAATTTTAATTTTGTTAAACTACTGAGATTTGGGTGTTCATCTCTTACAGGTCCTAACACTACTTACCTTAACCGATGTGAAAATTGATTCCAAAAATGGGTGCTGACATTAAAAAAATCCCTAAAATATGTGACACTGACTTAGCAGTTAGGTGGTGGGCAGCATGGTACCACTGAAAGGCTGGAGCGTCTTATTGGGCCATGATCAACATTTGGTAAAACTGTTCCTGTGATAATTTGCAAGGCAAACTACCTGCTATCGAACCTAAGCTTGAGGGCATGTGGTTGGAAAGAGCCAGAATGCAGGTGTATATTTTCCATAATTGATTGCCTTTAGTAAGTAATCATAAGAAAGAGATGAGTTCAGATGAAAACAGGCTGACGTGCAAGTAGAAACGAAGTAAAGAGAAGAAGTGAAAAAGCTGTTTTTAGACCCCAAATAATAGAAATTAATATTGAAAAAACTTTGAACAACAGAAGCTCATTAAGACAGCTTAAAGACAAATGTCACATTGGCCTTCCCCTGCAAGCACCACAGCCTTAAGGGACCTGTCATTGTGTTAAAAAGGAGAAGCAAAGAGATTAATCCTGCCCGCAAGAGTCTAAGAAAGAACACTGGTACGGTTGCTGGCACCTGGAAGACAACTGAGTTTTTGAGAGAAAGAACTTCTGGTCGACATACTTGCTCCTGCATCAGCAGGAAGCAGGGTTATCAGTTTACTTCATACCCACTTCAGATATGGCTACACAGGATCAAGAACTTCTCAGATGGAGGAGACAGTTGTTACAGAGAACAATAAACAAGAGGATTCTCCCCAGATAGAATTCTACTCAAGGAACTTCCCTACCCTCCAGCTAGGTGGCCTTCATAAAGTCTGCCCATGGAGACTGCAGAATTGCTACGGACAAGGAACTGCTATGTGTCCCCCACGCTTTTCTTTTGGTCATTATCTGTTGGATGCGTATGGTGAAGTGTAGGCAGATTTATATTTCAAAGGGCTACAAGGAACCGCATTTGGACCCAATAAAGGATTTCCTTTCATTCAAAGATCCTGGACTTGGAGTTGAATACAGTGACCACATGGGACTCTGGGCTGTTTCCCTTGGGGAAAGGTGCAGAAGGAAGAGTGGACCAGATATTTGGTGACCAGGAAGGTTGAATGCAGCCACAACTGCTACTGCTTGGCTACATACATGTTTTCTTCTTCTTTCTGAGCACAGAGCTGGCCTATAGCTCCCAGCCTCCTGTAAAATTGGGAATGGACAAGTATCTGCATTTTGGTCAATTGTCACTTCTAAGCCCGGCACATGAAAAACCTCCCACGTGTGACTCTTACTCTATTTTCTCATCTACCAGCTGAAGAGAAAAGACTTGAGGACGAAAAGGTGTAACAGGGAGAAACTTAGTACATCTGACTCCATATTGCCTCTATTCCCCTTGATGCTGTGACCTACAGCTTAAGAACTTCTGCTTCACCCTGCATGTAGGCATGTGAACCATCAAAGGAATTTTGACTACAGCTGAGATTTGCAAAAACCACTCTTTACGCAAAGCCTACCTCACCTAAGGAGATAAGGAAGTAGCCAGAGCAGTCATCATCTCAATTCCTTTAAGACTGAGGACTGATCATGACTCAGGAGGGACTGAAACCATGCCCGATAAGGTTAATGAGATGGAACTAGCAGAAAAGATGAAGCTTGTTTTTCCCTAATCAGCTATTGTGTCTTTCAGACCCCACTAGCAAACTCACTAGCTGTCTCTGCAGAAGCCTGGACTCAAGGTCAGATAACGATTGCAGCCTACTAACAAGCAAGACCCTTCATTCCTTACCTGAGATAATGAGCCTACGACTCCACCCAGTTTATACCAGCTCTCGGAGCATGCCCATAGC
Source organism: Ursus arctos (assembly GCF_023065955.2). Lineage (NCBI taxonomy): Eukaryota > Metazoa > Chordata > Mammalia > Carnivora > Ursidae > Ursus > Ursus arctos. The sequence goes on from NW_026623067.1 coordinate 75,713,664, forward strand.
CCCTTCCCTTGTCCTAAGATAACTTCCTGACACCAGGAGCTGAAGTTTGACTCATTCTGATATTGTCTCTACCCTAAAATGAACACGGAATATGTATTTCCTATCTGTTTGCTCAATGCGCATGCTCCATCTGTCCTCATCAACAGTCGTAAGTTTCCCTGTCTTTTTCATCGATATGTATGTAATCTCAACCCTTAGCATTATAAAAATCTTGTTCTCTCCCCTTTTAGGGAGGGAGATTTCAGTCTTGTCCCCCTGTCTCTTCCTTAGGCTGCCTCTGGAATAAACCCCTTCCTTGCTGTGTACCTGAAGTCTCCGTGATTGGCTTTGCTGTGTGTTAGGTAGATGAACTTGGGTTTGGTTACAAAGGGAATTAGTAATACTAGAAGGAAAAAAAAGATGAGTCCTTTCATGACCGTGTAGAGCAGAGCTGAGGCCCCTCTCTCCAATGCTGACCCCTACAGGACTATGATAAGAGCAAGATATAAGATTCTATTATGTTAAATCACTGCCATTCAGCAGTGTTTTCCTTTCAAAACTGAGTGATGATAATAGTCTTATAGAAAATGAAGTCTTAGAATTGGAAGGGGACCTTGTCCAGTCTTCCCCTGAAAACAAGAATCCCAGCTACAAAACTGACAGAAGACAGATGGTCATTGAACACAGAGGTAGTTAAAATACTTACAGCTCAGCACTTCAAAATTAAATTCAGTATTTGTTGAACGTATACACTGTGTGATATGGTACTTCATTTTGGCCAAATTATAAAATGTTACAAAATGTATGTTACAGAGCTAACCTGATTCCTCTGAATCTTTAGAGCTACAAGAAAACAGCCAGTCCCTGTTTCACAGATACCCCTTCCAAGCATATGCAGTCCCTAATACTTTTTTCACTGGCACAATTATATCTCTAAGGTCATTAAAATAAAGATATAATAAGCTAATCTTCCCATCAATTATTTTTCAGTGAGAGCATTTTTATTTTTTATTTTTTATTTTTTTTTAAAGATTTTTTATTTATTTATTTGACAGAGACAGCCAGCGAGAGAGGGAACACAAGCAGGGGGAATGGGAGAGGAAGAAGCAGGCTCCTAGAGGAGGAGCCTGACGTGGGGCTCGAACCCGGAACGCCGGGATCACGCCCTGAGCCGAAGGCAGACGCTTTAACCGCAGTGCCACCCAGGCGCCCCAGTGAGAGCATTTTTAAAGGCTATGCTTCTACAAGTAAACGATAGAAAGGAAAGATTTTTTAATTTTCTTTTCAAAGTACAAGTTTACAAGGAATGATTACAATTACCTCCATATCTCTGGATTATCAGTTAAAGGCTTTTCTTCCACTACCATATTATGTGATATGGTCCGTGGTTATATAAGTTTTATAAGTAAAAAAGATAAGCAAAGCAAAATGTTAACACCTACAACGTAACTAAAATACTTGAGGAACAATGAAAAAACCTTCGCCCCTTATGCTAAAAACAGTTAATAAGTGTTTAATGTGACAAGTGACTTCAAAACTTGCAATTATCCTGCTAAAGCATGTCGTCACCAACAGAGGCAAAGATGGCAGATACAGGACAGCAGTAGGTGTTGTGCCCTCTTGTTCTATCTTCAACACTGTCTTCCCTTCAATTCTCTGTCAGGGTGTGGAAAAGTCGATGGCCTGCATCGGCAAGTTTCACAAAAACTGGAGAACCAACTGAAGCACTACATTTCCCCAGGATCCACTCTTTCCTGCCTTCTGCCTTTCTGCCACACTTGCTATTTTTTCCATTTCTATTAATATTCTGTTACTTTTTAAAGGAAGGCAGGGATTTTTCCTAATAAAAGATTTGAGCTAGTTTGCAGAATGAATGAATTCTCCAGCTGGTATACTTTTCCTTTTCTGAAAGACATTCATGCATTCAACAATATTTGCTGCATGTCTATTACATACTAGGCATTGGGGATTCAGCAGAGCAGAGAACTAAGTCCCTATTCCCCAGGAAATTTCATTCTCGGGGAGGTAAACTACTAATAAGGCAGTGGATAATAAGTTCTATGGTGATCAGTCCATGCAACAACATAAAGCCATGGGTAAAGGGATGGTGATCAGAGGGGCCCGCTGTTTTAGATGGAGTACAGACAGAAAACCTGCCCCATAAGGAAACATTTGAAAAGGGACCCAAAGCAACAAGGAAGGATTTCAGGCAAAGGAAGCGGCAGGAATGGAGGCCCTGAAGAATTCTAGTGTGGATGGAGTGAGTGACCCAGAAAGCGAGTGGGAGGAGATGAAATCAGAACTTTATTGAAACAACAGATCGCGTGGGGCCTTCCAGAACCTTGGTAAGGACTTGGAGTTTTTCTTTAAGTGAGTTAAAATAGAAGAGCAAGTGAATAAGTAGACTAAAATCATTTAAGATTGCCTTGTCTGATGTCAAAAATCAGTCTTTGATTAGAGACTACACCAACACCTGAAAAACAGGATGTACTCAAAGGGCCAATTATAAAAGGGCAAGTATGTTGTTTTCTTCAATTACTCAGAGTAATTTTTAAATTTGAGACTAGCTGGTCTGCAATATTTTGACAAAGGCAATCTAAAGGTTAATAATGCATGTAAAACAAATGTGAACTTTTATACTTCTCATCTTCATGTCTACACTACATCCTTTAAAATTTAGATTTCTAAGCTACATATAATACAATATAATTGAATATAAAGTATATGCAGATTCTGTTATGACTCCTGTTGATGTCAGTATTATCTTATTTTGATATTAGTATAAAAATAAAATAGATTTGGCAACCAACATTCATCAGTAGACTATCATATTTAAGACAATGAGGATAAATTCCATGTTAATGGTCCTCTCAGCACATAATGAGACAGTCATTTCTGGTAGCTGGTGGTAAATGTCCTCCCTGCTGGAGTAGGAGGAATTCTGAAATGTACCCCCAAGATTTCTCATCTCAATCTCTGGACTGTGAATATGATGAGATGTCATATCTGTGATTATGCTGCTTATAGGACAAAGATGTAATTATGGTTACTAATCAGTTGACTCTGAGTTCTTCAAAAGGGAGATTGTCAGGGTGGACTGAATCTCATCTAATTTCCTTTAAAAGCATAGGGTTTTCTCTACTTGGTAGCAGAAAGTCACATTTGAAGCATGAGAGGTATTTGACATGCTATTGTTGGATTGAAGATAAAGGGAGCCACATGGAAAAGATCTGAGATGAGCTTCTAGCAGCTGAAAGAAAACCCTGACTGGCAGAGACAAGAAAGCAGGGGCTTTAGTCCTATAGCCACAGAGAAATGAATTCTGCCAATAACAAGAATAAACTTGGAAGTGGGCCCTGAGCTCTAGATAAGAGTTCAGCCCAGCTGACACCTCGATTTTGACCTTGTGAGACTCTGAGCAGAGAACCCAGTCATGCCGAGCCCAGATTCCTGACCTACATAACCTGTGAACAATTAAATGGATATAATTTTAAGCTGCTAAACCTGTGGACATTAGTTACAAAGCAATAGAAAACTAATGAGTCTACCTTGAAAAATATATTTATGGTATAGCCAGAGAATTGAAAAAAAAAAAAAGAAAAGCCAGAAGGAAACTTATTTGAACTAATAAAAGTCTTCTTTATATTAAAAAGAGTTATCAGTGTATTAGCTAGCAGGCTAAGATACCATAACAAAGCAATCAGAAAAATATAGTGGTTTGAACTAGAGAGAAATTCATTCTCCTCTTGCAAAACCATAGAGCAAGAAGTAACTAAGTTGATGTAACAATGTTGCCATTCTCAACGTGTGGCTTCTGTTCTTTGGTCCAAGACAGCTACTCTTCCCCAACTCCCAATTTTACTGAGATATAATTGTGTTAAGTTTTACGGTGTGCAATATTTCTGTTTTCCATGTCTTGTATCAAAGTATCCACTTTGGTTTGACTTATCAGGACCTTGGCTAAACTTCAGTCCTTTGATCACGATCTGCTTTACTAAGAATATAATACAGGCTTTTTGTTTCTTCTTCATTAAGGACCAGTAGTTCACACCTCAGAGCACCCGAGCCCTGCGCTTAGGTCCATTTGTGATTGTTCTTTTTATTTGAAAAGTTAACACCTGTTGCATGATTTCTGTGGGCCAGGCATTGTCCTTGTCACTTTACACGTCTCAACTCACTAAATCCTCAAAATAATTTTATACTCTATTCTTTTATTATTCAATACTATGTATTCTCTAATTGATAATTATAATCATCAGCAGCACCACTGTCGTCTGTATCACTACCCACACAGGACTTTGCAGGGCTGCGGTGCTGCAGAAATCAGTGGGTTCCTAGAACTGGCACCGTGCGAGGTGTTGCGCAGGCTAGCTGCTCAGTAAATGCTCACGGATATGAATTTTTAACACTTGTGCACTTTGTGCTTTTCTGTGTTCATTTTCATATCTATGGTGTTCTGAGGAGTTCTTCTGACTTACGTTGAAGATAAATTCTGCAAAAGGCATTATTTATAGAGTTCCAAAAGGAAGTACAATTAAAAATAGAATCTGTCTTAGATTGGAACAGGGAATAATATTTCAGGGACAAGGGACACCCTGGGGGCTCAGTTGGTTAAGCGTCTGCCTTCGGCTCAGGTCATGAAGCCAGGGTCTTGGGATCGAGTCCCGCATCAGGCTCCTTGCTCAGTGAGGGCCTGCTTCTCCCTCTGCCTGCCGCTCTTCCTACTTGTGCTCTTTTTCTCTCTCTCTCTTTCTGACAAATAAATAAAATCTTTAAAAAAATATTTCAAAAAAATAAAAAATAAAAAAATATTTCAGAGGCAAAAGAGCACAAGTCTTTTAATGATGGAGTAATTCAGGGTATACCTTGGGATTTCCTCGGGATAGTCGCCAGGACCATCTGCATAACCTGAACAAATAACTTAATGTGTATGCATAGAAAATAACAGCTACAGTGCATTATTTGTGTTTAGGACATAGCGCACTATTTTTGATAAGTCCTAGGCATGACCCCATGAAAGCCTAAAAGCTTTCCCTGTTAAACGCAAGACTGCCTGGAAAGCTTCTTAATGCTTAATGAGTGTGGTTTTACACAGGGAGTTTTATGGGCTTATTCCGTTTGCTTAAGCCTTTCCCATTTAATTACGTTCTCCTTACGAAAGTGAGTAAAAATTATAAAGTCCAAAAATCTTGATTTTCTCTTTGCTGTCAGAGACATTGGTCCTGTTTGCCACAGACGTTGTACATTGTGACCGGGCTCTGCAGAAACTGAAGAATTACATTCAAGTTCCAGCTGTATTGTCCTCCGAGGCTCGCGCTCTGTGTGTGTTTTTAGATTTCAATTTATTTTCTTTAAAGTTGCTTCCCTATCAATTAGAGTAGTTTCTTCCAAGCTAAGGCAAATCTACTTTTCATAGATACTAAAAGCACTGAAGGTGTATATTAACATTTATTCTTGAGAGAGAGATATAGCTTTCAAAAACACCTTAATGTTAACAGATATTGAGGTCTTTTGCTTTTTTCTGGGCTGATTTACAAGCCTTCACAGAACAGCAATGTATCTTCTGAGTCATTTCAATCTTCCCTAACCTCTCCATTTCCTCTTAGAAATGTGACAATTGACTTCTATTGCATTCAAATGCTTGCTATCTGAAGAATTAATTAATATATTTTCCAAATGCTAATGCTTTAGCAGAATGAAAATGCTCTTTAGCAATTTTGTGCATTGGAAGTTGTAAAAATGATTTTTGGAAGTAGGTTTTTGAAAACAACTTGGCACCTGATAATTTCATATGTTCATTTATTTGGTTCTGTACCTTCTAACCTCATTAAGGGAAACTATTTAAGATTTGATTAAGTCCAATGGCTCAAAGAGTGTTTTTTTAAGTCATATTTTCCAGGAAAGCTGAAACAGGATGAACATCAGGACGGAAAGACAAAGAAGATTCCTTTTGTCTCTTTTTAACTTAGACCGGGTATTAGTTTTCTATCACAGTGTAACAAATTGCTCTAAACATAATGACTTAAACAACACATATTTCTTGTCTCAAGGTTTCTGTAGTTCAGGTTTGGCTTAACTGTGAGCTCTGCTCAGGGCCTCGGAAGTCTGCAATCAAGGTGTCAGCTGGACTGAGCTCTCATCTGGACCTTGAAATCTTTAGGTTATTGATAGAATTCAGTTCTTTGCCAGCTATAGGGCTGAAGCCCTTGGCTCTTAGAGGTCATTTCTCTCCATTGTTAGTTCACAACGTGGCTGTTTGCTTCTTTGAGGTCAGCAAGAGGATCTCATTATATTAGGGAGGGCTCCAGTTCCTTTTAAAGGACTCACCTGATTAGGCCAGGCTCACCAAAGATCATATTCCTTTGATTAACTTAAAGCCAATTGACTGGAAACATTTACGAAATTTGCAAAAATCCCTTCACTTTTGCCACATAACATAATATGCTATAATCACAGGAGTGATATCCCCTCATACTCACAGATTCCACCCATACTAACAGGGAGAGAATGAATACAAGGACATAGATCACTAGGGGTCAATTTAATTCTGCTTCCACCACATGTCTTAAATCCAATTTTCTTGGACCAGTTTCTTACATCCTATTCTCCAGACCTAATCATAGGCTCTCCCGGTAGATAAATTACAGAATTTTACCAACCTGAGGCACTCCTTGGCATGGCCCAGGTCACTTTCCCCTGAGACTTCTGTTAGTACTCTTTCTACCAATTATGCTGGACTTTTTAAAAGCAGTGTGTGCAATGCTTTGTCTTCACAAGGCCATAAACGAGATCCTACCATCCACCCCCAAGCATGACACCTAATTATACATCAAACCATAGGAAGAAAGAGCCTCATAAATGTATCAGAAGTTTGAAATCTATGAAGAGATATTACATGTGTTATTAAGCAATGGTAAATCTACAATGTTTTTATTATTGTTAATAAAATTTTAAGAACAATTCCTTATGTTCTTGTGAAAAATTAAAATGTTAACCTTGCTCAGTTTTTCCCATTACTGATACTCTCCATCAATATATTTCAAGAGTAATAATTATCCATTTGAGATGAGTTGTCTTTTTACTCTACTGATTTTTTTGGTACATGTGATGGAGTAAAAAGAAAAACCTATCGACTTCCTCTACGACATCTATAATTCATAACAGTAAAGAACATTTTTGTATCTCAAGGTTATTGAATCAGAATAGTGAAACTGAACTCAGTTAAAATAAATTTCAAATAATTTTAAATACTCTGCAGTATGAATTGCTTTCTCTAGCTTTATTTTTCTTGCCATCTTGAAAACTGATAATGATTCTTTTCCAGAATTACATTTTAATGATCTCTAAGTTCAATTCCAACATGATTAAGGAAATATGAGTATGGTATTTAAGGAGATAATATAAGATTTGTGCTTTTAAAAGTCAGAAAAAAAGTATGAGAAATATCCTCAACATCACAAAAGCAATTGCCTTTTCAATTCTTAGCAAGAACCCTGCTTTTCTTTCTCTCTCAGGCTGAGGGGCCGTTGGCATTGGAATAAATTGTATAAAGACGTACAATGAGCAGACTGTCAACAATGTAAGCTGAATAAAAGAGAAATCCTTAAAAGACAAAAACTCTAAGCTGAATGCCAGAACCAATTAGAAAATATATACTAACTAAAAATAATAGGAAAAAAAGTCCTTGCAGCTCTCATTCAGAAATATTCACTTATTTAACCAATAACACTTCAGTTAATATCATGCTAATAATAATGTTGCTGTTGGTGATGATGGAAATACAGATACAGTCTTGTTTTATTGCACTTTGCAGATATTGCATTTTTTATAAACTGAAGGTTCTGGCAACCCTGCCTTGAAAAAGTCTATCAGAGGCATTTTTCCAACACCATAGTCTCACTTCATGTCTGTGTCACATCTGTAATTTTCACAATGTTTCAGAATTTTTCATTATTACTATATTTATAGTTACGGTGACCTGTGACCAGTGATCTTTATTTTATTCTTGTACTTGGTTTGGGATGCCATGACCTGTGCCTATATAAGATAGTGAACTTAAGTGACAAATGTTGTATGTGTTCTGACTATTCCACCGACTGGCCGTTTCCCCGTTTCTCTCCCTCTCCTCTGTCTCCCTATTCCCCAAGACAATAATATTGAAATTAGGACAATTAATAACCCTACGATGGGCTCTAAGTGTTCAGGTGAAAGGAATAGTTGCACATCTTTCATTTTAAACCAAAAGCTGGAAATGATTAAGCTTAGTGAAGAAGGTAAGTTTAAAGGTGACATAGGTCAAAAGCAAGGCCTCTTGTGCCAAACAGCCAAGTTATACATACAAAAGGAAAAGTTCTTGGAAGTTAAAAGTGCTACTCCAGCAAGCAGATGAATGATAAGAAAGTGGAAGAGCCTTATTGCTGATCCCGAGAGGGTTTTAGTAGGCTAGACAGAAGATCAAACCAGCTACAATGTTCCCATAAGCCAAAGCCTATGGGTAAGGCCACAGGCTCTCTCCAATTCTGTTGAGTTCGAGAGGTGGAGAAGCTGAAGAAGGCGAGCTGGAAGCTAGCAGAGGTTAATTCATGAGGTTTAAGGAAAGAAGCCATCTCTATAACGTACAAGTGCTAGGTGAGGAGGTAAGTGCTGTGTACAAGCCGTAGCAAGTTACGCAGAAGATCTAGTGAAGATGGTTCGTTAAGGTGGCTACACTATGCAACAGATGCTCCATGTAGATGAAATCACCTTATATTGGGAGAAGATGTCATCTAGGATTTTTTTTAGCTAGAGAGAAGAAATCAATGTCTGCCTTCAAAGTTTCAAAGGATCGGGTACTTGGCTGGCTCAGTCAGAAGAGCATGTGACTTTTGATCTTGAAGTCATAAGTTCGAGCCCCACCCTGGGAGTAGAGTTTACTTAAATAAACTAAAAAAAAAAAAAAAAAAAAAAGTCTCAAAGGACAGGCTGACTCTCTTATTAGGAGCCAGTGCAGCTGGTGACTTTAAGTTGAAATCAATGCTCATTTACCATTCTGAAAATTGTAGGGCTCTTGAGAAATATGCTAAATCTTCAGCCTCTGCTCTATAAGTGGAATAACAAAACCTGGATGACAGCACATCTGTTTATATTACATAGTTTACTGAGTATTTTAAGCCCACTGTTCAGACCTACTGCTCAGAAAAAATATTCCTTTCAAAATATTAATGCTCATTGATAACATACCCAGTCACCCAAGAGCTCTGATGGAGAGATGTACAATGAAAGTAACATTGTTTTCATGACTGCTAACACAATGTCCATTTTGCAACATGTGGCTCAAGGTGTAAGTTCAACTTTCAAGTCTTATTATTTAAGAAATACTTTTTGTAAAGCTATAGTTGCATAGATAATGATTCCTCTCATGGATCTGGGCAAGGTAAACTGAAAACCTTCTGGAAAGGATTCATCGTGCTAAATGCCATTAAAAACATTTGTGATTCATGGGAAGGAGCTAAAAACTCAACATGAATAGGAGTTTGGAAGAAGTTGATTTCAATGCTCCTGGATTTAAAGGAGTTCTTCAAGACTTCAGTGGAGGAAGTCACTGCAGATGTTGTGGAAACAGCAAGAGAACTAGAATTAGAGGTGGAGCCTGAAGATGTGACTGAATTGTTGCAATCTCATGATCAAACTACGAGATGAAGAGTTGCTTCTTAAGGATGAGCAAAGAAAGTGGTTTCTTGGGATGGAATTTGCTCCTGGTGAAGATGCTGTGAAGACTGCTGGAATGACAACAAGGGATACAGAAAATGACAGAAACTTAGCTGATGAAGCTGCTTCAGGGTTTGAGAGAATTGACTCCAATTTTAAAAGAAGTTCTACTGTGAATAAAATGTTATCAAACAGCTACAGAGAAATTATTTGTGAAAGAAAGAGTCAGTCGATGTGGCAAATGTCACTGTTATCTTAAGAAATTACCACAAGCATCCCAATCCTCAGCAACCACCACCCTGATCAGTAGCAGCCATCAACATGGACACAAGAACCTGACCCAGCAAAAAGATTGCAACTAGCTGAAAGCTCAGATGATGGTTAGCATTTTTTAGCAATAAACTTTTTTTTTTTTTTTGAGAGCGAGCGAGTGAGAATGTGAGTTGGGGGGGCAGGGAAGAGAGGCAGAGAGAGAATCTTAAGCAGGCAGCATTCCCAGCATGGAGCCCATAGCTGAGCTCAATTTCATGACCCTGATATCCTAACCTGAGCCAAAACCAAGAGTTGGATGTTGGAAATACTGAGCCACCCAGGCACCCCTAGCAATAAACTATCTTTAAATTAAGGTGTACACATTGTTGTCTGTTTAGACATAATGCTATTGCACACTTAATGGACTGCAACATAGTGTAAACAAAACTTTTATATGTGCTGGGAAACCAAAAAATCCTTTTAACTCTCTTTATTGCAATATTCACTTTATTGCAGTGAAACCAAACCCACAATATCTCGGAGTTATGCCTTGTAGATGATCAGAGGGCTTACTTTGTATCTTGCTCTAAAACATTATATGTAGAATCCTATTAGAACAAGCCTAGGAGGCAGATGCTCTTGTTACCATATTTTACATATAAGGCTTAGCTTTTCAGTGACCCACTTCTGTCTTTCTGATGCCCACCATATGCCACTGTCCAGCCGTACCCTGTCTGCACTCTCAGCTTTCCTACACACCAAAGACTTTCTCCCTCCATTCCTTCCTCAAGCACTTGTGACTTTCTGCAGTCACAGAAGTGTGCTTCATGCATCCACGGCCCAGACCATGATGATACACCCCCGGAGAGCAGACCTCAGCAAATGGCAAATGGAAACTATTAAATGAATAGTCCATCTTCTTGGTTACTCATCAGGACTTGCTGGGGACATTCTATACCATGTCTCAGAGGTCCCAGAGGTAACCCGATTTTTCACTCACCCTGTACTGACCTCCTTCCCTTCCCTGTGTTATTGTCACCCCTACCACTGCTTCGTAGGGTTATCCCCCAAAGGAACTCAAATCTGTGTCTCAGGCTCTGCTTCGACATAACCTAACCTAAAAAACACGGTCTTTTCTTCTATGACAGACTGCTAGTAAGATGTTATTTAAAATAACTGACTAAAGTTTGAGAACTTTTACACTTGAATGTACTTTTTGGAAAAGCATTTTATTCTTATAATTTATACTCACATTTTCTTTAATAAAGAAGAAAGCTTTGTTCATTCTTTTCTAAATTCAACTAGGAATTACTCTCTGATAACTTCTTTCAATAGGTAATAAGTTCTCAAAACACTAGAAAATTTAGAAAATGCTGAATACACAATTCTGTAGTCAATGTCTCTTGGCACATTTGTTACAAAACCGTAATCCTTTAAAACTTAAGACCACTCATCAGTCTGCATTTGAAAGATGTTTGTGAGTGACAAATTGGTCATTCTTCAACTGCAAAGATCGTTTCAGTTTAGACCTTAATAGCAGAACATCTACACATACTCACAATGGGCAAATTCCACGCTTAACACAAAGGTGAGATAAGTAACAGGGGCATAATGAACGATGAAATACAAGTAGAAGCTATAAAGATAGAGAAAGTCTGCTTTTCCCCAGAGCCACTTTCCTTTCATACAGTAGGACTTGCTTGATAGACTTAGAGCCATGAGTTTACATTTCAAACGGTTGTAAAGATCTAGGAGTCTTCTCTTTCTCAAGAGAGGATCTGTTCCCTTCAGAAAGATCCGCTGCTTTTCTCTCTTAAGTGGGGAGGAGGGCTGCTGTGCCCGTGTTTACAAAACTCCCCAGTTGTGTAATTTCGGGTTCTTCTGCACAGTACAGAGACCCTGAAAACACCGCTGACATTTGTTCTCATGGCATCTCTCTGAAGGCAGAGAGTGAAGCACGGGAAGCCAATACTATAAGGAATATTGTCTGATCTTTGATCTAGAAACCTTGTGTTTGCTCTTAGAATAAAATAAAGATAAATGCTGAAAACTTGCCAATAAACGTTCTTAGGAGTGAATCTTTGCTATGGCCTGGAGAGAGACTTTTAACTGCCAAAAAAAAAAAAAAAAGTGAGATATTTCTAATATGTATTCATAACTAAATTGAAATATTTTCTTTCTACAGTTCTTGGAGGACCCACGTGTGGGGCGACCCGATGGGGTGGAGACCAGCAGTGCAGACGGTGAGAAAATTCACCTGAGGCAGAACAAAAGAGATAGAAGTTTATCGAATATACCGCAAGGGAGCAATAGGCAGGACAGCGGAGGAGAGACTGTCTGTGAGGAGACAGTGGTGGACGGCTGTAGTTAAGGGGGAAGGTGAGGAGGTATGGGAACGTATGGAATTTTCCTTTTTTTGATACCTGTGTCCATTGGTCAGCTAGGGATCATGACTATTTCAAGATGGGTCATTCTAATGGCCTGTTTGCATTCAGCCAGGTGGTCACTGTGGGTCACTCTACCTTACTCAGTCTTCCATCACTCGAGATGGTTGCCTAAAAGCAGCCTCTACACCAGAGATAATCTGCCTCATAGGGACTTCAAAGTCAGCAGACATCAGCCTTTGTGCTTCCCTGACCATGCTCTTTAAGGGCGACAAAATACTAGATTTTTCAAAGATGTGACAATTCCAGCTCATGTTCAGAGCTCTCTCCTGTCAAAGTCTAAGGGCCATTTGAAAGGACTCTTGTTCGGTGGTTTTATGGCATCTTGCCATCTAACATGAGGCCTGGGAAAAGTGAAATGGTCCTGAAGGCCTGAGAGAGACTGAAGGGATAGTTTGGTATCTAGGGTACCTCAGGGGTTTCAGGAAGGGAAGCTCAGAACGGTTTCACAGATTTCTAGAGAATATTTCAGACCTGGGGAATTCTGTGGTCTTTGTTTTGTATTTGAGGAGTTCCATGTGGTTGTCTGGTCTCACTGAAGAGTGACCAAAACCCCCAGAAAGAAACTCTAGGGTGAGCGAATACTCACTCACCAACGCCTTTTGGCTGAACTAGAGCTGAAACCAAGACTCAGATGCTCAGCTGACTGAGCCACTCAGGTGCCCCAGAAATATTTCTAATTTTAAAAAGACTGAACAAACAATTGAGCAAGATAACTTTATCCCAAGGGCAAAAGAGCTATCCCCTAACAATGTTAACACACACACACACACACACACACACACACACACACACACACATATACTTTTTTTTTGGAGAAGGTACCTTTGCCTGCCTTCAGAGGGAAATTAACAAGATTGTACAGTCAGTATGACAAATTTAATAGAGCTCATATTTTGATTGGTTTTGAGATTCACAGATGCACGTAAATTTATAATAAAGAGTCTCAAAACCTTGCTCCACATAAATGGAAGAAAAAAAGTGCTCAAAGGGTATGGCAGAGTTTTAGTTCATGGGTGTCTTGGTCACTAAGATAAAGTAAAGAACAAAAAAGTACGTTAATGGCACAGCCTTAATTAAGAAAACTTTTTGTCTTTTAAGATTTTAAACCAAGAGTTAAAGATAGTTGGAATTACTGGGTAAATAAATATTAAGCAGTTATAAAAAAAGTTCTTTAAGTTGACTTAACTCAGAATTCTTAATTTGCTTGATCACCAAAAATACTTGAACGACAAATTATTTGTTAAATTAGGCTAAAAAGACAGCTAAATGTGTTCTCTTTGTCTATATCAGAGAGAGATATATAACATAACACTTTGTTCATGTAAATGAGATTGATTTTATAATAGGAGGTCTAATTAACTGGAAAATTTGTATACTTGTCTTACAGAACAGGTAAATTATCACTAAAATTTAAGACTGGATATAAATATGTATGCAATTAAACTGAATTAGAATAAGTAGTATCTTCATTTTTAAAAATATGGGGTTTTTTGTCCTTGTATTTTTTAAATTTCATTTTACCTCTCTGCAAATTTTTAAGGTCTACATTTTTTTTAAAGATTTATTTATTTGAGAGAGAGAGAGAGAAAGAGCACAAGCAGGGGGGAGGGGCAGAGGAGAAGCGGACTCCCCGCCGAGTGGGGAGCCCCATGCAGGGCTCGATCCCAGGACCCTGGGATCATGACCTGAGCTGAAGGCAGATGCTTAATGACTGAGCCACCCAGGTGCCCCAAGTCTACCCTCTATTTCCATTCGTTTACTAGTTATTCTTGACAAGTTTAACATGCCTCCTTACATCAACAATTCTGAAGTTCATACCTGCTCCCCTGCTGAGTAATACAGTCTGTAGAATATCTTTTCTCTTTCCATTTTTTAATTTAAATTAATTAACATAAGTGTATTATTAGTTTCAGCGGCAGAGTTCAGTGATTCATCAGTCTTATATAACACCCGGTGCTCATTACATCCTGTTGTAGAATATTTCCAAACCCTCCACTCCTGACTCATAAGTTGTCACCCGGTATTTTCATTTAGTCCTCTACAAATCACACAAGACATTATAACAATTTTTACTTCATGTAAACAATGCTTATTTAATGATACCTGTAAGTTTACCGACTCCTTTGCTCACTGTTCCTCTCTAGCCCTCACGGCTGAGATTCCTCTTCCTGAGGTCATTTTTTAGAAGCTCTTTTGGTGAAGCTCGGCAATGGCAAATCCTCTCAGATACTCATTTCAAAATAGCTTTATTCTGCCATCAATCTTGGAAGATTATTTTGCTAGATAGATAACTCGAAGTGGACAATTATTTTCTAATTCCAGATTGATAGGTTCTTTCAGCCCTTCAAGCGATTATTGATAACTATGTTTTCTAACCCGAGTCCTTGTTGTGAAAACTGCAGTCAAATTGTCATTCATGTATAGATCTTTTTTTCTCTTAAGCTGCTCTTAAAATATTTTTGCCTTTGTGTTCTGGAGTTTTACTATAATGTATCCAGATCTAGAGTTCTGGTATTTACTGAGCTTGCTGTAAGTCATGTTTTGGGTACTTATGGATTTATATCCTTTGTCGGAACTGAAAAATTATCATCCATTAACTCAGCAACTATTTCTTCTCCTCTATTCTCATGGAAATTCATAAATTAGATTTATTATTCTTTTCCCACGTCTCTCAATCCCAGCTGCAGAATTTCTATCTCCTTGTTTTCTTGTATTACGTTCTGGGTTAGTTAGTCAGTTAGTTAGTTAGTTAGTTATTGAAGTATAATGAACACAGAGTGTTATATTAGCTTCAGGTGTAACACCGTATTGATCCAATGATTCTATTGTTCAGTGGTCATCGTAAGCGTAGTCACCACCTGTCACCAAACAATGTTATTACAATATTATTGATAAACTCACTATGCTGTACTTTTCATCTCCACGGATTATTTATTTTATAACTGGAAGTTGTTACTTCTTAATTTCCCTTATCTATTTCTCCCATTTTCCCGCACACCTCCCCTCTGGGAACCACCAGTTTGTTCTCTGTATTTAAGCAACTGTTTGTCTCTTTGTTTTGTTTTTTAGATTCCACGTATAAGTGAAATCACAAGGTATTTGTCTTTCTCTGTCTGATTTAGCATAATATCCTCTTGGTCCATCCATGTCGCAAATGACAAGATCTCATTCTTTTTTTATGGCTAAGTAGTATTTCATTATATATACACATACATATAATGTACACATATACATACACACTCACATACCACCCGTTCATTCATCTATTTACTTCCATATCTTGGCCACTGTAAATAATGCTGAATAAATATAGGGATGCATATATCTTTTTGGATTAGTGTTTTCATTTTCTTCAAGGAAGTACCCAGTAGTGAAATTATTGCATCATATGGTAGTTCTATTTTTTCATTTTTTGAGGAAACTTCATACTATTTTTCATAGTAGCCACACCAATTTATATTCCCGCCAACCGTGTGTAAGGGTTCCTTTTTCTCTACATCCTTGCCAACATTTATTTCTTATCTTTTTGACTGTTGCCATTCTGACAGGGGTAAGGCGATATCTCATTGCGGTTTTGATTTGCATTTCCTTAGTAATTAGTGATTAAAGTATAGTTGTTTTAAACTTCGGACAATGCTGCATGCTTTTGGATTTGGATTTTTCCTTGAATAAAATTTTATGGTTCCATTAAGTTTTTAATATCAACCATAGTTGTATTATTTTATATAGTTAAGCTAAATTAAAATGGAGACAGAGCAAAGATACCTGATCTCCACAGAACAGTGTTGTGTTGTTTTTTTTTTTTTCTTTTTAATAGACTGATTTTTAGAGAAGCTTTAGTTTCATAGCAAAGTTGACTGGAAAGTACAGAGAGTTCTTTATACTCTTTATTCCCCACACATGAATAGCTTTCCTCACTATCAACATCTTCCATTACAGCGGTACATTCGTATCAGTGAATCTACACTGACATATCATTATCACTTAAAGTCCATAGTTTCCACCAGGGTCACCGAGTAGTTTTTATTTACATATTTTGTCAGCATGTAAATATATTTGAAATGTAAATAGCATTCAAATTATAAGGATAACATCAATGCAGTAAAACCAGTGTCTTATGCTTTACAAAATTAATTATATTCAATCTCTAAAATGTATCACCTGTCATTTCATATATCTGCATGTATATTTAAGATACACACATATTAAGGAAATTTGAAATTGTTTTTTACAGATATCAGATCAGTTGTTGCCAGAAGTATAAGGAGAAAATTAACCACAAAAGCTCATAAGGGAACTGAGGTGATGGACATGTTCTATATTTTTGTTTTGGTGCTAGTTACGACTGTAGTTTTCTGCTTCAAAGTCATCAAACTGGAAGTTGTACTCTGTGTAAATTATATCTCAATAAATGTAATTTGGAAAAAAATTAAATACAATTCTTGGTGAAAGAGCTTTGTATAAGAGAGGACTGGTAATTCAGAAGAAAAACTGGTCACTGTTCTCAACACAAAGTAGTAAAACATGATTGATTTTCTGGATGGATGGAAGGTTTGGCCTCACCCAAACTGAACACATCCTCTCAAAAAGGGTCCGCTTTTACTCTGATTTTGAGTATTTTATGACCATGGTCAATTGTTTATAAAAAAAAATAAGCAGAAAGAGTAGTAAGGGGTTATCATGTTTAGACCACATAAAACAGCTACCCGATTTGTTGTTCTGCCTTTGTTGTTATGGTTGCTGTAAGGTGCTGTTACTTTGGTTAATAACACAGGCGAGGCCATAGCTACTTCTCAACCTTTCTGAGTACTTGTGTGCCTGTCCAAAGATTCTTTTGACTTTGCTGTTCTCCAGGGTCAGGTCTTAAATTCAGACTAATGAAACTGTCAAGGTGTTTTTATACTGACTCTGGTGCTTCCTAAACAGCTCCGAGGTAGCTCCAAAGGCTGGAATCACCTCGCCACCTCGCCTTGAACCCCTTCCTGTGGCACTTACGAGCAAGGAGGGACTGTCTGATACAATTAGGCTCAACTGGAATACCCCGTATTTTCTTAATTTTCTCAATGCTTGCTCCCTCTTGTTGAGAATATGACCTTCAGTTCCTCTATTTCTCTGTTAAACTGAATAGAGAATATGTCAATTATGTTGCTAGGCAGCAAATGGTAAAAATGATCTACTTGGTACATTTCATCTGGCATGGGAGAAGTAGAAACATGTGACAGGAAGCTGTATCTTTTGGATTCCCCGAGTGTAACAATTCTTGTAACTGGACAAGTCCATAAAACCTACATCTATGGGGCACCTGGGTGGCACAGTTGGTTAAGTGTCTGCCTCAGGTCATGATCCCAGAGTCCTGGGATCGAGCCCCGAGTTGGGCTCCCTGCTCAGCGGGAAGTCTGCTTGTCCTTCTCCCTCTGCCCAGCACCCTCTACCCCACCCGGGCTCCTGCTCTCTCTTTCAAATAAGTAAATAAAATCTTAAAAAGAAAAAAAAGCTACATCTATGAAGTAGTTATAATAAGAGATACTGGTGCTCCTGTGAGAAATGAGGCATTCATACCAGAGTGATTCTCACGCCTGCTCAGTGTGATCTTGTCTTCTTCCACCTGCACTGTGTTACCTGCAGAGCCAAGGAAGACAACTCCCAGATGGCTGTGGGGGTTGTTGCATGGACTGCAACAAGAGATAGCTGATGCTATCCTGTTGTTGAGTTGTGGTCCCTGCCCTGTATCTTCCTGAAGAGGTGTCAAGTATGGCCTTGGATAGTCTTGTGAGGCTGACGTTCAGTTGAACCTAAGGGTCATACTGGGCATGGGATATTGTTTTCTGGGACAGGGAAAAGCTTTCAAAACAAAAAGAAAACTTAACTTAGCCAAGGCCATCTTTAAAGTATTATTTTTTGACATGCTATTACATGCCCTGTTGGGGTAAGGGGAAGCATGTTCATAGTCATGCCCATGACACAATGGATGGCAATAAATTGACTTCCAGGAAGATTTGTAGTTTTAAAATGATTTTATCACTTGGAGATGATTTTGGCGTACACACTACTGCACCAATTTTAAGGCTTTGGAGATTTGCCAATGTCTTCATTGTCCGTAATACATTTTTCTCCTTAGGGTAATTGTCACCTAAATTATGGTTATCCCCAATTGCTTATGTCATCCCTTCCAGGAGGAGACTCTACTGTCTTCCACACAAAGATGATTGGTTTCTATAATAACTTATCTCAAGCATTCAGTATGTCATCAACGGGTCACCTCTGTTCTCCCTCATGCTTGCCTCACAGTCCCTACTGTAAGCTAAAGACAAGACACTGTGTCTTCTGGAAAAATCACACAGTAAGTCCCAGACCTTGCTGGAAATGATTGTTGAGGCTGCTAAGAATCAGCCCATGGGTACAGGTTTCTAAAAGTATGCTGAAACTGCCACCAGGAGTAAATACCTCATCAGCTGTGCCAGGGGACTTGAAAGTTGGGATTTCCAGAACTGTTTTGCTCCAAAGACAGATGATTTTGTGAAAGTAGATTACCAAGTAGGTTACCAAGATTAGCAGCAGTAGAAATAGGATCTTGGGAAAGTGAACAGACACTGCTTTAAATATTGCTCTAAATATTGGAATTGTTTTTAATGGCTTACTCTATAATAAGCACATGATAAAGCTCCTTTAGTCTCTTCCTCTCAACCCCACATTTAGAAGATTGAATCAGTGCTAATTAGAATGAATGTCCTCTTTTAAAATAATCTTAATCAATGGGCCTATAACTTTGTAAGGTTTGGCTATACCAAAGAGTTGTACCCAAAATGTAAGCTCATTCTTAATTGGGCTGCTGTGCCAATTTGACATTTCAAAATTTGTGGAAAGGATAATTTTGTGTATTTCATACAATCCAATTTCAGGGAATATATAACTAAATTCCTGAGGCTATTTCTCTCTATGGGCACAATACATCAAAATGCGGGAACACATAAAATTTCCTTTATGCTTATGTCAAGAAGAAACATAATTTGTAAGAAGTCTAAATATGGAAAATCAAGAATATGAGCTAATTAACCTCTGGTGAATTGAGGACAATGTCTAATAAATGGAACTCAGAGATGCACTTTTAAAATGGCCTAAGCTTAAAATCATCTTTTGTTAACAGATCCTGAATTAAACTATGTTTATTCTAAGTCAAATTCATCTATAGAAAATCAAAACATATTTCCCAAAAATCCACGATTGGCAAAGTCTGTGCAGATTCTGAAGGAAATATGATGCACATTGATTGACCTTGTTGATACACTCCTGAGAACAACACTGCCTTTCCTGGGTCCTTTTACTTTGCATGGCATGCAGTTATTTGCAAAGGTTCAATAAAAGTTGGTCCTTCTTCTTATCTAAATCTAATTAAGCAAAGTAAGTCTGTAGCCATAATAATATAAGAAATAGCACATTTAAAAGTAAATATTATTTAGCTAGGTGTGATCTGACTGTATTCCATATATGGAAACATCACCTTCAGACTCTTTTTGGAGATGGGTGCTGTAGTTGCTGTGTGGCTTAAAGAGTTTCAGATTTTCATTTGGTAAAGAACGTCACCTCTTGTCCAACCTTGGGAATCTTGAGGAAGGAAATACCCTGATGTATGCAGCACTGCAGACAGCCTGGAGAAGAGCTACTGAACCCTTTGCTCTGGCTCAGAATAAATGAAGTGTTAAGACCAGTGCAGAAAGCTTTCTAGGACAATGGTGCAGTCTTAGAGTCATTTACAGAATCTCAGGTAGAAGTTCATTCTCAGGGTTTAGTAATTGTATGGCTTTAGTGATATTAACATGTAGCAAGGGAATCTTTGTCAATGAATGATGTTTTCTGCACCTGTGAAAATAAAATAGGAAAAATAGAACAGAATATATATATATTCTGCAGAAGCTTATAGATGTATAGTATAATATGTATGTATATATGTGCCTGTGTGTGTATATATGTGTTTATATATAAATACAGAAAATGTTCAGTTTTTTAAATATATATATATACACACACACACACACACACACACACACACATAAAGCTTAACTTCAGATCATAGACTATGTGAAATAGTTGTTATTAAAACTCTGAGTCATGTCATTTTTTTAAAAATTCCCCAATGGTAGGAAACTGGTGAAAGGAATGACATTTAACAGGTATATAATATGATTGTGCCTATATTGGGTAAAACAAGCTATACCTGATTCCACCTTTTGTAAGAAATGTAAAAAAAAAAAAATTGACTAATTCACCATCTTAGCACAAAAAGGTAACATGACAGGCCTTTTCTTGATCAAAATAGCTCATTGAAGACTATGAATCTAAAGAAGGAGCTGCCAAAAAAAGTATTTCAAACCTGCTCAGAGATAAACCTTCCTCTGATGATACAAATTGCATTCTCCTTCTGGGAAAAAAGGAACGCTCACAGTGCTTAATTTTCTGATCAACTTTAATGGGACCAGAATTTTTTCTAGAAAGCATCAGTATATATAGTACGTCTCTAGAATGGGGACCATTTTGAGAGTGAAATGAACCACTATTAACAATTATGACAGTTAACGGTTTAAAAAAAAAACTTGTCCCAGGTAAACCAGGATATACGGCCATTCTACCATAGAAGAAATTCTTAAGGGTCAAAACCAGAAGATCCTGAACACCAAAAGGTGAGTGAACGTGTTGGGGTAGCAGCTGCCCTTGTAGCCAACCCTGTGAAGATTAGAGGAAATATATGTAAACACCAAACATCGTCCCTGAGGCATAATTCACACTCAGAGAATAACTTTCTTTAAAATTCTCATAAATTACATCTAATGACAAAATTGCTGGCAGGCCCTCCAACTTGAAAAGGGCTTGTTTATACTAAGAATACAAAATATGTTTCAGTTTTATAAAATTGAATTTATTTTGGAAAAAAAAATGCTTTCCAATCATTTCCTCAGATCTGGCTGTCTGATAACTGATAATGGTCTCAGTTAGTGAGGTTTCACTAAACTGTGAGAAAAGTGAAGCTTGCAGGGGAAAACCTTCTAGATCCTTTCCCATTCCCAGGTTTCTAGAATTCTGACTCCTACCTGAAAACACTGTTCTCAGAGCAATTGGAAACTCCTTGGCGGTGACACATCAGACTCACAGAGTAGAGTGACTGGAATTCTCTAACTCTACTCAGTGTAGGGACGTCTAACATTGTTAGAGTCACAATAAACAAGTTCACATGGATCACATTTTTTTTCTGCAGATGATCTAATGCCTCATTCAAATGCTATATGCCATAGTTTACTTTAGTTCTAAGACCTTCTTTAGATGACATAAAATATGGCTCACTTTTTTGATTATTTAAATTTGTTCCTACTATTTGAAGAGAATCAGTTGTCTTCTCCAGTGGAATGACTTGGGTTCTCCCAAAGATATGTCTAAGTTCCAACTCTGTGCCTGTGAATGTGACCTAATTTGGAAACAGTCTTTGCAGATGTACCTCAGGTATGAATCTTGAAATGAGATCATCCTGGATTTAGGGTGGACCTGAAATCCAATGACTGTCCTTACGAGAGAAAGAGGTAGAAACTGGAGACTTGGAGACATGGAGGGAAATGCCCTGTGAGGATGGAAGCAGAAGTCAGAGTGATGCTGCCATAAGCCAAGGAATCGTCTGGAATCAACAGAAACTAGAGGAGGCAGGAAAGAGCTCTTCCCAAGAATCTTTGGAGGGAGTGTGCCCCTACCACACCTTTGATAGTTTGACTCCTGACTCCAGATCTGTGAGATAATAAATTTCTGTTTTTTTAAGCCACCAAGTTTGTACTGATTTGTTAAAGTAGCTCTAGAAAATTAATACGTCTTCCATGGTGCAAATTACAAGAAATCAAATTATAGGTAATTGCTATCACTAGACATCAATACACAGATTGCTCTTATTTTACTAACAATGCAAAGAATCATGTCAAGACATTACATTCAAATGTGGTAGATTATAATATGGTCCTGAAAAACCCGATCCAACTAAAATATAAATGGCATATTTCTAATAATAACAAGACATGATGATTGTCACAGGGCTGCCAGAAAGGAACTCAGTTAAACTGAAATTTCAGATAAACAATACATAACATTTTAGTAAAGTATGTCTTAAATATTACATGAAATATATTTACTTATTTGACAAATTTTTGTATTTATTTTTTATTAAATAAAGTTGGCACGTAATATTGTGTAAATTTGAGGAGTTCAGCATATTACTCTGATAAATTTATAAATTGTCATATGTTGCCAGTGTAGCAATCCTTATTATATAGTTATAGTCCAATATTATTATCTATATTCATTATACTGTGGATTAGATGAGGTATATTTATACTAAAAAATAATGTGTCGTTTATCTGAAATTCACATTTAATGAGCATCTGTATTTTTATTTGCTAACTCTGGAGCCCTATGATTGCAGCAGAGATATTATACATATCACTCTAAATCACATAGCTAATAACATGTTGAACTTGGCTTTGAAATTATGTGCATCAGACCCTTCAAGATCATGTGTTTCTAGTTCATCAGGCTGCTTAAAGCAGACACAATGAAACTTAGCAAGAGGCAGTAGCACTGCAAGAAGTCATCTACTTGTTTTTCTGCAAAAAAGTTTATAAAAATGGAAGAATGACAGCCAGTTCTGACTGCTGAGCCCAACTCCATGCCCATTAGGTATGAAGGAAGATTCCGGAGATGAAAAGTTCAAACAACATTCTAGCGATGGAGGTGATGGTGAAGTGTTTTCCCGTTCCACTATTCCATGCCAGGGTGATATGCAACAGAGGGGGCATAGGCATTTTGGTTTTGCTGGGCTGTAGGTAAGGGCATCAATGTAATAAATGATAAAAGTCAATTTCTGCTAGTTTTAATAGTTATGAAAATATTTTTGCTGACATTCACCTTTTTCCAAAAGCCACATGGCTCCCAGGTACCATGACCCTTAAATCTCAATAATTCTTTTGAGCTTCCTCATCCATGATGCTACCAGACATTCCCCTCAAGTGCCTCTCATATTTTCCTTTCCTCCATTTCCCCCACCATAATCGCAGTTGAGGCCCTCAAAACTATACTCCCACATGCCTTCAGTGTTTCAAGCTCATTTCCAATGATCCTTCTCCATTTAACTATCCTCTACTTATATAAATTCACAAGGGTAAAGTCACCCAATACGACCTATCCAATCATATACTTAACACATCTGTCATTCACAGGTGGGTCTAAAATAAATTTTAATCAAACTGATACTTAACTCAGGTTGTTTCCTTTGTTTAAATATCTCCTCTTATATCAACTCAATAAAAACCTCATAAATGTCAGGCCAAGTAAGTAAAACAGTGAAGCTGGATTGGAGTTTGCATTTTAAACACATGTGGATATTCCTCACTTCCACAAAACATTTTTTTCCCATTTTTCTTAAGAATATGGCCCTCTTGTTCTACTTCAAAAAATTCCTTTTTGTGACAGAGACAAATGTAGAGAGTAATTGGCAACCATCGGAAAGACAGTGTGTGTTGACAGTGCCATCCAGACTGACAACTGTGGAGACATGGAACGGTGGGACGAGTTCATGTGCCCCGTGTCCACAGGGCAGCTGCTACTGAGGTCAGATAACTAGCATCATATATTGTCAGAGTATGTCTGATGTTTTCTCATGATCACATTGCCTTTGTGTATTTTTTGGCAAGAATGTCAGAGAAATGATATGACTTTCTCAGTGCATCCTATCAGGAAGTCCATGATACCTGTCTCTCATTACACTTGGGTAAGGTGGTATCTTCCAAGTTTCTCCACTGTAAAGTTACTATTTCCCCCTTTGTAATTCATACGTATACTGTTAGAAAATACTTTGGGGTGATGGAAATATCCTATTTCTCATCATAAATTTGCACATATAATTTTAGCATCTATTGATAATTTTTGCCTGCAAAATGTTACTGTGTTATTTGTTAAAAGGTGATTTTCTATTTTTATTTTCCCTTCTACATTTGTTCATTGGAATTCTACCAAAAGTAAAAACTGTACCTTCTCCCCCACTTATTTATTTATTCCGTTATTTACTTAGCAGCATGAACTCGTATTTATATTATTCAATGGATTAGAATTCATTATTACCATCATTTATTTTGTTACTGAAATTGTCCAAGTTTTGATTACTAGGAGCTCTTTTAAGTTGGCTTCTATGTTGTTTTGACATCATGCCATCAATTTTTTATTACTTCCTTACTGTCTGGGTCTGCAAACTATTCCAGGCTTATCTTGTACTTTCCCTGGCCCAGATCTGCAATCAACCATTTCGCTAGGAGCACAGCTTACTTTTCTTGGGAAAATTGTATTTAGAAACCAAAATCTGGACCCAACGTGGGTCAATTGCTACTCTGTCATTATACATTTGCAATTGTTTCTAGGCCCTCTCAGCAGATAGATGTAGGAAACACATACACACACACGTACCCCCCCACACACACACCTTTATCCATTTTAATTTCTATCTGTATATGTGTTAAAAACCATTAGTTCATACTGATGCTTCTCTAAAAACAGAAGTTTCATTGCAGCTCTCCCTTGTTCTGTTTTTGTAACTTCTTTCTCCAACAGTGGAAAAACTGGCTCTCATTATCCACAATACATTTGCTTATTTGTTCAGTCCCAGTATACACATTAAGTAGTTTCAGAATTGATAGTCATGCTCCAGAGTATATCATGTATAGTGCTTTTTGTCTTGAGTTTTATGGTGTATAATCCAAATATTGTTTTACATGATCACTTGGATAAGTTTTTTTTATTCCTCATCCCCCTAAGGTATGGTTATAGTTACCATTAATTTTGGGTTCCTCCTACACCCTAATTGATATTTACTTATTTATTTAGTTAGTTGGTTCTGAAATATTGCCGTAATTAAAGGGTTAGAACTGCACAAGATTTACTCAGAGAAAAATCACTTTCTCCTTATCCTTTTTACCCCATTCCCATCACTCATTCTTGATACCTGTTCTTACGTATATTATATATGTTATTAATCTCATTAGTTTCTGGATTTTACTTCTAATATTTCTTTTTGAATGAATGAACAGATAATGCAGGATTTCTTATACTCCCTTCTTTCTTACATTCCATACTATCAATAACCTTTTGTACTTTGCCTTGTACTTAATAATATCCTATAACTCTTTCCTTTTTTCTTTTTAAAGATTTATTTATTTATTTGAGGGCGGGTTGCAGAGGGGGTTGCAGAGACAATCTCAAGCTGACCCCCTGCTGAGCGAGGAGCTTGATGAGGGGCTCAATCCCACAACCCCGAGATCATGACCTGAGCCAAAATAAAGAGTCAGATGCTTAATCGACTGAGCCACCCAGGAACCCCCCTATAACTCTTTTCATATCAATTCCTAGAGATTTTCCTTATTCTTTATTTTATAGCTGCATAATATTTCATCATGTGGATGTGCCATATTTTATTTAATCACCTCACCTATGTATAGGCATTTTATAATTACAAACAACATTGTATTAAATAATTATGTGCATATGTATTTAATGTTGTTGGGAGGGCATATCTAGGACTAAAATTTTGATCTCCTGATGGCTGATTCAATTCTGTTTTAAATCAAATGATGCAACAGAATGTAATTAAGAATACTCCTCAAACTAAAAAAAGTAGTATACGTACACACAACAGAATAATACCATATCAAGAGAATTATTTTCTTTTTCTAATCTAATTGTAATTGCTTTTGAGACAAGCAGTTCAATTCAACGAAAATTTGTCCTTGGCTACTTCACCAGATGGTTAATTTTGAAAATTAAATGTGTTAAAATTCTACATTTCCAATCATACCTTCATTCACTAATTTTTACGCAAAAATTAAATCTGTTAGTTGTACGGTTTCTAGTCTTTAAAAATCCAGCATCACACTAAATTATTTTCTCTATTATATTCTTGTAGAGACAGGAGATAGAATTATAAACTGTAGTCCTAATTTGGTTCCTTCCACACCTTAAGTCTGGATATCAAATAGGGTTGGAAGAGAAAAAAAAGGACTGCATGATGTCAGGAGCACATTTCAGGTTGTCTAACACCTGTTAGAGGCCTAGGGCCCCCCCTCCTTGTTGGAGGAGTTACACTCAAATTCAGCTTCCTTTGGAATTGGAATTGTGGGTTCTCAGGGCCCTCAGGTCTCCACACCCCGAATAGCTAGTATTTTGCAGTGTGAGCAGGATGGTCCATAGTCTACCCAGGGTCCATCCCCGGGCTGTCTCTAAGGTGGGTTCAAGGAGTCCCTAATGTAGCCCAGGCTAGTTCACCAGGGGACTGCCTTGAGATTTGGAATCCAGAAACTAGACAGTATTTTCCTTGTCTGTTCTTCATCGTGGCCTTTGAGACCTACCATGAGCCTACTGCCAGGTCCAACCAAGCCTCAGAAAATCACTGGTAGGAATCATCAAAATTTTGGTGAAATGTTTGTCCTGGATTCTGCAATTTCAGCAGATTCAACTATGCGAATCTCTGTAGCAACAAGAATTTCAGGTCTGCCATATGGTTACCTCTGATGTGGCTCCAAATATGGGCCTCATCTACTAACCAGTTATGTCACTGATAATACATAAGGCAGGGTCCAATTTGTCAGCAGTTCGGTAGGGACCATACTGTTTGGGTCAGGACCAGTTCAGAGTTTTTGAATTTGCATCATAACCTCTTCTTCCATGGTCACAGGCGTCAAATAAAGCTTTACTCCATATTGTTGAATCCAACCTTCTAAAAATTATATTAAAATTGATTTTTTTTAACTTAAGCAACCATAAGGAAAACAAAATTTGTCAAAAACACATAGAATAAGTTTCTAGGTGATGGTGTTCTTATGTTCTTACCTCCTCGATCTCGGGCAGCTAAACTTTGACCCCTTCTTAATGTGATGTCCAATTGGTACATTCCGGGATCAGCCAAGGGGACATCTGCATTACTGGTTCCAGCAGTATTTATTTTCTGAAAAACAAGAAATATACAAAATATTAAATTTATTATCTCTTTCCTATTTCCTCCAGTGGGGGACCATAAATAGCTTCATTCAAACTGGAAGAATTAGTCAATAAGATGAATCATCTTATGCATTCCCATGCTATAATCACCCAGTTCTCTGAAGGTTTTTAAATTCATGAAATTCTTTACTCTAAATAAAAACATGGCACTTATAGGAATTCTTGTTTTAACTCAGATTCGAGATAACAAATATAATATAAAAAACATTCCCCACGGATGGCCCCACATAATTCAACTAAGGAAGATTACATAGGAATAACCTCTGAAGTAAAAACACAATCAGTGATGAATGGAGAATAAATGTATGCAAGAGCATTTGATCTCCATAGAAGTGAGCTGAAAATTAAAGTGATTTATTCAGGTAACTGTGTTAACTCATTTATCTATGCAAAAGGGTTATACTGATGGATTACACACTTCTATTTCAATCCCAGCATAAAATATGATATAATTATACAGAAATAAATTTACCCAGTATTTTGACAGTATTTGCAAGAAATAAATACTCAGTGGGGCTAAATTTCTAATGCTGCCTTCTGTAGAATAAAAGTGCACAAGCTATTCCTAGAGCTAAAAATTTTTGCAGTGCTACCCTTATAGAATATCTTTAGTAACGATGTGCTGTTAATTTACAGGCATTAAGTTAAATAAACACTTGCGAGGGGAATAGCTATATTAAAACAACACAAAAGAAACAGTAAAAATTGTATAGGTCATATTTTATACTTTATGTCACTTTGAATACAACAGGAAAACTGACTTTTCTTTACACATTTGAAATGATTTTAAATTCCTATAATTTTTCTTCCAATTCAAAAAGAAATATTCTTTTGTTTTGGAATAATATGCATGGGTAAGGTAAAAATTTAGATGCCAGTCTGGCTCTTCTAGTCCTACAGCTCATATGAAATACAATTATAAAGCAGCTTTTTTCCCCCGTGTTTTAAGACCAAGAAAGAAGCTTTCCTATAGGAACAATTATCATTTAAAATAAGCAGCACAACTTTGACAGATAACCCAAACTCCCATCTCTCCTCTGGTACCAATAAAAAAGATCCCACTTCTTTTCATGGCAGCCCTGTTCCTATGTATGACAGCACTGTTCCTGCAGTGGCTCAGGCTAGAAATCAATGAGCTCTCCTTGACTTCCTCATTTCCTCTCCACCACATGCAAAATTTGCCAAATCCCATCCACTCCATTCCCACCACCATTCCACCACCATTCCATCTCCCAATTGTCTTTTTCTTTTAATTTCTATTACCCATAATTTGGATCAGGGCTCCAGACAACAGAACAACAGAGGTGAAATGATTGTCTTGCTCTTCCCTCAAACGTCGATTTGCCCCATCTCCTTGGCATTACCAATTCTAACAATTTAGGGTATATCCTTCCACACTTTTGAAGGGCTTGTACAAACACATACACATACAGGTTTACTGTTCTTTGGTTGAGTTTTCAGTTTTTATCTTTTAAAGAGATAGTACTATATTTGCCTATTATTTAACAATTTATTTAAGTTAAAAATGGAACGGGCACTTTGCTAATCAATACATCTGGATCTATCTAGGTTTTTTTTTCCAAGGTACATCATTTTCCACAGTGTGGGGTACCATAATTTCTTCAATTATTTCTCTATTGATGAACATGTGAGCTGATTTCGGTACTTGCCACTACAAGGACCTGCACTTTTATTTCACTGATAGGATGAATTTTTCCAAAAAAGCGTATATAGTTCACACTACTATTGGCAGTATATAAGACACATATTTCCCATATCCTACTTAACACAGGATATTACTAATTTTCAAGTTTGTAGGGCAAAAAATGTTCTCTCCCTTTAATATACATTTCTGGAACTATGGTAGTACACTTGTAACTAGTGTACAGGCCTCGTTTAGCAAACATTTATTGCCTATCTGCTCTGGCCTAAGTGCTTAGATTTCAGAAATAATCAAAACCAGGACTTTTCTTTCCATTGGAGAGAAGACAGAAGGGAAATCCTGTGGATATGCAAGTTATTTAAAAGGTTTTATAACAGTCGAGTTTAAGTCACAAGGGTCTGATCTGGTCAGTGGTAATGGAAATAAAAAGTGAATTTGAGAGATATTGAGGAGATTCAATCAACTAAATTTGTCAGCTGACAAGATGTGGGAGATAGAGAAATGGATGGATGAGTCACACGGAAGGTCTGAGCTGAGCCCCTGAGAGAATGGTGGTGCCAGCAGCGTGAGAGGAGAAGCAAGCTCCAAACCACCACAGAAACTTCCAAGGACACCTCCAACTCTCTAAAAGAAGGATGTCAAGAACTGAAGAAGACCTAGAGAGTCAGCTCTCCTAAGGCTCAGTGAAGTGGTTCCCAGAAGAAAACTGGTAGGCTGATTATAAAGAGATACTAGAAGTATAATTTTTTATTGTAAGGTATTTTTCTAAAAATGTTTATTAAGTCCCCAAATGTTAACATGTATTAGGAAAGATATATCTGAAGTGCCAGGTACATATACAGCTCTAAAACAAACTTTGTCATTTTAAACATTTTTTTTCAAACTTAATATTTATTTTTATGGGGACTTCAAATATATCCTTCTCCTCCCTAAAGTGTCATGCTCCACACTTAGTTGCTATGTTTAAACTACTTTATTGAGGTATGATTGATGTGTAAAAAGCTATAATACTTATATACAATTTGATGAGTTTGAGGATAAGTATACATCTGTGAAACCATCACCGCCATCAAGGCTGCCAACATATCCAGCACCTCCCAAAGTTTCCTCCCACCTCCTTTATTCTTATTATCATTTTGTTTGTTTGTTTGTGGTAAGAATACTTAATAAGAGATCTACCCTCTTAGAGAATTTTAAGTATACGGTACAGTATTGTCAGCCGAAGGCATTATGCTATACAGCAGATCTCCAGAATTTATTCATTCCGCAAAATTGAAACTTTGTACACTTTGACCATTACCTCCCCATTTTTCCCTCTCCCTTGCCCCTGGCAATCACCATTCCCTGCTTCTATAAGTTTGACTATTTTA
The DNA here is from genome assembly GCF_023065955.2 of Ursus arctos. Taxonomy (NCBI): domain Eukaryota; kingdom Metazoa; phylum Chordata; class Mammalia; order Carnivora; family Ursidae; genus Ursus; species Ursus arctos. Next base: position 75,744,128 of record NW_026623067.1, read on the forward strand.
GATTCTACATGTAAGTGAGATCATTCAGTATTTGTCTTTCTATGTTTGGCTTATTTCACTCAGCATAATGTTCTCCAGGTCTATACATGTTGTCACAAATAGAAGATTTTCCCTCTTTTTTTTTTTTTAAAGGCAGAATGTTATTCCATTGTATACATACAATAAATTTCCTTTATCCATTCATCCATCAATGGGCATTTAGGTTGTTTCCGTATCTTGGCGATTATGAATACTACAATAAATATGGGAATGCAGGTATCTCTTCAAGATCTTGACTTAAATTCCTTTGCAGAAATCTCCAGAAGTGCTATTGCTGGATCATATGGAGCCACAAAAGACCCCAAATAACTAGCACAATCTTGAGAAAGAACCAATCTGGGGGCATCACACTTCCTGATTTCAAACTATGCTACAAAGCTACAGTGATCAAAACAGTATGGTACTGACATAAAAACATATACAAAAACCAATGGAACAAAATAAAAGGCCCAGAAAGAAACCCATATATCAGAGAAGAAACCCAAGGTCAACGAATCTGTAAAGGCACCAAGAACACTAAGTAGGGAAAGGACAGCCTCTTTAGTACATGGTGTTGTTAAAACTGGATATCCACATGCAAAAGAAAGAAATTAACCCTTATCTTACACCATATGTGAAAATCAGCTCAAAATGGATTAAAGACTTAATTATAAGACCTGAAGTTGTAAAACTCCCAGAAAGAAACATAGGGAAAAGCTCCTCTGTATTGGTCTTGGCAATGAATTTTTGGATATGGCAACAAAAGCAGAAATAGACCAGTGGGACTACATCAAATTAGAAAGCGTTTGCAGAACAAAAGAAGCAATCAGCAAAATAAGATAATCTATGGAATGGGAACAATATTTATAAACCATATACCAGATAACGGATTAATATCCAGAGTATATGAGGAACTCATACAATTCAATAGCAAAAAAACACACAAACTGATTAAAAATTGGGCAAAGATCTGAATAGACATTTCTCCAAAGAAGACATAAGAACGGCCAACAAATACATGAAAAGGTGCTCAACATCACCATCAGGAAAAGCTCATCAAAACCACAATGAGATTTCACATCATGCCTTTTAGGATGGCTATTATTAAAAAAAATTAAAAGATAACAAATGCTGGTGAGAATATGGAGAAGATGGAATCCTTGTACACCTTCAATGGGAATGTAAAATAAATGCCTAGCTCAAATTCTGAAATTCAGGGTTCTAGCCACAGGGAGAGGATTAAGGCGGTTTCTGTGACAACACTCAAAGTTTTGGGACTGATGAAGCCAAAAAGCAGATGCAATATTTGAAGTTGTAAATTTTGAGTAAAAGTCAGAACTTTATCAGGTCACTTATGGGAAAGTCAGAAAAAGAATGTGGAAGAGAAGGTCTCTGAGAATTTGGAAGGATTATGTCCAGAGCACCCACGTCTTCTATTTCACCCAGCCACTATTGTTGCAGAAGCCCTTCCTCCATGTTCCTGGCTTGCTTGAAGCGGGGCAGTTACCATCGATGATGTCAAATTTCCCAACACTTCCTTCCCTTGTTTAAACAGATTAGTGGTTCTCAACCTTGAAGGCTTTGGCTGGGCACCCGGGAATGCTGGGAGTGGGACCCAGGCAGCAGTATTTTCTCTGACAGGGCCTCAGACTATTTCAGTTTGTAGCCTAGCCTGGTCCATTGTGCTAATTATAAAAGCAAGTCTTTGAGAAGGCTTATACACAAAGAATTTCCAGACTTTTAAAATGTATATCATGAAATACTTGTAAAATATGTGGGGGAATCAATCTAAGGGTCCCTGTTACTTTGAGCTCTGCTGCTTAGGAAGCCTTTTTACCCAGGTGAAGAAAGCTTCCACCAGAAGATATAATGGTGCTGATGGATTGAAAGTTGAGAGTGCCACCTTGCTTTTTTGAGATTTTCATTATAGGCAAAAAATGGGGTTACTCTATTAGCTGGGATGGTTGATCATTATACCCACAGGAAGTAGAATTATTGTAGCAGTGTAATACAGGAAGGGAGAAGAATGTCTGCATTCTAGGAGATTTTCTTGAACTGCCATGTGCAGTGGATTGCAGATTGGCTCAGTTTTTCAGTACCTGTTTCATACACTCAGGCCATGCTCAGTGCAGCTCTAACTTTGTCTCTCAACAAAATCCACTTAAAGTTAGAACTTCATGAAAGCTTTTACATTTTCAACTTTGCAAGTTTAACAGCCTTGTCAAGGATATCAAGAGGCATCACTGAGGATTTCTACTTAGTCATTACCAATTTCTACTTAGTCATCTCTCCTAGTTTCGATGACGTTGAAAATATTTGCACAGTGGAAATCTCCATCATATGGAAATCAAAAATTTTTTAAACTTAATTCTCAAAAACAGACTCAAAAGCCACTGAGGTATTCTCAGTTCGGTGAAGCTCCCTGGTTCACTTACCATGACAACACCATGATTAGTTGGAGGTCAACGGACTAAATGACTTTAGAAACTGAAACCACACAGAATGAGGAAAATCCATGGCAACCAATGGGCATGACCCACTAGGTATGTCAGTCACAGTGTCTGACTAATCTACAGCCCACCTCAAAAGAGCAGCTTATGCTTGATGTGAACTTAACTTCCTTGCCTCTTGTTCCTAGCTGATTAGACCTGCAGCTGGTTCTCTGAGCTAAGGACAGACAATGCCAGGCTAGTCAGTGATAGGTTGTTATTAACACAGGTGTTATTAGGCAAAGGTTGTTTGTATCAAGTTCAAAGAGAAGAAGAAGTTAAAAGCGGCTGCTAAAGCCAAAGCGTCATGACAGAGAGCCTGGAAGGCCACGATGACCCATGTATAATTCCAAACCAAGAAAGTGGTGCTGTAACTAAGCAGAAGTATGGGGTGGAAAAAGCATATAGAGTCGTAAGTACAATGCCACCTTGTAGCAGGACGTATAAACAGACCAACTAATCAAAGTCAAGTATGACAATGGCTGGGCAGGAGAGTGAATATCACGTGATGTGATGACCGCTGGGTGTTATACGCAACTCATAAATTATTGAACACTACACTTGAAACAAATGATGTACTCTATGTTGGCTAATTGAGTTTAAATAAAGAATTTTAAAAAATAAAAGGAGATTGAGTATCTATGAGTTACTACTGTTCAAGCCCTGGAGTGGCTCTGGGACTTGAGGGCCAGTTGCTCTGGGCTCTGTGCTCTTGGATGGTTATGGTCTCCTTGGCTTTTTATGAGACAGGCAAAGAAGCCCTTGGCTCTTACAACACAACAGATCAAGAAAAGGAAAGAGCAACAAGAATGAGCAAAAGAAGCACAGAAATAAGAAATCAGTCAGGTAGCACGGGAAATCCATGGGCACTCAGAATGCAGTAATATAAGAGAAAGTGAGCTGCACAGAGAGGCTGCAGATAGAAATCGCCTCATGCCTCGACTTCTTCCTCCCCCATACTGGGCAGTGTTCACTGATGTTCACATACAGTTGCCCCCGAGATGCTAGCTCTCCACGCACAAGTCAAATAAGGTCAATGCTCTGCAATTACAAAGTGAGGATAATATCATGGTTTTATTAATATTTGCAGCAAGAACTGAGGGAGAAGTCTTACGGTTAGAGTAATCATATAATTTATCATTCAAACTGAGAGGCAGAGGGAGTGCTCTTAATAATTATAGGCAAAACCAGGCATTAACAAAACTGTCTCAGAGAAAGAAGGATGCATGTTATAGTACCTAACAAGTTAGCCATGGGTTAATTAGAAAGATACACTAAGCTTCTGCTGATCACCTGGTCACACCAAAGCTTTGCGACAGTCGGCTTTAGAACTGAACTACAACCCTGGGTTGAATTCTGGGATTTTGATTTTGCCAACAGTCCAAACCAAATGAAATGGCCCTATAAATACTCAGGCCCACTAAGTGGCAATATTTAACCACTGCTGAAAACAGTACAAAATTCAGGACTCCCAGAATGTCTTTTCTGGGACTCCCGCAACACTGATTACTCACCCTTGCCTTGTCTGCTAAATTGACTTTGGTGGGGCAGCACTTCATTACTGCAGAGAACTTTTCCCACCCACACATACAGCATATAAAATAACCGAAGCCAAAGGAAAGCAAATAAAATTCTCTTTTCTCAATCTTTACATACATGGACCACTTCTTTTGGGAATCAGACCCTATAACCAGCCTAACTGTTAAGCACCTGCAGACGTTGATGGTGAGAGCCCTGTGTGAGGTCAACTATGTAACTCGAACCCCAGATACTTCTCCCCTCTTCACCTCTGCTTTCTTTTTAACATGGAGCAATATATACCTTACAAAGGAATGTTTCAATGCTAGGATAAAATATGTAAAAGTGTTCTGTTTAGTGTAAGAAATTATTTAACTATAAGTAGTTATTTGGGGGTAGGAGGTGAGGAGAGCTATTATAAAACAGAGGGAAGAATACAGAGTCGAAACACAAAGATCTGTACGCAAGGCCCAATTACACTATTAACTCTGCTCCGAGGCAGAGGTAAAGGTTTTTGACCTCTAGGGACCTCATTTTCTTCTTTAAAAAAAGAAGCCTGTGAAAATTAAAGAAAATAATGTAATTTACAGAGTTTGTCAAGAATCAAGTGATTTACAAAAGCAAAGTAGGCTTCTTCTCCTTTTAAAAATTATAATATATATTGTGTATATACTATGGCTAGTGTTCATTGATGGCTAATCAGAGATTACCAAGTACTTCATGCTGAAGGGCGTCTGGGTGGCTCAGTTGGTTAGGCATCTGCCTTCGGCTCAGGTCATGATCCCAGGGTCCTGGGATGGAACCCCACAGTGGGCTCCCTGCTCAGCAGGGAGTCTGCTTCTCCCTCTGCCCTACACCACTAGTGTTTATTCTTTCTCTCAAATAAATAAATAAAATCTTAAAAAAAAAAAAAGAAGTACATCATGCTTAGGGTGACTCTTCTGCTTTCAGTGCTATTATATTATTGGATGACTGTTATCTTTATTATTTCACCAAAATATTTGTCAGAACTGAGAGCATGATAGATTTTATTTGTGTTAACTCATCTGAACTTTCGTCTTTTGGTGAGTTCCAAAGCACACTCTTTCTTCCCCAAAGAAAATCAAGCTGCATTAAAGTATGGAGCTACCAGCAAAAAGACCAACTTGGAGAAGAAAAGATTTGTCAGAGAAAGGCATCCTGGGACTCCTGGGTGGCTCAGCGAGTTAAGCATCGGCCTTCAGCTCAGGTCATGATCTCAGGGTCCTGGGATCGAGCCCCACATCAAGCTCCTTGCTCAGCTGGGAGCCTGCTTCTCCCTCTGCCTCCACTTCCCCTGCTTGTGCTCTCTCTCTCTTCTCTGACAAATAAATAAAATAAAATAAAAAATCTTAACAAAAAAAAGAAAGAGCAAGGCATCATGCACAATAAACAAATTCTTTATTGATTTTATCTTCCTTGCCATGAATACTTTTGCCAATAAGTGTTTTAATAAATTAGACCAGCTTTATGATTTCCAAAATTTGAGCAATATGTACAGGAAAACATTTTGTTTCAGAGGACGTGAATTTTGGAGATTCCAACAAACTGAGAGACAGAAGCTTGTGTAACAGATGATATGCTTGATGCTAAACATTTGGGAAAATACTTGTAGTATTTATATCTGTTCAAATAGATAAAATTGGCAGTGCAGGGACCCATAGCCTCATAGCTTTTATGATGAACAAAACTTCTTGTAGACTTAAAAGCATATCTCTACTTCTTTTGGGACAATCCTACAGTTTTGACTTTTTTTTCTGTGGCGCACAAGAGTTTTTTATTTGGGTTTCTTTTTGAGAAGGCTATTATTTCTCTCAAAGTTAACTCCAGAAAACAACAAAGAACCAGAGTAATATTTTAGTGTTTCTACCAGGTATCAATTTTGTGGGAATAGCCTATCAATCCTTATAGTAAAATTATACAGGAATCTTTCCAAAGAACAATAAAAAGCTCTAGGCAACATAAACTCTACTTTCTTTATTTCAACACTTGGTTTTCTTGGGAGAAAAGCATGGAGATGGTAGTTTTTCTGAATGGGAAATTAACAAATCTTAGAAATTAATCTATGACCGCATACTCCCCCAACACCCAAAGTTGATCTCATTCTCTTTCAGCATTTCCCTCTCTCACTCATCCCCTCCCTCCCCCTCTCTCTTCCTCCCTCACCTACTATTTTTTAATCCCCTACTGGATGCCCAGCACAGAATTCATGCCACGGAGAACAGAGATATTTGATTATAGTCTTCGGTTTCAAAGACTACCATTGAAACAGCTTTGTATGCAAAGTTTAAATGCCACCGTGGAAAAACAAGACAAGGGGTTTCATGGCAATAAATGAGAAGTTCTCTCCTCCTCCAACCTACTTCTTTTCTGTTTTGTTCTGAATGTGGGTTTGAGGCATCATTATGGAATGCCTAGCCACCTAAGCCAGAAAACCTGCACCTGTTACTCCTGGACCCCCAGGGGGCAACCCTGAAATCCTATCAATTACATCTTACAAATGTTTCTTCAGTCAACCTTTTCCACCACTCCAGTCTATGTCTTATCTACGGCACAGGCCAACCTCCGTAACTTCTTGCCTGTTCTCAGACTCTGGTTTCTTCTGTTCATGGAGTCATTTAAAATGATTCTTGTGAAGCATTTTTAATCTTATGGGCAAATACTTAGGAAAAAGCAGTGAGGTGGAAAGTATGACAAAAAACCTGCATACAGAATGATATTAATTAGGTTAAATATATCTATGTATTGAGAAAGATACAGGAAGGAAATATGACATGTTAATCGGGGTTATTCCTGTGGAAAATGAGATGAAAGGCAATTTTACTTTCTTCCTGATTTTCAAAAGTTTTCAGATTTTTCTACAAATGTATAGTGTTATTGTTCTAATAATTCAAAGGCTTAAAAATAATACGGATTTCTGCTCTTTCTACCCTTTGATAACGGTAGTAAGTATACTATGGAATGGAATTCTATAAATTTGCTTTGATTCAATAAATGCCTTTACATGAGGTAAAGTGCAACCACGTGCCACTCCCATTTATATTGAAGATGAAACTCATGTATATTTTACCACTTTTAAACAAGTGCACGGCTGCAGGTGCACCAGTGTGGTGGAAGCGGGGTCTCATACACTCAGCTGTACAAATAGCAAGGGATTCCTCAAGCGTGGAACTGCGGTGGAGTCTGGCACAAAGGGGCCCTCAGTGAATACTGTGATTTTATTTCATTATTTTTCATCTTTGTCAAACCTGGCAGAAGTTGTTACTAAGACTCTTCAAGCAACAAAATAAATAACACAGTACTGGATTATAACACAGAGTATAAAATAAATATCCATGATTCCATACTGATATAAACAAATGATTTGAATAAATAATAGAATAAAGAAATAAATAGGGAGGGGCACCTGGGTGGCTCAGTCGATTAAGTGTCTGCCTTTGGCTCAAGTCATGATCTCAGGGTCCTGGGATCAAGTCCTCCATCCAGCTCCCTGCTCAGCAGGGAGCTTGCTTCTTCCTCTCCCTCCACCCCTCCCCCAACTTGTGCTTTCTCTCTCTCTCTCTCAAATAAATAAAATCTTCAAAAAAAAAAAAAAAAAGGAATGGGAAGAATAGACAAATCTGTGGTGCAAAAGAATTCAAAATAATTTATGTAGATACTGTTCCTCAACAGGTTGGAGCATAACACCTCAGCTCTTAAACGTGGGCTGCATTGAGTAGCTTCCAAAGAGGAGAGGAAGGAGAAACCTGACAAACACTACCTCAACCAGGGGATCAAGGTTAAAATGAATGCGGAGAAGTCATGCTGATAGCATGTTCCCTTTGTAGTCTGTGATGAGAATGGCACTTTACTTCTGTGGTCTTCTTCCCAAAACAGATAACCTCTGCCTAACCATGAGGAAGACACCAGACAAACTCAAATTGAAGGATATTCTATAAAATATCTGACCAGTATGACTCAAAACCATCAAGATCATCAAAAACAGGAAAAGTCTGAAAAATGGTCACAGCCATGAGGAGCCTAACGATACATGAAAACATAATAAATGAAATGTGGTATCCTGGATGAGATCCTGGAACAGAAAATGGACCTTCAGTGAAAACGAAGGGTCTGAATAAAGTATGGACTTTAGTTAATATTAATGTATCAAAACCGGTTCATCTGCTGGGACAAATGGACCGTAGTAATGAATGTAATATGGAAGCAGCAGCGGAAATTGGGTGTGGGATCTATGGGAGTCACCTGGTCTGTCTTCATAACTTTTCTGTACATCTAAAAATACTCTAAAGTAAACAGTTTTAAAAAGTTTTTATACAGCTAATTCTTTTGTGTAAATAACCTAGTCTTTTGGTACCGGGCAACAACTCTAATTTGGTTTTTGCTTAGTAAGTATAATGATACACCTCACAGAAGGCCTGTCAGTGATAAATTAACCTAACCTGCCTCACCATCCCCTTTCCTTCCCACATTTCACGGACGAGAAAACACAGTGATGTGTATACGGTTATATATTAATTATGTTTAATCAAAGTAATTTTGTAGTATGACTGCTATAACCATTTCAACTGCAGGTAACTGAGAAGGATGGTAACAGTGACCACACATTAGGCTAGAAATCACAAGACTTGGGTTTTCTTCCTACCCCTCCATAAAACGAGCTTTACTATCTTAGGCAAAGAGCTACCCTCTTTGATCCTCATTTCCTCACCTGTAGAAATAGGAGGTTGATCTACCTTACTTCCAAATTTTCTGCTCACTTTCAACGGGAAAGAGAGCAGATTCTAGTCAGAATTTTTTCTTTAAATTTTTGCTCCATCATCCAATAGCTTAGATTCTCACCTTACACAATTAGGATAAAAATAGTACCAACATGATAGAGTTGTGAAAATTAAATAAAATACTGTGTGAAACAGTATCCTGTGTTAAAAATGTGATATTTAGACCCTGCCCTTTGTACTCTTAAGGAGACAGTCTGATTACAGATAAGAACATAAACTAAATGGTATGAAAGATTAGTATCTAATTGAGACTTTAAGACACATTCACAAAGGAAGCACTTTAAAGGAGAGAAGTCTGAACGGTTGTAGGAAGTCATTTGTCAGGGATAAATATGGACATTTCTCAATTTTCACAGATCTTCAGAATCTTTCATCCATGAATAGAAATGCTCATCTGAGCATGATTTTGTGAGGAAAGTGTATTCACAATTATTCTTACAGTGGGGGAAAGGGCTGTGAGTAGAGGTATGAATAATAAGAAAGACAAGAAATAAAAAATACATTTCTATTTCCTTTTCAATATGCTTTTATGCTTGTTTGTGAAATTTCAAATTCTGAAGTGTTACCACAGGAGTGTTAATTTTATTTACTTGGCACATAGTCTGCCATAGAGAAAGGTATTTTATGAGGGTTTTCCACACATAAATAAAATCCATTGGATTAATAAATGTTAAAGCAGGATCTGCTATAGATAAATAATAGATCCTAGAAATTACCAGGAGTTGACTGTAGCAGTGAAGTAAATACAATGAAAATAAATGCTTAGCTTAAATTACTCAATTAACTGATATTCTTTAAGTGTTCCAAACACATTGCTAGAACAAAATGAATAACAGCTTAAGTGTTCTCAGTACTAATTGCAAAAGACATCTTCTAAACTGCCAAAACTTGAGTGATATCATATGAGTAGATAATGATGCTTGAGTGTCACTTTGAATTTTAAAAAAAACTTCCTCACAGCTTAGGATTAAATTTAAAACCCAAAATGGCCAAATGTCTCTCAGTAATAGGTATTCAGTATAGGGAAGCTTTGATTTATTACAGAAATATATACTCTTCAACTGGGCAAACAGTTGTGTGCGTGTGTTTCTGGAAATCACTCTGCTGCTAATAAAAATTTTAACAAGTTTTTTTTTTTTGGTGTAAGTATTCCCTGAGCCTACCCAGGGACACACATAACTTCCTGCCTGGGCAGTGGATAGCCTTTTCTGCAGTGACTAGACAACACTGATCACAATGCTACATGTGCTGATTACCTTCCAAGCAGGGGTTTCCACTTTTCTCCTCCTAATAGCCCTCAACTTCCTCTTGGTAATCACTGTGGTTGTGGGAAACTAACTTGCTCTTCATCTTGAGGGTGGAAAATGTCACAAAGATTAGGCCAATCCAATGCCCAGACTAAATGACTGGTTCAGGGTTAGGAATGTGACTGAAGCTCTTCCAATCAGGGTAAGTCTTTGGTTTTGGTTGAGAATGCTGGAATAGGCTAGATCATTTCTCTGGGATGAGAATAAGGAAACACGTAGCTGGCTGTGGGAGTGTTGGCAGCCATGTTGGGCTCATGAGAGGAATTAGCCTGGGATGAAGCTAATAATGGGGAAGGTTAGATGGATATACAGAAATAGACTAAATTATCATGACTTGATTAAATCACTGAGTTAACCTCTAGATTTTCCAGTTATATGAGCCAATAAATCCCCTTTAAAATTGTAGTCTATTTGAGTTGTGCTGTTACTTGCAACCCAAAATATTTCAACGGATGACATAGCTAACACGGATGGAACACAAACATTGCCTCATTTCTTGTGCACAAAACCTAAGAAATAATTACTCCTATTATCCTAGCAATACAGGTGTGGAAACTGAGGATTAGAGAGGATGAATTACGTGCCTTAGTTAGAAAATGCTAGGAGTAGGTTTCAAACCAATACCAAAAGCCCATGCTCTCAGCCACTATGCAAATATTTCCTCCCAGATTAAAAAAAAAAAAAATCAGAAAGTGAACTAGACATCTGAAACTCAATGGCAATTTTAACTGCTCAGACCCTAATTATATAAGTCTCCTTAACTGAAAGTTCGCATCAAAAGGAAAGGGTGGGTTGTGGTTAAAGAAAAAGTACTTCATTTCTTTTTTTATTATATTCAGTTAGACGTACAAATGGCTAACAGACACATGAAAAAATGTTCAACATCACTAGCCATCAGGGAAATTCAAATCAAAACCACATTGAGAAACCACCTTACACCAGTCAGAATGGCAAAAATTGACAAGGCAGGAAACAACAAATGTTGGAGAGGATGTGGAGAAAGGGGAACCCTCTTACACTGTTGGTGGGAATGCAAGCTGGTACAGCCACTCTGGAAAACAGTATGGAAGTTCCTTAAAAAGTTAAAAATAGAGCTACCCTGCAACCCAGCAATTGCACTACTAGGTATTTACCCCGAAGATACAGATGTAGTGAAAAGAAGGGCCACATGCACCCCAATGTTCATAACAGCAATATCCACAATAGCCAAACTGTGGAAGAAAACGTGCTTTAAATTTCTAATATCAAGGGTTACTAAATTACAGACTCAGAATCTTTTTTAAGGAAAAGATATTATTCTCTGCGTTCTATTACTTTAAGCAATCTGTAGAGCATTTGTTAGCTTCTAATCAAACCTCTTTGGTGTCATTAACTAGACTAAATAGCTGGATACTACTATTTCAGGATAAAGCCTTTATTCAATGATAGACAACTCAGGCATTTATAATTAGTAAAGAGAATACAGTCACACGTACTACCTTTATACCAGTTCATGTAGTGTAGAAATCATATATAACTTTCTCCATCCAGAAGGTGCAGAAAAAATCTTCCCCAAAGAAGTAGAGTACATAATTATAAAATTATTTTTAGATTCCAAAGATGAAAATGTGCCCCTTCATTTTGCAGAAAAATGTTGTTCGTTTCTTTTTTTAAGCTCCTGAGTCTCCATGCCTTCAGCTGAATCTGTCCCATTTGTCTAGTTGAAAAGGCTACTGTGAGCACAGCACCTCACTCTCCACAGGAGTGCTAGCTCCAGCTGCGAAAGTCTGAAGACCGAGGTATTAGCGAGGGTTCTGAATCTCACTGCCTCGTCAACTGAGATGTTAGACCAGCTGCTTTTGCTGGCTCACCGCAGTACTTTGAGAAGTTCCCAGTTATCGATAATTGGCGTATATACGCTTATTTTCACAGCCAGGGACCTGTTTTCCAATGTTACTCAGAAAGACTGTTTATATCACCAAATCGAACAGGCACGAGGTCTATTTACAGAGCTGATAAATGCATCACTCAGTGAATCAGACGGGTGCTGTACAAAGGGTATTTGGCAATTCAAACTGCTTCCTATGAAACTATTAGTTCTGAACACTAAACAAATAGAAGTGATAGCACATGGCCAGAAAAGTGGAAGATCCAGAAATGTGCTGTCTACTTGGTGTCATGGTTTATGGATGGGGATAGGTAAGCAACACCAGAGCTAGGACATAAGAGCGTCACACACTATCCTGTTGTTAAAGACAAACCAGAGCTTACACAGGGAGCTGGGAGCGCTGCACAGAGAATGCCCAGTAACGTCTACGTCAGATGTCATTTCTTTAAAACATACCCACTGACGTAAGAGTAAAAGTGAAATCTTCCATCGCCCATCCAAACCCCTGCTTCTCCACAATGGTAACCACCATTAACATTTTAAAATTAGCACATACCTTTTTAAAAAATACAGATATAAGAATGAATATATTGCACGCATTATTACACACTTTAAAAAAAAAGATTTTATTTATTTATTTGTCAGAGAGAACAAGTAGGGGGAGCAGCAGGCAGAGGGAGAACCGGACTCCCTGATGAGCAAAGGAGCCTGATGCTGGACTTGATTCCAGGATCCTGGGATCATGACCTGAGCTGAAGGCAGACACTTAACTGACTGAGCCACCCAGATGTCCCTTACGCACTTCTTTCATACAGTAACATCCTGACAATCTTTTGATGTCAAAAAATTTAGATTGAATTTGTCATTTCTTTGAAAGAGATCAACAGAATTCTATTAAATGTATATATCAAAATTTATTTAATCAGCTTTTTATTGATGAATCCTTAGGTTTCTAGTTTTTCCCTCCTTTTCTATACTAGTACAAACAATGCTGCATGAATTTCATCTTACGCACATGGTGGCGTGCACTTTTGTGAGGGTTTAATGGGTAAATCCCTACCAATGGAATTGCTAGATAAAAGTGTTGTGTTTTTGAGAGATGTTGTCAAATCACCAGCCCTCCAAAAATATCCACCAATTTACATTCCCACTAATGGTGATTGAGAGTTTCCCATATATCCACTCCAAAAATAGGTATTATCAGATAATTCAAAGAAGCCAATCTTCTACAGAAGGTCACGTTTAAAGACACATGGTGCAAAAGCTAAACAAGAAATTTCATTATTTACTTGCATTTTTAAAACATTTAAAAATTTAACCCAACTTATAACCTAGTTTAGCACTTCTCAAAATTGCCTTCCTCCCCCTCTAAAACTGCTAAGCATGGATCTGCCCCTAGGTCCTGTCGTACTTTCGACTAATACCAGCGTTCTCCTCCACCCCAGCCAGCATGGTTTCTCTTTCTTGAGACCCATGTCCTTTTCCCATCCCTACCCTGACTCCCAATCCCTGACCATGTCATTCTACTTAGCCCTTTTCCTACTTTCCTCTGCAGTTGTGAAGAGGAAGAAACCGAGCCTGAAAATGCTGCAAATGCTGGGCTGGAACACAGAAAGTCACACCTTCAACATTATCTGACTGTCGTACAAATTGTAAAATGTTTGCCCCTCTAACAGATTAAAAGAGGCACCTCCTTTTGTGTTGCATGCATGTTGTGTTTGATTACTAGTGAGACTGTCTTTCATGTCTACGAGCTGTTTATACTTCTTTTTGGTGAACTGCCTGTGCATATCCTGGAGTCACTTTTATTTTATGTTGAGCTCTTTTTAATTGGCTAGAATGTGCTCTTTGTAAGTTAAGGAAATTAGCAAGGGCTGCATTCTAAAGGACGTGGCTTGTGCATAGAGCCAGGGACCAGAGCGTACACCCGTGGAGTCATTCTGACAGAGTATTCTCACCATCCTGGCTCTGCCTGCTAAACTCTGTATGCTCACAGGCTTCCAAAAGAATGTCTTTCTGCCAGAAGCTATTTGTTAGATTTGTTCCTGTACAGTACAACAGAATTTAATGTTCTTAGGGGAAAAGTATGGTGGAGGAACCTGGATGTTCTGTCCTTTTCTGCATATAGGTGGGGTGATTCTGTGTCCTAGGGGGACGGCAGGACCCATCCAAGAACTTTGTTGTTATCAGTGGTGTGGGGCCATATCATGGAGTGAGGTTCTGGGAGGGTCGGCTCAGATGTAAAGTCAAGTGAGAAAGAAGGGACTCTAGGGGGAAAAGAATGGAAGCAGTGGCATTAATTTCATTCCACCTGTAGAATTCAGCTGGTGTCCTGCTGTGTGCAGCCACTGGAGCAGAGCAGGACAGATGGCCTGGCCATTTCTGCCTTTCCAGCACGCAACAGAGAAAGAGCAGTTGTGCTCAGGAAGAGAGTGCATTGTCTTCTCTCTCCAGACGTCGGTGTAAGTGCCACAGGTTGTGATCCTCAGCCTGCTTCACGTTGATCTTGGCATTCTGTACTTGAGCCAGTATATCAATCTCTACTGCTTTGGGTAACACCCATGCCTTGGGTCTCAGACTCTTCTAAGTTTCAAGCCCGCATAGCCAACCACCTACATGACATTTCTATTTGAATGCCTCATGGGCAACTCAAACTTAACATGTCTAAAATCATCTCTTAATTGTCCCATTCGACTTGTCCCCATCCTTCAACTCAGGCAAAGTCGTCACCATCCATCCTGCTGCTCAGCAGCATCCTTTTCTCTTTTCTCTTCAACCTTCTCATCGGACCCATCAGCAGGTGCCACGAAGTACACTTCCAAAATGTGTCTTAACTCTTCTTTTCCAAATCCATCACCACCACCCTCTAGCACGTGCCCCATCATCCCTAACCTGAACTCACCCAGGAGCCTTCTAGTGATGTCGCACGCATGTCTCCAAAGCAGCTGAAGTGATCATCAAACACAAAAGTGATCATGTTACTCTCCTGCCTAAAACATTTCAGGGGATTTCCAAACACTGACAACTCTGTATTGTGGCTTACAAAATCTTGTACAATCTTCAACACCAATTTCTCCAGTGTCCTCTCCAGCCACTCTCCCTTTTCACTACTTGCTAGCCACACCAGCCCTGTGTGAGTTACTTGACAAGGCTAAGCTCTTGTCCATTAGGGGATTTACACAGGCTGTTTGTCTTGCATGGAAACTTCTTCCCTGGGCTATTTGCATAACTACTCCTCCTCCTGGAGTGTCAGCTCCTATCATCTCACAGAAGCCTTCCCTGACCCACCCACGGAAAGAGTTCTCTATCTTCTATTCTCTTTTTATTTTTAAAATTGATTTATTTATTTGAGAGAAAGAGAGAGAGAAAGCGGGAGGGGCAGAGGGAGAGGGAGAGAGAATTTCAAGCAGACTCCACGCTAAGCATGGAGCCCAACGTGGGGCTTGATCTTGGGACCCTGAGATCATGACCTGAACCAAAACCGAGTCAGACGCTTAACCTGCTTAACGCACTGCACCACCCAGGCGCCCTCCATCTGCTATTCTTTATCACGACAACCTACTGTGTCTGTTATGTAACTCCTCATAATTTGGAAATATTTTATTTGTGAATTGACCTGCTTTTAGTGGATTTTATATCTCTGTGTGGTATACCTCATGAGTCCTGCTTTTAGCAGAGTACTTGGCACACAGAGGTACTCAATATACTTTTGATACATGGATGAGTGAATGAAGAATGGTTCGTAGATGCAGTGAAAGGCACAGAACTAGCCCTCAGCAAGAGGAAAGCATAGTTTAGGAAGGGAACAAAAGCCTCAGCATTTGATGAAGTGTCTCGGGATTTAGTGAAGTGAGTCAGATGTCAACCAGGAGCATCAGTAAATGGGATTTGTAGTCAGCGGTTGTATATGAGCCAAATGGGATTCAAAGGCTATAGTGGCCTCATCATCAGATATGGAATTTGTATGTAATATGCAAACACATAGCTAACATCTGATACATGGTACATGGTAATTTTTGATATTTAAAGTTCTCAAAAATAAGACCATGATAAAAATGTTTATTCTTTATTTTAGAAAAAGTGTGACATATCGGTTAAGAAGGCAACTCTGTGGCCCGATTGACTGCATTTGTGTCCTTGCTCTGATATTTTCTAGCTGTGGGCCCTTGGGCAAATGGCTTAACCCCTTTATATCTCAGTTTTCTTTTCTGTGGAAATAGAGATAGTAACAGGTCATGCCTCATTGGGTTGTGAGCATGTGGGGAGCTAATAATTGCACCATGCTTATGACAGTGTCAGGTACACAGTAAACACTATAGAAATGTTAGCTGTTAGTATTATATTTCCAGAAACAGCAGGAAAGGTTGTATTTGGAGCAGATGAACTCTGAGAACATGTCTCCCAGCAATACAGTATTCTGTAGATCCAACCACATGCAGCAATTCATGAAAACTTGCACAGATAGAGATGCTATAATTTCATTGCTATTATTACCTTGAAAAGAATTCATTTGAAAGGCTAATTAGCTGCATACGCAATTCTTTAGAAGATGCACAGAAACCTTGTACAAAGCTACGGTCAACTAAATGAATGTGAAATCTATATCAGCTCTAACAGCTAATTTCACAATTTGACTCCCCCTCAATTCCTCCAGAGAGAGAACTCTTAAAAATAAATGTGCCTATTTTATTAACTTTTATCTTGGATGTTATTTCATTATGCTAATAGTCTCCCTATTGATCAACTCTATTCTTCATTTCTCTCAAGCCTCAGGAAGAAATGCTAAAATAGTCAAGGATGAAAGAATGATGAATAAGAGCACCAGCATCAATAATATCTCACCACTTTTCCTTTACAATGTCAAGTTATGAGTGTTCTGTTTATTTTATTTTACTTTACTTTATTGTGTGTATATGTTTGGTTTTATTTTAACCAAGTAAGTTGTAACTTTTAACATTTAAAACTGAACATCATCTTTTTTTTTCCAGTGAAACAAAAAGAAAATTCAAAAATTAACAGGACCAAAATTACAATAGAGAATGTCAATTTCCAATATGATCCTACAGGTTCTGCTGATTCTCCCATCAAATGGTAGCACTCAAGAGTTAGGAGGGTTTTAAAGGATGATGAGGAGCTCAGCAGACAGGGTCACACTGCAAAAGTCCCCCTGACCATCCCTAATCTAACATCCTCTCTCCTCGATTCCTCCTCTCCCTGAAGTTAGTTCCCGTCCACTCTGTGCAATATCTCCCTTTGTTCCTGTCTCCCTGTATTTTTAACTCTTGACCTTACATATCTATTTAACCCACTAGACTGTGAATTCCTAGATATGACGACCAAGACTGACTCATCTTTGCAGGTACCTTGATGAAGGTTTACCAGATTCATTTGAATTTCATGAAAGACTACACTCATGTTTAATATTTGACACTAATACAGTGTTTCAAATGGAATTCCTGCTGAGAGATAAGCTCTTTGAGGGCAAGAATTTCTATCTATTTGGTTCACTCCACTATGTGTCTAGAAGAGTATATGACATGGTGGGGCACTCAATGTATATTAAGAGAGTGAAGAGAGGAGATACCTATAACCTAAAGTAAGAGGTTTATGGTTTATGGATCCTGTATCAGAATAGGCCTGAAAATTAACCAGAGGCCACAACAACTACATGGAAGTAGATGATGAGACCATTTATTTTCTCATGCATTAATCTCCATTTGAATTCATAGATCATCTATGAACGTGAATACAGTTGAACACTGAGATCTGCATAGGTTATAAGAATTCAAATTTATAAAGTGTTTCGTTTAATACTCTTGTTGTGGGTGAATTTATACAGTACCTGGTTTATTTATTCCCAAAACTAGATTGGATTTCCAAAGCCTTCAAAATAACTAAGTGCCAGCTTGGCATCAGGCCGCCATGATGTTGTCGTTGCAGGTATGTAATTGGCACAGCTTGTCCAAAGTTGTCGTGGCCGAAAACTCAGAATTTGCTTGTTGAAAGCAGAGATTAAATTGTGCACCATGTCCCTTTTGTTGGAGAGCTCTTTAACATTTTTACTTTCCTATTGATTGTGTGAAGAGAACTTTAAAAATCAGTATCAATTGGCACCAACTGGAGAGATATTTTCATTCTTCAGAAAGATGCCTAACGTGTCTGCAAAGTGAGCCCTGGGCCTGCACCACCATGGCCTCTGTGACATCTGTTCTTCCTAACGCCTCATATAACCCTGGTTAAATGGTCCATGAGGCACTACGTGGGTACCATGGTACAAACTCACACTGTTCCCTACAAGCAGTGGATGTTTCTCCTTGGCATGTCTATCCATGAAAGGATGAAAGGATGTTTAACCTTTGAAAGTCAAGTCCTAGGAGGACATTTGGTTCCCTGAGTGCCTAACTGGTAGCATGCAGTATGTCATAACTTGTTGACCACTCTCAAAGTATTATGTCATTGCATTAATAAAAATGAGGAACTTTAGAAATACTTCCATTTTAATAAAAAGTAGTTTTTTTGATTCAATAATAATTTAATGTAAGTTTCAAAGAATAAAGAAAATAAGAGGCCATCGCTATTGTGTTTTCTCTTCCTATGAAAACACTGTACCTCTATAAAATTAACAATGGTGGCATTCTAGTAGTCTACACTGAGTCAAGGAATTCATATAATGATTTCTGAGGGATAGGACTTCTGAGTACCAAACAGCCTACCCACCCTCTCTTCCTTTTTCTCCCACCTCCTCCCTCTCTCTCATATCCATAAGTCCAACCATCCACCCATTCATCCATCTATCCATTAGGGAATGGGTACACAAAAATAGATTAAGACATGGTTCTCACCCATTAGGTAACGCATAAATTTGGTGTTACTGTAATGTAATGAGATATTAAGCAGAAAGTTATTAAACTGCATAATATATTCAAAGAAGCTTTCTGATAATGACTGCATATAAAATATGTTAAGTACAGGGAACTCTTCATATTTGCACTTAAGTAACACAAACAAACATAACTGCAGCATAATTGCTTTTCCTCTCTTTCCAACATATCAAAGGAATAGAATTTGCTGTTTTTTTTTTTAAATTAGATTACTTAGGAGCCAGAGTATGAGTAATTTACTGATGTACTTTTAATCTTTGTCTGCCATTAGTTGTAATTGCTGCCATAAACTAAAGATGGCAAAGAAACATAACATATGGTTTATATAAAAGTTTTTACATGAAAAATATTATTTTGACTGACTTAATATTTACTAGAACTTGCACCCTACGGAAGAAAAGACACAGATCATTATAATGACAAATACTTTGTCACTAGGATTAATTTCATAAAGAATTTATGCCCACCGTTGTCATGCTGAGAACACCAAATAATGATGATAAATACTGTTAGAGATTCTAGTCAGAATGTCACTTATCTCCCCTGAGGGAAGATGAGAAGCTACTAAAATAGATAAATCATTGTCAGAAGTAAGAGTTCACCATTGACCAAAACACGTATTAATGTCCCCCTTACTAAGCAACGGAGGTAACACCAAAGAAATACTTGGGAATAGTCCAAATACTAGATTCCCTGGTCTGAAGACCTGAGGCACAGGGGCACTCCATGGCTGCTGATTGAATGACTGGAGGGTCCAACTCAGTTTCCCCAGTTGAGAAGAGTATTCACTGTAACAAGATATAATAACTACCAGAATTCTGCAATTTGATCCACCATTATCAGAGGGCAGGAGATTTGGAGAGAGGAAGAGTGACAAAGGATCAATGTTACCATCTTCCTCCCTGCAGAACAGAAAGAGGAAGTCAAATATTATAGCAAAGAGCTCTTGATGGTGGCTGCTTGAGTCCACTTCCAAAGAACCTCAGTCTAGTCTTTGAAAAAGAGATACGTAGAGTCAGGAAGTTGCACTAATGGAAAATCCTTCTGTATACTGGAACATACTGAATTCTAAAAGGCATCGCGGGCAAAGCTTCCCATGTTGGCATCAGCCATTTTGTTTTCACAACTCTAAAATCTTTAATGGCATCATCTTTAATTAAACAGCGCTGCATCTGAATCCCCAGAGTCTTATTTTCCTCATCAAACTCAAGGGTGAGGAGCTCACAGTACTGAGGCTACACATTAGCTCATTTCTCCACAAAACAAGAAAATGCCAGCAAGGCACTTCTGAGTTTAGCACTTCCCATTAAGTTTCTTAATATTTGCCTTCTATGGAGCAACACTCGCATTCAAGGAAAACAGCCTCACGGTTGGAGGCCGAGACTCTTTTGAGGAGGTTTGAATTACTGCCCATTAATAAGTGCAAAGTTTGTTGAAGCAGAAACCTCAGACGAACGAATCAAAACTTGGAATAGCATAAAGGCTACAGATTTGTTCTAAAATAGTGAAATGATAGTGAAATCAGTGAAATGACACCAAATGAGAAAGAAAAAGAAGGAATAAAATTGCATCCAGAGATACAAAAACTAAAAAGGTTAACATGCAGAAGAGCAGTCGGGAAAGGACTGGCCTTCCAGGAAAGCGGTGATCTATTCCGTGGTAGGGACCAAGGGCAGGCCTCCCCAACATGGGCCACTTTTACTGATTATTTTAAATAAAGGTTACTTAAGAGACAGCCTGTGCAGACAGCCTGAGACTCTCCTCTGTCCCCCTGAAAGCAGGAAATCAACCTCCCCTGTAAAAGGTACCGGCACCCTGCAGCAGGAGGCAAAGAGCATCCGTATCACCACCGATGGGACACATAGAGCTGAGGAAGCTGTGTAAACAACCCTTGCTCCTTTTCAATGATTTCCTACCCCAGCCCAAACTCAGTCTAGCATTCCTTAGTACTTAAAGCTCCCAAAGTCAAGTGTTCTTTGGTCAGTTCCTCAAAGATTTATTTTCTTATTGTTAAAAAGCATGTATAAAAACTGCCTCCCTTGGTCATTTCTGTAGGTCTCACTTTCATTATTGGGCCCCTGGGTGCACATAACAAAACACTGGGTTTTTTTCCTCCTGTTAATCTGTCTCATGTAAATCTAATTCTTAGTCCAGTTGAAGACCTTAAAGGTTAGAAAATAATTTTTCCGGGGCACCTAGGTGGCTCAGTTGTTAAGCGTCTGCCTTCGGCTCAGGTCATGATCCCAGGATCCTGGGATCGAGTTCCGCATCGGGCTCCTTGCTCCACGGGGAGTCAGCTTCTCCCTCTCCCTCTGCCTGCAGCTCCCCCTGCTTGTGCTCTCTGTCTCTCTCTCAAATAAATAAATAAATAAATAAATAAATAAATAAATAAATGAAATCTTAAAAAAAAAAAAAAAAAGACCTTTTCCTTCCCTTCACTGTATTTAAATCGTTCCCCTGGTGAAAAGAAATTTCTTACCTCACTTCTCATCCCTCCATATGGTTTTCAACAATTTGTTAATTGTTATCTTTAATCATTGTTATCATTGATTATTTAAGCGTGTTGCCCTTTACCATAATGCACAAAAATGCTATTTTCAGATTAATCAAATGGACACTAGTACTACGACCAGGTAGAACAAAAGAACCCAGAAGAATAAACCTCCCTTCACTTTATCCCACCTGAAAATGGATAAAATAGCTTAGCCGTGACTTTCAGGTTAAAAAAACTCCCTTAGCACCCAGGCTTCTAAGTCACACAGATTAAAATCCAAATACATATAGTAGAAAAAAGAATATTCGAGTTCACAATAAACATTTGAAAAACATCCTCACTGTTCCCTCTTAAGGCCCTCAGAGAGATGGAGAACAGGCAGGGCCCCAGATGACCCTTATCCCCATCCCTCAAAAGATGTTAGGCCACCGTCTAGATGTTGTAGCAGTCCTTATGCCACCAAAGTAACATCTGGAAGATATTGTTCTATAGCACTAGAATTCAAGGCTCCTTTTATAGCTGAAGAAGACATAGGTAATATGACAGGAAGGCAGGTGCCAGATTTAGAACAACAGGATGCCCAACTAAACTGGAATTTCGGATAAATAAATAATTCTCTAGTATAAGCATTTTCAGTGTAATATTTGGAAAATACTTATACTGAAATATAAATAAATTAATTAAATAGAAATAAATTTTATATATATAATTTAACTGGGATTCTTGTATTTTATCTGGCAACCATATTTCCTGGAATAGATGGATCCCTAATCCAATATGACTAGTGTCCTTACTAAAAAGGGGAATTTGGATACAGACACATCCACACAGAGGGAAGACCATGAGCAGACTGGAGTTACTCTGTCACAGGCCAAAGAACTACCAGAGGCTGTGAGAGAAGCCTGAATAGATCCTTCCCTTGTGCCTTCAGAAGGAGCATGGCTCTGCTAACACCTTGATCCTGAATTTCCAGCCTCCACCCTGTGAGACAATACATTCCTATTGTTTAAACCATTCATTTTGTGGTATGTTATTAGGGCAGGCCTACGAAACTAACATGTATACAAAATCAGCATTCTTTCCTTCCTTCCTTCCTTCCTTCCTTCCTTCCTTCCTTCCTTCCTTCTTTCTTTCTTTCTTTTTTTTCCTTTCCTTTCCTTTCCTTTCCTTTCCTTCCTTCTTTTCATTTTTTACTTTGGCTACAGGAACTGTATTCTGATTTAACTGCTTTGGTCAAAGCATGTCTTGTACCCCAGTCCTATCTAATCTCATCCCAAGCCTGAGGCATTACATATATTCAGTACTTGAGATTCTCAAAAACTGGGGTCCTATAGAATCCCCAATCACTTAGAAAGTACAGACCAGCTCATAAATCTAAATACTCTATATATTTATATTATGTCAATCCTGTAACAATGAATCTCTCCACCTGCTGAGGTGACCACCCATTGCCTAGCTCAGGACCTCCCTGTCAGCATTTCCTTAATCACCAGGACTCCCTCCTTAGGTTATTGGACATGTGACCTCTCCAGCTCTCTGTTCTAAGGAGGTTCGACCATGAGCTAGTCTCACCCATCTCCTATCCTTGACCAAGTGGCCTATTATACTTTAAGTAGATCTGTGATAAAATATATATTTGAGAAACACGTTTCTACACATACCAAAAAAGCACAAATTGAAAGATAAAGAGGGGAACTCCAAGAGAATAACCTAAATGCAATGCATTTATGTATAATACTGAGTAAGTTTGGTCTGAAAATATGGCAAAGTAGGTAGGTTACTTGCTAAGTCAATCCTATGATGTTTTGAAATACGATTCAGCACTTGCTGGGTCAGTCTTAATATCTTCCAAACATTTGAAGCAGGTATTTCTCAAAATGTGATCCACGAAGCCTTCAATGACTTGTTACTATGGCAATGTCCTGGGTTCTACCCTAGAGCTACTGAGTCATTCAGACTCTTGGAGGATGGGACCCAAAGATTTGTCCAGAGAAATTCCTATGCATATTAACTGTGAGATTTGAAATAATTTAAAGTGCTTTGGAGGTTGGCTTAAACTTCAAAACATTCTGCTATCACTCCTTTTCTATATTTTTACAAATTGGATTCTTGTTTTCCAGTCCCCAATCAAAGAGCTATAATTTTATGACCTAAAGCTCTTCTAAAAGCCCTCTGCTTCTCGTGGCAGCAGGGGTATGAGGGCTCCAGACTCAAGGACTGTGGCTTTGGTGGGAGGTGGTTTCCAGGGATCAAGTGAATAATGAACAAAGAAAGTGTTATTCCATCTGTTTGCTTACGGGCCCCGGGTTAAATTGAGGATACTGAGCTATAGACGTTTTAAAGTGTGGTTTCTAAACACATAAAATTTCACTCAGCTTGTTTTATGAAGGTGGCTGTCCAGATGAACCAAGTTTTAGTACTAGGACACCAACCTGAGCATTTAAAATTCAACTCTGGCCATGCAACATTTAAATTAAAAGAAACTAATGCCTCAACAGGGAAAAGCATTTTATAGCTTTCTTTACCTCAGAAAGTTAACTACAGCAAGTAAAATGTGATGAAGAAATACCTGTAATCCTAAAATAATTCTATTTATTATTCAAAAAGCAATGGATCTATTTTTAGGCACAAAAGAGTGTGTTTGTAAATGCTCCACATTTTTACATGTAAATCAGGGAAATAAAATAATACTTAGGAGAACTGCAAAGTTTGAAATGACAGAATGATTTCCAGATATTAACAAGAGCATATGAAGCATGAGCTCTTTTCATGGGTTTAAATAAGCATATCTCCACTCCCTTTAAATCAGAATGACAGGCTTCTCAGTCCTTATAAAACCACGCACTCCAGAGTAGACATTAATTCAAGGTGTTGTTGAGCTCATGAGTGGGCTGTTCACATGTGAATATAAATCTATGACTACACATAGATCCAGAGCTTCGGGGCACTGGGAGTAGGAGAGAGGATTGCGAATGCTGCCATCCAGTCTCTACGTCCTGCTTCTCTGATCCTACTGTGCACAGGAATCATGGGCGCCTAGTCAAAATGCAGTAGGGGATTCCATGGTCTGGGCTGAGGCCTGAGTGCCCATGACATTTACACTTTGAAAAGCAAAGTTCTAACCTGTATTCTTTGTGTCAAAAAGAAAAGGACGAGCAGAGAAACTAAAAGAAATTCAAAAAGAAGGAAAGCAACCTTCAGTGAGTACCTACTAGGTGCCTAGCAGAGGGTTGTGGACTTTGATTCACAAATTGCAACACAATCCTCTCTGACTGACGGCGTGCCCAGGTGTGGCCTCCACAACTCAACAGACAGGAGAATTCAAGATCATCAGCTGCTCACCAAATGTTTGAAGCTGAAAAGCAGAACCTCGAAAAGAAGATTGAAGGGGACAACTATGCAATAATAATAAGATTGAATGGAAGACTAAAAAGGATATTAGGCAGGGGATAAAAATCAACTGTCTTCTATGTCCATGATTATATGCTCCAATTTTGCCCTACTGTGAGAATCACTGGGACCCTTTGGTAGAGGAAAGCTCTCAGGCTTACCTAACCTACTGAATCATCCCAGGTTGATTGCGGTCATTCTTCTACTCTCGAAGTGCAGAAAATATAGGGGTTTTATTTTATTTTGTTTTTAGAAATTTTAAATATTTAAAGCTTAAAGTAATCTTGTTCTGCTCCAACATGCACGAGGACTAAGACACAATAGAATAGATGAAACAATTAGTCTCCTCCAGCTCCAGGGGCCTGTCCAAGATCACCCCGGTAGTTTTAATGGAGCTAGGACTTGTTTCCATGTTTCCAGAAGCCAAGCTCAATACATCATAACCATAAAACGAAATAAAATCATTTTAAAACAGAGGATTGCCATGAGGAAGATTATCTTCTCGGGTTTTTTAAAAAGAATAAATTATGATTCAATTTAGTAGTCATTATCTATTCTGTACAGGAGACAGTATTCGATCCTGCAGAAGATATAAAAAGGGACAAAACAGAAATCCTTCCAGCTCTTACTTACAGCTCTGAGGACTGGGTAACACCCATTTGACAAATATGGGTCTCTGAGTCTCTCTAGTGAGTGCCCATCAGCATTGCTCATGACACATTGTCTCACATGGCATTCCAATTCCAGCACTGGGGTCTGTATGCTTGTATCCCGCTTTGATAGTGGTAATTCCTAGCTTAGTGACCTTGCTCTTGCCAGTTCTCTGAGGAAGTACACTTCCTAAATCCCCAAATACTGCTGCTCTGCTCTACGGTTTCCATTAAGAGGAGTGAACTCCCTCATCCCTCCTCGTCCCCTTGCAAAGACTGATCACAAAGACATAATAGTGAGTATGAAAACCAAGTCAGAAAATATGTAGTATGGTTTCATTTATATACTAGGTTTTACTTATGGACACATATATATTTATGTAAAAAGATGAAAAGGTGATTGAAAGAATCCTGGATTCATGGTCACAAGGGGTTTTTAAGTGTATCTATAATATTTTACTTCTTGGGGAAGAACAAGACTGGAAGGAAATATCACAAAATATCATTAACATTTGTTACAAAGACTAGAAACATAGGTGCTTGTTATTCTTTGTATTTTCTGTACTTTTGATAACATCTTTTAAAAAAAGAATAACTCTGTGTGCAAATTACAATTATGTCACAGATGTTGAAGTTAAAAATGTTCAGCTGGGCAGTAAAAACCATTTTAAGAAAAAGTTCTGTTCTTTTTGAAAACTGATTCTGCGATGTGATGCGAGGCAGAAATGAATCATTTGGCAACACAGAGGTCAGTGAGAATAATTTAGTTGTTATGAGTTAGAAGTAGTACCTCTTTCTATATTAGATATCATTTACCTAAAAATTTAACATCAGATTGCGGGCCACACAAGTCACTTAGAAATAAGAGCCATTGAACAGAAATCTATACAACTAATAAAAATGAATTAAATGTGTGTGTGTGTGTGTGTGTGTGTGTGTGTGTGTGTGTATACACACTTAAATAGATATTGAGACAGTCTCTCAGAAGTTAATAACTCTGTTTTGTTAAGGAAATAACTCCCAACTTTTTGATAATTTCAGACAGGGATGGGCTCAAATTACAAATGCCTCCAAACTTTATCTTAGTATTTCCTTCTGGTGGCTCTTGGTGCCCCCACTCCTAAATTTTTCGAAAGTAGTCAATGCAGTGATGAGTGGCGCTCTCTGAGCTCTATCTGTTTCATGCTGGGCTTGGTTTTCGTTTTGTTTGGTTTGGTTTTTTCCCTTTTCAACCACTGGAGCACCAATGAGCAGCGAAATGTCAAAAGGAAGAACAATGGGAAGCCAGGGCAGAGATAATCAAACATAGATAATCTCCCCTCAACAACATTTTTTATACAGTACCATTTCACGAGACTTAGTTCAATGACTAGAAGCTTTATAATAAAAGAGTAACTTTATTTCTGTTAACTGGGATTGTTTTAATTAAATCCCCGGAAAAAACATGCTTCTCAAGATAGATCAGTGTTCAGATCGAAATCATTTTCACCCCAGCAATTTTTACTGCCTTTGGTTCGCTATTCATATTCTAATAGAATAAATTAGCTGAGGTTTCAGCTCTTTTCTCTTATTCTATTAAAGCTCTTCCAAATAATTCAAAAACATAAATTATGTATTGTTGATTCTTAGAAAACGGTAGAATTTAATGTAATGTCACAATGTTAAAGAAGAAATAATAAAGGAAAGATACATTCCTGCTTTGGTCTAGGCTATGCATAGCTCAGATTTGACTTTTAAAGATTTTCATGAAACATAAAACACTGAATTTACTATATTTTCACATTCCTATAGTTTTGCTAATCCCGAGTCAAGGCCAGTACTAAGAGATTTAAGACTCTAATGCGAAGGAAAACAGTGAGCAAATAATTGAATTCTTTCCTGGGTCTGTACCATATCTTCTGTGTATGACCTGGGGCAACTCATCTTTCTGGTCCCTTTTGTCTTTAATAAAATAAGGCTTCGAAGACCTCTTTTGCCTACCTTATAACTGTTATGGGGTTCAAATGAAATACTGTATGGGAAAGTATTTCAGAAACTACTAGGCCTTATGCAGACTTAAAATAAGCTATTCCAACGTGAATTTAAATAAAAATAAATGAAAGGGTACAGATAAAAGATTTCCACATAGGGAAGATTCAGGGTTTTTTCCCTTCCTTCCATATGTTGCATCCTGCTACTTGCGACAATTTAGTCCTGTGTACCTTACCTCAGGGATAATTCCAAACAGGGTTTTCGGGTGACTAGAAGAGTGATATGCTCTGGAGCTTCTTTGACACCCTCTTCTGAAAAGGCCCAAAGTTCTTTGACCCGAGTGCTGGCCCACTTCACGGTGTCTACAGCTCCCATCCCAAACCCTTGTGTGTAGGTCCACCCTCTTCCTTAGGACCCAGGGGCGCAGAAACTCTGGCCATTGCGGTAACAAGCATATGCATACGACTGTTAAGATGGTTCTCTGAAATCTTGCAGAAATCTCAGTTGAGTCCAATTTGTACCCAAAGTTTTATTATTGGAGTCTTATCTCCAGCAGATCACAGGGAAGAAGAGAGGAGAAAAAGAAGAGATGTACAGGGTGGTGAGAGCAGTCACAGGACAGGGAGAGGGGAGGGTAAGCATAACAAGGACACTTTCTCATTTCTAGTCAGCTTTCTTTTATCACTTGGAATAAAATTTCTTACCCTTTCTCAAAAGGCAGGGGAGAAGGAACTTGAGAGATTGTTTTATTCTGTGAGACTGAGACAGAGGGAAACCCTGGTCAGAAGAAAGAAATTAAGGGCGGTGGAAAAGGAAATAGGTGGCCTAACCCTGGGATCTCTGGTGGGACAGAAAAGAGGAGGTAGTTTAGAAAAAAGGAGCATGTAAGTGAAATAAGTCAAGCAGAGAAAGACAACTATCATATGATTTCTCTCATCTATGGAACATAAGAACTAGGAAGATCGGTAGGGGAAGAAAGGGATAAAAGAAAGGGGGGATAATCAGAACAGGGAATGAAGCATGAGAGACTATGGACTCTGAGAAACAAACTGAGGGCTTCCCAGGGGAGGGGGGTGGGGGAATGGGATAGGCTGGTGATGGGTAATAAGGAGGGCACGTATTGCATGGTGCACTGGGTGTTCCACGCAACTAATGAATCATCGAACTTTACCTCAGAAACCAGGGATGTACTGTATGGTGACTAATATAATATAATAAAAGAACATTAAAAAAAAAAAAAAGAAAAGAAAAAGAAAAAAGGAGCATGTTTCACAAGCCTCGGGTCCTAAGCCCCTGGTTATTTTCTGCTTCTGCTCACCCTGCTCTTCAGCTCCATGTTCTCCTTAGCACCCCAGTCTCTAGACCATCAGTCCCACTCCTCTCCGTCTCATCCCGTCTCTTTGGAACATCTACTCTAGATTCCTGAAGCTGGAGGGCACCTAATCTGCCTGCGACGCGAGGGAATTGAAGTAAAGTCCCCATCCCTGTGTTAGCAGGGCATCTCTGGCATTCTGGATGACCAGCTCCTACAGAGCTGTTAGAACCTCACCAGTTAATTGCTGGTGGGTTAAACAGACTTGTGGAATTTGGTCATTATTCATAAAATTATTTCTGCTGGAAAATGCACCCTAACTTCTAATAAACAACCTTACAGAGCATAATTTACTTCTAAATTCAAGAAGACTAAAAAAAGTAAAAAGGAAAAAAAAATTTAAAAATAAATGGTCATATCTGCAGGTGTATCAAAGCTTATGAATAAAGACAGGACTAATATGAATCTTTCTCTTTTTTTATAATAATTAAAAAATCATCATCGTTGGTTGGTAGTCGATGTCTCTATCTAAATTGACTTTGTTCTCTGCAGAATTCCAGATGACATATTAAAACAGAATTTAAAGAAGAATCTACCCTTAAACCTTTGTTTCTGCACTCTTAATTCCCAGCAAAAGGTCATCAGGCCTCTGTTAACCCTTCCCATTGTCTGGCAACTCATTAGGCAAATGATGGGTACAGGTTGGTCGTGGAAGATGGCTGACATGGAGATAGCCACATCAACTCTCCGACAGCCTTGTCTTTCCCCATATGCCAAATTCAGAAAAAGAAAAGACTAGAAAATCATGGGCTGAATGAACATAAACAGGGAATAACTACTGATGAAAGACACAAATCAAGGAAAAACATAGCAATTGAAAACAGAATTTTTAAAAATGGAGATGAGTTTTCAAAGTCATATTGATAAATGATTCCTTGGGCTCTCTTTATAGATGGCCTTTCTCCTTCCAATGCATGTTCAATGTACTTCCATATCCATTTTCACAAACCCTCTTCAAGGTGGTTTTTAATAACATTTACTAAGCGCTTTTCTTTGTGGAAGACACTATGTAGTGCTTGGCACCTGCTGTTTCATTTGAAACTCATGACAGCACCAGGAGGCAGATTTATGACAATTATCATTTGACACATAAGGACCCTGAGTCAGAGGGAGGCAAACATGCCTCAGGTTGAACAGCTGCAAGTGCGGGGCAGGGAGTAGGCCTTCAATTGCAGGCAGACTCCAGAGCCTGTGTAGTTCTTCAATGTGCTTACCCTGTTTCCTGAGAAAGAACATGAGGTCCAGAGAGATTAGGTTTACTTACTCCAGCTAGTGGTTAGCAACTTCAGACTGAAAATGGGAAGTGAAGCCACTAATGGACACGGGACTTGGATTTAAGAACGACCATTTCCCCCAGTTTGATCTAAGAATGGGGTTTGGTCGCAGCACTGATTCAGTATTATTTAATTCTTCATAATAACTGATTTTTTTTTCAGCCTTTGATGTGTTTCTGGACTAAAACTTCACTCCTACAAGATTTTAGAGATTCCATGCCTTTATGATTTTTATTGAAGAGAATATATTTTGATGCACAAACCTAGATACTAGAAAGCCTATCCTAGTTACTGTTCTCATGTACTCGATCCAGATAGCCCCCTTCAAGTGAAACCAATAGTGAAACAAAACCGATGGCAGCGTATATGAGAAGAGCTGGAACCGACAGATGTGATCAACTAAAAATGACATGATGGCATCCTGACTTTCAACTCTCGGTTGGTAGCCATCTCTTGGCTGGGAGTATATTTATCTTTAGGCTCAGAGCAGCATCCAGGCCAGCCAAGACTACGAGAAAAAGAGCTTCACGGTTCCTCCCCAAGCTCGGACTCAGCTTCCTTTCCAGAAGGTGATAAAACCTACAAGCAGTAGGAACAAGAATAAGAGTCTGGTATTTTGATCCCATCCAAGAGTCCCCTCAGCATAAGATGGGCCAAAAGGACTGAACAGCCCCCACACATTCTTCTGGCATCTGCATTATTTAATTTCAGTAATTACAACTTCTTTCAAAGCCAGAAAAATCCACCCACATGCAAATAATTCCAATATGCACTGTAAATGATGGTGACTGTCAAGACAATGTTATTTTATTATTTCTGGGTCCAGAAATTGATGTTTTAAAAAGAACTTCCCTTGCATAATTTTAAAATCAGTTTCCCCAACATTTTAAAGAAATGAGCTCTCCTGCTGATGAAGAAAGATGTGTGTCAGCGTTATCTTGTGGAATATGACTGTACTGGGGAAGTCAACCCTCTCTTCCTCAACACGAGAGATCAGGGATCTTCTCATTTCCATTTCTGTCTCTATTTCCACTTCATTGAGCTCCCTCTCTCCTGTGAAATCTGTTTTTATTATAGCAAACTTATCAGTAGTGCCGATATGGTCATTCATTCCTTTAACAAAAGCCTAAGCTGCAGGATTCCCAACTTCTCTGTCCAAGTCAAAAGATTATACATTAGCACAGAAGTTAATTCTGGAAGAAGCCT
Organism: Ursus arctos; assembly: GCF_023065955.2. Lineage (NCBI taxonomy): Eukaryota > Metazoa > Chordata > Mammalia > Carnivora > Ursidae > Ursus > Ursus arctos. The sequence goes on from NW_026623067.1 coordinate 75,775,361, forward strand.
CACTTTTGGAGACAGGACACAAGGAAACATTCATTTAATGTGTATTTTTAAGAGAAGATAAAAAAGAATTTTCTATGAACAATGTTCACCGGTAACCACTTCATTTTTTATCATAGGATGGTACCCCTATGGTTTTCTAAATTGTAACCCACAAAAGGTTGTTATCTTGTCCCAGTTATAACAAGGCAAATAGCTCCAAAGTCAACCGACCCCAGCAATTCCCATTTTCCAGTGGGAGACAGGGAGATGGAGGTGCAAGCAAAACTGATAACAACAAAACATCACAGTGGATCGAACTGTGTAAACATCTACTCTCATACTAAATGCATACATACTTCATAATCAAACTACCTCACACGTCTTAAGGTCTAACTGTTGGAAAGTTAGAGGCCCCTAACCACTATTCGTATATACACACTATGGTGTTAACCAGATAACCCACTACGAATGGATTTGATAGTGAAGGAAAACTGATGCCAGTTTATGCAAGAACAGCTGCAACAGCAAACATAAGCAACTAAAAATGACATTAATGATACACTAATACTAATAATTGGGGCATCTGCGGGTGGCTCAGTTGGTTAAGCACCTGCCTTCGGCTCGGGTCATGATCCCAGGATCCTGGGATGAAGTTGTGCATGGGGCTCCTTGCTCAATGGGGAGCCTGGTTCTCGCTCTACCTCTAATGCTCCCCCTGCTTGTGTGCTCTCTCACTGTATCTCTCTCTCTCTCAAGTAAATAAATAAATAAAATATTTAAAAAAATAAAAAGATACACTAATACTAATACTCATTCCAGGAGACTGTGAAGACTCCATGTGTGTACACAGTAGGAGCCAAGCAATGCTGCCAGTTGTGGTGTTAACAGCTGGACTTCTGGGGATTACACTAATTTTGTGTTCTCAGAATCTGGTAACATAATAACATGTTAATTTTATTTACAAATACCAAATTTTACTTTCTCTTCATAATTCATGTAGTGGCTTACTAGTATATACCCCATACATGTACATAAAAAATGAACGTTATTTGACTCTAAGAATAAAAACATTAGCCTGGTATTTTGGATAAGTTCTCAGTCCATGAGGAGAATGTTCAGGGTTCATCACAGGTTCTAAAGACTCTCCTTGGAGAAACTCTGAGGTAGGGCCAAATACCAAGGCCCATAGCTATATCAATATGACATGTAACAATGAAATAGGGAACCACCCAGGAACTGTCGTCTAAAATGTGACAAGACATTTTAAACCAATAGGCACCATCTTATAAGATGAAATTTTATGGAGTTAGTAAAGTTGAGCAAAAAGTTCAATAATTTTGTTAGTGGGTAGAGATGATGAAGCTGAGTATGACCATTTTAGAAAAGATTTTGACAGTTGCCATTTAAATAGCTGACCAGTGAAGAGTTATATTTTCTAACCCTAATCCGACTCAACTTACATAACATCTCTGAATACCGTACCATTTTTTTCTACTCAAAAATCTTCAATGATTCTGCATTTTTTACAAAGTATCGCCAATCCGTTTGAAATTTGTACAAAATGGACTTAGATCTGGAAATACTATCTGTTAAAATGAATTCAAAAAGAACTAGAAAATTTGGACATTACTGAAACTATTTAAGAAATTTTATCAATAGTTAAACTCTTCCTATATCTAAGAAATCATTTCAGGGTTATATATTATTCCAGAGTCTAAGAAAATAATCAGTTATTTATTGGAGGTCAATACCTTAATAATAAAATTTAACAAGAGGATTATAAGAAAGGAAAAAATACTGGTCAATATCACTCACAAACATCCATACAAAAATTCCAAACGAAATATTACAAACTAAACACAGCAGTGTGTATAAAGGATAAAACATTATGACCAATATGGGTTTATCCCATTAATTCAAAGGCGGGTTGCCATCAGATAATCACAATATAATCCAACAATCAGTATTACAGGCAAAATTCACTTGATCACCTCAAGAGATAATAGGAAAAGCATTTGATAAAATTTCATATCTATTATTTATTTATTTGGGGGGAGAAGGGCGGAGGGAGAGGGAGAGAGGGAATCTTAAACAGGCTCTATGCCCAGTGCTGAGCCTGACACAGGCTCAATCTCACAACCTTGAGATCACGACCTGAGCCAAGATCAAGAGTCCGACACTTAACCGACCGAGCCACCCAGGCCCCTCAATATCTATTAGTTTTTAAAGCAATCATAGCAAGTTAGCAATAGAAGAAAACTGTCTTAATCTCCTAAAAGTAATTAACAAATATCATTGTACTTCATGGTAAAACATGAAATCTTCCCCTTTGAGATCAGGAAAAAGACAGGATGCTCGCTATCATCACTTCAACATTTCACTAGAGGTATTGACCAGGCGGGTAAAGGTGAAAACAAAATACAAAATATATGACTTAGAAGGAAGAAATAAAATGGATAATATTCACAGATTGTCTCTCTACAGTCTATTGTTTCTACAGAAAATTCAAAAGGATGTACAAATAAAAATACATTAAAATTAATAACTTTCTGAAAAATAGTTACACAAAAATAAGATATTTACTATTAAGCTTCAAAATATATTTACATGTATTTTCAAATATTTTACACCTGTTTTATTAGAATAAAGTTTAAACAATTTCTTAGCTTCTATTAAAAAAGTAAATCATTAATTTAATATTTCAATAAGTTCTTTTATGACAGAGAAAACGGCAATTACTCTATTCTATTAAACTTACTATTCTATTCAATTCAAATTAAAATGAATTATTTGGTCAGCAAGAGCAGAAAATGAAGTGAGCCACACTTGACTGTAAGTTTCTGACAGACAGACAGAAGGTCTTGGGTAGGTTCGCCCTAAGAAAAAATCCAATGAGAGAACATTGGATTTAACATCCAGCAAAGAGAAAGAGAAAGAGACTACGTGGATAGAAGAAGGAAAACATTTCATTCTCAGGGTCAGTAAATGCAGGAATTAGGCCACGATGATTTTTTAAAAGGAAGTGAAAATCAAAGAAAACAACAACAACAACAAAAAAAAAAAAACAGGGGTCTAGTCTAAAATGTCAACAGCACCCAGTGGCAGGTGGCAGCTGCAGAGCCCTTGCAGACAGCGTCCAGCACTCTGGGGACACTTGGTGAGTGGTAAGTATTTCAAACCTTCAACTGGCCCATCAGCTAGAATCTGTTTTTTACTTAGGGCACTTGCATTTCCTTTGCTGTTCCCAGCAGCTTTCTGGGTGTCAGTTTGCATTACTATGGTTTTCACAACTGGGTCAAAAGTAAAGCTTCAGTGTCTAATTCAACACCATGCTAACGTTCTTTGGCAGTCATTCCTATGCAGAAATTTATGTGGACCATTTTCGGTCTGTCCTCTCCAATCTTACCATGCAAGCTCTGCAACAAGAATTATAAAAATTTTACATAATGTTTGCAGGTCGGAATGTGATTTCATATCAATAGTAGCATTTTATAGCTAAGAGCAAATTAGACTTAGGAGATAGTGAGAGACTAGCAGGTTACTTTTCTTTCCTTTTTTCCCCCCCAAGAGAAACTGTGAAACAACGGAACAGTCTGTGCTACATACATAATTAAAACAGATGTTCTCAATCTTAATTTTCATAGCTAATTTTGACAGCCAAAGAAATGCACTTGTCTTTTGTGTAGTCACCTATTTTCTCTCAAATGTGTCCTATTTCATCGCCCACTGGGATTGCTCAGAAAGAAAGGGGTGATGTGATGGGAGGTATTCATGCGACAGCAAGAACTCTGCTCTATTATTGGCAGGTCAGTGAACAGGAACCGCGAGCACAGACAGTGACCATAAAATCATTTTAAAGTCCGTACAGTCTAAGCATCTTTGTGCACTAACGTGGCAGATCACAGTTTTCACTGGCTTTCTGTGGTCTTCCGTGACAGAACCTTAGAAACCACAGAGAGAGGAGAGAACACTCTTCCTGTGCTTGGTGGTGGCGTTTGTCATTTTCACACCCATGTCAAGGCACTGTCTGATTGGCACCTAAGTTCTCTTCTTACACATCTGCCAACACCAGATCCGTGAAAGGCCTACTCGGCTGCAGTCGTGAGCCAGCTCTGCCTCCTCCCAAGACGGGGACAGTGCTGGAGCAACCTGATGGAGTGTCCCTGCTCTCTGCTGCCTCCTGACCACAAAGCCTGCTTCCTCTCCTCTAGTTTCCTTCCCCTCTGCCAGGGAGGGGGTGGGGCATACTCCAATCCAGAGTACAGATGGGGGAGCTCCAGGGAGCTCCAGTCCCCCGCCCCCAAGCATCCACAGTAACCCTAGTTGCTTCATAATTACGCTGGGATCCTCTGACAACTAACTCAAACATAGCCCATTTCCAGCCCATGTAGGTGATGGTTTCATTCTCCTCAGTGAAGCCCAGTGTGAGATGACCCAGTCTAAGCCCTAAGCCCTGTGACTGGTTCCTCTGTGGTGAGATTTGTCCTGGATTGCCATGGCCCAGGAAGCAACACTCTGGGTCCTTACCAATTACACAAGCCTCTGGCTTTGTTCAAGGCACAGTCATCAAGGGCAGCTGGCAGTGGCTTCATGCAGCCTGCGAATTCATGCAGCATTAGACGCCCCCCCCCCCCAGGAGTGATGCACAAGGAGGAACCACAAAGTCTAAGGGGCAAATAAAGCTCGTTCTCATCTGAACGATGGACTGTATTGAAGGGGCGTGATCCTGGGTAAGGTCGTTTGAGGGGATGGAAGGGGGACAGGCTGATATCTCTCACTGGGAAGATGGCCATGTCTTGGTTCAGGGAAGTTCCCTAGGGTGGGGTTCCAGGAAATGGACTTACTTCCAAGGAGAGGAGGCAGGGAATCAGAGACAAGCCGAATGGACTGGAACACAGAGTAAGGGAGGGAAGGGTGCTCGACACTGCAGAGAAATGTTGAACAGAGCAGATTTGTGTGGAATTCACACACAGAGCACGTTCAGTGAAAGTAAAGGCCAGGAAGGCTGTGGGCCAAATGGGTGCACAGCAAACCGAGGGCTTCCCAACAATTCGTCAGATCCGCAGCAGAAGGCAGGGTAGGCAGCCCAGCAGCTGGGCTCTCAGGCACTGTCTGGCTCGATATTCAGAGGTCAGGAAACAGGATCGATCTGATTCTTCTGAATAACTTTGGCACCAAATACTATGCTGGGTACTTGACATATGTTTTCCCTAATCCTCACAAACTTTCACACAACGGGGACACCAAAATTAACTCTACATCTCACTAGTCTCAGCTTTAAAGTCACTTTCTCAGAGTAGACTTCCCTGAGCCCATTATCTAAATTAACTTTCCCCATTATACTCTCTATTATCTTCTACCTCATCTCATGTCACTCAGCACAGCTTATAATTTGATATTCATGAGAGTGATTAAAGCTCCTTGTTAGCATACATTGTTTCATTTTATCTGCTAAATGTGTCCCCACAGTTTCTAGCACAGGGGCTCTCAGAAAATATTTTTGCTCCTTTGACTACCTGGAAAGGAATGCAATGCAGCAACCAGTGAATTGCATGTGAGCTCCAGAGGCCCTTGTGGGTTCAAAGTTTCACTCTGTGGACTTGTGGCCACTGCACAGACCAATGTATCTAAAAATCAGAATGACATTCATCATCACATAAATGAGATTAAACAAAAAAGATTTTACTTATTTGTCAGAAAGAGAGCACAAGCAGGGGGAGCGGCAGGCAGAGGGAGAAGCAGGCTCCCCACTGAGCAAGGAGCCCCATGTGGAACTCAATCCCAGGACCCTGGGATCATGACCTGAGCCGAAGGCAGACGCTTTACCAACTGAGCCACCCAGGCATCCTGAAGTTATTTAAAATAAAATTTAAAATTTAACATTGACTAGGGTTTTACTAAAATCTGGCAATAATATGAGAGATGAATTTTATTATTTTACTTCTCTGCTGGACTTCCAAGAAAAAAGAATAGAAAGAAATATGCCCTTGTGGAAGTCCATCTACTTAAACTCACTTATACCATTTCTGTCAGGAAAACTGTTAAGAGAGATTTCAATAGGTCCATGAGAAAAATAAGGCTTCCTTTGGAGTAAATGTGTTTAACTAATATACAGGCTTTACTACTGGTCTTCTCAGAGACACTAATGTGAAACTATCCATTACAGTTCTCCTGCGTGTGTGCGGGTTGGGGGGACAGTCAGGATGGGTTGACATATTGATACTAAACATATGGTTCTAGAGGCACCAATGGACTCCATTCCCATCCCCACAGATAGAACAGGGTTTGTCAAGTTGCTATTGTGTTCAGGTTAAATCAGTATCAAGAAGGATTTGATCAGCTCTGCAGTACATTCGATCGCACCTTCCTAATCCTGGTTGGATAAATCCTGGACAAAACAAAGTATCCAAGGCTGAGGAAATATAAACAAGAGCTTTTGAACAAGAGTCCCATCAATCACTCTACTGTTGAATTTACCCTGCATAGTAGAGGCTCTTTCAATTTCTGCCCAAGACTGGCTCATCTGAATTGATTGCTCCACAGACCGCTAGACGAGAATATGTTTGCATTATAAGAACTTGAAAGAGCCTGGGCACCGATGACATGGAAATATTGGCAGCACAAAAGGGTCCACATTATACTCCACACCTGACCTATGTTAATTAGCTCCAAAGAAGGCACTTGTATTCTCTTTTTAGGAGCAGGAAACTGAGCCCCAGAGAGGCCGAATAATGTTCTCAAGGTCATGTCACATGTGGTGGGGTCTGGATTTGAACACATGACTTCTAGCTCCCATTGTTTTCATGGAATGTACTGAGAGACTCTTTCTCAAGTCCTGTTCCCATGCCCTTTCTGCCCCCTCAGAACAGCTTGTCCCACTACCCCATGGTCATGCCACCGTTCACAAGGCCTTCTTTGATCATGCCCAGCCATGCTGTAGAGCTGGGCCATCATCCTTTCCAAGGAGTTCCCCAAGCCCCACACCAGGGGGCCTCTTAATTCTCTCTTAGCTGTGGCAGAGAAGGGCCAAGCCCGCATTGTGGCTCTTGCCGAAGTTATTTTTGGTATTTTGGGTTGCTCAGCAGAATCTCAGCTTCCACACCTCATCTGTTTTCTCCTCGTTCAGACTCCTGGCTCAACTCCCCTCTGCTGCTCAGGCTTTGTTAGGAGCCTCAGGACTGAGGGTATACATTCATGGCCGATTTTGTGATTATTATCCTCTCACACTTCCCGACCCCCCCTCCCCCACCACCTCCTCAACCTCACCGAGTACAGAGTGGGGAAGTGGCTGATGGCAGCACTGACTAGATTCACAGGACAACGGATTCTGTGAGCTCTCCCCAAACATCTTTCTTCACCTCCGTCTCCCCAAATGGTGATTCTCATGCTCAGGTTTCCCCAAGTGCTCTCTTGGTCCTAGGACAGCTCTGCCAGTAGCTCAGGATCTCTGTGGTGTTTTCACAACGGGGAGGTGCTCAGCGGCACAGAATGTCTGATGGCTGCAAAGCCACAGAAGAAGCTGCCAGTGCGATGAGTCGGGTACACACAGGTAGCAAGGTTGGAGGTAGAAGAGGAAGAGTGAAGAATGAACAGGAGCTCATGTGCACCCCTTCAGCATTTCCTGCCATAACTGTCGGCATCATCAAGCCAGAAACCTGGACACTTCTTCTCACCCGTATGGTCAGCCACCAAACACCAGATAGAACAGATCTGCACCCAGTCTGGGGCACCCATCCTCTCCATTCCACTCCCATATCACTGCCTTTGTTTCCCTAGCTGTTTTTTGCCCAGACTGATGTAAAAGCCTCCAAATGGGTTTCCCTGACTTCGAAATCATTCCTCTCAAATCCTCCTCCTCAAAGCCTTCAAAATTCCAATTACAGCATTTCCCTCCTTGAAATACTTTTTTGGTGCCTCAAATTGGCTTGGCTTGCAGTGAACATTGCAATCGCTTGAGTGCTTTTCTCCAGATTTACATTCTTAAGCTCAACCCATAGCTTTATCAATCAGAATCACTTGGGCATAGGACCTGGGTACACACAGTTTGAAAAAGATTCCTGGTGAATCTGATGCACCACCCATTTGAAAAATCACTGCCCTCCAAGGTGAAGGCCAAGCTGTGTCACATGGCATTGAAAGACCTTTATGAGCTGACTTGCTTCGACCTGCCTCACCAGCCATTCCCTATATCCACCTTAGACCCAGAGAATACTATTTTTTGTTTTTTTAAACCAGTTTCCTAAACTGGTATGCTGAGCCATGCCTCTGTGCCTGTGCTCTTACACACCAGGAAAATGACAACACATCCTTCCAGATCCGGCTTAAGAAGCATTTCTGTGAAATCGTCCCCATCTCCTACTTCAGACTTTCATCACTCCCTGCCTTGAGCTTCCATGGTTTCTTGAACATACCAGTCCAGAAATACAGTATTTTAGAGGGTTCTGATATTATTCAATGAGGTAAAAATCTCAAAGTCAAAATTACTCTTAAAAATTCCTTAAATCACTCATAAAGTAAGCAGTTTGTTTTAAACAAACACAGCAATACATGTATGTATGTATACACACACACAGAGAATGTAACTATGCAGTACTGCTGTTTAAACACTTTTTATACTTGGTAGTGAGCTCACATTATGGGCTTGTCGGGTCAGAGACCCCAAGGGAACAGCAAATTCGTATGTTCCAATCGACCCTCTTTTTAGGACATTTGGTCACCAAGGGGAATGTTTCAACTGTGTTTCTCAAGAGTGTTCCACAATAGGATTAGATAATATTTTGAATATTTGGGCTTCTTTGAAAAATACCAGGTTAGAGCATATCAAACAAATCCCCCTTTTAAGGGATTTAACGTGCTTGTCTTTTGCCTCCAGTGTGAATATGCAAAAAGAGAACACAATATATTGCATTTCCCAAAGTTATTTGATTATAGAATGTCATTTTCATAGAACTAGCATTCCAAAGAATACTCTGGAAAAAAATCTGCCTTCCTCATTCCTCCCTGCAGTTGCAAATGAGGAGCCAAATGAGACATGAGTGTTCTGGTTCTTACCCGAAAAGAAGGAGAGCAGACCTCATGACCTGGCATGGCCTGCATCTGGGCCATTTTCTGAAGGGACCTGAGCAGGGCAGACTGGGTGTGGCCTCGCAGCTCCTCAGCAGCCACCAAGAGAGAGGCAAGGAGGCCGGGACTTCAAATGCATTACTCACTTTAATGACAGAAGTGTAGTTATTAGGACAGAGCACTGTTTAGTAATTGTTGCCACTTATTCAGTTAAGCGATTCAAATAAATACATACGTTGTTCACTAACGATGATTTGCATTTATGTAGTTTTCTGTCAATTTGATGTACGCATTCATTTGGAAGATCTGGACACTGGAGGCTGTGGAAAAGTACAACTTAGATGCGCACAAGTGGTTAAATGTGGACTTATCCCCATAATCGTAAGTGCATCTGCAGTGTCAAGTGAGTAGAGATAAACTCTCAGGGGTCAGAAAAAGCTTCTATGTAGCCTCTGTGGTTAAAATGTGCCCTTCCAAAAAATATGGCCAAAAAAAAAAAAAAAAAAAAAAAAAAAGCTGCTTAGTGGTCAAAAGGAAATTAGGCCAAATTTAAATTGACTTATGCTCTGCACAGCTAACATTTTAATAAGAAGCACAAACCCAATGTGCTATTCGAATACTAAATTCAGATCGTGATGCTCTCGTTGACTCATGAGGTAAAAAGATCGCAGAGCTGTGTGTTAGGAACCCTGTGCCCAGCTTGGCTCTGTCGGGAGCTGGATGTATATAACCTTGGAAAAGTCATTTAATTTGCCTGTGCTAGAGTATTTTTCATTTGCAAAAAGAGAGAGAGTTGAGCTGGTTGATCTCTAAGGCACATTTCAATTACAAAATTTTGTGAATATGAATGGCATGTTGCTCTGATAAGATAAAGGGAGGAATCGTGGCAATTTCACAGGTGTTACAATACTCTGAACTACTTTGACTCACTGACCTATACTTTTTAAATAAATCTGATGTTTATTTTTTAATTAACTTTCTCCTTATGTGTTGTTTAAAAGATATAATTAGAAAAGTGTGACAGTAATCTTTTATGAAAACATATAAAAATAATAGACGTAGTGAGAAAGGGCTCAAGATATGATGAGAAAAATATTTTTATGCAGCAAATATAGTTTTCAGACCTTAGTTGATTTCTGAAAAAAATATATATACTAGTGTCTGATATATAAAAAACATCCAAGTGGGGACTCTGCCCTTTACTGTAAAGCACTTGCCATAAGAGCCAAAGAACAGGATTGCTTTTCCAATAGATTTATTTCCACTGTCTAAATCTTGCATATTGTGACCCTAAAAATTATGCGTGATCAAGTTTTTGTACAGGAAATTTTCTGTTCTTTTCTCCCTGGAAAAGCTTGAAACAATGATCACCTTAATTCCTTCTCCTAAAAATAACTTTAAGAAATCATATTCCTGTCGACATCAGTGGCTTCCTGGTAGTAATCTGCATACTTTTGGAATTGCAATGTACTTTTCAAAAACTTTTGAACATTAATATATTGTATAATTTATCAAATATTCAAAAGAGATAAGAAAGCTACAAAGTCTTCTTATGTCTGGTGTATTTATGACCTTTTGTAGCAATTTGCACATTTGGAGTACACAGTCACCATGAAGCATTAATTCATTCATCTCTCCATCCACATATCTATTCATAGCACGAACATTTCTCAAACTCTAGGCATGAACTTAGCAGGAGTTTTTCAGCCACTTTGATTAGATAAACTTGGAAGTAATCGTTTCAGAATTAATTTGAAAATAAAAAGCAACCAATGACTTGAAAATGAAAAGGAAAGAAAAGAATCCTATCCAAAAATAATTCCTAGTCTTTGGGAAATGAAAGAGGGCTAGAGGATCCCTCATTTGAGGGATTAAAACTGAAGCCCAGACTGTACAGTGTACGATTCTGGTCTGCTGTGGTCAGGGTAATGCTTTCTACTGATTGTTGACTTGGAGCATGCTATTTCTAAGGTAGGAAAATCACCATCAGTAACAGTGAGCCATAGGAATCAAATGCATTTCAAATAACACAAGCCACCTGTACACCAAGGAATAGAATTTCCTCATATAGTGAACATATGCTGCTGTGTTTAGGACCAGGAAAAAGAAAAATCCAGCCAATGACTTTTTTTGTGCTGAGATTTTTTCTCTGTGTGTGTGTGTGTTTCATTTTTAATGATTGCTTTGGGCCAAGGCCAAATGTGTAATTTTTCCCAATAGAGTTGCTCCCATTATCTAAAACTTGTATATATTTTGCATTTGATCAAATGTTTTTACAGGAAATTTTCTGTGTGTTTCCCCCCCCCTTGGAAAACTTGAAGCAATAACCACCTTAATACACTCTCTCAAAATCTGCAGTATTCACTAACTCAATTCCTCAGTCACTATACTCATTTTAGAAACCATCTCTCGGGGCGCCTGGGTGGCACAGCGGTTGGGCGTCTGCCTTCGGCTCAGGGCGTGATCCCGGCATTGTGGGATCGAGCCCCACATCAGGCTCCTCCGCTATGAGTCTGCTTCTTCTTCCTCTCCCAGTCCCCCTGCTTGTGTTCCCTCTCTCGCTGGCTGTCTCTGTCGAATAAATAAATAAAATCTTTAAAAAAAAAAAAAAAAAAAGAAGCACCTTTAAAAAAAAAAAAAAAGAAAAGAAACCATCTCTCACAAGTGACTGGTGATACTAAATAAATTCTGGTTTCCAGACTTCTTAGTTTGAGCTAATGAAATTTTGTGGGAAAAAAAGGTTTCTCTTCTAAGAGCAAAAGAAATAGGAATTTTTTAAATAAGCATTTAAAAATGATCTTTTAGGGGCACCTGGGTGGTTCAGTCGTTAAGCGTCTGCCTTCAGCTCAGGGCGTGATCCCGGCGTTCTGGGATCGAGCCCCACATCAGGCTCCTCGGCTATGAGCCTGCTTCTTCCTCTCCCACTCCCCCTGCTTGTGTTCCCTCTCTCGCTGGCTGTCTCTCTCTGTCAAATAAATAAATAAAATCTTTAAAAAAAAATAAAAAATAAAAAAATAAAAATGATCTTTTAAAATATACCTTTCTTTTCTTTAATCCTCTGCATCAATTGTTTCTTCTGCATTTTATTTTTCACAATAAATCCTAAAATAATCAAACTCTGACAATACCCATCAATTTAGGTATTCAAATTACTTTGATCTTTTGATTTTATCTAATTTCTCTCTGTATATGTATAATGTATATAATTATATATGTATATATCTGCATACATTTAGTTTTTGAATCAAGGGAGTAAAGCAATGATGCTTCCTATGTGTAATTAAAGAAACTCTAATATGAAAGAGTGGGAAAAGCTTTTGGCAAGAAATGACTTATGGCTATATCAGTTCCATGTTGAATATCATCAGATGATAAAGTATGAGATTAATTGAGATAAACTCTTTCACACATTATACTTCATTTCCTTGTAGCCACATGCAGAGCGGCAGTCTGGTCCCAATCCAGTCTCAGCTACGTGAGTCAGGACTCAGAGCAGATCTGGAGAAGTCCCAGTTCATCACATCCATCCATCCAACCATCCATCCATCCATCCATCCATCCATCCATCCGTCCGTCCGTCTATCCGTCTATCCGTCTATCCATCCGTCTACCCAACTAACTTGTCAGAAAGCCTTACTGACAGTATTAGTCATCATGCTAGCACTAAGGGTACACAGCATTGTGAAGAAAGTCCTTGTTTGCAAATCCTCAAGAAACATGAAGGTTTGAAAACCACCCAAGAATTTCAAGCATAACTTGCGGAGTCTCTAGAGAAAGCAGATCAAAATGTACCTAGTTGCACAACAGACCTAAACTCCTTCTACAATTCATTCAATGTGCTCTTCCCCCAACTAATACCTTTTCTAAGGAAATGTTTATGGACTATACAGAGAAAAGGAGGCATGACATTAATCTTCTCCCAAAACACAAAAGTTTCCACAAGCTTTTCCAGGACCGTATAAGTTGATCATGTGTACATTGAAAGCTGTCTCCCCCACACCCCCAAAAAAGGAAATCTTTTTATATTGCTTAAGACTAGGATCATCTAGGAGATCTCACCATTATGTCTACTCATTCCAGGCACATTTTGCATTATTACTAGCCTCATCTTACATGAATTCCTGAGTAAATTTAATATATTTCTGGTTCATAAAGGCCTGGGTTTCACTAAGAATGAGAATGTCGGAGTCATCGAAATGAAGTGCATTAACGTTAAAAAGATTTCTTTTCCATCCATGTTGATGCAAATGTTGGGTATTCATCCTTTCAGATGGCTATGTAATATTCCATTGTATATATGGACCACATCTTCCTTATCCATTGATCTGTTGAAGGGCATCTTGGCTCCTTCCACAGTTTGGCTATTGTGGACATTGCTGCTATGAACATTGGGGTGCATGTGCCCCTTCTTCTCATAAAAAAAAAAAAAAGATCTCTTTTCCTCTCTGTGGCACTTTAAAACACTTCCTATTACTGGGATCAAGGGATTCTAACTGGAGGTATCAGAAAATGTAGTCAAGTAACATGGTTCTGAAGCCTGACAGTCTTGGTTCAATTCTGGTTTCTACAACCATTTGTATGAGGTCAGGGATGAGTCACTTAACTTCTAAATATTTCAGGTTACTCCATCTTTGATAAACGGAGAATAGGAATAATTATAAAAAAAAAAGGAATAATTATAGTACCTAAGTTTCATAAGGTGGTTTTAAGAAATTAAATTATATAGCCTGAATTAAATGTTAGCCATTACTGTTATTTTCATCTTGGACAAAAACACTTGTGGAGTGAGGGATATAGAACTTGATTTGTTACTACTTTTGGGGATGTTATAAATTGCCATTCTGCTAGTGAAATGACTCAAGCAAGGAAGATTAATTGCCTAATTTGAGCATTTTAATAAATTAACATGGAATTAAAACCCAACAAACCATCTCTAAAGCTTTCTCCCTTGGGCTTTTCCTAAGGGGATGTTTTACATACCTTGGCACTTACACCAATGGCACATCGAGAGACTCTTCAAGTGAGTTCAAAGTGCTTCACCCACCTTGATGTTCACAGGAATATTAATCAATATTTACCAAGCACCTATAGGATATGCGGGATGATTGTCTGGCTTTCCTGTGTTTCCTGAGCTTTGTAGACAGAAAAACAAAATCAAAAGAAGACTGTTATGTCCAAAACCCTAGGGGGGGGGTCAAGATCACAAAGAAGCATTTGTTCCTGCCACTGCACTCCTAGAGGCTAGAGCTCTGTGCCTTAAACCACACACCATCACCTTGCATTTCTATTTATCAAAGTTTTTAAAGACCCTTACCTCTTCATCTCATCTGTTGTCCTTTATCTCCTAATGGTTATACAGCTATATATTATGTTATATATATTCATACGGTTCTAGGAATCAAAGTAAATATTGAACTTTATTCCAAGCAGGACTAGGATTTGTTCATAAGACAGCATGGTGATAAATTTCACTTACTTACTGAAGACATAAGTTGGAGTATAGGATATGCAGATAGCATGAACCTTTTATATGATTTACACTTTCACTAAAAGAAATGGTGATCATGTATTGGTTCTTTGGGGTAAAAAAGAACTTTTAGTAAGACCACCAACACAACAAATTTTTTAATTAATCTGTCTTTCAATCTTAATACTAAGAGGTTTTAAAGAAAAATTTTCTGTATAAACTCATTGCGTTCCTGGGTATAGTAAGGTATATGTCATTAACTTTTATAATTTGAAAAGTCATCTTTCTCCCATCTCTGTCCCTGATAAAGAAAAGAGTTTCATAAATGTAAAACAGCCAGATCAATTCTAACAGAAATGGTTGCAAGTCTTATTGGTTATTTAAATTTTCCTAATCTCTTTTTAAGGGTAAGCATCTGGAGACTCTCTTTTTGCTAACCACATTCAACAAACATATCAAAACCATCCACCTTACTACCTACAATTTTAAAAGCTACAAAATCTATGCCTATCCATTACGCATGTGTACTTTTAATGAGCGCAAGGCTTGGACACTTCGTGGCAGAAACTAAGAGATTGCAAGAGTCAGATGTTATAGTTTGATAATCATTCCAAAAAATTCATGCTCCGTTAAACAAGATCCAACAGAGAATCCACAGCCCACAAAATCTATACACAAGGCCATATGTCTTCTGCAAATATTCTTCAAGGATATAGCTTCCAATAAAGATGTTTATCAATCTTCCAAAAGTATTATTTATTTTTTTAAAAACCCTACTAGTGCAACTCAAGAAACAGCCAGTCTTCTGATCAATTTCTAGCTAACTGAACAGACAAAAAGACCCAGGTTTTGGTCTCGACTCAGAAACCAGCTTGAGTGAAGCAAGGCACCTTTTTCACTCTTGTGGATCTTAATTCCCTTCTTTGTGAAATGAGAATTTGTGAGATGACACCAAGTTCTGTTCCACATACATAATTTTGTGTATCTTACTTGGTGATAGTGTTATTTGTAAGCTCTATGGAGTTTACAAGGACTCTCACACCAGCAGTCTCATTTGATTCTCAGATCTGATTTTCAGAAGTAGGTGGAGGAGTTAGCACTGTTTCTTCTTACGAGCAAGTGAGCTACTTTTGATATCCAGCAGGATTCACTAGAGCCAGTAGGATCTAAAGCATATTCCAGAAAGATTTAGTTTTCAGGAGTCAAAATGAATACTCCATAAAAAAAATTTTTTTTGAAACTGTCAAAGCCTTACTTAAAAGAAAAATCTTTAAAAACAAAGAAAAAATGTCATGCTTTGTGCTTCTGTTAATGCAGTCCTCAGTTGAGGGACATCATGCTGCTTTTAGGTTGAAAATTAAATTTAGTTACCATTTGATAAATATCTCTTGAGTGAGGACAAGTTTCCTTCAGGTATTTGAAATTTTAAAGGAGCACTAGGACTGAGGTAAAATTGAATTTTTGGGTCTTATTTCTGGAGCTCATCTTTGCAAAATATTTTTATATAAATTTGAAATTAACCAGTAAAATAGTTTACAAAGAGGAGAAAAGGGAGCTGAAAAGAAATATTCTGAATGCAGAGTGGAATTCTGAGCATCTCTGATGTGTTGTCAGCTCCTTAACTATAGGAAGACAAAGAAACAAGTTCTCAAAAATATGTCTCACACTTTACAGCTAATAAAATACAGCAACAGATGTGAAAGAATTTCATCTTTGCAAGCAATCCTATAAGGCCAAAAAGTTTTCTCAACCAAGCTCCCAATTATTCTTCATCTCAGAGTTCAAGGGATTTCCTGAGTAAATAAGATCCACAGGTTATTGAAAGACTCGTTTTAACTATCTATCTGACCTCTTTCCTCATCAAAACCATTTTGATAGAGAGGTAAGAAATAGAAATAGTACACTATGTGTGTTTGCTCCCTTTCCTTCTCTCTCCCTGTGAGTTACCCACACCTCTTCTGGAACTGTGAAGAATATAGCCAAAGGATGGGGACCACAGCAAGGAAGGAGGGGAAACAAGATGCCTCAATCATCTAACCAGGTAATTACCAGCTGGCTGTACCATGTCATAAATAACAAAGTCCATATTCGAAACAGAGCAGACTGTGAAGACTTGATTTCACAACATTTTGTCAGTCTGAGTTTTTATTCATAACAACAGTTCCTGTGGCCATTATAATCTGTATTTAAGAATCTGAAACTATGCAAAGTATCATAACACGTATTTTTTGTCTTGATGTAGATGCATTCTATTCTTTCTACTGACATTTAGTAATTCATGTACAGTATAAGGAAAATTCTCAAGCAGAATTCTTAACTAACCAGAATAGCTCCCTTTCTGCCCGGGGGGCGGGGGGGAGAGTTTCATAGAGATTTGGTATCAGGATATTCTATTTATAATAGTTTGGATTTTAATCTTTTGGGATATGTGCCTTTTTACTATGCAAGTTCCCAAAGCCTCTCACAGTGCGAAGTCATTTTCCCTAAAGTTCTTTATTTTCTCAATTTGGAATACTGCCTTCAAAGGTGTTGGACTAATTTTATTTATTTATTTTAATTTATTTGTTTAAGATTTTATTTATTTATTTGACAGAGAGAGCATGAGCGGGGGGGGGGGGGGGGGGGCGGCAGAGGCAGAGGGAGAAGCAGGCTTCCCACTGAGCAGGGAGCCCAAAGATACAAGGATCGGTCCCAGGACCCTGCGATCATGATCTGAGCTGAAGGCAGACACTTAACCAACTGAGCCACCCAGATGCCCCTGGAAGTTGGACTAATTTTAATTTCCCCTTCAAAGAAGAGGAAAACTACATGCATTCCATCAGTTCATTGACCCCCCGACCTTTGTGAAAACATGAATATTCAATACATACCTAACAAAAAGTAATTTCTACATCTTAGTTAGAATCAAGCAATTTTGTAATGAGTATAATTCTGAATAGACATGAAACAATCCATAAGCATGACAGTGGGTCAATCAAGAAGAAAGTAGTCTAATGCCAACCGTCATTAAACATACAAAAACCCCTCGATTCATTAATATCTTACAAATTCACAGCTATTCACAGCTCAAAATCAAATTAACCTTTTCTACCTCAAAAGAATTCATAGGCCTTAAATATGAATGTCCAAAGTTATGTGACACCAGACACCAGCATTAGTTCTGATTTGATGTCATTTCTCTAATCAATAAAAAACCAAGACAGCATTCCTGTCATTCACCCCAACGTCTCAGCAGCAAGCTTAAAGAATTTGAAAATAGACCTCTCATTCACTTTTCTATCCACAGATTTTTCTATCCATACAATTTATATGTGAGTGTCTCCAAGAGCAACTGAGGAGGTGGGTTGTGATAAACTTATACACATTTTAAAGCTAACACATCAATCAGAGGTTTATGAAGATGGTGGCCTTTCACTTATACAGAAAGCCAAATATGAAAGGGCAGAAGACTCGCATTACTTTTCGACTTTAAACTTCCTAATAATTATTAATACCACTTTTTATTTCAGTGGAGAAATACAGCTGTCAAGCTATGGTTATTTAGAGTAAGATTCAAGCATAATCACATATGAATTTTATGCATGTTTCATCTTTAACTGAAATCAGAGAATAGCAAAGGGGGGGGAAGAGACTGGTCCTATTTAATAATCCTTAAAAAAAAAAGAAAAGAAAAACTGAAATGATAAAAAACTACTAGAATGTTTCCGCTTCTCAGGTATTACGTTTTTTATAAAAAAACTATTACAAAGGATCTATCAATCTATTAAATTAAGTATCTCACAAATGGATTGTACTGTAAGTTTAAAATGACTTGCGTTAGAATCTCAAATGCCACCTTCAGTACCTGTGAGAAGGCATTTTCTGAAGCATAATCATATACGAAAACTGCCACATTCACTCCAGGCTGTCCCGATATAATGAGTAAACCAAAATATGGAACTTACCTTATTATAAACAAATGGCAAATTGCAGGCACTTTTGAGCTTGCAGGTGTCTAGCATCGTTGATTAGAAATAAACAAAACATCTTTCATTCCAGTGAGACAACTGCATATTCAGACTTGGCTTTCTTTCCTGAATCCTTACAAGGGAGGCTGCTCACCTCCAAGGGATAGTAACAGCCTCTTCACAGAGAGCACTTGCTGCTCTGAACTGCAGCCACTTAGAACGAAAGTAAGAGGAACCCGTGATGCTTAAATACCATGGCTTCACATTCACAGGATATGACTCAACTCTCTCTCAAACCAGTAAGGATAGAATTTCTCCTCACCAAACTGTCAGATTACGTAACAAGCATCACATTTGGGGGCCGAAACTGTTTGCAAACTAAAATGTAAACATTTCCCCTCGTAAATCAAACATGCATTTTTAAAGTAATTAACCTCTTCCCCGTGGCACAAGCCACAAATGGAAATGAGAATTACATGGCACAAAGAAACCTCTCCTGCTTGCTCTCTGCAGGGAATTAATGTAATGTTATTAAATGTGTGTGAACTTGCTAGCACCGTCCTTACAGAGATTTAACAAAGAGGCACACAAAAGTCACTAACATTCCCATCAGTTCGAAAACAATGTGTAGAACGAAACTCTATTTTAATATTCAAGAAATGGCAGTTCTATACAACACAACAGAATCTCCTTCACGAAGTAGAGAATGGAAATAGATCTTTGTGGTTTGCTGTCGCCGATTCCCACAGAAATCCTGTCCCACGCTGTCATTACCTTGTGAAGCTTGCTCTGCCTACCTCTCCAACTCAGAGCCCTCCTTTATCTGTTTTGTGAACATTTCTAAAGGAACATGACTAATGACACAACTCCTTTAGTAAATGTGGCAATTTTCTATGCTTTCTCCACCACCCACTACCACTTAACACAGAGCTGTGTTAAGCTTGATCACACATTGAATTATTATATTTATACACCTCAGTCAATGAATATTATAGACTTAGATCCTCGAAGAAAAATCTACTACATAAATTCAATTGCCATCGGCATGATCAAGGACAAAAAGATGAAAAAGCACATTTATATAAAGTCTCATTTATAGCAAATTGAAACCACATAGACTAGGACTGTGCGATAGACATGTACGATAAGCCACATACGTCATTTTAAACTCTTAGTGGTCATGTTAAAAAAGTAAAGAGAAATATGTAAAATTAATAATGCTTACCCCAATATATCTACAATATTACAATTTCATCACGTAGTCAACATAAAAACTATTCATTATTTTACAATTTTTGAACTAATCTTAGAGATCCAATATGCATTTTACCTTTATGGCACATTTTAATTCAAACTAACAGCCATCAAGTGCTCAATAGCTATATATGGTTAGCGGCTACTGTATTTGGCAGCATAGGTCTAGAGTTTGGGGTTCACTCTTCATCCTCAACTTGCAGGTGAAACATTCTCTCCTCAGAGGTCTTCCCTTACCACCTTAGCTGAGACAACCTTCCCTAATTACTTTCCATCTCATGATCCTTTTTATTTCCTTCATAGTGTACCACAGCCTATTTTCTCCTTTATTCATTCCTTTACTTAATTACAGTCTGTGGTCCCTAACAATAATATAAGAAACCTGAGGACAGAGATCTTATAGTCAGTATTTTATCCCCAGCCTCTGACATGGTGATGAGTACGGAGTGGAATTTAATAAACATTGTTTAATAAATAAAATAAACAAAATATAGAATTTAGGCTGCAGTTTGGCAAACAACACAATATTTAAAAAGGTGTTCAAAGACAAGGTATTTATTGGGATGCCTAGATGGCTCAGTCAGTTAAGCATCTGCTTTGGGCTCAGGTCATGATCCCAGGGTCCTGGGATCAAGTCCCGCATTGGGCTCCTTGCTCAGTGGGGATCCTGCTGCTCCCTCTGCCTGCCACTCCCCCTGCCTGTGCTCTCTTTCTCTGACAAATAAATAAATAAATAAATAAAATCAATCTTAAAAAAAAAAAGACAAGATATTTATCATAGAAAAGATATCACTGAACTTTTAGCAAATATAATGAATAACACTTTTCCTGAATAGGGAAAATTACGTCTTTTTCATAATGTCAATGATCTTCAATCTATAACATGCTTTATTTTCATATACAATAGTATAAGCAACATACTTGTTTCATTATTCTAGCAAAGATTTGGAAAGATACTTATAAGAATACTTTGTTCCTTATAAGATAAATCTGGATACCATTAGGATTTCTATTCATCTCCTACTCACAAAAACATAAAATATTATCTATAAGACATTTTTAGGAGACACTGATATATTTGCTTGACTGGCATATATGCCTCCTCCTTCTGGTATCATCATCCTGATTTTTATTTGGCAAGTCACCCATCTGTCCTTGCATGCTGACCTGGCCCCAGAAGTGGGCATGTGACCCAGACCTGACCAACCAGTGTATACGATCTACAGAACTGCAGTGATAGGGTCAAGGATGGGCACATAACCAGAGCTGGTCCACTGACAGTCAACACTCTACTTTTGCTGAGAATGTGAAAGACATTGTTAAGTTTATACAACGTAAGCCTGGAACTGCTGGTTGACACACGTGCTACCACCTGGGGTGAGTTGTCTAAAAATGAAGCCAATCAAGAGAAAAACAAAGTTGAAGATGTGAAAGGCAGATTCCTGATGCTATTGTAGTTCCTAGATCTGGCCACACCATTAAGTCACATCTGCTCTCTGTTGCGATGATGGATATACTAGAATATTCACTGCAAAATTGTTTTTTAATAGTGAAAAAATGGAAACTTCGCATGAATAACAGAAGGGTTAAAAAAAAAACCCATGGGGTCACCACGCCAAGGAATATTATGAAGTTATTAAAAAGAACCAGGTTATCTAGATGTGCTACCCTGCAAAGCTCCCTAAAAGACATTATGAAATGATACGTTGCGGAAATATACATTACCCCAGTTATGGGTACGTGAATTTTTACATGCAAATTCATAGAAAAGAACCTGGATGGACTGCGCACCAATTGTGGACAAGCCATTATATCTAGGAAGGATGCTTGAAATAAGGAAGTGATGGGGGACACCAACAGATCCAATCATTTAGCTCAATGTATTGCTTATTTCATAAATCTTACAAAAATAAATTCACATATTCTGTAGGTAATTTGAAAAGAACATGCTACTTTTAAAAATGTTATCACAATTTGATATTTTATGTCTATATCTTACTATATTATTCTCACTCTAAGTGGACTACTCTTTATTATTATTTTTAAAACAATGTAACAAAAGTGAAAGTGCTGTTCTCTGCCCCACTCTGTCTTTTGCTATTTATTATTTTTAAATTTATGATTTGTGTTTTTAATTTAAAAGTCTACTTTTTTTCAGTTATTTATCTTTATTTCTTGAGCCAGAAATATGGTGAAGAGTAAGTGTTCCTCAGTCATTACTGCTGAGGCGTTCCCAGACATGACGTCAGATTGCATAGCTAAGGGGTACCTAGGAGAACTCCTATTTCTAATGAGCACTTCAGCTCCACATTTCTGGAGCATGTGCTGGGTGCCTGTATTGTGTTAGAAAGTATGAACAAGCAGTCCACACAACCAAGAAATATACAGTCTAATTGATGGAAAAAAACTCATAAGCAGGTGATGATGATGATGATGATGAAATGAAGAAGTAACCGTGTGCCGGAAACTGTGCTACTTCATTATTTATTAGTGGTTTAAATAAGATGGAGTAAAAGTTACTGTAAGAGATATATACCAGGTGCTTCAGAAGCAGGGAGAAGACAGTATGTTATCACCTTTACCCCAAAGATCATTCAAAACATGAAGTGGTCATGTTTGAGGCAGTATGACCTGAGCGATAGCAAGACCTAGACCTGCTGTTTCTATTTTCCCAAACAGCTCACACATAAATTAATACTAATTTAGTTAGAAGATTAAAAGTAACTAAGGGCTGGGTTATTTGTTTGGAAAAAACTGCTTCCTTGGGAAACAACTTCATTTTTATGACCGGTGATCCAATCAAATAATGACATTTTCTTCATTCACTAGAGACAGAGTTAAAAAAAACAAAAGCCAATAATAGTTCTTAGGAATCCTAAGAAAGGGCATATCTACCTGTATCAGATTATTAGTAATTTATAACACTAAAGTTAAAAATAAGCTCTTGTTCCTTGAAGAAATCCACTGGTGAACACATTTTGTTTAGGCATCCAAACGTATGTCTTTTGCAAATACGAATGTTCACATTCTGTTTCTGTCAGTGTAGGTAGGTAATATCTATAGTTTCATGAAAAAGTACAGAATATGAGAGTACTTCCTCTTCACCCAGGAGGAAGAAAAGACTGTTTAATATATATATATATATATATGAGGCAGTCTCAGAAGCAAACACAGGCAATGGCTGTTCAAACACTGGGGGAGGGTGATCCGGGCTGGTGGCATATCCTTCCTCTTGTGGATCTGTCTCTCCAATTCCATTAAACCCAAGTCCAGGAGTAAAATGCCCTTCTGATGCCCAAGCTGCTTTCTGATTAGCATGTGGTATCCTGTCAGCATGCCTTCAGGGAGAACTTGCTGGAAACTTGAGGGACCTGTCCTCACAACAAATTAATAAACTGACAGCCTGGTTAGAGACGTAGCCTGTCTACAGGCACAAACAGGCTGGATGGGTACATGAACGCCAGGCCCAGGAGTTTCACTTCTTGTAAATGGAAACACTGGCTTTCTGATCCTGTACAGTAGTCATATGAGCTTCATTACTATGAGCAAAGCTCTGGGGGATAGATGGGCTCTGGAACTGCTGACCAGTGTGCTTTCTAGGCCCACAAGGCTTCAGGCCAGACCATGGATAGCGGCAAATTCCCTAACACAAGTCCACCTGCAAAGCCTCTTAAGACCTTAAGTAATTTATCCAGCAGCCTTGCTTCCCCTGTATTCTGCTCCTGTGGTCATCCCTTCTAAAGGATCCCTACCTGGTTCTCATAAGATCTAGAAGTGACCTAGAAACGTGAAGTGAAGAATTAAAGATAAAATCCAATGAACACAAAGGGACAGAAAGTTCATGGGGGGAAAAGGGAATAAAGGGGGGAGAAAGGAAAAAATTTGAAAAGAAAGTTCATGGGAATTAAAGTATTTGCAAGCATTGGTGCTAGGAAGCAGACGCTGTGCTCCGAGCTTGCCAAACACCATCCCATGAAATCCTGAGAAACTGTGAGGCAGGCACTACTTTTGACAATTACTCCATTTCACAAAGGAGGAAACGGAGGCTTAATGAGACGAAGCCGTTTGAGCACACTTACTTACACAGCGGACCAGTAGTGGAGTGGGGCTGAGAACCTGTAGCCTCCAGCACGGCACTGTGTTGTTTGTGCACTTAGCACGCTTGTTCTTAAAAACCAAGCATGCATTTTGCACTTACTACATGGCCAGGGACTGTTCTAACCACTTTACCAATACCGGCTAATTACTTCCTCATAATAAACTTATGAGTTGGGCCCTAAAACATCCCCGTTCTGAAAAGGAAACTGAGGCAGACAGCAGTAACTCACTCAAGATTATACAGATGGCAGATGGTCTAGGCAGGATTCAGATCCAGGCATCCAGCGCCAGAGTCCAGCTCTGTCTCCATGCTTACTCTCACCGGGTTCCCCGGGGAAAACTGAGGAAGATGCCAATCTTAAATATTCATTTTAGTGCTATTGTAAGTGCAGTTTTTCAGAGGGATGGATAGAAATACTGTAGAAAGACACCTCTGATAGCCTATCATTTCTCTTCATTACATGCCAAGCCAAAAAACTGCAATTCTTCTGTATTTAAGAGACGTGGGCCAAGTAAACACCACAGCGTACGATAGGCCTGGGTATGTTTATTCTTAGGAAAGATAGCCAAAGAGGGTAACAAATTTAATTCTACATCTTTTTCCCCTCATTACTACAGAGGGAATAAAAGGACACTTTTTATTTCTGAATTTATAAATCCTGGTAGATAAAGATTGGAATACTTTTGAGAAATCTAAGATGAAGCAAATATTCCAGAGTTTAATTTAAGGGACGGTTTCTCTTAGAAACCGAGCAAGTTTAATAGCAGAATAAAAGTTCTTTGAGCATAAAAAATCGATGTGGTTACCTCCTAATTTGCCTTTAAAAAAAAAACCCTAATGTGTATTTTTGTTAAAAAAATACATACTCTGTAAAACAAAAAACCTCAAAACAATACGAAAGAGTATTAAGCACAGTTTAAAGCTCCCAACCCTGCCTCCTCATTACCCAAAGCGGACCACTCTCAATTTTATGATTTCTTCATTTTCCAAGAATATCTGATCATATACATGACCTGGGCACACACTTTTTACCCCACAAAAAAGAATATGCTTTTCACATTATTCTACCACACTCCTCTCTGAACGTAACTTATCTTTTCATGGCATGATACACACACATTTACATACATGTTTATTTTCTGTTTATTATTTTTACCATTTTAACAATTTTACTTTTTTAAATTTAAAGTATATAATTAACATATTGGTTTCAATACTGGTTTCAAGTGTGCAACACCCACAGTGATTCGATAATTCTATCATTCAGTGCTTACCATGATGTTACTGCCACCATACAATGTTACAATATTCTTGACTATATTCCCCCCTTCGTACTTTTCATCCTAATGACTTATTTATTTTGTAACTAGAAATCTGTACCTCTTAATACCCTTTGCCTATTTTGTCCATTCCCCACCTCCTCCTCTCTGGTAACCACCAGTTTATTCTCTATGAGTCTGTTTCCACATTTTTTGTTATTATTTTATTTCTTTGCTTTTTTTTAGATTCCACATATAAGTGAAATTATATAGTAGTTGTCTTTCTCTGTCTCACTTACTTCACTTAACATAATACCCTCTAAGTCTATCTATGTTGTCACAAATGGCAAGATTTTAGTCTTTCTTATGCTAATACTTCATTTTATTTATATATATGTTATACACACACACACACACACACACACACACACACACACATACACCATATCTCTTTTATCCATTCATTGATCAGTGGACACTTAGGTTGCTTCCATATCTTGGCTATTGTAAATAATGCTGCAATAAACATAGGAGTGTATAAATCTTTTTGAATTAGTGCTTCTGTTTTCTTCAGGTAAATACCCAGAAGTCAAATTGCTAGATCTTATGATATTCTCACTTTTAATTTTTTGAGGAAACTCCATACTATTTTTTATAGTAGTTGCACCAATTTACATTCCCACCAACAATGCATGAGGGCTCCCTCTTCTCCACACCCTCACCAACACTTGTTATTTCTAGATACCTCCTACTATAAACTAAACTTTTGATTCAACTTAAAATGGAACTTGCAGATCCATAAATTATAGACTTTTATTAAGAATAATACTTAGGGGGGGCGCCTGGGTGGCACAGCGGTTAAGCGTCTGCCTTCGGCTCAGGGCGTGATCCCGGCGTTATGGGATCGAGCCCCACATCAGGCTCCTCTGCTATGAGCCTGCTTCTTCCTCTCCCACTCCCCCTGCTTGTGTTCCCTCTCTCACTGGCTGTCTCTATCTCTGTCAAATAAATAAATAAATAAAATCTTTAAAAAAAAAAGAATAATACTTAGGAATTGATTTGGTAAAAATAACACCCTCTGACTCATACTGTAAATGTGAGGGGAACTTTTCTATTTAAATAATGAGAAAGGCCTTCACTGGTTCCCATACCAATTAAACAATCCAATTCAGGCCTTTTGAGCCAAGGTCTAAAAAGTTAGCTCCATCCTGAATCTAGGTAGTCTCTTTAAGTCCTGGATTTCTTTTGTTCCCCTACAAGTCTCTGCTGTTTGATTTAGTTCATAAACTCTTTCCAGGGACCATCATATTGGAGGACAGAACGTGCTACTTAACCAGCTCATAAAATGGCACTGAACTAAAAGGAAAATTCACTATAACCTTTTCTTTCTTTCAGCTATTTATTCTCCTAAACAATCCAACCTTCTTTGCTTAATACAATTTATGTAATCTGGTAAGCAAACATAGCTTACTCCCCTAGCAATACTCCCTAGTCTTACACCTTATAAAATTCTCAACACAGCCCCCACTCAAACTGGGCTTGTTTGAAATTATTTTTATCACCACCACTCTACTCCATGCCTCCTGTTCCTTTGCTCCTTCACCACCACAAACCTACTTTCTCCAGTGCCTCCTTCCTTACGTCCTTGGAAGACTGGGTTAAAAAGAAAACAACAACAAAAGCAGGTGTTTTTTATTCTCATCCTCTCCACACAGTAAACACTTCTCAACTTGAGAAATGGCTTTAGGACAAATAATAATCCAGATCTAAATTATAAAATCCTTTGTTAGGAGCTCAGAAAAATCTAAGGCAGTGGCTCCTAGAACTTCTTAGACACACAAAGGCCCTCTAAGCATCTTAAGAGTATGCTTTACAAATCCTCTGCATTAAACAACTGGGCTTCTATGAATCATAAGAATGTTATCTCGAGGTATCTCATAGGGATCCGAAAGTAGAGATAAAGTACACTTGTGTTTGTGGACTCATAGGAAAACCACAAAATTTTTAAGAGAATTGTTGTGAAGTGGGAACCACCAACTTGGATTAAAACACTGGAGACAGTACAAATGAAAAGTGGACTTTGGACCCCCAGCACTAGAGACAGTAAACAGGCAGAGAGAAGAGGCTATTTGGTTGCAAATAAAACTTTTTTTTTTTTCCTTAATGGAGTATAAAGACTGACTCAGAAGGCAGAGCCAGGAGCCTACACTGTGAAAGCAGGAGCCAGAAACGACAGTTCCCAGGAGCAGGACTACACCCTAATGAAGAAACTGGCAGCTTGAGCCTGGCTGGATTTCTGGATTGCGGTCGGCCAGTGATTGCTATGTGCCTCCTGCTTTCCCCCCTTTTAAATGGGTGAGTTGACAGCAGTTTACCTATGTGTGTCCTGTCACTGAAAGTTGGGTTTTGTGGGGAGTGGGGGAATTGGTTGTTAAAGGGTACAGAGTCTCAGTTATGCAAGATAACTAAGTTCTGGGGATCTAATGTATAGCATGGTGATTATAGTTAATACTATGTTGTATACCTGAAATCTGCTAAGAAAGTATATCCTAAATGTTCTCACCACGCACAAAAAGTGATAATTGTGAGGTGACAGATGTTAATTAGGGTTGGTTGTGGTAATCATTTCACAATGTATACCTGAGTCAAACCATCATATTGTACGCCAAGAATATATATAATTTCTATTTGTCAATTATACCTCAAAAATACTGGGGAAAAAAATCTTTCCTATTCCACATGCTATTCTTGCAATGCAACTGACATTTCTCCCATCAAGAGATGATGGAAGTTTCCTTCTCCTTGAACAGAATTATGACTATAGCAGAAATGATGGTTTTGTGACTTCTGAAGATAGGCCATAAAAACTGGCTCACAATCAGTCTAGTTCCCTGGAGGGCTTGCTCTTAGAATCCAGCCGAATCCAGCCACCATACCATAAGAAAGCCAGAGCAGCCCATGGAGAGGCTCACAGGGAGAAAAACTAGGCCTATAGCCCCAGTTGAGTTCCTTGCCAATGGGCAGGACCAGCTTTGAATAAACAATCTTGAAAGTGGATCTTCTAGGCCCCAGCTGAGTGATGTTGCAGGGAGCAAAAACAATTTGATCTTGCCAAGCCCTGCTCACATTGCATATTGATGAGCAATGTAAATGACGGATGCTGCCTTAAGCCACTAACCTTGGGTCAGTTTGTTATGCAGCAATATATAACTGAAGTACCATCTCACTGCTTTCCCTGCATGCTGCCTTCTATTTCTCCTCATTCCCCATGAATTTTCTACAAGATAAAGCTGATCAAGTTATGTCCCAGATCCGCCCCGCCCCCCTTTTTTTGCCATTAGGATCTCTGCCACTAAACTATAATCGCTCCAAGGTCATGAATGATTGCTTAACTTTATAGTAGCATTAAACATTTACTGAATAGGGCAGCGGGATGGCCCAGTTGCTTAAATGTGTCTTTGGCTCAGGTCATGATCTCAGGGTCCTGGGACTGAGTCCTGCCTCAGGCTCCCTGTTCACTGGGGAGCCTGCTTCTCTCTCTGCACCCCTCCAACTCATTCATTCTCTCCCTCTCTCTCTCTCTCTCGCAAAAATAAATAAAAATACTTAAAACACACACACAAACTACTGAATAAATCAATTATCAAAATGTTTTGTTTCTGTAAGTTAAGTAGAATCTAAACTAGAGTCTTGACTTGTAACACGTAAATTGTGTGAAACTGAATTGCCAAATTAACAATACTGCTGATTTCCCTTTAATGAGCACAAGGACAAAAAATTTAAAGAATTCACTTTCAAATGTTAAAATAGTATGTACTTATAAATCGAGAGACATTCTTGATGAAAACATCTTATGACTAAGAAAATATGGTGTGAAAAATTGACACATAATTCTTTATAAGCAGAAAATATACTGTTTTCCCTAAACCTTAATAATCTGATTTGGTAAGTCTAAAAATAGTTCTGCTTTGTCATGTAAAAGTACAAAATTATAAGCAGTTCTTAATATCCCAAGTGTAATATTTATTATTACCATTTCTGAGAATTTCCAAATTTTCTGTTAACGTAAATATATATTTTCTTCTGAATATTCCTTTATTCCTTCTGTTAGTACACAACTACTCCCAAATTCTCTCTGTAACAAATTATTGGTATTTGTCCTTTTATCTTTTCTTTTTCTTTTTGTTTCTTAGTGATTACCTCTTCCCAAGGCAGATTGTTTTTTTATTATTTATGTTAAATTTTTATAAAACCCACTTCCTCCGAGGAGTTTAAGGTACTTGGCATACAGAAGATTTTTTGTATCTTATTTGTTTTCATGAACATCTTCCAAGCCTTGAAACAGCAAAGTTAGGGGAAACCTTGGGTCAGTTTGTTATGAGCACAGAGCAGGGGACAGATCAGCAAGGTCAAAAGTGAATAGGAATTGGCTTATTTGTAGAATAGTGAGATCTCAGGGAACTGTGAAAATAATTAGGTTCAAACCACAGTCAACTTTATAGCGCTACCCTTGGGAAAAGAAGGTGTCCCGATCTCTCATTTTTAAGTTGACTGCAGGATCCCTAGTTCCAAGCTACTCTCCTTTAGCCAGTCTCTTCTATTAGAAATTGAGTAGTAGTCCCTGGTCTTTGTACATTATGCTGGATTTAGACAAAAGTAAAGGCAGAATCAGCCTGAAGGCCATGATTTTCTCTTCATTTACATTTATTAAGAAATTAATTGATATATGACTTGGGGAGGTGACAGTGCATTTGAAATAAAAGGAGGCACAGGAGACAGTGAAGAGACTTCCATGGGTTTCTGGTAACAAGACCTCCAGGAGGAAGGCTGGCAGGTCACATCTGTGAAAGTGGGACCTCAGACACTTCTGAATGGGGACTGAGAGTTAGAACTAAGCTGCTTTAAAGATAGTGAAGAAAAGTGGTATTTATCACACACTGATTTTGTGGGCAAAGACTCCTTCAAAAAGGCCACATCTTTGGCAAAACAAAATTAGAACATTCAGTGTTCCATCTGGGCCACACAAGAGCTATCCAATATTTCCATTGTAGAGACTGTGATTTTTCTAGGAGAAATGTTCAATAGGGAACAACAGCAGCCGCAACAATGACAACGATGCAAAGTATTTCAACAGCTTCTTTAAGGTGGTATTAATGACCACGTGAGAATTGGTTGGGTAAAACACCAAAGAACTTTTTCATCCTCTGGCAGGCATAATTGAAATTCTTAAGTGCATGTTCAGTTTGATACATTTTTACATTTACACAAGGAATAAACTTCTTACAACCAATACAGCTTCCGTTGGAAACTTCCAAGAGGGGTGATTATAGGCTACTCAGCTTCTACTTTAGCCGTAAGGATAGTAAGGAAAAGGAAGACAGAGAACATATGTGAAGCAAGCAAGAAAAAAGAAAAGCAAAAAAAGGAAAAGCAAAGAGTTGTCCCAAAATCTGCTTGAGAAAATGGGTCTGCTTAAAAGAGTTTCCATAAATGGAAAAGCTTCAATTCTTGCAGTACGCTCAAGCACAAATGCTTTTAGTGTCTTACAGAGTTAGAGGAGGTAAATGGAAGCAAAACTTCAGGAACAAAAACTACATACCATAAAAGCCCTGAAATCTCTTTTCTTATAAAGGGCAAGATTCTCATTGTAAAGTCTCTTCATGAACACTGAATGGGGCAGAGAAAGAATCAGTTGAATCTTCAAAATAACTCCCCAACTCATCAATGAATATTAGTATCATTCTAAAGTATATATTACAAACAATATTGTTCTAAATAGCTCTAATGAGAGCCCCTGGTATATAATTTTGTGTAATTCCATTACGGTTTTTGCTTTTTCATACTGTTCAAATGCATTATAATTGATCAAACACACATATATGGTAGGATTTAGGGTCTTCTACCATGATGGTGAACCACTATTTTTAATAGCTTTTTCTCTGATTATAGTGGTAACCAATGTTTATTTTTACATACTAGGAAAATCCTAAAAAGTAAAGATTTAAAAAAACAGTCTATAATGCCAACTCTTACAAATAACTGATGTTAACATACTTATGTCCTTAACGAGTATTTTTTGAGCACCTACTTTGTGCCAGGCCCTTGTCTTAGAATAAAGACACAGTAGAATTTCCATCCTTCCAAATGAGAAGGGGCAGAAAATAACCCTATAAACAAATAAATATTGAATGCTATAATATAATATGAGGAAAATAAATGAGGCTAATGTGATAGTAAGTAAATGACAGGTAGGAAGAGGAAAGAGCTTAGGTTAGCAGGAAAGGGTGGTCACTTTGAGAAGGTAACACCTGTGTGGAGAACCAGTCGATGATCAGGAAGCAAGTGCGACAAGATCCAGGGGAAGATTGTTTTGAGAACAGGGACCAGAACAACCAAAGTCCCTGGGGTAGAAATGATCTTCTGGTGAGGGAGAGACAGAAGAAGGCCCGAGTATAGCGAAAGAGGGGCAGAGTTGAGGGAGAGAATGTTGGAGAGTTGGGTGGGGACCTCACTGTGTAGGGTCTTGGAAGCAATGGAAAGGAATGTGGACTTCATTTTGGTGTGATTTCCATCATGGGAGTCACATGGTCTCTTTTAGAAAGAACACTCCTACTGCTATGTGCAGGTTAGATCAAGGAGACAGAAGAATAAACATGGGTGTACCTGTCAGGAGGTTGTTGCAGAATCCAGGTGGCTTGGATGAAGGTGTGCTAAGATTCAGGATGTGTTTTGGGTAAGGGAGATATAAACTACTAATAGAATAAAGAAAAGAAAGGGACAAAAAAGGGGGGGGATCAAAGATGATTCCTAGGCTTCTGGTCTAAACAATTCATATAGTGGTTCTATTTAATGAGTAGTGAAATTTCATATATAAAGGTAATTTTATCACATAGTAAGAATACATTGTCAAAACTTCCCATTTTTCATTAGCTACTTATAAAGCTCAGAAACATAATTAGCTTTAAATTATAGTAATTGGTATTTGAGATTTCTGACATATTTTTCTTTATCCAACTAAATAATTTCTGATTTCATTGTTTATTTAGGGTCCTATTTTTGAGGTCAATGCTAGGTTTACTTTTTTTAAAATAGTATAATGTTATTTATTACAAATAAAAGTAAGTTTGTTCCTAACCAAAAACATAACTTGGATCCTGACACTGAACAATATTTATATCCATTGGCCACCTTTATTTCTTCTTTTGCGACGGCTGACTTGGCTCCTGTGCCTTTTTTTAAATGTGTGTATCTGTGTTTTTCACCATTAATTTAAAAATATACTTCTTTTAGATGTGGTATATATATACAGTGGAATATTACTCAGCTATCAAAAAGAATGAAATCTTGCCATTTGCAATGAAATGGATGGAGCTAGAGAGTATTATGCTAAGTGAAGTAAGTCAGTCAGAGAAAGACAAACACCATATGATTTCACTAATATGTGGAATTTAAGAAAGAAAATAGAGAAACATATGGGAGGGAGGGAAGAAAAAGGAGGAAAAAGAGAAAGGGAAATAAACTATAAGAGACTCTTAAAAGGGGGCACCTGTGTGGCTCAATTAGTTAAGCGTCTGACTTGGTTTCTGCTTAGGTCATGATCTCGGTGTCCTGAGATCCAGCAATGTGACTGGCTCCGTGCTCAGTGTGGAGTCTGCTTCAGATACTGTGTCTCCCTCTCCCTCTGCCCCTCTTCTTGTTCCTTTGCCCTCTCTTTCTCTAAAATAAAATAAATACAATAGATATATTTTTAAAAGAGATAGACTCTTAAATAGAGAACAAACTAAGGGTTCATGGAGGGACGTGGGTGGGGGATGGGCTGCGTGGCGGATGGGCTGCGTGGCGGATGGGTATTAAGGAGGGCACTGGATATGATGAGCACTGGGTGTTATATGTAAGTAAAACATCACTGAATTCTACTTCTGAAACCAACATTACACTGTATGTTAACTAAATGGAATTTTAAATAAAGTTTTTTTAAAAAAATAAAAATAAAAACATACTTCTTTTTATATTAAAAATAACCCTTAGTCTGCATGGAATTTTGATTTGTCATTTATCTTTCCACTTTCGTTTTGATGTTTTCTTATACAAGAAGTATTTTATTTTTACACAGATTTATTACTATTTTCTTCATGATTTTGTGTGACTATAATGCTATCCCAATATTTACTTTTTGTATGTACCTTTTCAACCTATTTGAAACGAAGTCAATCATTTATGAAATGGGCTTTCATGGGCTCAGGTCTTAGGGGTGTGGTTGTCTGCTTTCATTAAATAACTGTATTATTCCTGGCACTTCCACTTTTGAGTGCTCTCTCTCACGGGAGTTTCACCACCAACTTACTCAACAGGTCATGGCACCTAGCACAATAAGTGATGCTGTCATTTCATCGCTACATATCCCAGAAATGAAATCATCAAATAAATTCACAACATCGGGGTGCCTGGTGACTCAGTAGATTAAGCATCCCTTCAGCTCAGGTCACGACCCCAGGATTCAGGGATCAGCCCTGGCAGTCAGGGCTCCCTGCTCAGCAGGGAGTCTGCTTCTCCCTCTCCCTCTGCCCCACCCCCCAGCTGCACACACAAGCATGCTCTCTCAAATAAATACATAAAATCTTTAAAAAATTAATTAATTAATTAAAACATCGAATCAATTCATTAGGAGTAAAAGCAAGACAAAACCAAGCAAGCAATGAAAAAGAGCAAGAACTAAAATTAAATACTCATAGAAAAAAAAACTAATGGTTTATTAAATAGATCAAATTGCCACATAGGGTAAACATTTATGCCAAATATTTCCACCAAAAGGAACCAGGGATTTCTACATAAATGCTTGACTCCAGGTCTGAAGAAGGGAAAGGACAAGATAATTTGGGATATTTTATGCCAGAAAACAACAATGTGCTCAGTGTTGAAAGGTCATACAAGTAAGAATAAAAGATCCAGCTTGAAAACCTCTTACTGGAAAGAATTCCCCCCAAAATATGAGTCCATAGTGATGTTTAAGAAAGAGAAAGGAGGTAAGAGAAAGCTGTTCTTTGCCAAAGAATTTCAGCTAATTAACACAGAAGGGGGACTTCTGGTTTCTGGTCTGGCATGTAAGGAGCTTGGAAGTCATGCCCTTCCAAGTAAAAAGCTGAACTGAAAATCAAAAGTTCTTCTTATCTAGCAGAGAAGTGAGGTCACAGGGCAAAACACAGACTCAAAAACTGGAGAGATGGACAGACAAAGAAAATCACAACCTATTACAGCAAACTCCATGAGCAGAAACCTCTGCGAGAATGTGTCAGGATAGGAACACCTAAACCAGAATTGATGAATTATTATGGGCTAAGTGTGAACTAGTTTTAGAATTAAAAATTTCAGGGGTGTCTAGTCACAGGGGGGCCCACAGTTTTGTGAGTTTTACATCCAGTATTTCTTACAGTGAATATTAAAGAAAAATTCCCATGTGCTTCCAGCAGGAGGGCAAAAGGAACCATTTTGAAATAGGTCAGAACACTCTGTTCTTTTTTTTTTTTTTTTTTAAGCTTTATTTATTTGTCAGAGAGAGAGAGAGCACACAAGCAGGGGGAGTGGCAGGTAGAGGGAAAAGCAGGCTCCCCGCTGAGCAAGGAGCCCCATGTGGGACTGGATCCCAGGACCCTGGGATCACGTCTGGAGCCAAAGGCAGATGCTTAACTGACTGAGCCACCCAAGCATCCTGCACACTGTTCTTCTTAATGAGGCCTGCCCTCAGGGGCAAGTAGTTAATCAGAGCCTAAGTGACCTGGGGAAAGGGAAATACTCAGTTCCAGACCACTCTAGCCATCCTGTCCGTCTCAGGGGCTAGAGGAGGACTGAAGAACACTTGCGAAGTTCACAGTCTAGGGGCACAGGCTCATTAGAAGATTGAACTGAGGGGCACATAGGTGGCTCAGTTGGTTAAGCATCTGCCTTCAGCTTAGGTCATGATCTCAGGGTTCTGGGATGGAGCCCTGCATCATACTGGGCTCCTTGCTCAGTGGGGAGTCCGCTTCTCCCTCTGCCTCCCCCCCCCCCACCCCCGTGCCCTCTCTAGCTCAAATAAATAGCTAAATAAATAAACTGATTTGTTTTGTTTTGTTTTAAAAAAGGAGATTGAAACTGAACCATGGCACTGTAGAAAGCTTTCCAGTCCCTCACACCTCACTACCATATCACTCAAGTCTTACTTACTGATGTTTCTTTCACCTAATACATCACGTCTACATTTCAACAAAAACTACAAAGCATACTAAAAGGTGAAAACCACAGCTTGAAGAGACAGAGGATCAGAGCCAGATTCAGGGGATGCCTGGGTAGTGCAGTTGTCAGGCATCTGCCTTCAGCTCAGGGCGTCATCCCGTCGTTCCGGGATCGAGTCCCACATCGGGCTCCTCCGCTGGGAGCCTGCTTCTTCCTCTCCCACTCCCCCTGCTTGTGTTCCCTCTCTCGCTGGCTATCTCTGTCAAATAAATAAATAAAAAATCTTTAAAAAAAAAAAAAAAAAAAAAAAAAGAACCAGACTCAGATATGGCAGGGTTGTGGGAATTATCAGACCGGGAATTTAAAACTACAATTCCTATGCTAAGGGATCTAATGGAAAAGGTAAACAGCATGCAAGAACAGATGGGCAATGTATCCAGTGAGACAGAAATTCTAAGAAAGAATAAAAAGAATTGCCAGAGATCAAAATCCTGTAAAACAAATGATGGGCTCATTAGTACACTGGACACAGCTGAGGAAAGAATTTCTGAGCTTTAGGCAACGTCAATAGAAACCTCCAAAACTGAAAAGTAAAGAGAGAAAGACTGAAAAAAAAAATATCCAAAAACTGTGGAACAACTACGAAAAAATATAATCTATATGTGGTATAAATGGATTACCAAAATGAGAAAAGAAAAAGGAAGAAAAAAAATATTTGGAGCAATAATGACTGAGCATGTCCCCAAGTTAATGTCAGACACTAAAACACAGATCCAGGAAGCTCAGAGAATACCAAATAGGATAAAAGCCAAAAAAACACAGAAGGAATAATAGAATTAGGATTTTTTAAAAGATTTATTTATTTAGTTTAGAGAGAGAGAGAGCGGGCTTAAGTGGAAGGGAGAGGCAGAGGGAGAAGGAGAAGCAGACTCCCTGCTGAACTGGGAACATGACATGGGGCTCCATCCCAGGACACTGCGATCATGACCTAAGCAGAAATCAAGAGTCAGTCACTTAACCAACTGTGCCACCCAGGCACCCAAACTAGAATTTTTTTTTAATTAAAATTAAAACAAAAAGTCTACACTTGATAAATTTGTCTTTTGAAAAAAGATTCTATATAGTGAAACAAAAGTGTCTTTTTTCAAAACAGATAGCTTTTCCTGTCAAGGTATAAAACAGTATGAATATGGGAAGAAAACATCTTATTTCTTTTCGGTTCAGTCTAGTGAAAAACAAGGCACATCAAAGATACAGAGCCTCCTCCCTTAACCAAAGTAACAACTTTCTTGTGTATGTTTTGTGATCAGTGTAACAAATCTAATGCAGACCCTGAGCCAGGACTAGGGGTATGACTGATTCACTGCCATCCCCACCAAGACCCCATCCATTCACCAGATTGGTCCTGACTGTGTGTGGCAGGCAGTGTGTGTGCCCACGGCAGGGTGCGGTGGAGGCAGAAGTCCACTTGGCAAAGAGAAGGAACCTAGAGAGTCAGATCAAATCCTCGTCAGGAGTGATGCCTTTCTTTCCGCAGTTTCCACTTTCCCGTGGGGAATTCCTTCTGCTGGCCACAAGTGTCAATGGAGAGAACGAAAACCTGAATTATACGTGAGCAGACTAAAGACAGAGTCTGAAGAACCCCATTGAAAGACCAAATAAATGGCCTCGATGATTTCTAATTTCAGGTGACTGATGGAAAACAGAGCTGCTCTGTGACCTTACAAAAAACAGTAAATAACAGTATTTCATCCATCTGGCTCTCTTGAGCCAGAGACCGTGGCTTTTTTCCTCACCATAAGTGGTCAGTTGCTACCATCTTTTACTACTCCTTAAATTCACATACGAAACAATGTGACTTTGCAGCTCCTCCCGCTGAGAGGTGGAATTTATCTGCCTTCCCTTTGAATGGAAGCTGGCCTTGCGACTTGCTTCAAATGATAAAATGCATCAAAAGCCATGCTGTGGGGGCGCCTGGGTGGCACAGCGGTTAAGCGTCTGCCTTCGGCTCTGGGCGTGATCCCAGTGTTCTGGGATTGAGCCCCACATCAGGCTCCTCCGCTATAAGCCTGCTTCTTCCTCTCCCACTCCCCC
This sequence comes from Ursus arctos, assembly GCF_023065955.2. Classification (NCBI taxonomy): domain Eukaryota; kingdom Metazoa; phylum Chordata; class Mammalia; order Carnivora; family Ursidae; genus Ursus; species Ursus arctos. The sequence goes on from NW_026623067.1 coordinate 75,812,732, forward strand.
TGCTTGTGTTCCCTCTCTCGCTGGCTGTCTCTGTCTCTGTCAAATAAATAAATAAAATCTTAAAAAAAAAAAAAAAGCCATGCTGTGCTAGTTCTAAGTATAGGTCTCAAGGGACATTTCATGCTCTTGACAGCCTGCCGACATGAAAAAGCTCAGGCTAGCTGCCTGGGACATCGGACCACTTAGACCAAAAACAAGCACTGAGGCCGTTCTAGTTTAGCCAGTCTCGGCTGACCTAACTGCAGACACATGAATGGGCCAAGCCAACGCCAGAAGAGAAGTCGGGCTCAGCCCAGCCAAAATGCCAACTTGCAGAATGATGAGCCAAGTAAAAGGCTATTGTTTTAAGCCACAGAGTTTAGGGGTGGTTTATCATGTAGTAAAAGCCAAGTGCTACACTACCGTCCCTAGTGTTGACCACAGTACCAGGCACTTAGAAGGCACACATCAAAAGTTGGATAAATGTGTTGTTGAATAAATTAATTCATCTACTGTAATGCCCATAGTGTGCCAGCATTGTGCCCAGTGTGAGGACAGAGAGAGAACAGACATGGTCTCTGCCATCAGAGAGCTAGCAGGCTAGCAGAAGAGACGAACGATTAGGTGGTATTTACACAAGATAGTGTAGCAACCTACTGCTAGTGCTATGCTCAGGATAACGTGGGAGATGCCCAGACTCCAGAGGAGGGGCAGGGTCAGCGGGAGCTCCTTGAGGAGGCGATACATTGGCTAAGTGTTTAAAAAAAATGGCAAAGTGACCAGATGAAGTGGTGGTGTTGTGCGTATGTGCATACAGAGAGAAAAATGTAGAAGGCTACACACTAAACTGCTCAGGAAAATGGGACTGCAGCGGGGGAAGGGCAGATGATGAACTTAGTGTGGCTCTGCTACCAGCTGCATGGACCTCAGCTCTCACTTCAGCTCGGAGTCTTCATTTCCTCATCCACAAAGTAGGACCCGAACTGTGCTTGGCACGTGGAGGTGTTCTAAGTAATGAATAAGGTAACCTACGGAAAGCGCGTGCCCGGTGCCAGCATGTTCTCGCTAATCAAGCCTGTCTATTATCATTGCGTTTGTTGTCTTGTTATCGCAGGCACATATCTCTTTGGATTTACATATATTTCAACAAAGTAGAAAATAAATCTTTGAAAAATAAAGTGATCACTGAACACTATAAATATATATGTTAACCTTGAAAAGAAGCAAATTCTTGACCAGAATCTTTATGTTCTGTGCTTCTGTAATAAATCAAATTAATAAAATAAAAGTGGAGAAAAGGTTTTCCTTTTCTCCAAGTATAAATTTAGGGTGTTGTGAAACTGTTTGGCGCACACGTGGGATGGCAAATGCCAAATCAGACCAAAAGGCGATATGCCAGGGACATAGTTGGAGAGATGAGGCAGAGCGAATAGCAGGAGCCGGGTCACGAAGGACCTCACATGTAGAGCAGAGTTTCAGGTTCATGCCACAGACGATGGGGAGCTATGGTGCCTCTTATTTGGAATTGATGTAAGCAGCAGTCCTCTTAGAAAACAATCAAAATATTATTTGAGTAGGAGTAAGACAGCACCCTTTCATTTATTCAGCTTTGCCCAACAATAATTTTTGGATGCCTTCTATAGATCACGACTTTTCCAGGATAGGCAAATCCAAATAAGATCCAGTTTAGACTCTCAGAGGGTTTCCAGGCTAGTAGGTAAGATAGCCTACTACCCAGCTAGTAGGTAAGATTGCCTCGGAAGCAAAGGTTACAACTCAACATACTAGGCTGTAAGTGGAAAATGAATCAATTTGTGTGGTATAAACAGTCAGGACGACTAATTCTGGGAAATGGGGAGGGGCAGGAATGTTAAGGATGACAATGCGGGAAGTAGGATTTCAGTGGTGTTCTGAATGAAAAATGACCTGTCTCTGTCCATTTCTGGGATCTAAAGTTTCTCTACAGGCCACCCCCTTCCTATAACCCTCTCCATCATGTCAGAGTACCATTTCCATTTCTAAGTCTGCTGCCTGCCATTACCAATGTGAATACCCTGGGCACCAATTATCAAAGAAGTAATGCAATTATTTATAATATTATATAAACTGGACCCAACAGAATTAAATCACAAACACTGCATATTTAGATTTACCCCATTCCTAAGTCCCAGAGGTAAAGCTGGCAACTTTTCATTTTTGTTAATGGGACCCAAATTTATAATAGCTCTCTAAAACTCATACTAACCAACCACACGATTCAGCAAAAATCCAAACTGATTACTTTGAACCCCATGGCTCTCAATTTCATAAGTTTGAGTTTTGTTCAATGTTAGATCACACATTAAAAGCCATATTATGATTTATACCATAAAATTTGGATTTTTGATAAAATAGAAATCCATACCGAAAACTTTCAAGCAAAATCCAACATGAAGGGGCGCCTGGGTGGCACAGCGGTTGGGCGTCTGCCTTCGGCTCAGGGCATGATCCCGGCATTATGGGATCGAGCCCCACATCAGGCTCCTCCCCTGTGAGCCTGCTTCTTCCTCTCCCACTCCCCCTGCTTGTGTTCCCTCTCTCACTGGCTGTCTCTATCTCTGTCAAATAAATAAATAAAATCTTTAAAAAAAAAAAAATCCAACATGAAAAACTTTGAATAACTTTTATTATTACATGATCTCTATAGTCGGTTCAACAAGAGCAGCCAATCCCCAGGCTTAAGCAGCCACCAAAGATGGTGGCACACAGTGACCCTTCATATGTGGGACTCTCACCAGTGGATCCATATTTTCCAGCTTTATATTTGTGTTCAGTCTGTGTTCACCTATACCACAATGTGCACTTCTATTACATTGATGGTCTTTGAGTTGCTCTGCCAAAATTTACTGCAAGAACAGGTATACATTAAAGAATAGATACTATGGGTTTTCTTATAACACAAGAAAACTTTCTCAGCAGTTATCAAATTTATGACTAGGTTGGGAAAGTTAAACCATCACCCTCAACATCTACTGATCCTTTCTTGCCTTTGTAAAGCCTTTCTCATCAACTGCACATTTAGACAGGCAGGACTATAGATGAGATTCATATAAAATAATGTTCTTTTCGATGACTGAAATCCTCTAAGCTCCTTTACGATGATCTCTTATGAAAACATTTATCTCTACATATTCATGTGCCCCACTGAAAGCTACTCCAAGTGGTAAGAAAACGGTTCCTAAAAATAGACTTGGAACAATCTATTCCAGTATGCTGTATATATCCTGTGTGATTCTCATATTTGAATACTCTCAGTGAATGAGAGCCACTTAGCAGCTCTTGCCCAATAAGTAAGTTACAGAACTAGGATTTGAACCCAGCCAGTCTAGCTCCAGTGTCTGTGCTCTTAACCACCACTTTATATGCCTCACTACCACTGAAATTGAGGCTGATACCCTAAACGCGTGGGAAGTCGTATGTGTAACTATTGTTATTTTTGTTTGACTTGAGATATGCATATGTAATATGTAGATATATGTGTGTATATACATATATCTGTGATAGATTCATATAACTGTGACGTACATTATACATTCTGATAATTAAAAGAATCAATAAATGAAACAATAACAAAAAAGAGACAAAACATTACAAGTAAATTAAGAAAGTAAAAAATACAAGCTGTATTTCTGGAATACGTTTTCTCTGATCTACTATGGCTATTTATTTTGTTTTGGTGAGCAGTTTTGACCCATGATGAAGTAGTATAAAAGTGATAGCAATCAATCAGATCTTCCGCAAAGAAATAAAAGAAGAATATCACACTGAATGTTAAGATGAAATACTGTGGAGGCTCAATTAACCTTCTAAGAAATCTAGGAAACAAAATAATAATAATAATAATAATAATAATAATAATAATACTGACAATCAAGGAACAGCAAGAATCCCTTATTTCATAGAAGGCATACCCAGCACTACACATTTAACAACCACATCCTCACATGGGTCTTGGGGCACCCATGTATGAATTCAAGTGCCAATATGAAGACTCACTGTATTGATTGTATGGGAAAAGTTCTGTGAAACATAGGAGATGCTTGCCTAGCATGTGAATTAATTTGCCAAAAGAAAACTTTCTTAATGTATTACTACATCAATTTGGATATGAATATTTAGCAAGTTAATTTTGGATAAGAATATAAATAAAACAAAATTATTTGGTTATAACTGACATTCTATCACAGTTGGTGAGAGCTTTATATTCAAGTAATAATTGATATGAAATTCCTTAGAGGTCAATTATTCTTCTCCAATAAATAAAAATATTCATAAAATGAAACAGGAGTAGCATACTGATAAGCGAATTTAACTCAACATCTCACTATAATGAAAGCAAGATTTTTGTAATATTCACTGAAATTTTTATTATATTTTGCCAGAGCAGAATCTTACTTTCCACTGTTCTTTATTAGTATTATTTCTCTAGACATTCACAGAAACACAATACAGGTCAACAGGAGTAGGAGTAACAGGACCTCAGACAGCTTGCAAGTCCACCTTGTATTTGCGGAGCAAGGGGGAGGAAGAGGAAGGTAGCTGTTAGGGTTATAAGAGGTCTGATCTGACTAGCAAGCTTCAGCCTCTACTTGGCCTCACCTCATGAACCTACAGCAGTACCCTGCGAGGAGATTACAGCATAGTGTTAACTCAGAAATAGACTTTCACGTGAAACTTGGGGTCATTGTAGGGCCTCGTTTGTCTGTTGTCTTGGGGAACTCTGCGACCCACAAAACTGTTCACGGGAATGACTCTGAATGTGACTATTAGTAACCAAAAAAAGGACGTTTGAAAAGAATACCAGGAACTTTTTCCAAGTGCCCTGGAGACTTGGGCTCGATGCAAGGAAGGCATCTCTACTCTACACTCCAGGAGCGTCCTCTTGGGAAGATCGGGACAGGCAGGGAGCTTCTGCCACCACGATGTACCCTGGGAGCATGGCTAAGAGGGAAACCCAGGAATTGTCTCCTACAAGAGCTACCTACCATCAGGAGTAGCAGGAAAAAATATTAGGCTACACAAAACTTGTGCCAGGAGGTGTCTATTCCAACATGATTCATTGTTAAGAGAAAAATAATTCAGTCACCAATAGGCATAATGTCCAGGACAAATATTAATCATTAAGCTTTTCATATATACCATATCAAGGAGAGTGAATACATTTTTCCTACATGTTGTAGGTTTAGAGACCCAGAAACTCGAAGAGGCTTAAATCTGTTACTGAGCCCCTAAAACACCTAGTCTACCAGGAGTACATCGCCCCATGGAAGGAGGTTAATCTAGTATGTTTTGAATTTGTGATGTGCTGCCAACTGCTATCATTCCTCATCTTCCTGGGGGTGGTGCTCATCTGCTGGCATCTGTGTGGGGAACCACTACTCCCTGTTCTTAGAACATATGATCTGGGTAGAGTTGACCACCAGTGGGCTGTCCCTGACCCAGATCTGGCCATAATACAAGGTTTCCCCTGCACAAAGTGGTGGATTCAGGGACGGGGAGGCCACCCAAGCAACATCACTGGGACTCAGAGGGTCAGACCCACGACTTAAGCAGAAGATATCTGCAGGAACACGTCTCTTCCTGAGAAGGCGAGCTGTCAGGGCAACGTAAGTTGGAAGCTGCTGGTAATGCCCCTTGCCTCCACATGCACAGAGTCTGCTGACAGAGAGGAGAGGAGAGTCCAGAGCAGAAAGAGAAAGGGAAAAGCACAGTGTTTCTGATGACACTAGGCAGACCCTTGGATCCTGTCAAGTCTGAAGCCACATGCATCCCTGGATATTGCAGACATTTGAACAATAACTTTCTGTCTTGTACAGGCAGGTTTGAGCTAGCTTTCCTTCCTTCTTTCCTTCCTTCCTTCCTTCCTTCCTTCCTTCCTTCCTTCCTTCCTTTCCTTCCTTCCTTCCTTTCTAAGATTTTATTTATTTGTGAGAGAGAGAGAAAGAGAGAGAAAGAACACGAGTGGGGGAAGGGGCAGAGAGAAAGGGAGAAGCAGCCTTCCTGTTAAGCAAGGAGCTGGACTCAGGGCTCCAACGGGACCCCAGGATCATGACCTGAGCGGAAAACAGATGCTTAAACGACTGAACCACCCAGGAGCCCCTGAGCTGGCTTTTCTATCACTTGAAAACCTGAGAATCTTAACTTACTTGCCTGTATTTCTATTTACTTGGATTCAGCAAACACTGATTGAGGACCTACTGAGGGCCAGGCACTGAGCTACCTGCGTATGTTACAAATATGAATGAAACATAGTTGCTGATCTCGTGAGCCTTCTGTGCTGGGTCCTAAATCTAACTTCTAATGATTCTCTACAGGTTAGCAAGCCACGTGCTGTTTTGAAACCACAGATCCATGGATCTCTGTCCTGACCAGAACAGCCTCACTGGACCAGAACAGTCATTTTGAAGGACAAGGAAAGGGAATAACACCCAATTGGTAAGCTTTAAAAAAAAAAAAAAAAAAAAAAGCCATAAAACTGGCAGTATATTTTTACAGTCTAATAATCAAGAAAAAAATTATCTTTGAGAAGCTATTCTATGAGAATCAGATCATCTAAAAACAGTATTCTAGAACATAATAGTAAATACTTTATTCAAAGTTTACTGTGCCCAAAATCACAATTAGAATAAGAAACTCATCCTAAATTTAGCTGAGTGTTATCAATGATGGGGATAAAACAAATGAACCTAGAGAACATGGCTACACAGTAAGTTAGGAGTTCATTTTAATAGTTTTGCATTTAAAATAATGTACTTTGATACTATTAATCAATACTCATTTTCAACCCAAAAATACAGGAAGGAACAGATTACCTTCTCAAACAGATTTAGGGTTACTTTGTGCATCCTATGACAGCACGAGTATTCTGGAAGACCCGATATTGAAATGCTGCAGGGCATTTACTTTTAACAAGTGAAGAGTCACATTTCCTCATTAGAATATAGCAACACTTTTCATAAAACTACATGAGAACTTTAAGAGGAGTAAAAAAAGTGTGACCTTTTCCAAAGATCTCATATTAGCCTCACTCACCAACTATAAATAAAAGTAACACTTTGTTACAAGTATTTTCAGTAGGTCATAACGAAAAGATAAAATAGAATTTGCATTTCACTTTTATAGAAGTAAATCTGGTAGGAATCTCAAGGCCGTAGTGCAGAGCAAACTCTAAGTAAAGCTGAGAAGTAAGTAAAGTTTTGGCTTCTCACTTTCCTGAGCTCTCCGTTGTGTTAAACTATTCTTCACGTACCATATACCCGTCACCTCCATTCACCTGGAAGTTCTCCAAATTCTAAAGGTATTTCTCTCCCTTTGACTGAGTACCCACAGGGAAGAATGACATGCTCACACTAGCTTGAAAAGCAATTTTCTTGAAGTGGGAGGGGGATAGGAAAACTTCAGTATATTTTTAGTCTATTTCATCTCCCCATCCAGAGGCAATATGACCGAGTTGTACCAAGCAGGAATTTTGGGGTTCGCCTCCCAAGGACACCGTGAAGTCAAGGTCAGTGAATCAGCCAAACCCATCGGAGTGTGCACTGCCATTAAGAAGGTTAGGATCTTCTTAATTTGTGCTCTGCATTGCTCTTTACTTTCCTTTGTCCACAGTCTCCTGGTAACAATTTCTTTAAAAGACCAAACCTTACCCAACCTGCCCTAAATGAAAGAGATTTTTTCACACTCCCTTCAAGCGCTCTTTATTCCAGGTACAGTTGTGAGAACAGCCAGCCAGCCTCTGGACCCCACAAGGAAGACCAGACGGAAACCAAGAACCTGTGCTAAATGTCAGGACAGGTCCCTCCTGCCAGGTCCCAGGCCTTGACACACCTTATTAATTAGCACAGAGCAACCTCAAATTATAATTCACAGCAAGATGTTAATGATTAATAACAAGCTTAATGTGTTATGGCTCAAACACAAGCCAGTATTATATTTTAAAAGAACAAAGCAAGGGGATGGAATAGTACGATGAAATCTTAAATGCCTAGATAGCTTATAAAATTTTTAGACCAATAAGGCCCTCGAATCAATTTAATTTCATAACATTGATTCCATCTGTAATAAAGGAAAGTTGGCTTTTGCCAACAACTGGTAAACTACCCATATCCAGACATCTCTCCCTATTGTACCATCTGATACTCTTCCCCATGAATCATAATATCCACCGATACTTGTAGTAAGGTCCTCCTTACCTAGTAGATGCTAATAAATATTTGTGAAGGGGTCATAGCATGAGGCGAGGAAAGGATGAAAATCCAGGAAAAATATTAATAGGTAGAAAAAATAGATAATGACCTATTTTCAGTATCTACCAAATAACAGATGCTACATTAAAAAAAATTAAATAATACTTAACAGGTCATTCAAAGAAATCACCTAAAAAGTGGTTTTAAATAGAAGTAAAATTATTTTCATTGTAAAACTAGTCAAAACCTGGCACATGAGGATTACCTGATAAGGGCAATTACAGCATTATTTGTAAGTTTACCAAGAATCTGAACTAATCAACACACAGCCTGAGGTCAATGTCATTTTTCCTTCAGGGAGCTGGGCCACTGACAGGGACCATCCAGAATTCAGGGATATTCATGTTCAGTAAATTCAGTTTTGACCACTTAGGTTTGCCCTAAGTGGGCACCTGTATTTCCCCATATAGGAGGATACGCTCTAGGCAAAAGCAAAATGGGATATCATTGGAACGATAAGAACGATACAATGCTGAGAGCCCCAATAAAATTCTAAAAAGTCCCCTAAACTCAAAGATAATTACAAAGCAGATTCATTTAGATTTTAAATATCTTTTCCTCTGAATATAAATTCTCAGAAGATGGGGACTTTTTTGCTCACTAAGTGAAGTACTTAATATGCTAAAAATATTCTCTTTACTCTTAACTCTTTGAGTCTTTTACCTATAAAATGAACTCTAGAATATGACTTCTGTCCTCTTTAGATTCCAGAGTCTTCAAACTATAGATTGAAAAAAGTGTTTTAGTACAGAAAGAGTCAGAGCTGGGTAACCAAATTTAATTTTCAGTTGAGGATGGTGAGGACTGGCCTATGGTCACAAAGAGGCAGAAAATGACAGCAGAAGACAAATCTACTGACCTTAATGGGGGAACTATTTCTTATACACCTACTGTGTCTCAGAATCCAACAATTCTTCCTCATATTCTGCTGCAGGTTAACACCTTTGGCAGAAGACAATTTCCTTGTATAAATACTTCATCAGCTCAAATGTTTGCAGACAAGCAAAACAAGTCAAAAGTACTTTTGCATAAATTCCCATTTCCTTTTAGAAGGGATATGCAAAATTTAAAAAGAAAAGAGTACGTAGGTTTACTGGGTTTACAAAATCACCCAACAGAACCATTCACAGACTATGTCTCTAACAAGTAAAGCACTAATTTGTGTGTGGTAGACTAGTGTTTATTACCATCATAACCTAGGTATCACTTTCAAGGAACTTTTATAAACAGTTAACTGATGGGTGTAAAATACTTTTCCCAAAGAAGCACAGCTTTTCAAAACAAATTACAACAGAACATTTCACAGCATCTTCTTTAATCTGGTGTGATCAACTTTGGGCAGACAGAATTGACCCTCTCACAAAACTATGGGCTCTCTGCCATAATGCAGATCCTGTAAACCCAGCAAAACTTACCCACTCTTTTATTGTGTGTTTTTCTGGAAAGCAATCGCCCTGGCAGTGACATTTCCCAGCAACCCTTGCATCTAAATGAGGCTATATGACTGGTTCTCTCCAGTGGAATGTAGATGCAAGAGAGATGTGTCACTTGGTAGCCAAGGTGGATGAAAGGAGGTTGTGTCTTCCTTTCTCCATCCTCTCTCATTCTTTCTGCCTAAACCCAAAGGACTCCAGGACTCCTAGGAAATAGCACAGTCCCAGAATGGAAGGACCTTGGATTCTAGGGAAGCTCAAAAACACACATAACAGATGTTACGTGAGTAAGAAATAAACTTCTATTGTATTAAGCCACTGAAATTTTGGAGTTTATTTTTTATAGCAAAACCCCAAGTAACACATTGACCTTACTAGGTAGATCCCTAGGCAAAACAGACAACCAGATGATAGTAACTGCCAATAAATGTGGCACAGAATACACACATTTTATGATTAAGTTTTTCCTCTGTCTAGCCTACTCCTAAGATCACAGTTGCTGGCTAGGCTAAGCTAAGTTGAACCCAAAAGCAAAAGTTCTTTGGTCAAGCTGAGCATTTAAAAGGACTTTTTATTCTACCAATATGGTGGGTGATAAGATTTACTGCGATAGCCCCTGACTTCAGATATCTGTTGTCACTTATGTCTCAGTAAGTTTCTGAAACCCAAGGGGACTTGGTACTCTTTAACATCTCAGTAAAACAACTCCCCATCCACGGGCTTTATGTGAGAGGACATGTTATTTTTAAGAAGGAAGAAGTATCGGGGCGCCTGGGTGGCACAGCGGTCAAGTGTCTGCCTTCGGCTCAGGGCGTGGTCCTGGCGTTATGGGATCGAGCCCCACATCAGGCTCCTCCGCTATGAGCCTGCTTCTTCCTCTCCCACTCCCCCTGCTTGTGTTCCCTCTCTTGCTGGCTGTCTCTGTCTCTGTCGAATAAATAAATAAAATCTTTAAAAAAAATAAAAATAAAAAAAGAAGGAAGAAGTATCAATTCCTGGTGCTACCATGCAGGATTATTTTGGAGACACTTGACAGTCTGCAATAATAAAGGTCCTAAACCAAGTTCAAATGTCCAAGGTTCTGACTAAAAAGACGTGCCTGCTCTTTAATTAAAAAAAAAAAATGAGGTATAAATCTCCTATGGCCAATAAATCGTTGTTCAAATGATGAGTTAACTTCCAATGGAAATGTTTACTGTCTACTTTGCCCCTGTTTTTATACTAACTAGTGATGGTGGTATCTTCTTAAAAGAAAACAAGAAAACTAGAGCTACAAGTTGGTTATGAACTAAATTGGGAATATGGGATTACAAAGGTGTGTTTTTCTCAGTGGCATGCCGTAAAACAAAGGCTTGAACAAATGGGAAGTAGAGTCCCACAAAATTTTTATCAGAGCTTGTGGCAGACAACATGATGAAATCTGAGATCTTTTATTTCATATGAAGCCAAAATTGTGTTGTCAGCTTCGTTTGTAGCTGCTTATTCTCAGATGTTGCTCACATAGTTCACACTATCAAACCTTTCAGCAATTTTGCACATTTTAACTTTGTGTTATACTTGTCAAATAACAAGGTGAGATTACCCAGAGAGTGCTTTGATTTGTACAAAACTTTTTACTTAGAACCATACGTACAAAAGATACCATTATGATTGTGGAAAGGGGCCTACTTAAACTGAGCTGAACATGAAAAATCAATGAAATGGATTTTTCCAATAATTGAGACCAAATAACTAATTTCCTATTAATTTTTAATCAGTTTTATAAGAATACCTTGTTCACGAAGCTTTCCTTATCTTTCTCTGATGGGTGTAGTATCTTTTTCCTTATCTATGTACCTTTTATGGCACCTATTACTCTCTAATTTGTTTTTCTAGCTATTTACACACTTTACACACTACTTACTTATACTAATAGACTCCAGCTCTGAGGAAGCATCCACATCTGATTTACCTTGATCTCTTCTGTATTTCAGTAACTACCAGATTGCCAGGCATGTAGAACAAACACAAAACATGTTTCAAAAGAACCACACACACCACAGAACACTGTCCATGGACTGAGGGCTGTAATATCTTAAGGAAACAAAGCTCGTGTTCGCATGCCAATACAGGTGAGGATATCGTTTCTGTACCTTATATAACAAAGCAGTTACAGTGGAGGTACTGCTGGACTTTTTTCTGATAACTAAACTCTTCTCTGAATAATGTCAAGGCCAGTTCTCAAGTTAACCTCAGTGGAACGGTAACCAGAAAAAATGCCCAAACATTAACATTTAAAATCTATGTAGATTGGCTCACCTCATTAAACGTTGCGCTTAAACTACTCCACAGCATTTCCTCATCTACATCGTGCAATGACATTTAAAAATCAGAATATTGCATTTTTAAAATGCTAGATCCATCCATCACAACACAGCCTAAAGTCTAAAAACAATAAATAACTAGGAATAAGCCTTAAAATGTTTTAAATTTTCATTTGGAGGTCTAAATAAAAGCCTAGCAATCATCTCTTCATTTATTTTACCCACCATAATTCCAATGTGTCATTTATATCTAAAAAAAAATCAGATGACAAAATATCATATTCCATCTAATCTGAGAAACAATTATTTTGTGTCATACCATTATTTATTGTTCTATTAAGAAATAAAAGCACTGCTAATTATTTCTAAAATGACAATTGCAAGAAACATTTTAATTTCTGGAATGTTAAAATGTGAAATAAAAAGTTAATCTTAAAATTAAAAAAAATCTGCTTCTCCCTCTCCTTCTGCCCCTGTCCTCTGCTCATGCTCTCTCTCTTGCTCTTGCTCTCTCTCTCAAATAAAGAAATAAAATATTTTTTAAAAAAGAAGCAGCAGTTTGAAAAAATGTCTGAGGTACATGGGAGGGAGATTGGTTTACTCATCTCAGAGCACGTGCTGGAGGGGCAGGGATCATTGGGAGATTCCTCCAGGAGCAAAGGAGCTGGCAGGTGCCATTTTCCACCTCAGCCTAGACACACGGACACGTATGGGAAACAGTGCAGCACAGATATTCATTACCTAGCTTGCTAACACCATGCAGCCTAACCCAGCATTCTCCTGCAGCCCTGTCCCTTCCTATATACCCTTGGATGGATCCCATCCAAAGTGGTATCACAAGCCTGCCAGTGTGAAAGCAGCACCAACAGCGGCCAGCACCACTCCAAAGGGACTCCTGCCCTGGGGAGAGGGGAAGATAACTATACACACCAATCCAACAACAGCCCCAGCAGTGGCCTGGGGGCAGACATCTGTTCTGATTGCAGGCCCTGCCCACCGACCAAAGTTTCTCAGAGGACAACACAAGGGAAGCAACCTGCAGTTTAGTGTTGCTGCATCTCTCGCAAATGCCTGACTCAATTCAAGTCTGACTCAATTCAAGCTCAAGATGGCCCAAGACTGGCCCCCACAACTGGGAAAGAGAGCCATTGCAGATGATTGGACTGAAGGCAAAAGTGGCTCAGACATAATAGTAGGGTGCACACAGCACAAATAGGAGATACACTGAAGCTCCAGGTTCTGGTGAACAGGATACATTGCACTGCAGGGCACTAGAGGACCTCTCCTTCAGAAGGCCACTACTTTTAAGAGCAGAAGATGTAGCTGACTTTCCTAAGACATGGAAACAGACAAGAGAATTAGACAAAATGAGGAGACAGAGAAACATGTCTCAAATGAAAAAACAGAAAAAAATCACAGCAAGAGAGCTAAATGAAACAGAAGTAAGTAATACAGCTGAGAGACAATTTAAAGTAATGGTCATAAAGCTACTCCCTGGACTTGAGAAAAGAGTGAAGGACCTCAGTGAGACCCTTAACAAAGAGAAAGAAAACATTCAAAAAAAAAAAAAAAAAAACCCCACCAATCAGAGATGACAAACTCAGTAACTGAAATTAAAAATACACTAGATGGAATAAATAGTAGATGAGAAGAAGCAAAATGAATCAGTGACCTTAAGGACAGAGTAATGGAAACCAATAAAGCTGAACAGGAAAGAAAAAATAATAAAAAATAACAATAGGCTTATGGAACTTGATGATGCCATCAAGCATAATAAGATTTGCATCAGAAGGATCCCAGAAGGAGAAGAGAGAAAAAAAGCAGGGCACAAAATTTATTTGAAGAAATAATAGCTGAAAACTTCCCAAATTCGGGGAAGGAAACAGAAATCCAGATCCAGGAGGCACAGAAAGCCCCCAACAAAATCAATCCAAGGAGGTCCACACCAAGACACATAGTAATAAAAATGGCAAAAAGTAATGATAGAGAATTTTAAAGGCAGCAAGAGAAAAGAAAATAGTCATGTACAAGGGAAACCCCTGAAGGCTATCAGCTAATTTTTCAGCAGAAACTTCGCAGGCCAGAAGGAAGAGGCATGATATATTTAAAATGCTAAAAGAAGTAAACCTGCAGCCAACAATACTCTATGCACCAAAGACACTACTCAGAAGAGAAGGAGAGATAAAGAGTTTCTCAAACAAAAGTTAAAGAAATTCATGACCACTAAGCCAGCCCTACAAGAAATACTAAAGGGAACTCTTTGAGTAAAAAGGAAAGACCATAAGTAAGAGTAAGAAAAGTAAGAAACACAAAAGAAGTAAAATTATCTATAAAAATCAGTCAAGGGAGTCACAAAATAAAGGGATTAAGTTATGATATCATATACCTAAAATGTGGGGAAGGGACAGTAGTAAAGAATGGGTTCAAACTTAAGTGACCATCAATAATCAATATAGACTGTTATATGCATTAGATGTTATATACAAACCTAACGATAACCACAAATCAAAAACCAGTAAGAGATATACAAAAAATAAAGAGCAAGGAATCCAACTATATCCCTAAAGAAAACCAGCAAACTGTGAGAGAAAAGAGTAAGAGAAGAAAGGAACAGCACAGAACTACAAAAACAACCATAAGATGAGTAACAAAATGGCAACAAGTACACACCTATCAATAACAACTCTGAATGTAAATGGACTAAACACTCCATCAAAAAAATATAGGGTGACAGAATAGATAAAAACGCAAGACCCATCTATATTCTGCCTACAGGTGACTCATTTCAGACCTAAAGACACATGCAGACTGAAAGCAAAAGAATGAAAATCATTTATCATGCAAATCAAAATGAAAAGAAAGCCGGTGTAGTGATACTTCTATTGGACAAAATAGACTCTAAAACAAAGACTGTAACAAAAGACAAAGAAGAATACTATATAATCATAAAGGGAACAACTGCACAAGAAGATATAACAATTGTAAATATTCACCCAACATGGGAGCACCCAAATACATAAAGCACCTATTAAGATAAAGATGTAATTGATAGTAATACAATAATAGTAGGGGACTTTAACACCTCACTTACAGCAACAGATAGGTCATCCAAACAGAAAATCAACAAGGAAACAGTGGCTTTGAATGACACATTGGACCAGATGAATCTATAAGGTATATTCAGAACATTTCATCCTAAAACAGCAGAATACACATTCTTTTCAAGTGCATATAGAATATCCTCCAGAATAGATCACATATTAGGCAACAAAAGAAATCTCAACAAATTCAAAAACAATGAAGTCATACCATGCACCTTTTCTGACTATAACACTATGAAACTAGAAATCGACCACAAGAAAAAAATCCAGAAAGAACACGAATACATGGAGGGCAAATAACATGTTACTAAACACTGAATGGGTCAACCAAGAAACCAAAGAGGAAATAAAAATATACTTGGGGGCAAATGAAAATGAAAACACAATGGTCCAAAATCTTCGGGGTGCAGCAAAAGCTATTCTAAGAGCGAAGTTTGTACTAATACAGGCCTACCTCAAGAAGTAAGAAAAATCTCAAATGAACAACTCAATCTTACACATAAAGGAGCTAGAAAAAGAACAAACAAAGCTCAAAACCAGTAGAGAAAAAGAAAATATCAAAGATTAGAGCATAAATAAACAAAAAAAGAAAGAAAAAAAAAATAGAACAGATCCATGACCAGGTGCTGGTTCTTTGAAAAGATCAACAGAATTGATAAAAAAAGATCAACAGAATTGATAAACCTCAAGCCAGTTTCATAAAAAGAGAGAGAAAGAAAGAGAGAGAGGAGACTCAAATGAAAAAATTAGAAATGAAAGAGGAGAAATAACAACCAACACCACAGAAATACAATTATAAGAGAATACTATGAAAAACTATATGCCAACAAAGTGGACAACATAGAAGAAATGTATAAATTCATAGAAACATATAATCTCCCAAAACTGAATCAGGAAGAAATAGAAAATTCGAATAGACCAACAACCTGCAAAGAAAGTGAGTCAGTAATCAAAAAACTCCCAAGAAACAAACATCCAGGACCAGACATCTTCAGAGGTGAATTCTACACACATTTTAAAAAAGGGTTAATATCTATTCTTCTCAAGCTATTCAAAAAAATAGAAGAGTAAGGAAAGCTTCCAAACTCATTCTATGAGGCCAGCATTACTCTGGTTCCAAAACCAGATAAAGACACCACAAAAAAAGAGAACTACAGGCCAATATCTGAAGAACATAGATGCAAAAATCCTCGACAAAAGACTAGCAAACCAAATCCAACGATACATTAAAAATATCATTCACCACAATCAAGTGGGATTTATTCCTGGCATGCAAGGTGGTTCAATATTTGCAAATCAATCAATGTGTTGTATTACATCAACCAGAGAGAGAATGAAAAACACATGATCATTTCAATACATGCAGAAAAAGCATTGGACAAAGTGAAACATTCATTCATGATGAAAACCCTCAACAAAGTAGGGTTAGAGGGAACATATCTCAATGTAATAAAGACCGTATCTGAAAGGCCCACTGCTAACATCATACTTAATGGTGAAAACTGAGAGCTTTTCCCCTAAAGTCAGAAATAAGACAAGGACACCCACTCTCACCACTTTTATTCAACACCATACTGGAAGTCCTAGCCATAGCTATTAGACAAGAAAATGAAATAAGAGGCATCCAAAATGGTAAGGAAGAAAAAAAAAATTGGGGCACCTGGGTGGCTCAGTCGTTAAGCATCTGCCTTCGGCTCAGGTCATGACCCAGCATTCTGGGATCAAGCCCCACATCAGGCTCCCTGCTCAGTGGGAAGCCTGCTTCTCCTCTCCCACTCCCCCTGCTTGTGTTCCCTCTCTTGCTGCCTGTCAAATAAATAAATAAAACCTTAAAAAAAAAAAGATTTCTTTGACAAAAAAAGAGAAAAAAACTTTCACTATTTGTAGATGATACAATTCTATATATAGAAAACCATAAGGACTCCACCAAAAATCTACTAGGATTGACAAATTCAGTAAGATCACAGGATAAAAAATCAATATGCAGAAATCCATTGCATTTCTATATACTAATAATGAAGCTGCAGAAAGAGAAATTAAGAAAATAATCTCATTTACAATTGCACCAAAAAGAATAAAATGCCTAGGAATAAACTTAACGAAGGAGGTAAAAGACCTATACTCTGTAAACTGCAAAACACTAATGAAAGAAATTGTGTTTCCAATTGTTTGTGTTCCAAACAAATGGAAAGATGTTCCATGCTCATGGATTGGAAGAATAAATATTGTTAAAATGTCCATACTACCTAAAGCTATCTACAGATTTAATGCAATCCCTATCAAAATACCAACAGCATTTTTCATAGAACTAGAATAAAAAATCCTAAAATTTGTATGGAACCACAAAAGACCTTGACTAGCCAAAGCAATTTGGGGGTAAAAAACCCAAAATCCAAAACCGGAGGTATCACAATCCCAAATTTCAAAATATACTACAAAGCTGTAATAATCAAAAGAGTATGGTACTGGTACAAAAATAGACACATAGATCAATAGAACAATACAGAGAGCTGACAAACCCACAATTATAGGGTCAATTAATCTTCAACAAAGGAGGAAAAAATATGCAATGGAAAAAAAGACAGTCTTCAACAAAGGCTGTTGAGAAAACTGGACAAAAGAATGAAACTGGACCACTTGCTTATAGCATACATAAAAATAAACTCAAAATGGATTAAAGACCTATACATGAGACCTGAAACCATAAAAATCCTAGAAGAGACCACAGGCAGTAATTTCTCTGACATCAGTCATAGCAACATTTTTCTTCCTCAGGCAGGGGCAAAAGCAAAAATAAACTATTGGGACTACATCAAAATAAAAAGCTTCTGCACAGCAAAGGAAACAATTAACAAAACTAAATGGCAACCTATGGAATGGGAGAAGATATTTGCAAATGACATATCCGATGAAGGGTTAGCATCCAAAATACATAAAGAATTTATACCACTCGATTTGGTGCAGCTAGAGCTATGAGCAGTCTTTGGCACTACCTGCACATATACCTGAGTTTCCACTATAACTCTCTCCACCAGCCCACCTCATTCTGACTACCCTGGCAGAGAACAAGACCAACCTGAGCCTTCCCTTGGATTAGGTGTCCACCTACATGCGTAGACCCCTCTGTGCCTCCCTAGAGGCTCAGGAAGGACCTCAACCTGGCTTCTTTTGCCTTGTTATGATGGCATCCACCATCCAGACTCAGGCTCAGTGGGAGGATGACTACAGGTAGGCACCATGCCACCTGACTGTACTACTTTCCTCTAGGTCTATCCAGGTTTTGGCCAGGCAGGGGTCCAGCATAGATGTCTTCCTACAATATCACCAGCATCCCCTGGTCTGCCTGTGAGGTCAGACCCTTGCCACCAATGCCAAGACGTCAGGGTATACTCACCTTTGACAGATGGGGTTGGTTTCCTTTTGGTATAGTGTGTTGCCCCCTCTTCCCTGACATGGAGTTCAGGGATTATGCTCTTGGGAGACTATCTAGAAGGGATTGTGTATTTATTAATCCAGTCAAGCCTTTGGGAGAAGCCCTTTGCCAAAAGCAGTTGAGTACATAGTTCTATTAAAGCACTTGAAGACATTCCCTCAAAAAAAAAAAAAAATTTACAACTCAACACCCCAAAACCAAATAATCCAATTAAAAAATGGACAGAAGACATGAATAGACATTTCTCCAAAGAAGACATACCAAGAGCCAACAGGCATATGGAAAATACTCAACGTCACTCATTATCAGGGAAATGCAAATCAAAACCACGAGATATCACCTCATACCTGTTGGAATGGCTAAATCAAAACACAAGAAACAAGTGCTGACAACGATGTGGAGAAAAAGGAAGCCCTCATTCCCTGTTGGTGGGAGTACAAACTGGTGCAGCCAATGTGGAAGAGTGTATGGAGGTTCCTCAAAAAACTAGAAGTAGAATTACCACATGATCCAGGGTGCCTGGATGCTCAGTCAGTTAAGGATCTGACTTTTGATTTCAGCTCAGGTCATGATCTCAAGGTCCTAAGCTAAAGCCCCATGTTGGGCTTCACATTCAGCATGGAGTCTGCTTCAGATTCTCTCCCTCTGCTCCTCCCTCCACTCATGCTCTCTCTCTCTCTCTCATAAATAAACAAACAAACAAAAACTTAAAAAAAAAAAAGAATTACCACATGATCCAGTAGTTCCACTGATGGATATTTACCCAAACAGTACAAAAACACTAATTCAAAAAAATATATGCATCCTTATGTTTATTGTAGCATTATTTACAATAGCCA
Source organism: Ursus arctos (assembly GCF_023065955.2). NCBI lineage: Eukaryota > Metazoa > Chordata > Mammalia > Carnivora > Ursidae > Ursus > Ursus arctos. Next base: position 75,832,105 of record NW_026623067.1, read on the forward strand.
AATTATGGAAGCAGCCTAAGCATCCAAGATGTGGTATATATTTAAAATGGAATATTACCCAGCCATAAAAAAGAATGAAATCTTGCCATTTGCAACAACATGAATGGATCTAGAGAGCACAATGCTATGTGAAATAAGTCATTCAGAGAAAAACAAATACCTTGTGATTTTACTCATATGTGCAATTTAAGAAACAAAACAAATGAACAAAGAAAAAGAGACAAACCAAAAAACAGACTTAACTATTAACTATAGAAAACAAACTCATGGTTTATCAGAGGGGAGGTGGGGCAATAGGTGAAACAGGTGAAGGCGATTAAGAGTACAATTCTCATGATGAGCACTGAGTAATGTATAGAATTTTTGTATCGCTATATTATACACGTGAAACTAATATAACATTGTATGTTAACTATACTGGAATTACAATTCAAAAATAACTAAAATCCTTAAAATTAGGCTTTCCTCTTTGAACTATTGGAGGAATAGAATATAACATATAAAGAATTTGATTTTTCTAATTTACTGGCTTAGGGAAAAACCTAAACAGATTTATGAGCTTACACTAAGTGTAGGCTTCAGCCAAAGTTTAGATATCACTGAGGATCCAAAATGTGTATTTCAGAAGAGAAAATGCTTTTAAGAGATGACATCTATCTTGGGATTTGCAAGAAAAACACCCACCCCTTTGCATGTGAAATATTTGTCACCCTCCTTTCACTAAAGACACCATCGAGCTTAAGAGAGGCAGAATTTACCATTCAGGACAAGATTGTACTTTTACTTTCCAAGAAAGCATTCGGATTGTAACAAGATCTCATCTACTCAGATAAAGCCATGTAGCAATATACAAATAAAGGTATTCTGAGACATTCTTGGATGTCTAAATGCGTAGAGAAGAAAAGGTTTTTAATGGTCACATATACAAATTTAAGAGTTTGTGTGTATCTATCCTGTTCGTGTACCCAGCCTGGGGCCTGAGAGATGCCACAAAGGCCCTGGGCTTTACCCACCTAGCCGTTACTCATATGGTATAGCTTAGGAGCCCAGATAAATGAAGGTTTATGATGAATTTTTACTTTTACTTTTGAGTTTTCACCCAACTGCCTCTAGCTGACTGGCATTCTCTGCTTCAGAAAGTTTTCACATTTGAACCATAGGTGGGTGTGGTAAAGATGAGTGAACTGACAGATCTGTGTGGGAAAGCACACACTATCTGTCAGACTGCTTTATAAAATGGAAAAAGGCACTTTATAAAATGGTAAAATCTGATTCAAAAATGTATGGATTAAACAAAGGACTAAAAAAATGATACTTTCAAACTTTCCTTTTACCTTAAAAACTATGCTCAGCTTTTGATTCCCAGTCCCCACCTGACAGTTTGCTGTGGTCTTATGATCTAGCATCTATGGTGTGTAGCTGGCTGGAACGTGTACAATAGAAAGCCAGTTCCTACGTTACACACACTAGCTCTCTTACCAGAGCACTTCGATAAGCTTTCAGAATCTATCCAAAGATCGGCCATGGGAATCCAAAATAGCACTGCAAAGAGAATATAGTTCAATTTTCACTGAATATAGTTACGTACTCCTCATGGCCTTTCTGTCATTAACTGAAACTTGAAATACTTATGGGATGGGGTTTTTGCAGGAATGGGTAGCGTGAAGACTCAGTAGTTTTGTCTTGGCCAATGTTAAGTTTCAGATCCCTATCAGAAATCAAAGTACTGATGCTGGTAGGCTATTGACTCTGTTAAGTCTGGAGCACATGGGAAAAGGTCAGCCTAGAGATGCTCATTTGAAAGTCAGCAGTGTAGAGTTGCTATTTTATGCAATGAGGCTAGGGTGTTAGAAAAGAAGAGGATTGAGTACAGACCTCTAGGGAACTACAACTTCAAAGGGCTGATGGAGGACGAAGAGGCAGTGAATACAATTCAGACAGAACAGACAAGAAAGTAAGAAATTAGAATTCATTAATCAAAATAAACTTTAAAACTCCGCACAGTTCAGAGGCCTAGGGATGAAGTGGTTCATGCAGGATAATATTAATCATGTTAAGAGCTGCAAAGACAGGAAGTAGGATATAGATAATAGTGTAAGGGTTCAGAGATAAAATCCTGAACCAGACTTCTCAGGTTCAAATCCTGGATCCACCACTTACCAAAAGTGAGAACTTAGTTATTTAACCTTCGAGTGCCCTCATTTGTAAAATGGGTGTTCTAATGGTATCTACATTATACAGGTTGTTGTCAGAATTAAATGAGTTAGTACCTATTAAGCACTTAGAATAGTGCCTGACACATAGTTAACATTATAGAAGTGTTTTATTATTATCACCACCATCATCAGCATAACCTTTGGCATTGGGAAGATTCTGATCTTGATAGAAGCCATTTTTGGAGTAGTAAGAACGAAAACCTGGTTAAACTGGATCAAAAAGGGATAAGATGAAGAAAAGCATTTAAAAAAGGAAGAAAAAAACACTTTCCCCTGTGAATGGAATGGGGAAGTACTTGGAGGATGACAAGGGCTGAAAGAGGGGTTTTTGCCTCTTCAATTATAAATGCGTGACATGATTGCATGCCAATTGCATGGCTTACATGCCAAATAGGAATTATCCAGTAAAAAGGAAAAACATCCAGAAACAGGAGAGAAGAGAGATGATTGCAGGAACTGAGTCTCTGAGCTGTGGATGGCAGCCAGGGCCCCGATGGCAGATGTGGCCTTCGACAAAGCAGGAATATGATGGCCATTTTATGAGGCTGCTGGCCAAGGTCAATAGATTTTGGTAGTAGGAAGAAGAACAGCTTGCCCAACTCTGTTTATTTTCTCTGTAAGTATTTGGAGAAATAATCAACTAAGAGAAGTTGCTGAAGATTTGAGAAGAAAGAGCTAAGAATGAAAACTTTATCTCAGAGGAGGTGACTTTATTTGAGAGGGAAAGAAGGATCACCTGGCAGGGCTGTGCATCTATTTTGAATGCGTAGTTACAAATTTGTAGCCAGTCCAGTCTGTGTTATTCCAACATATCCTTTCAAAAGCACATCTGGTGCTTCATAAAAAGAAATTATATATTCCCCCTGTATTCTCTGTGTATTTGACAGTGACATTTTAATATAATTTGTTAAAAATTTACTATCTAACTTATATATTGACTTAAGAATCTGATTATTTCTTTACTTCATATAAATGTTTATTCAGTTAGAACATTTATTTTCATCCTGGAATGTGAGATTTCCAAAGATGATGATTTTTTTTTAATGAATTAACACTAGAGGTATATGCATGCTGAGAATGTATGTCAAGCCAGCAGTAACTGGATGTCTGTTAGGCACTAGGTTCTGAAATGCAGTACTTCCTTGTTTAAATTCGAGATCCCAGAACTGCATTCTGATTTACTTTCCCTTTAAAAGAACCCTACAATATTTGCAATCCTTGCTCATTCCATCACTATTGATTATAATGCATACACTGAAAGTACTTTCTTAGTTTATATAAGAAAGCAAAAGCATAATCCCTATATTTGTAGAACTTAACACACTGCATTATTTTCCACAAACATATGATTCTGCTATCTTGGATTTTGTGATGACTAAACCAATTAGTCAAATTATTCAATAAAATCTAAAGAGTTGAGACTGTAAGGATATTTATCCCAATTTTTTCCTTCTCTGCTTTCACTTTTTGCATGACTTTTTATTTTGTTTTGTTAGAACTTAAAAGTGCTTCCATTTGTATACTGAAGATATCACTTCACCTAGAATAGGTTATAGTTAAATCATAAGATCTTTCTTTGAATATCCTTCAGTGATCAACAATCAAGAATCTGAATGCATCGGACTTTTATCCTTGAAAAACAAAATGTTTTAAAAGGTTAAGAAATTTTTAACACTAGAGGCACATGGGTGGCTCAGTTGGTTAAGTGTTTGCCTTCAGCTCCGGTCATGATCTCAGGGTCCTGGGATCAAGCCCCACATCAGGCTCCCTCCTCAGCAGGGTGTCTGCTTCTCCCTCCACCTCTCCCTCCCCTGCTTCTGCACTCTCTCTCAAATAAATAAATAAAACCGTTTTTTTTAAAGAAATTTTTAACACTGAATTGCACATACATTAAACATTAGAATGTGTATGTTTTGTGTGGAAGGGAGGGGAGTAATGTCCATCAACTACTAAGAAATTATTCTATTGTACAACTTTGCATTTTGTCCCTCCCAATCTAACTGCTTGCTTAATTGACGTAGTTACCCTTTTAGGGTGTTCAAATGACTGGACTATTATTATGGGCTGAATTGTGCTGTCCCCAAGTTCCTATTTTTAAGTCTTAACCTCCAATGTGATGGTATTTGGAAATGGGGTCTTTAGGTACGTAATTAAGATTAAATGTAGTAATAAGGGTAGGACCCTAATTCAAGGGTAATGGCATCCTTTTTAGCAGAGGAAGAGACATCAGAGAGCTCTCTCTCTCTTTTTGTATGCACAGAGGAAAGACCATGTGAAAACACAACAAGGAGGCTCTTCTTCAAGTCAGAAAGAGACCTCTCAACCAGAAACCAAATGTTCTGGCACCTTCATCTTGCACTTCAGATCTGCAGAGCTGTGACAAAATAAAACTTTGTCATTACACTTACCCAGGCTATGGTATTTGGTTATGGCAGCCCAAGTAGACCAACACAAGTATACATGTATTTACTTCCAGGTAGATCAACTATCTGGTTTGAGTTCTTATGAAACAATTTTAAACATATAAATTGTTGTATTGAAGACAGTAATAATATGATCAAAATCTAACTCTGTGCAATTAACTAATTAACCCATGCTACCACCTGAGTCTCAGTGCCTTTGCCCCGATGACCTGGAATTTGATAGTTCCAGTTCTCCGCCTGGCTGTCTCTTCGTCTTTTAGATATCATCTCAAAGTTTGCCAATTCAGCAAGGCTTTCTCTGTCCATCTAATGGACATGCCATGCAATGACACAATAAAATCAGATTCCCCTGATTTACTCCTCACACTCATTGTTTATTGTTTTTCTTAATAAAAAGTAAGCCCCCTGAGGACAGGTATATTGTATTATTGACTGGCATATCCCCAGGGCTTAAAATAGAATTGGCACATAGTAGCTGCTCAATCAACTCAGTGAATGAATGAATGAATAAAACCATATACATAAACTAAATTTCCCTTGAAATTAGTGTTCACAGCTTATCAGGTCTGGAAAATCTGATTCAATTCACTCATTCTACATTGATCTAATCATGCATCCCAAATGTCTAATTATCCAGAAATCTTTATCTTCTATACCAACAAACCTTCTTCAACTATTCTCCAGACTACTTAAAAACTGTAAGTATCCTTCAGTTCTTTATCTTTAAAGTCAAACTGAACAACCAAAACCCCAGGATAGAAATGACCCAGACTGGGCCTAGAGGCAATAGACATGTATGATTCAAGTCCAAAGACTGAAGGCTGATATTTGAGGGGAACCAGAGCCACCAAGTGCTGCTGGAATCTAAAATGGGAAGCAGAGAGTGGAGCAAGTCAAAGCTGGAGAGATGGACAGTGGGCAGATGGTTGGCACTCCGATACAACCTGTTACGGAGGGCTTGGGCTTATCCAGGTGAATAGGAAGGCACTGGAGGGCTAAAATGGAAATGACACAGATATGCTTAGACAGTTCACTCTGGTGCCTATGCACGGCTTGGTTTGAGGAGGAAAAGGCTGGCCAGGTAGGAAAAAGTGTGGTTAGCACTCACCCAAAGCTCCATGACAATCACCCAGAGCTAGTTATGGTGGTTCAAACCACAAGAGTGTATGAATGCTTTGGAAAATATTCTGGCAGTTCTTCAAACCATTACTCAATTGGTTAAATGCAGAGCTACTGTATGACCCAGCAATTCCACTCCTAGGAATTTCACCCAAGAGGAAGGGAAAACATGTATCGATACAAAAACTGGTACAGGAATATTTACAGCAGCCTTACTCATAATAGCCAAATAGTGGAAACACATGTCCATCAACTAGTAAATGGATAAAATGTAGTATATCCATAGAATGGAATATCATTTAGCAAAGGAAGTGAAGTACTAACACATGTTACACCATGGATGAATCTTGAAAACATTATGTTAAGGGAAACAAGCCAGTCATGAAGGACTACATATTGCATAATTCCACTTATATGAAATATCCAGAGTAGGCAAATCTGCAGAGGCAGAAAGTGGATTAGCAGTTGCCTATGCCAGAGTGGGGGTGGGGTGCTTGGGAAGGGGAGAAGTAGGAAGGACAGAGGGAACGGAGGTGATCACTAAGGGGCACAGGATTTCTTTTTGGGTTAATTAAAATGTTCTGAAATTGATCATGTAATGGACGCACAATTCTGTGATTACATTTAAAGGTACTGAATTGCATCCTTTAAATGTATAAATTGTACGGTATAGGACCTACATCTCAATAAAGCTGTTTAAAAAGAAACAGAGTAGGAGCTCCTACAACAACAACAAAAACATTGTTAGGAGAACCTACAGTGGCCACCTGGAAAGCACTATCAGATGTCTAAAAAAATGATGGCTCATGTTTATTCTATTGGGATTACAAAATTATATCCATACTTATGAAGTACTATAAAGAAAATAAAGTGTCCAGTTTCTTCCAAAGATCAAAGAAATCCTCTTTACTAAAACTTGTAAGGTTAACATAAATACTAGTTTAGGAACATCTTAGAAGAGAGAGAGCACTGGACAGAAAGGACGAGTTATTGGCCTTGTATTTTTCAGCTCACGACTTGCAAGTTTCATGGTTCTCATCTAGTGCATCAGATCCCTGTAACTCAATAAACTCACTAGCTGCAGTGTGTTCTCCTAGATGGCTCATCACATTTGTCTTCACTCAACTTCTATCAGGCACAGCTACCTAATGTACAAAATAAAAGGCACAAAGCATACTGGAATCGCCGATCTTTTTGTGGGGAAAAGTGTGTTTTCCCCCCAGACACTTTGAGGTAACAGATCTGGGATGGGCCATTAGCAAAGACTAGCTGCTCCGTTTCCACCAGGAAGAGACTTTTTGGCTAGATACCAGGAAATAGAATTTAAGGGTATAAATTATTCATTTAATAAATTATTAGGGTGCCTGAATGGCTCAGTCAGTTAAGCATCAGCTCTTGATTTCAGCTCGGGTCATGATCTCAGGGCCCCAGGATCAAGCTCTGCACTCAGTGTGGAGTCTGCTTGAGATTCTCCCTCTCTCTCTGACCCTTCCCCCACTCATGCTCATGGTCTCTCTCAAATAAATATATAAATCTTTTTTAAAAGATTTATAAAAAGTATTTATAAAAAGTATTATTATTTTATCTTTAAATTTGAGGAAAATTCTGGGTTTGTTTCTTGTTCTTGTTGTTACTGTTTTAACTGTAATTAATTCCAATGTTCACTCTATATTCAATCAACTCTGGCAAACTACTGGTGGTCAAAATTGGTGTCAATTATTTCCTTTTCCCCTGATGAAATGCTCTCATGCTCTCTGGGGATAAAAGAGGAACAAATAGAATTGCTTTTCCAAATCTTGATGTTGTCAGAGTCGCCTCTAAAAATAAGGAAGGAAACCCTGCCCTTCTCATACCACTTCTGTTTAACTCTCAGATCTAAGACACTGCAATCAGGAGAAGAGAGAAAGGCCAAGGCCCAGCATGTGAGAGACAGGGTTATTAATAAAGCAGTCTGAGCTCCAGAAAACGTGATTTAGGGAATGGGTTTGATTCAATAGATCTATTTCTATTCATGTGGCTCAGTTTTGATGCTGAGGGTTTTTTCCTTACTCACTGGATCCTAGAACTTTGGGAGTTGCTAATATAACCCTGGAATATGACTAATTAGTGGCCAACGTTGTGATCATGAAATGGAATTTAAGGCAAGGACCTCAAGCAGGGTCAGGCTTTTTAATGCTAAAGATAAATTTAAAAAGTAATCTCATTATTTACTATGATTTAGGTCTAATTTACAATTTTATAATGGTAGGTACATTGGTCTAGGTACATTCCCAGTCCCCTTACTCTGCTCTACTTTTGGTTTTTTATCATAGTAATTATCACTTCTAACATACTACACAATTTACTTAACTTCTTTTACATTTGATTATCTATCTATACTACCCTAAAATGTAAATTCCTCTAGGGCAAGGATTTCTGCCTTTTTTATTTACTGATGTATCCCAAGCATTTAGAATAAAACTGGTCTCATAGCATACATTCAATAAAAAATGGTTGGGGCACCTGGGTGGCTCAGTCGGTTGAATGTGTCCAACTCCGGGTTTTGGCTCAGGTCATGGTCTCAGGGTTGTGAGATCGAGCCCCATGTCAGGCTCTGTGCTCAGTGGGGAGTCTGCTTGAGATGATCTCTCTTCCTTTCCCTCTGCCCCCCCCCCGACTCATGCACGTGCATGTGCTCTCTTTCTCTCTCTCAAATAAATCTTTAAAAAAAAAAGAATGGTTGAATGAGTGAATGAATGAATATATATGAGTTTCATTAAATAAAATAAATTAACTTTGTGAACATGCATTCCAGAATTCATAATTTTACATATAAGCATACAGTCTCTTGAAATATCCTACAGGGCTCTATCCTAATTCCAGTTATGCCATTACTCAAAAAACATTTAGAATTTCTTAAGCTGTGGTTTATGAGCCACATTAAGAAATTAGTCTTGTTACCTTAAAGTTATATTTTATTTTTCAATATAATTATACTTTTTCAGCGCAATCATCTATTTCCTTTATTAAACCCTGTTCTAAATGACTTTTAGTTTTTTTTCTCCAAGTGAAATTCTACCTGAAAGGATGAAGATTTGTGACAAATCCATAGAGAATTAACAACAACATCTCTCACTGCACCATCAGCAGAATGGAAGAAAGAGAACCCCAGGAACATCCTATCATGCTATTAATGTCAGTAGAGACTGCATAAAACATTTTGGGCAGGACACATAACTCTTGCTCCTTAGAGGCATTTGGACGATCACATCTGACAATGTGTTTGTTCTTTTATATCTATGTGTTTTGCCATCTCTTGCTGATTTAATTGAATTTTTTAATTAAGTACTCTGAGCTGGGTAGGACATTAAGTACAACAAGAAGCAAAGCCATGAAAAATTAGCAAAGTGACACTACTTTACAAGGTACTTCATGGGGCTACCTTTTGTACACAATTTTCCACCAATACAAATAGTGTTATGCGCTTAACGGAGAAAACTCAAAAGACACACACACAAAAAAAAACCAAAATGGTGTTTTGATGGAATTTCTGTGTCCAGGAAATAAGTGTGAGGAAAGCCTGATGACTGTGGACTCGGGCCTCATCTCAGACCGCACTCCCACTCTCTGCTCACCAGGCACATTGCCTTCCTTGCTTACTTCTCTGTGCTCCTACTGTCTCAGCACCTTTGCAAAAAGCTCTCTCTTCTGCCAGGTGTGTTCTCCCCCATTATTCCTTCCTTCATCTGGTGGGACCGCCTGACCAAGCAGATCTCAGCTCTACCACTGCTTCCACGATGGAGCCTTCCATCACTACCAGGTAGGTTAGGTCCCTTGTGTTTTGGCTTGAGACACTGATAATAGTGGGTGGTTATGTACTGGGTGACTTAGGATTCACACCTGCCTCCACAGTTACCTAAGTAACAGAAGGGCACAGGCAGGGGTGCTCTGCTCACCATAGTCCCTCTAGTGCTCCCTGTTGAGCCCAGCCCAACCAGGTGCTCATTAATATATTCATTCATTCTGCACACGCTCCTTAAGTGGTGAATGCCTGCCAGAAATCAGATGAGCTGCTGGGAGAAGTGGCATGAATATTTCTGGATTCTGATCAAGGTCTGACTTACATGAAAATCATCACACTTAATTACCCCAGAGAAGTCATGATCTGATACAAGATTTGATCACGTATACTAAGCTTCTTACAAGAGACAGTATAAGAAATGTCCATTAGAATAATGTTTTTATAACTTCTGCAAAACAGTAGTCAAAAAAAATTCACTGTCTCCATCTAAGGTCAAGTACGAAATTTCTCCTACGGGGAAAAAAAAGATTTGTTCTTCAGATGAATTTGTGTGCTTCCTACTTGAATAAGAACCATATAAACTGAAAATGTTTTACATTTTCTAGGCTACCCACGAGGTCAGACTGAAGTTGAGCTCCTGATAATAATAATTAGTACATTCTTGGTATTTATTTTTCATCTGTTTCTCTTTCTACCTAATTCATTTTCGTTCTACTCATGTTTTTCATTACCTGTGTCTGCATGTTTCCGTACTGCAAAATGCTTCAAATCTGTTCTGTCAATAGGTGAGATTATAAATAATAAGCAAATATTTTAGATAATTAATGTTTCCAATGTCAAGTGTTTTACTTATTTTAGTATATGCTTTTTGAAACTATGTTTTTCATATCTTGAGTTATTATAAATTATTCCACTAAAAGCACTTAAAGACTTAATCTAGTTTCAACTCTGATATCTATCTATACTCTCATGGTATAAGTGAGATTACGTAGAAGAGTGGCATGCAGTTTTTAAATACGGTTGTGAAACAAGCCTCTCCAACGCTGTAATTTAAAACAACAATTACCTTACTAGCTGAGAACTCTGGACCGGGTTCAGCGAGGGAGTTCCTTAGTGGGACTCATCCAAGTCACTACAATTACACAGCATTTCAGCGGGGACTAGATAGTCCAAGATGGTCTCACTCACATACATTGGTGCGGGCTGTTAGCTGGGCCACAGGTCTCCAGCAGACTAGCCAGGGCTTATTCACACAGCAGATGGATTCCAATAGCAGCAAGAAAAAGACAACTCCAAGTGCTTTTCACGGCTCTGCTAGCAACACTATCATAGTCCTCAAAGCAAATCACATCGTTACACTCAAAGTCAGAGTGAGGTATTGATAAAGGGAGGTGTGATTAATTGGAAACTATCTCTGTAACAATTTACTACAGAATATAATTAATTAAAATAACCTTTCTTCTCAGTTTTCAAAATACCACTGCTGCTACTGTCTTTGACTAAATAGCAAGCATTCTCCAAGACAGCAATTGTCATTTGTTATAACCTCTACGTTACATTGTTTTTCTGGGAACTTAATTCACTTTTGCCTGATGGCAAAGGCAATCTCCTTTTTTCTCCCCCAAGTTAGACTCAGACACTGAGGGACGTGAAAATCAATATTTCATTAGATCAAGCATAGTTCCAATACCAGTGTGGACAAATAAAACGAAGAAAATATTATGTTTGCAGAAAAAATATGAACAGTTTCTATTACTATGAAAAAATATAGTCAATAATAATATATATTCTCAACTTTTCAGTCAGGGGTTATAAATACCAAAAGATCACAAAGAAAGAAAGAAAAATATGTATTAAGATGGTAACTGAGAATATTAATGACAAGTATGACTTAATGTTTATAATTTGAGTTCAAAAAAATCCTGTGAAGTGAACAAGGTCTCAAGCCAAATGAAATATCATTGGGCTCAGTGAACATTATAGTATTCTGGCTCAATAAACCAAGAAAAAATTATAGTCTGGTTACTGTGTCAAACCAGTTTATTAAACATTTTCTATTTTGGGAAAATAAACATATTACGTGTCAGGCTTTAGCATCCACTTGGAAGTTTGCAATTAGAGTGGGCTTCAGGGTCACTGGAGTGGGTTTCAAAAATCTGTCCCTGAACTTTATTGTCCTAAAACACTTGATTCTTTCACATGTATGGTATTGATAAGCATGATTTCTATGCCTTGACATCCCTTCCCTCTCTTTTCAATCTCATCCATTCTTTCCTTCCTGATGACCCAGAGAAATGTCACCTCCTAGATGAATGCCCCAAAGAGATAACTGCTCACCCACTTCTCTGTGCTCCCACAGTCCTGTAGGTTCTTTGTCTTCCCAGATGGTTCTTGTTACCCACTGGGCTGCTTTCCCGGGTGGATGGCTCTGTCCACTCAGGAAGAGCCCAGCTGAGACACCTCAGGCTCGTGACAAGGTATCAGCTATTTGCTCCGTTGAAGATGGGAGAATGAATTGGGATGAAGGAGGAGAGGAGAAGAAAGATGGAAAATGGGAAGTTGACAAGAGGGAAAGGGTGGGGAGGAAGGAAGTTAGGGAGAAAGATGATCAAGAATGGGACAAGTGGGGAAGGAAGAAAGTCTAGGAAGAAGGAACTTAGGGAGAAGTGAAGAACAGAAGCAGTATTAGCTCACAGAGAGCTTACAATGTACCCAGCTCTTGGTTTTTACGTACATTAGTTTTGTAAATGTTTATAATAATCTTATAAAGTAAATACTATTCTTATCCCTATATTATGGATAAAGAAACTGAGATATTGAGTACTAGAACCTGAATGTTAGGAAGAGGCAGGGCAAGAGAATTCATAAAGGCCTGGAACCCTTAAGCCAGAGCAGTCACCCCTACTCTTCCTGCCTCACATTGATCTGCCCTTGAATCACCAAAGACTAACTCCAGACTCATGCCTGGACCTGTCTCCAGATCAATTTCATCAAGCCCACATGGGGAGAGATTACATTTTTCAAAGACTGCTCGTGAAGTCCATTCCATCTATTCCTCGAAATAGCCTAGATTTTAAACCTCAGTGAACAAAAACTTTCTAAGCCATGTGTTTGACACTCATTCTCAGTTTGCAGCAGAAATTCTTCCTGAATTCCTTAAAGCATGATGCCCCCCGCTTACCTTCGGAGATGTTGTAAGCAACAGCTTTATGATGTTGGGTGCTGTATTTGTCGCTGACTTGCTGGTTATGACCTGGCTCCCAGCTAGAGAAGGCAGGGAGCACTGCACAGGGGAGGTAAAATGTCATGATGACAAAGACAGGCCCTGCCTCAACTGTTAGGAACTATGCAGCATGTAAGGTTTATTGGATTCTCAAAGCCTTGGTTTTATCATCAATACCACGGCAGTCTTTAGCTCACAGAGTCATTGTGAAGCTTATATGAGAAAATGTTTGTAAAACACTTAGGATGCTTAGCACATATTAAGTGCTCAATGAATGTCATCACCAAACAGTATCCCCCAATTCAAAAGATGCGATTACTTTAAGATGTGTATTCTAGGGAAGGCTTTGCCTCTCCTGAAGAGTCAACACACTTTTCTTTTCACGGATGTGGAGATTCTCTTTTAGCTTTGGTCACTACTAGGACCAGAGTTGAAATTTCACCTCAACCTTGGCAGCTCTGTGGGATTTTGTTGCTTGCTGAACCTTCATCAAACACTGCTTTCCACTCCATCTATGTTTTACTTCATCCAGACTGTTTGTTCTACTGATATACACGTTATTGTAAGCTGCTTCAAATGTTTATGGGGCAAAACAGAAACAATAAATAAATAATTTTGTTTGGTTGTATGTGTGGTCAACCAACCACGAAAGACTATTCCCCTAAAGTTGGTAACATGCTGGTCCCCCCACAAGAAAACTGAACGTGATGATTTGTATGCAACATAGTCTTATAAAATGTTCATTGAACTAATATATGAATATTGAATTATAGGGAATATGGTAATGAAAGTCCTACTGAAAATATTAAAACTCCAGTTCTAGATAATACTCATGCAAGTTTAAATATTTTCAAATTGCTTCGAATTTATTTTTTAATGAGAAGTGTTTTCCCCATTTTTAGACATCTTTCACAATAATTTCAATTAGTATCCTTTCCTCATTCTCCCAGGAGAAGATCTGTGCTGTGTCTGCTAGTGAGTTCATCATGACTGAGTGATGCGGGCACAGACTTTTCTGTTAGACCCTCACAATAGTGGTGATGTTTTGGGGCCTGCATAAGAATGTAGAAAGCATTGAAGCCAGCTGTGTTACTTTTTAGATAAGGTCCAGGGAGTTTCTATGATACAAGGATGGTAGAAGCAGAACTGAACAAGAACATGGTTCCTCAGTCCCCATCTACGCTCTTCTCACTAGACTCACCGGTATCTTTCTAGAAGAGCAGGAATCTTATGATAGATCACTGGATTAGTTACATATACAAAGAAAGAGTCATCGGTTTTTCAGTTCAAATTTCCTTTCTAAAATGCATCATTGTACAAACAAACCATTTAACAGAACGTGTACATTAGTCTGGCAGGGCCTCTGAAAAGTTTAGGGAAAGGTCTGCTAACAAAGGGAACAGTCAGCTTTCTCACCTCTCAGTGCACAAAATAAGCATCACCTCTTCATAGAGGCCTTCTCTGACAATCCATGCAAGCCACTGTCCTCACGCTACCCTCACCCCACCGGCCATTCCCTATCATATCACTCTTCTGAGTCCTCATCACAACGTATAATTATCTTCTCATTTTCTCACTTGATTTTTGACCTGGCACTGCCTCTAGAGTGTGAAATTCAGAAATTGCCTATTATCTGGATGACAATTTTTGACTAGTATCTGTAACGTATCTGGACAAAGTAGTGTAGAGTACATTATACTATATATACAAAATAGTGGAGTATATTTTGTATAGTATCTTGTAATGTAATGATAATCCCACTGTCAGTTATTTTCAACTAGATCCTCTTCTGGAGTGTTGAATTTGTCAGAGTTTTCATTTACATCTTCTCTTCTGTGTGTGTGTGTGTGTGTGTGTGTGTGTGTGTGTGTATACATATGAACTATTTACAGTGTGATCTTAAAATTAGTTTTATTTTTTTAAAGATTTTGTTTGTTTATTTGTCAGAGAGAGATAGAGAGTACAAGCAGGGGGAGATGCAAGCAGAGGGAGAGGGAGAAGCAGGTTCCCCGCTGAGCAAGGAGCCCGATGCAGGACTCCATCCCAGGACCCTGGGATCGTGATCTGAGCCGAAGGCAGACACTTAACCAACTGAGCCACCTAGGCATCCCTAAACTTACAGTTTAAAAAATTTAGTACTTGTTCAAAACCTTTAGAATTCTTTCTGTCAATACTCATATAATTTCGTATCAATTAAGAAGCATAACTGTGATTTAATACATTCACCAAAAAAGGTAGCTCTTCATGTCAAAGCCCAAAATATAAATGCAGAGAATAGAAGAATGAATGTGTGTGTGCTAATAGTCAGAAACATGTGCTGCTCAAGACAAAGAAAACAGAACTAGACTATATTATGCTTAATGTCTTAGTAACCTAGGAACCTTTTGAGAATATACCCAACATGAAGAAGCATGGTTAGAGATTTAGAGATATTTGCATGGTGTTCTTTCCGGCAAATGCAAATTTCTTAAGGAAATAAAAAGATCCAGAATTTGCAGCGTGTCCAATGACAGCGAGCGCAGGTGAGAGCAGGATTTGCCTGCTACAGTACCTGCGTCTCCTCTCCTGGGGACAGGAGAGCTTCTTTTTTCATTTTTCTCTTTTTTCCCCCAAACTAATTTAAGTCAAAGGAATTTTAAAAGGACTCTCAAAATGAACCTTATTAAAATATAAAAAAGTTAAAGATATTTTGAGCCTGATACTAGATAAGAGGAATTCTTGCTACTCACAGATCAGTTTCTAGACAAAACATTCCTATTTGCAGCTCCTTATCCAGGAGCACAGGCCAAAAACTAAATAGCTTCGGATCCACAGAATCTGTCTCCATCTGGGCAACGTTCAGTGCTTATCAGCCCCACTCCCCACTAACTGTGATCTCCTCAAAAGTGAAAGTATCATTAAATTTGTATTACTAACACCTAACCTGATACATAGTAGGATTTAATAAATCATTATGTTGCATACCTGAAAGTAAAAAAAATGGTTAAACAATTAACGTATAAGGGACTATTAATCAACTTTCACATCTGAAGAGTTGGCTTAAAAACAGATAATCTGGAGAAGAATGGGCACATATTTAAAATGACAAAATTTGATGTTTAAAGGTACTTTTAAGGTCATCTAGCCCAGGCTCCTCTTCAACTCAGTCCCCTCATCGAGAGCTAACCTTCTACTTCAGGCTGGCCTTCTGCTGTCTTCCAGCCCTCCCGCTCCCACTCCCACATGCACCGATGATTTGAGATGGCAGGAGACTGTCTCATGTCTACAAAGTTTAGAGAGGTTTCTGCCTTCGGGAGAGTAATCAGACATTCCTTAAAAAAATTGATATTTGCAAAAACTGTGTTTTGGGTAAGCTGTTCCATTGATTCCAGTCCTGTTTTCAAAAGCGCTAGTTATATTCACGTCCTTGTCTGCAGTCTGGCACTGGCCATGTGACATGGAAGGTATTCCAGGCCAATAAGTAACAGGAAAAAATATGTGAACACAATTGGTTCATTTATTATTCCTCTATACTCCAAACGAAACCTTGAGAGGACAAAAGGAATCTTTCATTAAACAGGAAATTATTCTATGTACAAACTTTTAAAACAAACTAGTATATTGAGGACTTGAAATCTTCACAAAGTAAAAACTTTTTTTTGGAGGGGGGACATCTGAAAAACAGTTGCCACAATATACCTTTGGACTATGATTTTACTTTAAGAACAATTTAATGAAAATGTGCTAGAAAACACTACAGATACCTCCCATGACTGGCAATTTCAGAATGGAGGTGTTTTCCCACAGAGGAAGCCCAAGACAAAGCCGAGAGACCGGGGTTATCTAACCTCATTAAGAAAGTCACTCACTGACCTTCATACTGAGGCAGAGTGATTTACCTGTGTTATTTCTCTTTCCTAAAAACCTTAAAGATGGGATTGTACCAAGTTGAAACTTTTCTTTCACAGAAACTTAGTCAGGCCTGCTAACTAAAAGTGGGCATTTTGACATTTTAATAAAATCTCATTAGTTTGATTCCTACAAGTTTGGAACCTATTATTGGAAAGTTAACCTTTGCTTTCATGATGGACATTTGAAAGGATCTGACCCAGCAAATAAAAAGTGTGAGAAGACTAGAATGGACATATGCTGGTTAGTCAAGAGATCAAGTCTTCCCCCCCCCCAATATTATTGAAACACTCTAACTGCCTACATTACTTTATGGATTAAATCAAGGATACCTGTTTTACTTGATAACACTCCCCCCCCAAGTCTAGCACTTATTCAAGTGGTTGGGGGACCCTTAAATCATGGTTCAATTTATTTATTTATTTATTTATTTATTTATTTATTTTAAAGATTTTATTTATTTATTCAACAGAGATAGAGACAGCCAGTGAGAGAGGGAACACAAGCAGGGGGAGTGGAAGAGGAAGAAGCAGGCTCATAGCGGAGGAGCCTGATGTCAGGCTCGATCCCATAACGCCAGTATCACGCCCTGAGCCAAAGGCAGACGCTTAACTGCTGTGCCACCCAGGCGCCCCCATGGTTCAATTTAGATCAAAGCCAGTAGTGTGCAAGGACTGAGATTTGGCTTTTTTTTTTAAAGAGCAAAGGCCCATACATCTGGCTTGTGTTTTGCTCCTTTTTACCATCTGATACCAAATTGTCAAGAGAGTTTCTTCACCTCCTAGGATCTGGCAAATCACTGCTTCTGCTCCTCCTCACTGTCCTCTTGATTCCCCCTCCCCTCCCCTCTTTCCATCCTTTATTTTTTTTTGGGGGGGGAGCTTGGGGGGCAGGTACCAGTGCTGGTTTTCATATTAGAATTTAACTTTTACATTCATTTAAATCAATATTTTGATTAGACCAGATCAGACACACTTATGTGAGGCAGTAAGATGCCAGCTAAAAGGCTTTTCTTTAAAAAAATTATCAGTGAAGACTAAGAAAAACTACCTGAGTAAACACAGTAAGACATCATGTATATTGCTAGTCTCCATTAGAACACTAACAGATAACCACAGTGGTCTATTGCACACTTCAAAAAATGTTTTTATACAAGAGCTACTGTGAACTAAAGGAACTAAAATTTCATTTATTTTATTTCACTTTATTTTATTTTATTTTATTTTATTTTAATGATTTATTTATGTGTCAGAGAGAGAGAGCACATGCACAAGCAGGGGGAGCAGCAGGGGAAAGGCAGGCTCCCCACTGAGCAGGGGTTTGATCCCCAGATGTGGGGCTCGATCCCAGGACCCCAGAATCATGACTTGAGCCAAAGGCAGATGCTTAACCGATTGAGCCACCCAGGTGTCCCAAACTTCATTTCTTTTAAATATACTCAGAATGAGTTGTCATTAGAATTATCTTCATCTTCTTTTTTTTTTTTTTTTTTTTTGTATTAGGTAACTGTCTAAAAGCTCTAAGGCAGGTCTCGTGAAGGCTGTGTACAGAGTTAACTCTGGTTATTAGGGATTTTAATAACACAGACTTTAGCTTGGTCATTGTCTCCAGAAAGGCACCACGTGATTCTCCTAATTGCCAAGTCTCCAGTTAACAAGAATCGTGGCTTATCATGTGTCCCTATTGTTAGTACTAATTTGAACTCCCTGCCAAGGAATAAAGCTAACAGGAAAAATAATAACTTTTTAAAATAGAATTTGTGCTTATAATTAGGAATCAAACATGAGATTTCTATACAAGGCACAACTCCTCAGCATGCTTGGAAATTTCATTCCACATTAGACCCTATGTCACATTTCCTTGCAGACATATATAATTAAAGCCTTCAGTTCCTGGAAAACTGAAAATTATCATTGTTTTTTCCATTATTACAGTCACTATGGGTAAAGAAACAAAATAAATACAAGCAGGGACTGTGGACCAAGGACACAGTCACTAAAAGTTACAAATTTAACTTCCACTTAAGGAAAAAACTTAACAAAGGACCGTTTCCATTTTTTTTATACGTTATTTAAATTCAAGTGAGTTAACATATAGTGTATTACTAGGTGCAGGATAGAGTTTAGCGACTCATCAGTTGCTCATAACACCCAGTGCTCATTACATCATGTGCCCTCCTGAATGCCCATCACCCAGTTACCCCATCCCCCCACCCACCTCCCCTCCAGCAACCCTCAGTTTGTTTCTTATAGTTAAGAGTCTCTTATGGTTTGCCTCCCTCTCTGTTTTTATCTTATTTTATTTTTCCAAATGACCATTTCCAGTCAAAATTCAGCATCTAGTTGCATCGAACCAATGGGAATGAAAAGGGTCCTGGTCTTTGGGTCCTGGTCCAGGATTGCTCTGGACCGCTGACCTTGGGCCCCATGTGTATAGCATGAAAACCTGATAATCCGCCAACAGGAAAAAAACAATTAAAAAAGCAAGAAGAGCAATGGTAAGGTAAACGATAGTAACTATGCTGCTTCAAGCCATGGAGTAACCCAAGCTCGTGAAGAAAAATCTAGTGCTTAAAGCGCGATGAAAGATGTGGAAGAGAAATATAAACTACAAACATCACTGTGCAAATGAAAGGTAGTCTATTTCCTAATGACAAGAAAATTAAAATTCTAAAAGGAACAACAAGGGCCAATGCCAAAAAGCAACAAATCCGTGGGTTACTGAGAATCTCCTTTCCCCTGCCCACCGTGACTCCCATGTTTCAGAGGCAGTCCCTTCTTGCTCAGAATGCCTGCCCGTTGGGACACTCTGTCTCACCCCTGTCAGGAGGACACACAGAGAAACCAGAGGCAGCTCAGGACACCTGAACAGGTTCCATCCTCACCAACAGGCTCATAGGTTTTAACAACAAGTTTTCTGTTTGACAGGCCCCAAATTGGCCCAATTCTCTACAAACACATTTTACTATAAATTTCTAGAACAAACTGTTCTACATAAGTAAAAGTTCTAGAAACAGGACCTCAACTTCTCAGGTTACAAAAGGAGTATTTTCATATTTTAACCATTTTTTTTTCAAAGTAAGCTCCATGCTGGGAGCCAACACGGGGCCTGAACCAGCAGCCCTGAGATCAAGCCCTGAACTGAGATCAAGAGTCAGACGCTTAACCAACTAAGCCACCCAGGCGCCCTTTATTTTAACCATTTTTGATGAAAGCGTCCTAAAATGGATTATCCCTTCTCAATATTTGTTTTCAGTATATAACCTAATGGATGATAATTCAAACTTCTTCCGATGGCTGGGATGTTATAAGCACCTCTATTTTCATAACTAATGCAACAATTATGTCCCTGCTTTCTGCTTTCTCTCTTCCCTCGCTATTAGACTGTACCTTTGGCTGTCAAGGAGCCAACCTCTAGCAGGATGACCTCCCTCTACACTGCTGGTTCTAATCAGCTTTGGAAAAGGAGGTAATTAAATTTCATACTTTGGGTCCCTAAGTAAGAATTCATGAGTCATATGTGAAGCCTAAGAGTAGAAACTTTGATTTTAGCTGAGAAGTTTTCTCATTAGCAGTGTTATCCAACAATTTTTGGATTAAAACATGGACTTAAAGTTAACAACAACAACAAAACCCTGGGGCGCCTGGGTAGCGCAGTGGTTAAGCATCTGCCTTCGGCTCAGGGCGTGATCCCAGTGTTCTGGGTTCGAGCCCCACATCAGGCTCCTCCACTAAGAGCCTGCTTCTTCCTCTCCCACTCCCCCTGCTTGTGTTCCCTCTCTCGCTGGCTGTCTCTCTCTGTCAAATAAATAAATAAAATCTTAAAAAAAAAAACCCAATTTATGAATAAACTGAATATTATTCTACTAGGAAATAAGATTACATATCATTTTTGATTACCACAAAAGTATTAGAATTATTTAGCATTTCTTCTAAGAAAGTAAAAAAAAAACACTCAAGTTGACTGAATTTTTATTTCATATGTCTAAATGATGCCATAGGAAGACTATATATATGTATATATATTTAAATATAATATTATTGCATTAAGCTTATTATCATGTAATAGCATCTGAAAGGACCATTATTTTACAGCTCCACTAGAGAAGGATGTAATAGTTAAATATTGCCCATTACTGGCACCACCTTGAACTCTCTGTAATGCTGTATTTCCATAATGCGGTCAACCCATTCCCCTACTTACCTGCCTTGCCCTCTGACTTAGCTAGTAGGATTCGGAGATCCTACCATTTGCCACTTATTTTAATGTTCAGGCAAAATCCTTCTTTCTGCTCACCAGCAGTGGTTTCTTAGCTGACATTTCCTCTCTGCTCTATCCTTTGACTCAATGCCTCCAACCAGAAAGGCCAGCACTCCCAGAGCAGCCCCTGAACCACTTACACACACACACACACACACACACACACACTAGCAACATCCCTAGTCTCTCTCCCTGGACAACTTGCAATTTCAAATACCAGCACTTGTTTAGATCTTTACTTATGAATATTCTAGGTTATAGCCAAAGATAATACTTTGTCATTTATCTTTCCTTTAAACGGTATGGGGAAAAAAAAGCTTTGGAATATGAATGCAATTTACACCAGTTTTTAAAATCTAAAATCATTTAATATTGTCAAAAGAGTAACAAAAGAAAAACTGAAACAAAGCCTAAAGATGTCACTTGCCCTCCACCACCCTAGTGAGATTCAATGGAAATTCAAAAATGAGAGATGATTTGGATTTATTCCTCATTTAAATCTGATCAAAACACCAAGATCATTCCAAATTCTATTCTACTATTTTTGCATCTTCAAATGAGGCATGCAAGGGAAATGAGCTTGGGCAGCAAGCCTCAGGCATATCAGACTGAAAGCCAAAAGCCAAAGAAATGCCTTCTATATGAAGGGTACAAGATTTCTCACATATCCTGGGCCTTAGCTCTCAGCTATTCTTTTTGGAGGTTCATCACAAGATATACAGATAATATCTAGGATAATTCTCCGTTTGGAACCTAGGGAATGTTGCCCTGTACGGGGCGGGGAGGGGGGGAATACTAACTTCACAAAGTGGCTAAATTTGGACCCAGAAAGTAAATCTAGACCTATTCAGCCTCATTAATGATGATTGCAATTCAATTCTATTCCTTTGTTTCGTTGCTTTGGCAAATATTCCTTCAGAGCAGGATAGCAGGGGAAAGATAACTTTCCATTGAGGGGAAAGAAAAGAGAACATAGCCACACTGTTAACATAACAATATGCCATTATAATAATCACTGTAAACACACAAGAAGATCAAGGAACCCAAACAGAATCCTGGCCAGTTCAAGGAACCAGCTCAGCTGGCCAAACACACAGTGAGCTCTGCCCAGCCCCCGGGTCGTCCAGAGCAGGCTCAGGCACTGTGGTACTGACCACTGGCCACCAGATCCCTCAGGGACCTGCGGGTGGGGGGGGGGGGGGGGGGTAGGGAAAGAATGAAATGGGAGAAAATGCTCCCAAACATCAAAGTTTGCAAAGAAGTTCGAAAAGCTCTCTGTAATGTCAGTAGATAAAGTTCTGAAGCAGTGAAAAATGTGTCCCTAAATCTGCTGCATGGTTCTCTCTCTGAGGAGCAATCAGGAGGTACTGAGCCAAACTGCTTTCCCATAAGGAGGAAATGGAGCTCTCAGTTGCCAGAATGGTCTTCAGGGTTCTGAAGCCTCATTAGGAGCAGTCTTTGTGTTTAAGGCCATTTTTTTTTCCTCTCCAAAGAGAATGAGTAATTAAAGGCCTTTGAATTATCCATGCTCATCTTTCTAAAATCAAAGATTTTTATTGTATTTCTAAAAAAAAATTCAGAGACTATATTTTTATCTTTCTCTGAAAATCACGCCTGAAAGAAATACTAAATAATTTTTAATGATGCAAGAAATATTCCTTTGTGATAAAATACATTGAACATTTTATTCACTTAGAATTGGTATCCTAACAATGTCAACAGAAGAAACCTTTGAGTTGTTGATGGTTGTGGTGGCTATTGTTTTTGCTTTATTGATGATGTATTTGTGCACATCTTGTCACACTGTGTCACTCAGCCACCAACGGATATTTGACACACTGTGTCCCCCCTCAAAGGTGAGCTAGGAGCAAGCCTAGGACTTAGTTGTTTCTTGCTAAAAGCTATTATGCCAGCTTTTTTTTATGAAGCAAAAAAAAAAAAAAATTAGAGCACCTAATGAAAATGAGAGCACCAAGAATATTGGAAAAATTAACTTAAACCACGATGTGTCTTTTAGAAGAGGAAGAAGCTCGCAGGGTTTAGGATGATACAATTGAAAGCACAGCACACTGAAACAGCAGAAGGAAATGTTTATGCCCACAGAAACGTGAGGCCGGGGCACCACGTCCAAACTCTGAATGCATTTCTACTAGATATTAACTCCCTTGGGATTCATTCCTTCATCTGTGAAATAGAGCAATAGCAGTAGACAAACTGTAAGTCCCATTTCAGCTCTAAAATTCTAGCGTCCAACACAAAGAATAAGACAGCTGCCACCACATTTACATACCAATTAAGTCTTTTTTGGCTTACAAAAATTAACTTCCTCAAAATGAAATTATACCGGATCCTAACTAAAAACCAAAAGATTGGGTTCTGTGTAATTATGGCAAACAACTGATTCAATCATGTAACTAAAAGTCAAAGGATGTTGCCCAAAGTTCCTACATAGAGCAATTTTTAAAATAAGTGCAACAACAAAGAAAGATAATGAAATTTAGAGTACCTAGAATATTAGAAAAATTAACTTAACCGGGATGTACCTTTCATAATAATGTTAAATACCAGAACTGTTTTTTTTTTTAAATGAAAAGTGTGACCATGATGAATAAATTTTGTGAAAATTCTGTCTTTCCCATCATTTACTAGAGGGAAACTTGATGGTGATATCCTATTTAGAGAAGTTTCCTTTTTCGATACATAAAGGAAAGTTGGTTAAAATGCAAATATGATGAGTTGCATGGGTTTATAGAGAAGACAGAGGTCATCACAATGTAGGTACTATGTTGGGTAGCTATGTTTGGTAAAAAGAAAGTATAAGGCTGAATAATTTTATAGTTATATCCCCAATCATTATGAATGGAAACAAAATAGATCACATTAGGAATATAAACACACCATTAATTATTAATAAAATCAACTTTTCCTTTTAAGCCTTTGCTTTAAAGAAAAATATTAGCTATTTAGAGTTCTACTCATATGCAGTGTATATTGAAGAATGATTAGAAAGATAAGCAAGGACTGCATGATTCGAACATAAAGACACAGGTGAGGAGATATTGAGCTAAAATTAAAGGCATCTTGCAGAGGTCAATGTTATAAGGAGGGAAAGGCAGGAAATAGCATATAATTTATGGAAAACCAGGCTCAGCACATTCCTATGCTCTAAGGAAGAGTTTTGGCAAGATTATTGAACTCTCATTCACCTAATTCCCTTGCATATAAAATCACAACCTACGAACAAGATGAGTAAAGCCCATTAAACCACACAGACCCCAAAACCATGGACAGAGACCAAAACTGCACATTAACTATAGTAGACAGAATTGTAAGATGGCCCCCAAATTCTTGCCCCCTGGTGCTCATGCCCCACATAATGCCTTTCCCTTGAGTATGGGAGGTCTGTGAATTCGATAAAATAGGCTGGTCCTTGCTTTGGCTCCACTATCTGACCAAGGGGATGGAGACAGTCGCTCCCTTGCTTATGTTACACTACACAAGGCTGGTAGTAGCAGACTGGAGAGAGTTTTCTCTGACCGGCTTTGAAGACATAAGCTGCCATACTGTGAGACTGCTACATGACTAAGCCCTCAAGTGGTCTTTAGGAGCTGAGAGCAACCCCTGGGTGACAGCCATCAAAACAAGCAGGAACCTCAGTCCTATAGTCACGAGGAAACAAACTTAACCTCACTGGACCTGGAAAAGTACCCCTAGCCCAGGTGAGAACCACAGTGTAGCTGACACGTTAATACAGTCTAGTGCAATTCTAAGCAGAGGGCCCTGAGAAGAGCTAGCCTGACTCCAGACCCATGGAAACTGAGAGAGAATAAATTTGCGTTGTTTTAAATTAAGTTGATGGTAATTCATTACATAGCAAAAGAAAACTAATGACCAACACTTGGCTGTCCATGAGATGTTTCAGGGCCAACAAACACAACTCCTAAGTGATGATCTGAATTGCAAAGTGAATTACAGATATTCTGAATCAAATGCCTGACCACTTTGGAAACCTCTTTTGTGGGTTTTAATTATACTGCATATGCATTCTACAGTAGTGTGGAGAAGTAAGATTCCTGTTCTCCACCTGTCTCAGCTCAAACCAGACTTGTTCACAAACACTACTTTCCTGGCATTGTATATTTTACAATATTTCCTTAAAATTTTCATCTGCTTTCTTCACAGCCACACTCATACTGGTTCTAGAGATAAAGAATAGAGGTAGATTAAATGACTCACTAACAAAGACACTCCTAATGAGATTCCAATTTGAGAAACTTGGGCATTTGTCACAATCTGTACATTTATTGTAAATGTCTTTGCCTCCTTCTGTAATTAACTGTATATGTTTGACCAAAAAATCTTGAGGTTTTTATATCCATGTCACTGGTCAGCTAAAGCCACAAAACCAAATATTTCAGCACACTAATTTGGCAATAAAATATATATCCCTGAAACTTTAATAATCCATATACTTGCATTCATGGCTGCTCCTTTATTAATTCATATTTTCTCATGCATTCTGTCTTCCCAGATCAGCCGAGCTCACTGGGAAGTTTGATCTGAAGAGTGACTAAATGCTAACCATAAAGCTCTTATACCACTTCTATAAGATGGCCAGAGCTGCCATCATTAAGATGGTACTCTGTGCCCCTAATACTTTTTTGAAGTACTTATGTGAAAATTCTAAATAAAACAAATAAATATATAAATAAATGAGAGTTCTACTTTTTTTGGAGTTAACATTACCTTAAGAAAGCCTATGGAAATCCAAATACATTACAGAGTAGTTGATAGGTATTAGAAAATATTAACCAATCGACTAGCTTCTGTCTTGCTAGAAGAAGGTGCTGCCGTAAAAAGCCCTGGAAAGCTAAGAGTTAGGATTAAGGCCCTGGGCCCTAGGGTGCCCTGCAGATAAACTGAATACTTCATGAATTTACTTGCATTGCCTCTAGATATAAATATGACATTGAAAGTTAATTTTCTAGTGCATATTGTTCTAGCAAAGTAATTCAACTGCCCATATAGAAACCCTAGGAAGAGAAAACTTTAGCACCTTAACCATGGTCAGTGATATAGATGGGGCTAGAGGCGACAAGTTTAAGATTTCTAGTTATGATTAGTAGACAATGCACACACAAAGCCACTGCCACCACAGCCTATCCTAGTTTCTCAGTTTTGGAATCAAAAACATGATTATGCAGAGCAGGGATCAGCAAGCCATGGCTCATGGCCAATTCAGCCAGCTGCGTGTTTTTGAGGATAAAAATGTCCTGAAACATGGCCATGCCCTTTCCTTTATGTATTGCTTGTGGCTGCTTTCCTGAACCAGTGACAAAACTGAGCAGTCATGACAGAGACTGTGTGGCCTGCAGAGCCTAAAATATTTACTACCTGACCCTTTAGAGAAAAGGCGGACCCTGTTCTACTTTGCCGAACATTGGTATTTAGTCTAAGCCTGTATCTTCTATACTCATAATACCTAGAAGAAATTATGTATGATCCAAATTTAAAAAAAGTCCTTGATGAAGTAACTAAGTGGAACTGACAGTAAGTGTGCAAAATTAACATGTTATATATTGAGCTTAGCTGTTGATTCTATAAAGACCCAAACCATCTGAACTGTGACATCTTGCTCTTTTTTTGTAAGCATTCTTAAAGCGGTAAACACATCCCATTAGTATTTTTGGTCATTACATATCGTTCATTTATCGCAAATCTCATCTTGACATTTTAGTCATGAGACATTTTTTTGATGGGTTTCACTTTTCCACACACCTCTGTGTAATAGAGCTCCGTATAAAAATTTTATAATCCTCTGTGTACAAAATAATTCTAGAACCTGGCTGAGAAGGAAAAAAAACAGAGTGAAAGTGGAAATTTAAAAAGGCCATGACAGCTTTTGATATTATAGGATATGCTTTTGTAATAAATGTTAAATCTAGTATGTTCTAAGGATGTTATTGTCAGGGATCAAGAAAAAAAAAATTATGGCAAACCTATTCCCAGCATTTTCCAAAAGGCATATAATTTAAACAGCACATGTAATTTTAGGTAAATTGCTAAACTCAAAAGTAAATGATTAAAATGCAAATATATCTTTCTTTTCTTTATAGTGTAGAATTTTTGAGTTTCTGAGGAGTATTTGTCCTTGAGATGATTATTTTTTGAAAAAGCATTTGATGTTACCTGGAAGCAACCATCCCAGTCTACAACCATGTCGAAGTAGAATGACACCATGTCTAGAGAAGAATTAAAGTCAGAGTACCTGATTTTTTATGACAGGTTGTCAATTTTATAAAAGAATCTGTCTGCTCATCTAGTGTAAAAAATTTCAAACCACAATACCATGTCTCCAAATATGCCTTCAGAGAGATCAACCATTACTTCAAACCTCAACAACTAAAAAGTTCAGAATAACACACCTGCAATATTTGAGAGATTCAATGCACTACGATAAGTTTCCCTAGCTTCTCTGAGCTCTTTTCATTCATTCAATCATTCACATTACCAAACATCACACACTTTCTGATGACCTACTATGTACCAGATATGTTAGCTGCTCTATCACTATGTATGTTAGCCCAACAGAAACAGAATGCCATATTTTATTCACAACAAGCATTTGTTAGGTACCATAATATATCCTTATGTACCATGCTAGATTCTAAGGATAAAGTAATGAGTAAAACAGAAGAATGGTCTAAAACACTGATGTGCACAGATACATCTGTGGATCTCATAAACATACAGAGGCGTGGCTCCAACCTGATCCACTGGTCCAGAATTTCTTATGGTAGGACCCATGACTTTGAATTTTTGCACGTTCTAGTTGTGCACAGTAAAGACTTTGAGAGTCATTTGCCTGGAAGTTGCACCATAAAGAAATAAGGAAAGTACCAGGAATAAAATGGAAACATAAGCAGCAAATTCTACCTGGAGAGATCAGAGAGCTCTTCTGTGAAGAAGTAGCCTTGAAGCTAAGTCTTAGTAAATGAGAAATACACCAAGCAGACAAGCAGGCAGAGATAATCCATGTGGAAAAAAAATGAAGGCATGAGAACATCATGGTATGTTTGGGGAACTGCAAATAGCTAAGTATGGATGGAAGGCATGCATGGGGAAAATCCAGGAGAAGAAATGAGAAAAGCAAGCGCAAGAAGCCAGACTATGAAGAACCCTGTGTACACTGCTAAAAATTTTTATTCTATCTTGTGGACCATAAGGGAGTTACTGAAGTTTTGTAATCGAGGAAGTGACATTATTAGACCAATTACAAATAGTAAAGGAGAATTCAATGGAAGCAGAGAGATAGGTTATTCTAGGTGAGAAATGATGAGTACCTGAACTAAAATGATCATGTTACGGGAAAAAGGAAGGACAGATAAAATAGATTTTTAGGGAGCAGCGATGATGTATCCAGATGATAAAATAAATTGTGAAGACAGAAAGGAAATTTAGTACTTTGTAATTTGAGAAACTAACTAGATTATGCATGTACTGGAAACAGTAATAAAAGCTAACATTTAGAGAACATAAGCTATGTTCTAGGACTGCTGAAAGATTGTTCATTCAATTCTCATTCAACACCCAGAGACAGGTATTACACCTGTTTTAAAGATCAGGAGAGTGAGGACAGAAAGTTTGAGTAACTTGGCCAAGGTCACCAACTAGAAGGTGACAAAGTCAAGATCTGAAGACAGACAGTCTGATTTCACAGCCTATGCTTGTCATTATTCTGCTATCCTCCCACATATAGATAATCTAGGGAAGCATAGAGGAATTTAGGAATTAGTTTCGTAGGAAAGACGCTGTGGTCCATTTGGGAGACTTGGTGAGATGTCAGGCGGGCAGCTGAGGATGTGTACCTGCAGGTCAGTTGAGCTCCCGGCATTTAGAGTTGGGAGTCTTTTCATATGCAGGCAGTTTGACATTCCTGGTGTAAAGGAGGTGCCGAGGAAGAACGTGTGATGGGAGAAGAGAAGCAGCCTAAGAAAAGCATCAAGAATATTTTAGAGGGGGGCGCCTGGGTGGCACAGCGGTTAAAGCGTCTGCCTTCGGCTCAGGGCATGATCCTGGCAATCTGGGATCGAGCCCCACATCAGGCTCTTCTGCTATGAGCCTGCTTCTTCCTCTCCCACTCCCCCTGCTTGTGTTCCCTCTCTCACTGGCTGTCTCTATCTCTGTCAAATAAATAAAAATAAAATCTTTAAAAAAAAAAAGAATATTTTAGAGGAAGGTAAACCCTTGACATTTTTAATGTAAGGTTATATTTAGATACAGGTAGATCTCTATCTACTTCTCTGAATATTCCATGATAAACAGAATTTCATTTTTTGGAGAAGGCTGCCTCTTCATTTATAAGATAATAAAAATTCTATTTTTGGAAAAAGAAATGAAACAATTACTGGACAGGGTTTTTCAACACTTGCTGCTGGCCTAAAATTACAGAAGAGGGAAGCCATGAGGGGAAAGACGGTTAAGTGAGAACAAAGCGATATGACTTCTTCTTTCAGATCATTTATGGGCTAGGAGGGAAACAGGTTACCACACATGTGGCTAAGTCTACAGACTATTAGGTCAGCAGGATTTTATCGAACTATCTTTAAAGGATTATTCTTAAAAGACTCGTTACATTGCTATGAGACATTTCAGCCAAAATATTAATGGAATGTCACGATCCAATCAGAAACTGTGAAAGCTGTATGCACATCACTTGGTGGCAAGGAAAATTTTAGATTACTTTCATTTCTCCCAGCTTCAATAATAGCTTACTTCATCCTGCAACAGTGAGATTCCTTGTCACTATTACCATTTATCTATCAAATATGAACATTACTCAACTTTGTGCTTTTCCCAGAGGATTTATATATATAAACCTGACAGCATTATCTGGGACCATTTTCTGGCTCCACTCAGCAAAGGCACAATATTAGCAGGAAGGAGGGTTAAATATTAAGTCATATCTTCAAAATGGCCTAAACCAGAAAGCAATATCAGAAATATCATTCTTACTCTTTGAACAAGTCTATTCCACCCCATACCTTCAGAAATTTAATTTTATTGACTATTAAAATATACTTGAGTTTTTAAAAAATGTATATATCAGAATTTGTTATCTCTGTATATGAATCTACCCCCAGTACACTTCTCTAATTACTATTTTACCCAAAATACCTTAATCTTGTGTTTATTTTTAAGGAGTTAAAGATTTAGTACAGTGAAGTGGAAAGAATGAGAAAAGCCCACGTTTGTGCCAGGGCCTGGCACAGTGCCTGTTACCCAGTCGCTGATCAGTAACTATTGAATGAACATGGCCCCAGTTGTCAATGTGATAGATACATCATGACCTTCTGAGTTAGACAGAAAATGTATGTTAATCGTGCGAGAGTCCCAATATGTATGCCATGCATTGATGTTTCTTAGTTGGCATTAACTTAACAGTAAAAATCCATCCTTTATTATGGAAGTAGTCTAAATGTTCTTTTGGTTCATTCTTGCAGAGCAAATCCCTTCACTGTTTCAAATGAAAGGGAAAAAAAAAAAACACTGACATATAAAATGTTATCATTACATAGAGTAGTAGTACTCCTTAACAGGTGTTGAATACTGTGTATTCAGTCCTATACAAACCTTGTCTCTACATTTAAATATCTAGAATTTGTATGATTTGCCACTCTTATTGGAGAGATGTGTCATATCACAGAAGTTGTACTTTTGTGCTTTAAGGCAATTAAATGTAAGTATTTCCTCTTAATGAAGAAATGAAATTTTGATGAAACAGAATTTGGTCTTTATTCTCAGTTTGCTTCCATTGCAGGAATTTCTCTGTAGGAGAAAGAGATGAACATAAGAAAAAAAGCACATGGCTGGGTTTTGTAGCAC
This sequence comes from Ursus arctos, assembly GCF_023065955.2. Classification (NCBI taxonomy): domain Eukaryota; kingdom Metazoa; phylum Chordata; class Mammalia; order Carnivora; family Ursidae; genus Ursus; species Ursus arctos. The sequence goes on from NW_026623067.1 coordinate 75,862,900, forward strand.
TAATTAGCTGTGTGTCTTGAGGCATATTCATGACTTTTTGGGTCTCCATTCCCTCTCTGTAAAAAAAGGGGGGGATTTAATTAAATGATAGTAGAGAATCACTAATTTTCCCTTAATTTAAATCTGTCACATTCATTATCTCCTGCTTTTATTATGAAAAGGCACTTTTCTTACAGCTTTTCTACTTTATGTTAAGAAGTTTTGATTAAGATACCATAAAGTCAATCAATTTTTATTTTCTCTAATCAGTAACTCTTCGAAATTCTTTGTATCTATGATTTATTAATTCTGTGTATGAACTCATATATTCTATTTTCCGTGACTTTATAGTGAGGCAGAAAAGGAACCAGCCCACCATGCAGCTCCTTAGCTCTGCATAATTTGCTTTGAAAATGCAGCGAGCTTTTTTCCTTTATCTCCATCAAAAGAATATGAAACTGAAGTGGTAGAATTATTGGTCTCCATCAAAAAAAAAAAAAAAAAGATCTACTTGTGTAAAACATTTAACTCATGTTTAATTTCCATTTTATTTTTCAATACTTTCATTATTCATTTTCAGGACAAGTTTACAAGTAGCCCCTTAGCAAATTCTCACTTCACATTAACTGCAACAGTAAATGCCTTCGGGTTTTAAACTCTGAAATCCACTATAGAGGACAGGATTAAAGAAAACATTTGCTAATAAACAAATTTCTTCCAAAATAAAAGGTTTCATACAACAAAGTCATACTTAATGATCTAAACACAATTATGTCACCAACTCTTTAATTTGCTGACTCATAATTCTAGGGTTATCAGATAAAATACAGGATGTCTAGTTAAATTTGGATTTCAGATGAACAGTGAATAGTTTTAGTATAATAAGCATGCAACTTTTACAATAATAATTTATTCTTATAAATGATTACTATGTTAATGGATATTGCTATTTATCTAAAATCTAAATTTAACTGGATGTCATATATATATATATATATATATATATATATAGATATATATAGTTTGGTTTGGGGTTTTTTAGGGCATGTATGATACTACAATAGTGGTAGGTAAATGTCATTATACAATCATCAAACCCCATAGAATGTACAACTCAAGAGTGAACCCTAATAAAAACCATGGACTTAGGGTGGTATGTCAATGTACCTTCATCGTTTAAAACAAATGTGCCATTGTGGTAAGAGATGTTAACAGTAGAGTTTCTGGGAAGGGGGAGAGTGAGACAGGGAGACAGAACTCTCACTACTTTCACCTCAATTTTGCTTTAAACCTAAAACCACTCTAATAAAGTTTTCAGTTAAAAAAAAAAAAAAGAATCTGTTGAGAGACACATTTAAAGATGAAAGGAGTAAGGCCCATTTAAATGAATATGCCATAGGCAGAAAACTATTCCACAGGGGAGAAGAAAAACCAGTTGAATGTCTATTGGATAGAATAGAGTGTGCCTGTCTATAGTTATTCTGCAGTGCTCTCAGTTATCTGTAATGTAAAGAGTTCTAACTAGGGTTCATAGAATCAGACTCAAATGACCCCAAAAGATATCCTCTAGAATTTAAAAAAATGCACTGAAACACAAATGTTATTCTACCCTATTTCCTTGTTTCCTTTTATAGTTTCTACAGAGTTAATTCCAGGAGGGGAAACCAGTAAGCAGCTCATGCTGATTCACCTTTTCCTGAGAAACAGAATTAGAGGTGAACCCAATCTGCTTCAGTAACTTTTGCAAATTTATCACTTCTCTTTTTTTTTTTAATAATAATTTTTTATTATGCTATGTTAGTCACCATAAGAAGATGTGGTTCATTATTTCTCTTCTACTCTTGATACCCTTTCTTGTTTTCCAGCAGTACTATGGAATCTTTGTTCGAAATATACAAAAATAATAGCAACATTTTCCCACTTTTAATATACTTAAATTTATTCTTAGAAATGATTACCATATTAAAAGATATTGTTATTTTATAGCATGAATTCCCAATCCCTTAAAGTTTATGTTTAAAATAACTAATTAAGTTTTTTTTTTTAACTTTTTCACTTTTTAAAAAAGTGGAACACAATTATAAATACACTTTTTGGTATAACCTAATAATTTTGGATTTCCATTTTTTAAATACTCTATGTTACTGCATTAAGATACAAAGACTTGCAAACTTCACTTTAAATTTACATTGATAACAGCTAGATATTGTTTTAGGACTGAGAATATTTTACCTAAATAAGAATGGTTAAATAGCTGAATGCTGCAAATTCTCAAATCTATTATCAGTTTGATATATTACATATTGAATAATATTACCATTTGATGATTCAATATTCTGCTTGATTTAATGCCTTTTACAGTTACAGTTTTGAAATATAGATATATATTTTATATATGTATATATAAATACATATGTATATATATTCTATATATATAGAATGTTAGTGGTCTTCACTTGCTCATGCCTGTGGCTTTAGTCACTTAATATCCTATATTTTTATTTACTAAATCTGGTAATTCTTTTTCATTCCCATTTGTAAGAGGAAATACATAGGGTGATGACAAATGCTGAACATAAACCCCAACTGGCCTAACTCAACATAAATGTTGAGTTAAGTGAGTTAAGTGTTTCCCACTTTCTAATGTGAATGTTCTTAGTTGGCAGGTGGCTTTTCTCTAGGTGGTCAATCAAGGACCCAGGCTCCTCTCATTTGGTGGCTCTCCCATCCTGAGGGCCTTAGAGGGCATCCCTTGCAACCAGCTGACAGAAAGACAGAGAAGGATGGATAAGGCACACCCACTTCTTAACAACCCCGACCCAGAAGTGACAGTTTCTACTCACAATCATTGGTGGGAAGTAGTCATATGGCCCCACCTAGATTAAACAAAAGCTGAGAAATAGAATTCCTTGCTGAGTAGTGATTCCCCAGAGACAACTCTACATAATGAAAGAGAGATGACATTTTGGTGAAAAGTTAGTCATTTGTGCCTCAGTTTGAAACCAAAGGAAATAAACACAACAATCACCCTACACCATCCTACTTTGTACTCTGGAAAGATAAAACACTGAACATATTTGGAGCCCTCCCTCTTTGCATAAGTGGCACAGAATCTGTGATTTTTTTTATGGTAGAAACGAAGCTGGCCAAGTTGATGGTTTTGTGTGGAATCGTTTTTCTCGATACTAAAAAAATCATGATTATGCATCTACACCAATCTATGTCAAAGATCTATCATGAGAATCAGCAAGCTAATAGGCGTGACTTGTTTTGAGAAATTCAAATGCCATTTGCACATAAAACTGCAGAATCCTCAGAGGATCTGTCTGCTGCAAAGACCACCAGCCACCAAATTCACCCTCACCAGCTTGTGACACAACTGTCAGCCCTTGAAGGCGGCTAGACCCTCAACCACAGGATTAACCACGACCTTTGTGTCCTAACCTGTAAGTCTCTGTGATTCCACCTCTGAGGACTCAGTCCCCTACTGCTTGCTTATGCCTGGTCTGAACTGAAATGAAGACATAGTTTTATACTTTCTGATTCTGTCTGGCTATTTCCTGTGTTTTTGCCCATGCTGGATTTCTACCCACTGCCTCTGACCTCCCCATTTGGCACAGAATTTTGCATTTCACCTGCCTCCCTTTCAGGACTCATAAGGACCACAGTAACATCCCTTTCCTTGTAACTGGGTTCCTGGTCAAAGCTTCCGTAACGCCACTCTTACCATTTCTCTTGGTAGCTTCAGTCCCCGTACACACTGATATTCAATCTATAGCCACTGTTGATAAACTGCATTCCCTGAATAAAGTCTTTGAAAAAGCATTCTCCTGACATATGTGAAATGACAGAAGGTCACCTCCTACTCTCCCTACCACTAACAATGAGCTCCAGTCTTACATGAAAGTGAAAATTGCTCAGGCTGCTCAAGATCTGGCTTTCTACACTTTTTCCCCCAAGGAGAAAATGGAATCAGTGTGTTTACTTTTCTCTATGCCACTCAAAGGAATTCCTCTCTCATTTTTCTTCTTTCATAAGGGCTTGAAGTGCTCCAAAGAGGTGAGCCTGCTCTAGAAGCGCTCATCTCTTTAGATCAAAACACTCCTCCCAATAGTAATGTAATCAAAATATAAGTAAGTGTGTTTTTCATGAAAACACTTAAAAAGTAGATTCTTGCTGCATTCCACGGTCCCTTGGCTAGATTCTTACCTCTCTTGTCAAATGCAGCTCATAATTCTTGTTACTTTTAAGACTCTCTCCTGTGTTGGTAGCTTCACTGAGGATTTTCTTCTATTCAACTGCCAGAGTGCTAGAAAGCCCTCCCTGACCTTCTTCACAGGCATAGATGAATTACCATTCTTCATCATCCAACATTTATTTGGTGCCTGTATGATGTCTGGCTCTATGGGAGGTACTGCAAAGATTTACCAACATGTAAAAATTGCTTTTTGTTAGTGGTGCCTGATCCATAATCTACATAAAACATCTCTGTGCTGAATGAATAATGAAGCGAATGGAGAAAAGTATGGGATCTTCTGGGCCACTGTGTGCCATCTCCTTGCATTGAGGCCGAGGACCTCACTCCTTTACTCTATTGCTCCATTATTTGGGGCACTATTACCAGAGGGCAAATCTCCAAAAGCTTATGGGTGCAAAGGGCTCTGAGAGACCACAACAAACAGCCTCAGACCCTAACAATAAAAAAGTATATAAATTCACTGAACAGAAACTTTGTTTCTACTTTCTTCACACGTAGTAATTTACACAAATTATATACCACATACTGAAACATTTTTTCAGCCATTTTTCTTAAGGAAAAGAAATTGTGTCTTGAGGTATTCTGTTTCTATAAATTGTTGAACTAAACACTGTCACTTATTTTACCTGGAATTATAATTGATCCTTGAACAACATAGGTTTAAACTGCACAGTCCACTTACATGTGGATTTTTTTTTCAATAAATACACTTACAGAACTATAAATATATTCTCTCTTTTTTATGATTTTCTTAATAACATTTTCTTTTCTCTAGCTTACTTTATTGTAAGAATACAGCACATAATACATATAATACCATACAATGTGTATTAATTGACTATTAATTATTGGTAAGCCTTCCAGTCAACAGTAGGCTAATTGAAGTTAACTTTTTGGGGAGTCAGAAGTTATATGGGGACTTCTGACTGTGCAGGGGGTTGGCACCCCAACCCCCACGTTGTACAAGAGTCAACTGTACTTTGAACAAAGAAAAGTTATTATGTACTATGGAACAAAGAATGACAATGTTACCTTTTTTAAATTAGTTACTACAACATGTACCCAGAAAATACACACTGTTGAGCGACTAACACTGGGGCCAATGAGGCTGTAATTGATTTCAGTGAATTAGAACTCAGCACTTCCCTAGACAGCAACAGTATAACTGGGTAGAGTTGTTCCTTGATATTTGTAGTTAAAATGCAAGAACTGGGGGGCGTGGGTGGCTCAGTCAGTTAAGCCTCTGCCTTCGGCTCAGGTCATGATCCCAAGGTCCTAGGATGGGGCTCTGCTGGGGCTCCTGGCTCAGTGGGGAGCCTGCTTCTCCCTCTCCCCCTGTTTGTGCTCTCTCTCTCTGTCAAATAAATAAATAAAATATTTTTTAAAAAAACCCAAAATACAAAAAGAAAATGCAAGAACTAATTATATTACAATAGATATAGCAATTAAGAGCAATAGATTAATATTTAGTCACTAATATTAAACTATTATCATAGCCAGGAAGAAATGTTTATGAGACAATGGAAAAAAGACCAGAAATTTGCATCTAAAGGGAGTAACTGCAGGGGTGTCTGGGTGCTCAGTCAGTTAAGCATGGGATTCTTGATTTCAGCCTAGGTCATAATCTCAGGGTCTTGAGCTCAAGCGCCACAAAGGACTCCATGCCCAGTGGTGGCATCTGCTTGGGATTCTCTCTCTCGCTCATGCACTCTCTCTCTAAAATAAATAAATAAATGAAATCTTCAAAAGGAATAACTGCAAAAGACTCACCTAACATGAATATCATTTAGATTATCAGCGTTTCTAGAATGAAGCTTAAACTGCTTATCTGGGTACACAAGGCACACTACACTCTGATCCCAGCAATCATGTCCCGTCCCAGCTCCACTTTGTCTTCCCTCTTGCCTCCTTTTAACAGATGATAAACTCACACACACAGGCATAGTATCTAATTACCATTTTAGTACTTAACTCTTAAATACTAACACATAGACAAGGATCATCACACATTTAGGGAAAGCCACTAACATGACAGAGACTCAAACAAACCACAAAAGCAATTTAGAGTAAATAGAGACCATGCAGAGAACAGAAGAATACATTAAAAATTTTTGTTTTAGTTAATTTCCTCAGAGACAGAGAAGAAAAAAAAAAAAACACAGGATACTATAAAAAAGAAATAATCAGAGAATAAGCAGCAGCAACTAGAAAAAAAAAGAATTGAAGTTGAAAATTAATCAGGAAACAATCTGGAAGATAAAGCCATGGACATCTTTCAGAAAGTAGAGCAAAGTGGATGAACAGATGAACAACAATAAAAAGAAAATTAAAGGCTCAGTTGAGAAGGCCCAATATCTGACTAACTTGCTCAGTGAGAGCAATGCTTTCACTGCTGCAAACTCAAGCATAGAATCACAATGCCTGGCACAGAGAAGGTGCTTAATAACCCTATTCGTTGAATAAATAAATGAATGCTCCAAAGAGAACAGAGAGCTAGCAATGGAAGCAAAAGAAGAACCAAACATTTCCAGAAATGAAGAACATCCGTGTTATGAAATGGCCCACAAAGTGATCAGCACGACTATTAAAAAAACTTCATGTCAATGCTCATTATCATGACATTTCAGAATCAGGTATAATGTAAAAATCCTAAACCAAGAAAAAAAATCAGGTCAAGTACAAAGAATCAGAGATCAAAAGGGCTTGAACTTCTCAAAGAAACTTTAGAAGGGAGAAGTCAAAAGAATCACATCTTCAAATTTTAAGAGAAAATTACTTCTTGGCCCAGTACTATTTTTTTTTAAAGATTTTATTTATTTATTTGACAGAGAGAGACAGCCAGCGAGAGAGGGAACACAAGCAGGGGGAGTGGGAGAGGAAGAAGCAGGCTCCTAGCGGAGGAGCCTGATGTGGGGCTCGATCCCAGGACTCTGGGATGACACCCTGAGCCGAAGGCAGACGCTTAACCGCTGAACCACCCAGGCGCCCCTTTGGCCCAGGACTATTAACCAAACGGTAGGTAAGACATTTTTGTATGTGAAGAGTAACAGAAAATTCGTCTCAACTATTGTTTCTCAGTAAACTACTGGAGGGTATGTTCCACCAAAACAAAGAGGTAAGCCGAGAAGGAGATGTACATGGACCCTGAAGTGGGATCCAACCTAAGGGAAGTGAAGAGGAAGCCCAGGCTGACAGCAAACGGAATCCCTGGATGACAATTGTTCAGCAAGATGGAAGCTAGGGATGGAGAATTCTAGCAAGAATGTCTCCAAGGCGGGGAAAAAAAAAGAGCAGTAGATTTGACAAGTGTGACCATATGGAAAATTAGTTACTGGAGAATGTGGAAAGACATAAGAAAACTAAACAAAAAAAATTAGGAAAATCAGTTACACATGAAAGGACATTAATTATGCTGTAACTGTGAAATACATTGACATAGTCATAAAACTAAAAACGTTGACGATGCATTGAACAAAAATGTAACCTAAATATACTAGGAGAACGTGTAGAGGGAAGGAAAGAACTAGAATCCTCGTGTTAGGACTAAAGGAGGGGGAAAGCTGCAGGGTGTGCCAAGAAAGTTAGGGAGAGATCCACAGCTTCTTATCTAAGCCATGGATCATTATATGACCTTTTCATCTATGTAAATGTGTTATTTTGATCATAATGTTTACAGCTAAATACATTTTTTAAAGTGGTATAATGTAATTAACACACTGGCAACACTAATATTTAAAAATCATATTTAATCACTGAATTGGATATACATTAGACTTAGAAATTAGAACATTCATTGAATTTAGTCAGAAATGGCTTAGCGGAACAAAGAGTTGTTTCTTTGCACATACAGCCATCTGAAAAAGTACCAATGTGATAAGCAACACCACCACAAGCCACATCTGTTTGGCAGAGCGCGGCTGTTAACCGTGGTCGGTTTGGAGCTGGGCAGTTCCACCGCTTACTAACATTGTGGCCCTAGGCGAGTGACCTCATCTCTGCAAGCTCACTCAATTCATATGCAAAATGGGGACAGTTCTGGTAGTTCCTTCATATGGTTGCTGTGTGGGTTCTGAAAGTTATTTCACGGAGAGCAGGGAAAACTGAACCAGGCATAAAGTAAGTACTCAATAAATTGTTACCATTTTTCATTATTCTAAAATACAAAAAAAAAATGTCTACAAACTAACAGGATATTTACTAAGTTCACATATACATTTTATTTCATTATTAAAAAGCCATTCTTTTTTTCTATCCCCATTCTGTTAGCCATACATTGAATTCTTTATTTTTTCCCATTTTGTGCCCCTGTCTTTCTTACTTCAACATTTCTTATATTATTGAGACAAATGTTAGGTTTTTGGTAAATGAGGAGAGAATGGCTATGCTTAAGTCAAGATCCATGCTTAAGTAAATAAGCATAAGTAAATATTACTTACACAAGTAATGAAGAAATAACTTTAATACCGCTGAAGACAAGGATACAATAAAACACTTGTTTTTTCAGGTACAATGGGTAAAATGGAATTAAACTCATGCTGTGCTTTTAAACCAATTTTTTAAGTTAAAATACAAGTGAAAATCATCCTGTGAGACTGCAATTCATTCAGCAATGTTGAACACAAGCATCTGACACCTCTTTAGCTCTCAACGCCATCCTGAACTGACAAGCTTCGTTATTGTCAGGCGAGTTTTAAGCTAAGAGGACTAGTTTCGAACACTGGCTGCTGTTTAGCACAGCAAACACACAGCAAATGGCACAAGCTTTAAACCAACCTCCTGTTCTTAGCCTCTGTTTGTCATCTGGGGTGGCTGACACTACCTGTTCAACAGATGTTGTACCCTCAGCTCTATTTTTCATAAAGCTATATTTTTAGTTGAGGAGAAAATAGAACAACACTTTGGATCGGGGGCACGTGGAAGAAACGAGAATTTCCAAAGCAAAATCCTCTTCCTATCATGCCAAAAAAATACAAACCAAACAAACGAAACCCCCCAACTCCTACACTATAGAAAAATTCCACTTTTCAATCAAATTCTAAAGCATTCTAAAGCATGACTTTTGGTAAAGACTGCTTGAAATAGCTTCAAGGTAAATCCAGATTTGCAGTAGAATTACCTGTTTTTTTTTGTTGTGTTTTTTTTTAATTTTTTAATTTTATTTATTTTTTTGATGTAAAGTTCGATGATTCATTAGTTGTGTATAACACCCAGTGCACCATGCAATAAGTGCCCTCCTTACTACCCATCACCAGCCTATCCCATTCCCCTACCCCCCATCCCCTCAGTTTGTTTCTCAGAGTCCATAGTCTCTCATGCTTCATCCCCCCTTCTGATTACCCCCCCTTTCTTTATCCCTTCCTTCTCCTACCGGTCTTCCTAGTTCTTATGTTCCATAGATGAGAGAAACCATATGATAATTGTCTTTCTCTGCTTGACTTATTTCACTTAGCATTATCTCCTCCAGTGCCGTCCATGTTGCAGCAAATGTTGAGAAATCGTTCTTTTTTGATAGCTGAATGATATTCCATTGTATATATGGACCACAACTTCTTAATCCAGTCATCTGTTGAAGGGCATCTAGGCTCCTTCCACAAGTTAGCTATTGTGGACAATGCTGCTATGAACATTGGGGTGCATATGACCCTTCTCTTCACTACGTCTATTGTCCGTTATAAATGTATAAGGAAATGAAAAAAATAGTAAAACTAATGTTTATTTAGCATACTCTAGTTTAAAACATAAGAAATATTGGGAACTTCAAGTGCTTCATTTCTCTGTAAAAAAAATTTAGCAAGAGTAATTTGAACTACATTTCTAACTTGCCTCCTTCTTATTGTATGACTTAGAATATGAAGCAAGCATCTTTTCTGTGCTTTGGTGAACTGGCATACTTGTTTCTAAGTTTGAATCAGCCTCCAACACTTTATCCATTGCATTTTCCAAAGTCACGAAATGCCCCCCCCCGCCCCGAGTTGTTTCAATGTAGTTTTTTGCCAGCATCACTTCCTATGGGACATCGTCATACATGACTGCCGCTTTTCTCATCTGTGTGGATAAGTCTGCATTCACTACATGGCTGCATATCTATAAGTCCCTCAAATCTAGATAGCGTTAACACTTACAAGCAGTGCTAACATTTCCAAGTCAGTTCTTTCTTCTATAACTCCATTTACATTTAATTCAAATACTGCAAAGTTATTTGTAAAGTAAGTTAAAAGATTTTGCCATGCTGCCTGCCTATTATTCACTGTTACTTCTTCCCATGATGGTTGAATATTTTCAGTTGTATGTGTTATATCTTATTTTTTCCCAAACTCAGTTAAAAAAAATTTCATGATCTTAATTCAACACCCTGTCTGAAAGTCCATGTAAGATAAGAGGTTTTGGACACTGAAATAGTTCTATGGTCCACTGGCTGAATTAATGACTTTGTGTTTGAAGGTAAAAAGCAAATTTTCACATTTAGAATAGTGCTTTAAAAACCCAACTATAGTGGTATAATCACTGAGAGATAAGTAAAACACCTCTATGTTTTGCAGTCTGTGCATGAGCTAGATAACAGATTCACAGTCACTAATACACTTTGAAAGAAGCAATAGGACTGTCACTGCTCAAGATGCACACAGGTTAATTACATCACCATTTGTGTACTGGAGAGGTAAGAGCCAAGTCTGTACTTTAGTCACAGTTAATATACTGAAATTGGAACACACTTGTTGAGGGTCTGGTGTTCTTTAACTAACCTGTGGTAACTAAATTCATGCATACAAACATAATATTCTGAAAATTATATATATATATATACACATATATATATAGTTTTATAAAGTTTTATAGAGTTTTATATTTAATACATATATAAAACTTCTCCTTAGACCTAATATCTTGCTCCAAATAGTACCTCATTTTTCCTTCTTCTCCATTATAACAACTCTCTTCAAAGTGGTGGTCAATATTTGTTCTCTCCATTTTCTCACCGCCCGGCCTGTCCTCAGATATTCCAGCCAGGCTTTAAGCCCTATTACTCTGCCAAAACATCCCCTGTTCATACTACCAAATTCAATGGTTAATTAGCTCACATTACTTGACCTTCTGGGAGCATTTTGACAAAACTGTTAACCTTCCCTTTCTTGAAACACTATCCAAATTTGGTTTCTGGGCACTAGTCTTCCCATAGCCTCACAGGCTTTTCTTTATCATCTCTTTTGCTGGAGTTTCCCCTTCTAACTCACTGGTGCAGATGGTTGCCACAAGATACGGTCCTTCACAATCTCTTGTCCTCTAATCACTCCCTGCAGGATCCTCATCCCGTTTTGGGTTCTAAGTAACATCTATGTCGAGGAGTCCCACATCTCTACCTCTAGCTCACATGCCTTCCCTGGTCTTTAAATAAGTGATGACAGGCATTTCAGCTTACCAGGTCTAAGACAACTTTGTACACTCCATTTCCATCTGTTGTTTCCCCATCTTTGTACACATTACTATCATACCCTCAGTTGCCCTAGCTAAAAACCAGGAATGATATTTAATCCCTGTCTTTTCCTCAGAGCCCACACCCAATCTAGTAATAAGTCTGCTCAGTTCTGTCTTAAGGATATATATATAACCTGGAGCTGGCTTCTTCTCCCTTCTCTTTTGCTAAAACTCTGACCCAAAGCATAATTTTCCCTCACCTGAACTGTTCTGAAAGCCTCCCAACTGGTTTCCTTGCTTCCACTGTAGCTGCCCCACAGCCAATTTTTATAGTTCAGCTGTCAGAATGATCTAAGAAAGCCCATAAAATTATATCACTCCTCTGCTTAAAACTCTCTGGTGGATTCCCATCACACAAAGTATAGAATCCAAAGTTCTTACTATGGTCTATAAGGCCTTGTATGATCTGTCCTCTTCACACCTCTCCAAGCTAATCTTCTGATTACTCTCCTCTCGCTCACGCTAGCTGCACTGGCCGACATTCTGTTCCCTTTACACAGCAAGTTCATTCTTGCCTCTGGAGCTTGGATTTTGCTATTCCTTCCCCATAACATTTTCTTCACCCTGATCTTAGCAATGTTTTATTTCCTCACTTCATTTGGACGTCTTTAGTCAAATGTTAGGTTATCAAGAGGACTTCCATCATTATATAAAACAGCACTTCCCCATGCACACTCAATATCCCCATTCCTTCTTCATTTTACTTCATAGAAATCATCACACATCTTGGCATTGTGTTATACACACACACACATACACACACACACGGGCAGTTCTCATTTTGCACACTTTCAATATTCATGGAGTTCAGTCACCATGGTTTAGTTATAAACACCAGTCCCTCAACAACAGAGTTCAAATTCTAGTTACCATAATAGTTGAATTGTAAGTAATTGCATAATGTACAAACTTTGCTGTCGGCCCTTCAGTCCACAAATCACTATATAAAAAATACATGCAGACGATAATCAATAACTGATCACATCACTTCTGGTTAAATCTGTCTGTGACTGGTCATGGTGTATCTGTTATGCAGTTCATTTGCAGAAGCAAAGCATAGACTTTTGATGTTTCCTTGTCTCCCGCTGATAAACACATGTGCTATTTTATAAAAATGTATAACTGCAAGAGAGAATTAGCCAACAAAGATTAAAATGTATTAAAGATTGAAAAATGACAACACTGGAAGTGAAACTGAATCAAATGTAAATGAGGTTACAGAAGAAATACTCAGTGGTGGGAACGTAGACACTGCCACCATTCAAGAAACTAGATAAGCACGTAGAGGAACTTTCAACATAAATGAGAAAAGTCGTTCTGATGGAAAAGGTGATGATGTCCCAGAAGTCACCCTTGCCAAAAACTTCCTCTTAAAATTACTCTTACTCTTGCTCTTACTCTTTGTCAATATATAAGAAGATGCTCACTCTGTCTCATAGGTTAGACAATGAGAAGGCAAGCACTGTGCAAAAGACTTCTGATACTTTTCAGAAAATAACAGTATTTAGGATCACTTTAAATAAAATTAAATGCTTAAGTATAAAATTAACAAACAAGTATGGGATCTCATGCTCAAAATTGCAAAATGCAGGATGCCTGGGTGGCTCAGTCAGCTAAGTGTCCAACTCTTGGTTTCAGCTCAGGTCATAATCTCAGGGTCGTGAGATCAAAACCTGCTTCGGGTTCCATGATGGGCATGCAGCCTGCTCAAGATTCTCTCTCCCTCTTCCACTGCTCCTCCCCACAAGCACTCTTTCTCTCTTCTGTCAAAAAAAAATTTTTTTTAAATTGCAAAACGCTGATGAAGTAAACAACGACACAAATAAATACAGAGACATAACCTTGCTTATGCACTGGAAAACTCAACATACTAAAGGTGTTAATTGTCTCCAAATCAGTGTACAGTGTTAATTCCTATCAAAATTCCATCTTTGTAGACATTGACAGTCTTACTCTAAAATTTATATGGAAAATTATAGCCCTCAAAATAGCTAAAATAGTCTTGATAAAGAAGAATAAAGTAAGGAGAAAAATCTTCTAGCTGATAATAAGGCTTATTGTATACCAAAAATAATCAAGTCAGCGTGGTAATGGTGGAGGTATAGACAAGAGATCAATGGCAGAGGATAGAGAACCAAAAATAGACACACAAAATATGTAACTGACTTTTGACAAATAGGCAAATGAAATTCACTGGAAGAAGGATAGCCATTTACACACACACACACACACACACACACACACCAGTGCTGGAGCAATTGGACACTTTTAGTCAAAAAAAAGAAAAAAAAATGAGCCTTGACTAAGGTTGACATACCTCTTTATACAAAAATTTACTCAAAATGATCACAGATTTCATGTAAAAATATAAAGCCTTTACGAAAAAAAATACACTTTAGAAATAAACATTGGAGAAAATCCTTGAGATCTAGAGCTAAGCAAATAGTCTCCTGACACCAAACACTTGATTCACAAAAGGAAAAATTGGTAAAATGAACTTGTTTAAAATTAAAAATGTTTGCTCTGTGAAAGACCCTTAAAAGAGCATGAAAAGACAAACTATAGGTGGGAGAAAATATCCAATAAAGGACTAGTCCCTAGATATAGGAAGAGTTCCCAAAAGGGAACAGGAAAGAAACAAAAAATCCAAACAGAAAATGGACCAAAGACATGAAGAGATCCCTCACTGAAACAGATAAACAGACGGCAAACAGGTGCATGAAAAGATGCTCAACACCATTAGCCATTCAAGACCTAAATTAAGCCACAATGAGGTATCACTACAAAATAAAGAATGGCTAAAATTAACAAGTAACCACATCAAATGCTCGTGAGGATGTAGGGCTGTGCATCACTCATACTCCGCTGCTGCAAATGTGAAACGGTACAGACACTCCAGAAAACAGTTCTACTAAACTTACTATTACCACATGCCCCAGCAATTGTGCTCTTGAGCATTTATGCCACAGAAACGAAAATTTACGTTCACACAAAAGCCACTACGCTGATGCTCATGACAGCTTTATTTATAATAGCCCCAAACTGAAACAACCTCCAATAGGAAGTAACCACCACGGGTAGAGGTAAAACGTAGATAAATCTCAAAGGAATTATGTGGAGTAAAACATTCCAATCTCAAAAGTTACATACTGTGTGATTCCATTTATACAACATACTTGAAGTGACAAAACTATAAACGTGGACAGCAGATTAGTGGTTTCCAGGGGTTAGGAATGGGGGGAGATGCCTGTGGTTATAAAAAGGCAACGTGAGAGATCTCCATGGTAATGGAACTGTTCTGCATCCAACTGCAGGGGTGGATATACAAAACCACACACGGGATAAAATTGCCTAGAAATAAATGCACACACATACGTGCACACACACACACAGACACACACGCACACACACAAATCGGTAAAACCGGAAAATCTGAACGAGATCAGTGAATTATATCAATGCCAATTTTCTGGTAGTGATAACATACTATAATTTTGCAAGATGTTATCATTGGAGAAAACTGAATACATGGTACATGGAATCTCTCCATAACTTCTTAAAACTACATGTGAATCTACAATTATCTCAAAATAAAAAGTTTTATTAAAACAAAAAGACCTGTATACATAATCTCATATAGCATTGTTTATATGAGTCCCAAACTGGGAATAACCCAAATGTCCACCAACAGGTGAATGGAGAAACAACTTATCGTAGAGTGATATGATGAAATCGCACTCAGAAATAGAAATGAAGAAATTGTTTATACATGCAATGCCACAGATAATCTCACAAACATTATTTTGAATGAAAGAAGTCAGTATTTCATTTATATACAGTTCTAGAGCAAACAGAACTAATCTATTGTGCTCAAAATTAGATCAGTGGATGCCTGAACGAAAGAGAGGGGTAAAAGTGATTGCAAAGGGACAGGAGGTAGTGTTCTGGGATGATGGAAATACTTTGCGTTTTGATTAGTGTACTGGTTACATGGTATACACATTTGTCAAAACCACAAAACTGTACTCTTAAGATCTGCACTTTTTATTGTATGCAAGTTATACCTCAATAAGTTATTTTAAACACTAAGTATCCACACGACTGTAGGACAGACAGAAAAGGAGGTTAGGAAATTGAGAATAGAAGCAATGAAGTATTTGGGGAGGTCCTGGTGCGGGCATGTTATATGCTGGTTAGATGGCCTTAAAGGGCAGGATGGGAAAGAGAGAATATGCATTGTTTGTAATAGCCAAGACATGGACGGAAACAATCTAAGTGTCCATCAATGGATGAATGGATAAAGAAAGAGTGTTACATACACATACACACACACACACACACACACTCATATTATTTCAGCCATAAAAAAAAAACAATCCTGCCTTTTTATGACAACATGGATAGATCTTGAGGGCATTATGCTACATAAAATATGTGAGACAAAGAAAGACTAATACTGTATGATGTGACTTATATGTATAATCTAAAAATATCAAACTCATAGAAACATAAAGTAGAATGGTGGTTGGTTACCAGGTGCTGAGGGCTTAGGGGAATGGGGAGATATTGGTCAAAAGGTACAAATTTTTAGTTTTGAAATGAGTAAGTTCTGGGGATCTAATGTAGAACATGGTGACCATAGTTAACGACACATGAAAGTTGCTACCAGAGTAGAACTTTCATGTTCTCACTGTCACAAAAACAAAATGCTAACTATGTGAGGTGAAGGAAGTATTAACTAATTTTACTGTGGTAAACATTTTTGCAAAAGATATGTATATCAAGTCATCACACTGTACGCCTTACACTTACATAATGTTATATCTCAATTACATCTCAATAAAGCTGGAGGGGAAAAAAACAAGCCAAGAAATCAGTGAGAGATAAAGCCTCTTTCCTGTTACCTTTCCACAACATAGGGCATGTGGGGAAATGGAAACCCTAAAGCTTACAGTTTAGTGAGATACTTCTGATGGTGACATAATTTGCACAGGTTTTAATTTGTATTTCTTCCACATATGCTTCATCAGTGTTATGTTTAAGGTTTAAATAAACAAATAAACTTGTCACTTCAGGAACACATCTAACAAACACACCTTCCCTTGACTATGCACTTTTGATTACCAAGCACTTTCAGAGAATCAACAAACAGACTGGGAGACTAGATGACATGGAAAATAATGATTGGTGGCTTTGATACCCATACCTGGCAGGAGTGACACATATGCAAAAACGTTGAAGTATATGCTAGAGAAAAGTAAGTTTAAAAGATGAAGCTATCAGCCTTTTATTAATGGCCTTCAACTGCCTCAATTTTTGCTGCGTTTTTAAAGCAACAGAATGAGTTCCTAATACACATACTCCAGCAACACACCACAGCCTGGAAGGGAAACCTGGGAAGGATACAAACAGCTCTCTACCTTTTACATCTCCTGGAACTGGCAATGAATTCTGATGCCCAGATATTTGGAATCTCCAACTAGTCTGCAGAGAAGTCAGTTCTAGGAGATAGCATCATCATCTTAATTTTTTAAAAAAATTAAGACACGGGGAAAGATGTCTGAGATGCTAAGCATAAAGACAGCGTTCAGTTACTGTGGGGTTGGTTATTTAGGGAATCAATTATTCACCATAAAAGCAATACACCAAGCTCTTTTTGTACTTTTTTTCTGCTAAACCTCTTCTTTTTAGACATTTATATTCTACAGATATTGGCTTTCTAATCTCCTCCCATTCAAAATTGGGGGGAAATCTACTAAGGGCATTCCAATATGGAATCTATATTTTCCGATATGTAAAGAGCTGAGCTATTGAAACCTGAAATATACGACACTTACCAGCTATCTGCTCCCCAGTTTCCTTACTGGAAAAACAGAAATAAAAATAATTACTTCCCTATTTTCCTGACAAGACTGGAGGATCAACCAAATAAAACGGAAAGCATGTTCCATGTATTAAATACTGTACAAGTGCTATTTGATGCATATTTGGGGAAAAACTTGGCAGAAGAGAGAGATTTACTATATGGATACTTGATAAAGTTTGAGAATTAACTTTCATTTAAACAACATAAGTAACCAAAAATAAGACTCTTTCAGGGACTAAAATTCTGAAATCTTCAAAATTCCAATAGAGTTGAAAACTAACTAATATATTTGGTTTTATGGAGCATGATAATGGTGTGAAACCAGCATGAAACGTAAAGTCCTGTACAGTTAAATAGCTCCCAGACAGTTCATGAATTTCCACAACTTTGTTACAAGTTATTTGATTCTGAAGATCAAAGTATATAATAGACTGAAATAAAAAATTGTTAAGCAAATGTTCTCTATTCTTTCCATTTTAATTTTTATAATGAAAACATAAAATCTACTCGTCATGAAACCTTAAAATATGCCAGGGAACACTATTTAAATATCTGTACAAAGGGTTCACATTAAAAATGTCTCTGTTCAGACTGAAACTTAATTTAAGCAGAATAAAACTTTTTAAAATCTTCTAAATATCCCTAGGTTTCAAAAAGTTTAATAATGCTGACAAAAATACAACAATATATGTCAATCTATACATTGCTTTCTATTCTACATATGAATCTGCAAAGGAGGCCATTAATCTAAGAAGCCATCTGCTGGAGTCTTCATCCTTTTACCCAGAGGAGAAATTTGTTTTTATTTTCTACCCTTACACCTTCTCATTTAATTCATGGCTCTCAGTCATGAGTCCCTATGAGTTGTTTTCCTTTGCTTCATTTTCTCAAATATTTTTAGAAAGGTAAAAATAATATATTGGTTTGCTTGAAAATATTTTATCTACTCTTCTTTTTCAAATGGTCAATGTGTGTCACTAACAACCAAGAAGAATATATGTTTCCTGAACTGACTCCAACCCCTGTTCCAAGTTACATTATTATAGCTGAGTAATCCATTTCTCTCCTAGTGCTTAAAATTCTTTTCATAGGCTAAGATTTTTAAAGGGATTTGTGCTTTGGGAAACAAACTCTAAGTAGCTATAGTGAAAATAAAGGTCTTCATTTTCTAGACAAATTCCAAACTTTGAAATCAATTTCTTTTTATTCATTTCTCAATTATTGATATAATTACTGTACAAGTCAGAATCCTAATTATACAACAGCCAAAATTCTAAACATTAGACAAACTCAAAATTTTCACTTTTTTCTCTACAGTAACATTTTCCCTATCACACATATTCTGCTGCTACCCAAAACTGTGTGCACAGAGAGAATATGCCCGAGGAAAAAAGCTTTTACGTCAACCTAAGTGAAGTAATTAAAAATACAAATAGTAAAAGAGGCATATGTTTTGTTTGACAAGTCTTTTCCTAAGTGTGACGAATCATGTATGTACAACCACATTCATAATACAGTACACTAAAAATTTGACATGATTTTTTCCTTTATGATACTGAGAATTTGTATTTCAGCCTATTTCCATTTTTTCCCTGGCATCCAGGAAGCTGAGAGTCAAATAAATCAGCTACTCATTACATAACTATATTAGCCTCTTGAACAAATTTGCTTCTTTTTCTTTCCCAAGTTCTGGAGTAACGTCTATTAAAATTCATTAGTTTTACTGCGCCTAGTAATATATCATATTCTTTTTCAAATCTCTTTTAGGGAACCGGTAGGATACAGTACAAGCGCATACACATGTACGCATGTTAAAATCAAGGGAGTAAGTTCTGATTTTAGTAAAAATTAGAAGACGTTGACAAATACTCTTACATGTCTTTAAAAAGTATTTAAAACCACATTTCATAAAATAGTACATGTATTTTAGCTTACATGATTGCCATTTTCAGGCCTCCCGGGAGGGCTGGGAGACCTTTAATTAAAGAATATCAGAGGACTTCAGAGTACAAAGGCTGTTTGTATCGATACTGAAACCAAGATTACAAAAGCCTATTACGGTTCCAGTGACATTTCTTTCCTATTTTTCCACATCAGCAGGGATATCCTGAGTGAATGAATTGCTATTTGGTGGTGAGATCTTCTGACAGTGAAGGTAGGCTAGGTGAGAAATTAGAAAATAAAGAATTATCAAATGTAAAGCATATAACATTTCCCCTGTCATGTAAGTGGATCTACCTTGAGTCTGAGAAGAAGGGTCATTGCTTTTCTTCAAACCTGTACAAAGTTGTACCCTAATCAAAGTTAGCAGGCAAAAAATTATGCTCTAGTAATCTCAATATATTAAAAAATCATGTTAAGCATGGTTAAAGTTTAATAAATAGCTAAAGACAGTTAATAAGCAAATAAGTAATTGTAGTCATTGATCACCAAATTAAAGGCAAACATCTCATGCACTTTTTATCATCATCAAGGCTTTTTTGACTATGTGAATCTAACCACAACTGCCATATTTTCACCTGAAGACAACTATTTTTTGAGTCCATAAAACTACTTACTATTAATATATTTCATATTTGCATACCATTTTTCTGTTTACAAAGGATTTTTCATTTGTAGATGACCTCGCTGGTGCCTCACCATTTCGGGAGAACAGATTATATTTACGTAAAAAGCAGAGGATGAAGTTCACAAAAAGACCAAATATATAAACAGTTAAATCAGGCTGATTAAGACCCTAGGCTTTAAATATTTTGAGAGCTTTGCAAACTCAACACTTTATCAAGTTCACTGAAAAGTTTTTATTAAGTAATATTTGCATGGAGCACTGTGCTCTAAGATAAACATAAGGCATTTACATGGACAAACATACTAGGAGATACAGGTAGAGAATGAAGACATGATAAATGTACATAACTTCAGGAAAAAATTTGAGTGTTACATCAGTTTAAGCTCAGATGAATATGGTAAGCAGAATTTATCACTTAGTTTTTTGGTTCAAGATAATAAAATAGGCTTTAACTTATGTAATCCCTACTAGAACCCTGTGAGGGAGGCACTATCATTAGTCCTTTTTATACGTGGGGAAACCCTGGAATGGAGATTAAGAAACATGGGTCAAGATCACACACCTAAGAAGTGGCCAGGATGAGATGCAAACCCAGGTAGTCTGGCTCCCTACAATTTGCTCCTAACCCCACTCTTCTGCCGTGAGAAGTTGTCTGTTACTGTGAACAGGAACTTGAAACTGTGTGAAGGAAAGGGGAAGGCAGGGTTCATCTTATGATCAGATGGTATCCAGAAGCATGATTTGAGAGAAAGACAAGAAAGACACCTCTTTAAAATATTCACCTCACTTACTTTCCACCATTTGAAGTTTCCTTCTTAGGATCTGTTTTCAAAAATCCTCTATTTGATGCAGGTATTCAGGGACATGTGCTGTCACTCTCCAACATGCTAAGGTTCAACTGATATTATGGAGATAATAATGACTCTTATGACACTCACATGAAAAAAGAAAAAAAAAGAAAAACATGTCCAGAGTCCTATCTAGACCTGAACCCATCAAGGGGAAAGAGTAACCAAAATAGCCCATTCTGCATTTGGGCTAGGAACCAGGGCAGAAAGTGGATGGCACGGAGAAGAACCTTCCAAACATGTAGAAAAGCACCCACAAAAACAGGGTCCTGGCCACTAGAGAGGTCATTGATCAAATGAGGCCAGAGGCATAAAAGGGAAAATGCAGGCCTTAAGGCTTTAAAATTGGGGACAGAGACCTTGACAATAAGAAAGTGCTGGAAAGCTTTCAGAGAAGGTCCAAAATAGAAAGGCAGATTGGTTAATTTGGCACCAGCAGGAGAAGTACAAAGTGGAGTCCAGCCAAGCCTGTAAGACCTTGAATCCTGACGCTAGAAAGATGGCAGGGAACCAAAGTGCAGGAGGTAGCACGAAGAGCATCCTTATTCACAGCACATTCTAGAATACACTCCAGGGATTCAGAATGACAGATGACAGAGAAGTTCCTGCTTATGACATTTCCAGGAAAGATCTGGGACATAGCAACCTCACAGTATCTTGAGTTTTGCCCCAGAGGCAGCTTGACTGGAGGAGAAATTTCAATACACTATCTGCCTTCCTTTTACCAGGAAGGAAGGGATGCGGAAATAAAAATCACTTTTTTTTTTTTTTTTAAGTAGGCTCCATGCCCCAAGTGGAGCTGATGCAGGGCTTGAAATTATGACCCTGAGGTCGAGACCTGAACTGAGATTAAGAGTCAGACATTTAACTGACTGAGCCACCCAAACGCCCCAATAAAAATTTCCTCTTAAAAAAAGAATAATATTTTATATCTATTTCTAATAGAAGAGAGAGAAGGAGAAAGAGAGAAAGAGAAACTATTGTGACGGAAGACAAAAGGAAATAAAAAGTAGATGTTCAGCAATGGTGGGGAGCATAGGAAATGGAGCTCCCTGGTCAGTATGATCATAGAAAGGGCTTCTCTACTAAGGACCTGCATTTTTTTTTTTAAGATTTTTTTTATTTATTTATTTATTTATTTATTTATTTATTTATTTATTTATTTGACAGAGAGAGAGAAAGACAGCATGAGCAGGGGGAGAGGGAGAGGGAGAAGCAGGCTCCCACTGAGCAGGGAGCCCAATGCGGGACTTAATCCCAGGACTCTGGGATCATGACCTGAGCCGAAGGCAGTTGCTTAACCAACCAAGCCAACCAGGCACCCCAGGACCTGTATTTTTCCAGAAGGAAAGAGAGAACTAAAGGATGTACATAACATCAAAAAAGAAAAGGAGGGACCAGAAAGGGGTTCAGGAGCAGACAGTACATTAATTGCCAATTTGACAGGCAGACACTATAAAGAGTACAGGTTTGGATCCAAAAGTCCAGTTAACAGAGCACTGGGGCTTTCTGAAATAAAGGACATGGGGAAGAGTAGGCATAAGATGACCATGCTCAGAAGTAAGAACTCCTAGACCCAGGTTTCAATGGCAGCTGTATGGCTCATGGTGGGAAGAATATTTTATGCATATAAAAGTTAGAGGGATATATGAGTTAATTCACAAAGGGAGATTAAAGATGTGGGAAGATGAGAATGCTAGCCATGATATCACATTCTGAAAACGTTCAGTTGTCTCCTTTATATGTGATCCTTCATCTTTTTGAAATCTCTGCATTGAGTCAGAGAGAAGACCACTGAGCTCAGTGTGCAGACTCACTCCTAGGTATTTTCATCACTACTAAGAGTAAGTACTGTGCCCTCTGTCAAATTTTTATAGTGACCGATTAAACATGTATCTTGGTAACCTGACCATATTTTAAAGATTTTTATCTGTTTGAGAGAAAGAGAGAGAGCAAGCATGAGGGCGGGGAGGAGCAAAGGGAGAGGGAGAAGCAGGCTCCCTCTTGAGCAGGGGGCCCAGTTCAGGGCTCGATTCCAGGACCCTGAGATCATGATCTGAGCCGAAGGCAGAAGCTTAACCGACTGAGCCACCCAGGCATCCCTGACCATATTTTACGTTGAGCTCTCTAAGTCTGTGCTGAATAAATGCAGAGAGATGCAGCTTATACTAGATGAAAACAGAAGTAACTCACCTCTATTCCCTATATTAGAAAATAAAAGACTGGGAAATTTGGGTTACATTTTTATAGTGAGTTATCCTTCTTTTATTTAGTCTTAAGAGTTTTTCTTACATATTTCTTCTTAAACTATATTTCAGCAACAATAATCATAATAAGTTATCATTTCACTGTTTATACTATGCAAAGAATAAAAATATTAAAATTATCCCTCCCCAAGGAGACTTTAAGATAGGTAGCCCCAATCTACAGATAAGGAAACTGGGAAATAGGTGTCTTGAGCAAAAAGAGCTATGGAAACCTAGGGGTGGAAAGTATCCAGCCAGGAGGGCCAATTACCAGCTGAACGAATTCATTCTAAACATCCCTGGAATGCATCACTGGATAGTACCACCAATGAGGAAGATCCTTGTTTTAGTGATGACTTTCTTAAAACAGCCCAAGGTCCCCATTATTCTTAAACTATTCTCGGTTTTATTAAGTCTGCTTTTTATTCCGTTCACTTTTTTAAAAAAATAAGAGTATCAAACCAGAGGAACTTCAAAAAAGTCTCTCAGATTGATGCTGTTACTGGTTTTTTGTTTTGGTACCATAGCTAATTGAGTAGCTAACCATTGTATATTTCAAAGCAGTTTTCCCATGCTCACTAGTAAGAAAACTAAGTAATTCCAATCCAAGTCTTCATTTCCAATATATTGTTTTTCTTTCTTCCCCCTTATCTACAGGGCTATAGTTTGTTACTGAGGAAATTAAACTGAGCAGGAACAAATTGTTTTTCACAAGGCCCACTTTGAAGCTTTAATACTTTGTAATATTAGTAAGATTAGATCTGCACAAGCAAATTAATTTAGCAATTTAAAAGTGTCTACCAAGACATAAAAGGTACATAACCTATAATAGAGCAATCTCTATTATACTCTACTACTCAGTGGTTACCCTACAGAAATCTCCACATAGGTAGGCACAATGAAGCATGCCCAAAAAGGTTCCATGCAGACTATAGTTTGAAGAGCAAAAGCTGGAAGCAAGGGACACCTGGGTGGCTCAGTCCTTAAGCATCTGCCTTCAGCTCAGGTCATGATCCCAGCGTTCAGGGATCAATCTCCCTGCTCAGCCGGAAGCCGGCTTCTCCCTCTCGCACTCCCCCTGCTTGTGTTCCCTCTCTTGCTGCCTCTCTCTCTGTCAAATAAATAAATAAAAATCTTTAAAAAAAAAAATCTGGAAGTAAAATAAATGATCACCCATCAGGCAATAAATAGGGATCCTGTGTAGCAGTTAAAAACAATGAGGTAAATCTTTATGGACTAACATAGTAAGCTCTCTAACACATGTTAATGAAAAGAACCAAGTTGTGCAACATGTGTAGTAAGATACCAGTTACGTAGAAATATCACACACTCACATGGAGCCATGAATGTATTTACATAAGGATCTCTCTATCTATCAACACGTCTACTGCATACATAACACATATATATATATATATACATAATGCAACATGTCCTCTGCATACACATAACATATATATAATGCATAGAGATTGGGGCTGGGGACGTATTCAAAGGAACCTTTGTCCCATTTACTTATTTCTATAAAAATAAAGAATTTTTACATTACTCATATAATTAAAAAGAAAACAGTAAGTTTTTACAAATTTTACACAAAAAATAAAATACACCTTCAATCTGCCATAAATTAATTTGCTGCATTTCATTTTTAACCAACTTATTAAAGTTAGCTAGCCTGTAATTTTTGGAGTTTCAGATTTTGATAAGTGGAAGAGGCTCTGCACAGATGGGATACAGAGTATATGGGAAATCTCTGTACTTTCCTCTCAATTTTGCTGTAAATCTAAAACTGTTCTTAATGACAATAGCAACAACCACAAAATACACAAGGGCATAAAATGAAAAGTTTGCCTCTCCACCACCTACTCCAGTTTCCTTTTCAGAAACTGTGAATAGGAAGTTTCTTTCTTATTGCTATTACTTCTTTTCCCCTAATTTTTCTTTTTTTTCTTCTTCTTTTTTTTTTAAGATTTTATTTATTTATTTGACAGAGAGAGACAGCCAGTGAGATAGGGAACACAAGCAGGGGGAGTGGGAGAGGAAGCAGCAGGCTCCCAGTGGAGAAGCCTGATGTGGGGCTCGATCCCAGGACTCTGGGATGACACCCTGAGCTGAAGGCAGACGCTTAACGACTGTCCCACCCAGGCACTCTGTCCCCTAATTTTTCTGATAGTTAATTGAAGATACTGTTATTTTGAGTTCTATCATCTGATACTAGGATAAAAATCTGATTCATATTTCCAACATTTCTTCATAGGTAAATCATTTATTTTCATCAGAAGATTTTCAGATTTTTCCCTTATTCTTAGAGTTAGGGAATTTCTCCTAGGAGGTATCCAAATGAATTTCTCCTGTGTTTTGTTTTTGTTTTCCATTTATCTTGTTTGACATTTACTGGGCTCCTTCAAAATTAAGAATTAACCTTTCTTAAGTCTGAAGAAATTTTCTTCTACTAATCCTTTGAGATTTCCTCTGCTCCACAGCCCCTATCCTCCACGTTGCAATCCTGGGCTAATGTTGAGTTAGCATCAATTCTGACTGGATAGCTTCCATTTTGATCAATCTGTGCCTATGCCACACCATGGGTCAAATATTTTGAATGGTGACTTCAACTGGATTTATTCTTTGGTTCCCTAAAGACTGTTGATCTCCTATATTTTCCATTTCTGTGATATGCTTCTGTAGTAGATGAAAAGATATGCCCACCTGGAACCTCAGAATATAGCCTTATTTTGAAAAAGGGTCTTTGAAGATGTAATTAAGGTAAATATGACATTAATCTGGATTAGTGTGGGTCCTCCATTCAATGGTAAATCCTTAGAGAAGAGAAACATACACAGGCACAGAGGGGGAGGCCATGTGAAGACAGGCAGAGGCTAGTGTGATGGATCTACAAGCCATCGCAAACCAAGAATTGCCAGCAGCCACCAGAAGCTAGGAGAGACACATGGAAGCCTCCAGAAGGAACAAAACCAACCCTACTGACACCTTGACTTCAAATTCCTGGTTTCCAGAACCATGAAGGATTAAAATTCTATTGTTTCAGCATTGGCTTTATAGTAATTTATTCTTAGGAAATTTATGTAGTTTCCTTGGCTTTATCTTTCAGATTCTTACTTTATTTTCCACTATAAGCAACTTGTGACTTACTCAATTCAAATGTTATTGTAATTTATTTTTATATATTAAAATTTCCAGATTATTTTCTTAATTTTATCATATCACGTTTGCCTTACCTTATGGATATAAAAAACCATTAGAACATATTAATTGAATATTCTTCATTTCTATTTTGTTCCCTAACTTATCTTTTTTGTCTGGAATCATTTCTACTGATTCATCTTTCATTTTGCTGGCTTTTAAAGAATATAGTAATATTTTGTGTCCATTTATGTTTATGAGTCACAGAATATACTGGTTAGCATCAGTAACAAACTTAAATTTATTCTATATTATATCTGTTTTCCCAGCTTGTCTCCTCTTTGTGCTGATGTGTGCATGTCCGTGTGTGTACGTGTGTGTGCGCGCATGTGTGTATGTTGGGGCAAAGGGAAGCTGACACAAGTACTTAGGCTTACATATTGAACTGGAAGTCATGTTATTTTCTCTAATAAATTACAAATTTCAGCAGAATAAGGATTTCTGGGTTTTTTTTATATCTCCTATACAAATTAAGTGCACACTTCAAAAATTAATTAAATAAATGAATTGCTAAGTAAGTGAATGAGTGAGTTAAAGAAAGCCAGTAAAACAATGTTAGAAGCTAACCTCCCCAAGTGAAGGAAAAACTCAACACTTTTACTATTTGAGAAGTAGCAGAAGTGAATTGTGACTTAATATGCAGGCAAGTAAAAATCATTACTCTTCAGCTTTCAATTAATATGCCATCTTACTAAAAAATTGATGTCACTGGATCAGATAGCTCACAATATCTTTTCTACTGAAGGATATTCAATATTTATCATTTTAGATCTTGTATGTCTAGGACACATTTTTATTAGATTTTTACAAATACATTGATTACTAACTACACAAACAGATGTGCATCAACTTATACTTTGCAAATGTATTCCTGCTTATGCAAATTCACTGTTAGAGTTTTGTGCTTGAAAATCACATGACAGGTTAAATTATCTCTGAGGGCTCTGTGATCTTCAAGACTTGAATTCAAAATTGGACATTTTCCAAATTGAAAAAAAGTCTTTTTAAAAGTGACTCAAAGTCAATTTCTTCCATTCCTTTATGACTTATAACCCTACAAGCCAGAAGTGGAAAAAGGGAGAAGATTAGCTTTATTGAATGGAGACATTTAAGCTGGTCTTAGAGAATTTGAGAAAATTCTGGAGGTAGAAGAGAGAAGAGAGGACATTCCAGGCAAAGCAAAGAAAGCCTCAACAAACCAGGATTAAAAGTTGGGCTCCCTGCTCAGTGGGGAGCCTGCTTCTCCCTCTGCCCCCCGGCTTGTGCTCTCTCTTTCAAGCAAATACATAAAATCTTTAAAAAGGGGAGGGGGGCCGGGCCAACTCACTATGATAAAGGGCATCTATGAAAAACCCATGGCTAGCACCATACTTAATGGTGAAAGACTGAATACTTTCCCCCTATGATCAGGAACAAGCAAGGATGTCTTCTTCTTTACTTCTTTTCAGCTTTTCACTGGGGATTCTTGCCAGAACAATTAACAAGAAAAGAAAAAACATCCAGGCTAGAAAGGAAGTAGTGAGACTATCTCAATGTGTAGATGACATGAACTTATTTCTGCTTAACCACTGTGCCACCCAGGCACCCCAGAAGAGTATGAGACTCTTGATCTCAGGGTTGTGAGCTCAAGCCCTACATTGGGTGGAGATATTACTTAAAAATAAAGTCTTGTAGAGGCGCCTGGGTGGCACAGCGGTTAAGCGTCTGCCTTCGGCTCAGGGCATGATCCTGGCGTTATGGGATCGAGCCCCACATCAAGCTCCTCCGCTATAAGCCTGCTTCTTCCTCTCCCACTCCCCCTGCTTGTGTTCCCTCTCTCGCTGGCTGTCTCTATCTCTGTCAAATAAATAAATAAAATCTTTTTTAAAAAAATAATAAAAAAATAAAGTCTTGTAAAAAGAACGAACAAATGAACGAAAAGGAAGAAAGGAAGGAAAGAAGAAAGGGAGGAAGAAAGAAATATGAATGACTGATAAGCACATGAAAAGATGCACAATATCATTATCCATGAGGGAAATGCAAATCAAAACCACATGAGATGCCATTTCACACCAAGATGGCTATAATCCAGAAGACAGATAATAACGAATGTTAGCAATGACGTGGAGAAAGTAGAATCCTCATACACTGCTGGTGGGAATGTAAAATAATACATCACTTTGGGAAACTGGGAATTTTAAGTCTACACATGGAGATACCATATGACCCAGAAATTCTACTCCTAGTTATATATCCTAGAGAATGAAAATGTATGTACAAATGAACACAAATGTTCAGAGCAACATTATTCATAATAGCCAAATAGTGGAAACAACCCAAATGGTCATCAGTTAATGAATGGAAAAATAAAATGTGATATATCCATACAATGGAATATTATTTGGCAATAAAAATTAATGAAATACTGATACAAGCTAAAATATGAATAAATCTTGGAAACATTATGCTAAATGAGAGATGCCAGACACAAAAGACAACATACTGTATAATTCTACTTATAGAAAAGTTCAGAATAAGGAAATCTATACTGACAGAATGTAGATTAGTAGTTGCCTACGGGTCAGAAGGTTGGAACAAAATAGAGAATGAGTGACAATGGGTATGGGATTTCTTTTGGGGGTGATAAAAATTTTCCCAAAGTATAATGACAGACGACTCTATCAGTATATTAAAACCACTGAATTCTACACTTAAAATGGAGGGATTGTAGATATGTGAATTATATCTCAATGAAGCTGTTATTATAAGAAAAAAATTATAGAAACAAATTGGAAGAATCCCTAACTACCAGGAATCAAGGAATTACGGAGATAAAAGGACATTTATATCCTTCACTTTATAGATCATTTTTAAAAAGACACGTGGAAGGTTTTACATTAGGTCAGAGAACTTGAATTGTATCTACATTTACAATTTAAGTATTTAATTTACTAAATGTCAATATATGTGATTTCAGGAACCTGTTCATTATATACATCAAATTACATATTTATACCTACTGACATATACATATCATATTATTTCTATCCAATAGACCAATGAATCTCAGTCTTTTTTCTTTCAATAATTCTAACACACTGAAGAATTTGGCCAATTTCCATCAGAAACATTCTTCAATACAGGGCAATGAGGGTGGGGAGTAGAGAACATACTTCTGGAATAAGGGAAGGAGATAGAGGTTTGACAACTTTCAGGCTGAAATACATATTTTGAAAGTTTACTCCCCTCAAATTCTGACAACACAGATAGGGAGATGTGTATACCCTGATCTAGAGATGATGCTAAGAAGTTTCTGCACATTCTTCAGAATGCTATTTAAATATCACTGCTAATTGTGATTAAATTGATCAGAGTTAGGCAAAATGAAGTAGATCAGGGATAGTAAACCTGAAGTAAGCTGAGGCCTACAATATGAATAATGAGTTTTGTCAGAGTGAGATAGAGTAATTGAGAGGGGTAAATGCAGATTCTCATAAAACTGCCTGGTAAACACACATAAATTAAAGACTGCAGACTAGTATATGCTCAGATCCCCCCAAAAATTTCTAGAATACAGCACACGCGCAACAAATATTTACTGAATACATTTATGAAAATGTGACTGAAAAGGAGAGAGAAGGTGAAGGAGAAAAATAAGAATGAAAGTAAGAGAAAGAACAAAATTTAGTGATTAGAAAACCTGGGGAGACGGAAGAGACCAGAAATACAACCCCAGAAATTTTTCTACATAAAGTAAGACATGGAATCACTTTCTAACACATCCAAAAGAAAGAAAAAGAAGAATCACTCCTTGGAACAATAACAAGAAACAGATTAATAGTTTGTCATTCTGTATCCACCACTTCTTCAAAAGCCAATACAAATTTTGTAACAGCTACATTTGTATGGGACTTACTTTACAATTCATAAAATGTTTTCACATGCATTAATCATTCCCGATATTCTCTGGGGTAGACATTACATTATTTCCATTTAGCAGATGAAGAAACTTAGGCTTTGAGAGTTTAAATAACATGAACAGAAGCATACAAGTAGAGGAACCGGCAGCCAGTCCTAAACCCATGCATCTATAATGGATGTCAGGAGCAAAGAACCATAGGGAGACACAGAGTAAGTATCAAATCTGTTCATCTTGAAACTTTCCTAAATAAGTAAACAAATCTAAAAAGTCCTTATTGTCCTTAATTAGAATGTTCTTCCTTACCTAAAAATTACTTTCTTATAAGGCACCGATGATACATTAATCAGAAAAGTCAATGAATTCTCAAGTTTCAATCCACTTTTCCAATCTATAGCATTCATCATTGTGAACCGTTTCTTCTTTGCTTTCAGGACCCTGTTCTCTGTCATCTCCTCTTTGCCTTTATTTTGCTGTAACTGTTCCTTATATATGTGTGTGTGTGTGTTTTCTTCAGTTGTAGGAAGACATTTAACTTATCTAGACCCTTATCACTATGACTTTTATCACAATGCACGACTGTTCCACAAGGACATATCATTAATTCCCATGTACAGCATGACCAAAATGGAATTTTTTATTCACCCACTGTCTTCCAAAATTTCCACCTTTAGCTAAGAGCTCCCAGGGACTAAGTCAAAATGTTGAGAAGAAAATTTTTTACTCCCCTCTTTTCCTCTTTTCCCCTTCTCCTTGATCCACTGTTTCTCTCTGAACTACCTGTAGCCTCCCAAGAAATATCTCCATGTGCCTGGGCCCCCCTTCCCTCCTCCTTTCTCATTCTCACCTACATCTTTCCTACTGCCATCAGAGTTACTGTCCTTAAAGATGACTCCTCTATTCAAAAGCCTTCAGAGAATCCCTAATATTCACAGAATGAAGTCAAGATTCCTCAGCACAGCCTTCAACCCCTTGCATGGATCTAGCCTCAATTTACCAATATATGGATTCTTTGATGCTTCCAAATACACCTGAGACTCACCGATGGTCACAATTTAATTCATGTTAGGCAACTTCAACACCAACCCACATCTGGAATGCTCCCACCCCTGTCCTATTTATCTTTTAGGGTCCTGCTTAAATAATTACTCCGTTTGGGAAGCTCCTTTTAATGTCACCTCTACCCAAAAGTCTCAGTCAAAATTAATGGTATATTTCTTAATTCTGTTTTGTTTGCCTCTCTTACTCATTTTACCCATACTTTTCATACTACAGTCACCAAAACTAGGCATTTCCCCTACTAAATTACAATCTCCTATTTTTTTTATTCTAAATATGCTAAGAGCTATGTTTACTGAATTGTGGCATCACCAAGTGAAAAGCACTTAAACTTAAAAATAAGCAATAAACTGACAGGTTTATAATATTACATAACATTGAATTGACTTCCAGCAAAAAAAAAAAAAAAAAATTATTGCTAGGTAAAATGCCTAGTGTAGTAGAAGTTATAAGGAAATAAACATTTGAATAGAAATTCTTAAGGTTAAATTATATTTAATAAGACAATAAAATTGTTCCATCTCTCTTTTTATTACAGTACCAAAAAAAAAAGTAAGTATCTTTGTTCTACTTGTACATCCTTGTACACATCAGAATGAGCTCTGTAAGGAGTACACAAACTTGAGAGAGGAAGAGGAGACCGGTTATGATGCTGTTTCTATTCAAAGTTTCTAGCCACAACCTTTAGCTATAATCGGTAGTATGTCCTAGAACTCTCCCTGCTCGATTTCCCTCAATGACCTGCAACTTC
Source organism: Ursus arctos (assembly GCF_023065955.2). Lineage (NCBI taxonomy): Eukaryota > Metazoa > Chordata > Mammalia > Carnivora > Ursidae > Ursus > Ursus arctos. The sequence continues at coordinate 75,895,048 of NW_026623067.1, forward strand.
TGATGTGTGTGCTCAGGGATGTTTTCTAGATCTGCTACAAACCCTATAAATGTGAATTAAGATCCATCTATTTTTGCCAGTTCGATGCTGCATAAGACTGAGTTTTTAAAAGAATAAAATGAGGTAAAAAAAAAAAAAATAGTTGTGCTATGCTAACTTCTCCTTTTGCCAAAAGAGCACAAGAAAATATCTTAGCAGTGCATGAAAATGAGAAAGCACAAAATATCAAACAGGAACATCCTATCTTATACATGTCTGATTCTCAAATTTAAAGAAATTTAGTTTGAAGGGGAAAAACACTAATTGCAAGCACTAATTGCCATTAGTTTGTGGCCATTTGGAGAACTGAAACCTTCTGCAATATCCAATGAGATTATAAGGTATTACTACACAAAAAGTGAATAAACTCTCACCAAGTGTGTTAGTTTTCTCATCCAGAAATACAAATTTATGAATTTCTAAGATATCACTCGCATAAATTCCATAAATATCCTCTAATCAATCACCATTTGAATTATCTCTACTAATAACTCACCACTAGAGAAACACTAACATTCCAATGAAGCAATTCATGTTAAATTATGTATTGTAAATTAATTACACAGATTTTTCTTTGAATTACAAGGAGTTCATTGGTTTGATGATTACCTTTATTTTTAGTGTTTTTGTCAATAATGTTATTCATCTATTTGTCCACTTTCCACATAACATATGATTCTTAAAATAACAAACCACGTTGTTACATAATAATTTTCTATATGTATAAAAATTTTTAAGTCTTCACGTGGGAAATCAACCTCATTTTCCTATGAAAAAGAAATTTACACATGCCTAAACCTTATCTGAATGCGAAGTACATAACTAGAATATCTGTTCTCTAACATAAAAAATAGATTTTCTTGGGTGTTTATTTAAATCTTTCAACAAAGCATATTAATTTTTTAAGGATTATTTCAGAATATTCAATGAAATGAAAGAAAATAAAAACCATAAAAGGAAGTATAAAGAGCTAACTTAGGTAATATTTCCTTTCATATATTACTTCTAGGAGAGATCACTATCACACAATAATCTATGCCTAGTAAATTACAACAAATTTTAAGTTTAATAAAAAACCTAAAACTCTCCAGTAAAGTTCTTTTTTTTTTTTTTTAAGATTTTATTTACTATTTATTCGACAGAGATAGAGACAGCCAGCGAGAGAGGGAACACAAGCAGGGGGAGTGGGAGAGGAAGAAGCGGGGTCATAGCGGAGGAGCCTGATGTGGGGCTCGATCCCATAACGCCGGGACCACGCCCTGAGCCGAAGGCAGACGCTTAACCGCTGTGCCACCCAGACGCCCCTCCAGTAAAGTTCTTTCAAGTTCTACAAGCACACTGTAATACAAGTGGGTACTCAATATATCAGTTATGTCTAAAGAAAAGATTTATAGTAATGTAGACAACCAGCAAAAGAAATAATATAGATGAAAGGTAAAATCCAAGAGAGGATAACCATCCCCTCTACTTGCTGCAGACTAAACTGCTAACTCCTGCAACCAAATAACCCACTTGTACTGCATGCAGAGGAACACCACACAGATATTCTGATGCAAAGTTAGAACTCCTATAGCATAAATGTAACTACCAGCAGCTCAGCCCTCTAGGAGGCAGAAAACAGATCAGATTCATGTATAAAACGCTGGACTTACTAAGAACCACTTATAATATATAATTGATGATTCTTATAAAGCCACCAAATTTGACACTTGTTTGTGTTGACTAGTGAAACAGTTTTCAAGGAATCAGGTTTTCAGAAATTCATTCTCTCTCTGCCTCTCTTTTGAAAAAATTACTTGGCAAAGAAAAAAATCAAATTCTGTATAAACGATCAAAAATAAATGTACCCAACTTTTCAACTTGTTATTTCTAAGTCCTTCTAATGGATATTCCTTTTCTGATTCCACAGTTGCGTGGGCTAATTTTCACCGATGGCTGGCAGTTCACACTAGTTAGACCACCACAGACAACCTTGCTGTGCGGAGTCATCTAAGTTTTCCCAAGACGGTTGGTAGACTGGCTGGCAGTTGGACATGGAAGAGCCTAAAGCCATGCCTTGGCTGTAGCAGGTGCTCAATACACAACAATTCTTCCTCTGTCTTTAGTAAAACAAGCAGAACACAGTGGTGGGGGCGGGGGATGGGGAGATAGGGGATAAAAGGATTTTGTGAGAAAGGAGAGTTTCTTCTTGTCCCTTTAATTCTCATCTCCTCAATACCTCTCAGGCCCTCACGTATTCCCTATCCCCTTGAGGTGAGTTACAGCCTCCAGATGCTCCTTACCCAATCCAGGGGCAGTGCTAGGTCGTTTCTCCCCTCAAAATAAAGCTCTACTGTGTTCAGGGGCAGAACACTGGAGGTTTGCATCTATTCACCCTACTTCTTAAAACCTCACTTTTCCAAGGAGCTATGACTCAGACACAGGGATAGGTTACCATAGACAGTATTCAAACCCTCCAATGGAGGATTTCCTAAATTAATCGGAATTTTAAAAAGTCCTTTTCATCTAAACATTTGTAATGTTATTACAGAGAGGACTTCCATAAGGTAAAACCACAACAAACCAAGTTTATGACCCTGATGACGGCAGTTCCTTTGACCTTCATTCGTCCTCTCAGACAGGTGCTTAAACCAAGCAGTGGGGGCAACACCTTCTCCTGTGATTAGTGCTTGCTTTGCAGCATCCCTGGATTCACTCTGATGAAGCACTCAAGGTCAAGGTTGGCTCATGAGTTAATTCTCATCCAATAGACCAAGGAAGTGATTGTGATCTCTGTGGTAAGACCAAAAGTCTCAGAACAATACAGAAGGTAGCTCATAACCATGGTTTTGTGGTCTTTTTACTAAACACACTTCTGATTGGTCCCTATAGAACCTTCCAACTTTCCCAATAAAAGATATCCTTCCTATCCTATGTTATTAGAGCTTCTAATATTGGATGAATTGTGATAATTAATTGGACTAATATGTAAGTAATAGATTATGACAGTCTGCATGAACTTCAGAGATGACAAGGACTTTAATTTTATAAAGACTTCACGATCAATTCTACAATTTTCAAACATGAGTGATGATGATGATTACCATGCAAGAATAAGATGGTTGGAATGTGGTTGCACTGATTGTAAACTGTCATTTAAAAAGATATAATGTATCAATAGTGCCTCCTCTTTTAAATGTAATCTCATCCCCCTGATAGGGATATAGAGGAATATTATTAAAATATGTTTCTGTCTTTGTCAAGCATAACTGAGAGCAAGAAAGAGAAACCCATCCATACCAGTCTAAGAAAAGAAAAGTTACTGAAAGGACACCAGATTTTCATTGAAGGAAAAGTGAAGCCAAACCTCTAAGAACTGGAAACTTTGACGTCTTTGGTGTGACACCTTCCCATTCGCTTCTCTGTGTACTTTTTCTCCAAGCAGAACAGCTTCCTCTGCTTATTCTCGATTTATGGCGTCCCCTTCCCCTTGGATCTGCTTGTCAGTGACCCTATTTCCAGATAGGTAGTTCTGTTACTGAGAGTGAAATTATGAAGACTCTCATATAGCAAGAGCCATGGACCATTCCCATGAATGTTGGTGAGCGGGTGGAAATTCAATTTAATTTGATTCTGTAAGTATATGAGTACTCTTTATGTTCCAGGAAGGTGATGAAATATAAATTGCCCCAAAAACATAGAAAATTCAAGGTGGCCTCAAAGATAATGAGTATAGAAATGGAAAATGCATATTAAATAGCTACAGTGAGTGATGAGTTTCCTTCTTTTTCAGACCTTAAAAATTAGAACTTCTCTTAGAGTACACTTTGGATTGCTTCATGCTTCCCCATAATACTATATAACAATCAGATCTGAGTATCCTACACAGTTCTTTTCATCCAATCTACTTTTTAAAGAAATACCTCTAAGATATTCCAAACATCTCAGCTCATGCAAGTCTGATCTCCTAACTGCCTCTTTGCCCATAACCATAATCACACTCATATGTACGATGATCACGTCCATCCTAGGGCTTTTATTCCTTCTTTCCTTCTGCTTAGAATTAATACTCCACTTTCTTCTCCAAATGATAACTAAATTCCAAAATTCATCTTCAAGTCTTACATCCTCATGATTCATCCTCTGATCAATCCAATTAACTGATCTCTTCTCTAATTTGTTAAATATGGTAACAGGGAAGTAAAGAAATATGAATAGATTTGAGAATTACTTGAGGTAACATTAGTAATAAGATTTTTATAACAGACTAATTTCCTACCATTTCCATTTTCTTTTCTAAGAGAATGTCAATTTAGCGAGTGAGGACTAGTAATGTTCTCATCCAGAAAACAATTATCAGCTTTTCTGGCAGGCAGAAGATGACCTGCAACACGGTTTTGGCCAATGAGATACAAGTAGATTAAGCAGTTTCTCAAAAACGGAGTAAACTCATGCTAACTTAGCATGAGTCCTTTAACTTTTTCCCTCCCTTTCTTTCTGCCTGGAAAATGGATGTAATGTTGGAGATGGAGCTATCTTGTAACCATAAGACCACAAAGAAAAGGGCAAGAGATTTGCAGGACCTAGACTCTGGAATCTTTGAGCCAGTAACTACCTAACTACCTACCTTCCAGCTTTTAGTTTGGTGAGAAAAATAAAATTTCTGTAATATTTAAGCCACTGGGTTTTTCTTTGGTAGGAGTGGAGGGGGTTGGAGGGGTCTGTTATGTGAAGAACACAATTCCTAACTGGTTCATGGCTCCTTTTATGTATATCCGTGTTGGAGCAGAGCAGGCCTAAGTCAGCACAAACTACCTGGATCATGTCCCAAATTAGTGGAGCTATTCTTTCTATTCCCTTACTTTCAGAGTGATTTACTATTAAGAAAGTTGAGAAAGGGCAACTCAGATGCTAATTAGCTTCTCCCCAGTCTTAACCTCAGACTTCCTCTAGGGTAGGATTTCTACCTTGGAATTCAAAGTTGTAGCTCAACTCATAGCTCAGTTGTCATATTTACCCTCCCGGGAACATCAGGCATTATAAAGAAAAATATTATAAAGAAAAAAGCAAGGCTTCAAGTCCAATACAATGGAACAGTGTTTGATAATAAGAACTAGAATTACCCCAGACTTCACTTATTTCTCCCATTCTTCAATCAACTCCATCACTGCTGATGGTTTTTTCAAGGACAACTGAAGGATTCTTTGAAAAATGTTTAAGGCAAATGATAGCAATAATCCACTGTTAACTTGCTGCGAAGGCCTCTCCCAAGCTCACCTAACCTCACTTACAGTGCATATTAGCCCCAGATGCATTCGATCAACAACTACCATCTTCAACACCCCAAATATAAAATCTTACATGCTCATGATACTTAAATAAAAAGGAGTATATACACTGAGAATTCCTCAATACCTTGACTAATATTAGCCTGTGCATACTGTTAAGACCTAGAGAATTAAAAAGCAAAAGAAAAAGCACAAACAAAAACTTTTACACTACCTGAAGGGATAACATTTTTGGAACAACTCAATATTTTCTTGGTGTTTTTGAAATTAAATATTTCAAATAATTTTCAGATTAATTTATTTAACACATTAGTTCACTTCTCAATTTGATAAATCAAGAATTTACCTTCTTTGATTTAAATGGAAACAAATCACCAGTAAATTAACTCTTTGATCTTTGTTTGGCATTTGTTGTTAACATGTTTTTCACAGTAGTCTAAGAAAGCCTGTGGTGAATAGAGATTCCTTTTCCAATGAGAAAATACATACACTAAGTGTTATCTATAAATTTAGTCATAACTTTGTCAATGCCCTTGTGTCAATGTCCTTCCTATTCATAGATGTCTCTGTAAGTGTAGGCTGGCATAACTGAGACCCCACTATGTTGCCAGGAATTCTTGCTATGGTATGTCCATAGGAAGTCTGGGCTTTAGTCCAAAGAACTAGTGCTGGGAAAATCATCCCTTGCCTTTCCAGAGAATTACTAAGAACTACTCCATCTTACAGATTGTCCTTTTTCCACAGCTACCCATAGCGAGACTATTTTGTTGGCTTTATTCCTCTGACACTGTGTTCCACTGGCATTTTTCCAGCTCAAAAGAGCATGAGGCTCCCAAGCCTGACAGGTACCTGCTGGGATGCCCCAAAAGAAATGCCTACATGAGCTCCTCTTAAGGTGTTTAGAGGAAATTCCACCAGATGTCAAAGTCCCTCCATCATCACAACACTCAGAAGCGGCCATTACAAGAAACGTAGGTCACACATGCTGAGGAATGAGATGGCAGAATTATAAATTATTGTTATAAACACACTGTTATAGCAAAGTGAGAAATTGCAGAGTTGCATTAAGCTGATGGATAATCTGGCAGCAAACAAACACATACTTATTGCCTTTCCAATCTAAGCTGTGCAACTGTTCCCTGTTGTCTTGCATGCCAAGCAAAGACTTCAGCTCCAAATTACTATTATTAATAAAGTACAAGAGGGCAGCCTGTTTCATCTCTCCTGAAGCTATCTCTGGAAGAAAAAGACAAAATAAAAAGAGAGCAATTCAACTCTTCTCAGTTAGCATTTTTATCGACTACCCCAAGGGGTACATGACTCCAGTTAGCAGATGTATATGGTTATATACAGCCCTAGTGGAGTTTACAATTGAAGGCACACACAGTAAAGCTTTCAAAAAGCAACAAGACAGATTCACTTTCAATAAGACCACAGATGTATGCTCACTGATGCCACTGCAAACTTCAAAAAAATATGTATTACTCATGCGTTCTAGCACATTCATATTTCCTAGTATTGTTTCCAAATATTCCTAGCATACACTGTAAATAGCTTTTCTTTCCTGGAATTTACCATTGTCATTACTTATAAAATTTGCTCGTGGGTTTGCTTTCATCAGAGTTTTTAAGATTTTTCTTCCCCTGGAGGATGCCAAAATGTATCATATCTAAATTTAGAAGGATAATGGAATAGGTATATATACCCCCTTCTCAAAGCACTTTATATAATTACACCGAAGTTTAGTCAGAACAACAAAGGGAATTTGGAGGTCGCACATTCTAACTACAGACAACTCTTTATATCTGTTCCAATAAAGATGAGGGGGACCTATTAGCCCAGCTGGTCTTGGCCATGACTGCTTTCCTCTGACAAATGGAACATGAAGCCATAATCCTTGTTATTAAGTTCTCATGACATCAGCTAATGTACAATGAGATTAATTTCTATGGGAAAATGGAGAGTTAACCAGGGAGATCACAGGTATTGACTCTGAAGATGTTCTCAGGCTTGGTAATAACACTGAAGGCAAGATTGTACATGGAAACCTAGAAAAACACTTACTAGTGTACTAAGTCATATTAATAAAATAAATGTCCTTTATATTAACCACCTTCAGTGAAGTAATTTTACCAGGCAATGTTTAGATACTTCATGTGACCGAGTTGTTTAGTCTAGCCCCCAGAGCACATTTGGGGATTAAAACCAACTCACTACCAAAGAGTAGTACAAATGGAAAAAATTACTAGGATCCTGGACCTCATAATAGCAGATGTGTCTCCTGGCTTTCTCACTCTTCTGATCCTGTAGGAATTGCAGTAATGGCAGAAGAAACTTGAAATCTTATTTAAATTTGCTAGAAGTTTGGAGAAGTTCTGCCTGCGGACAAGATCAAGGTGCATTCCAAGGTTGAGCCTTAGACAAAGGGAGCAGACTGATGTCAGAAGAGATAAGAAGTTTCTAGTCCCCACAGCAAAATTACATTGGACAAGGATAACAAGCAGGAGCTGGGACACAAAAAAAAGGACATGGTAGGAAAGATCTAGGCTCCATGGTAAGTCCCCGGAAGCAAGGATTTGTGTGCTTTGGTCAACTGCATCTCAGTTTGGGGCACATGATTAGTTGAAGGGATAAATGAATTATTGAGTTCATTAGGCTTTTAGATCCATGTCCTTTATTCGATTTTTTTAATCCTATATTTCCCAAAGCATGATCTGGGCTATCATTTCAGGTGGTAACAGTACATTAAAAACTCTGACTCAGGGATTGACAAAGTTTTCACCGTTCAATTTTCTTTTCTTTTTTTTTTTAAAAGATTTTATTTATTTATTTGACAGAGAGAGAGACAGCCAGCGAGAGAGGGAACACAAGCAGGGGGAGTGGGAGAGGAAGAAGCAGGCTCCCAGCCTAGGAGCCCAACGTGGGGCTCGATCCCAGAATGCCGGGATCACGCCCTGAGCCGAAGGCAGACGCCCAACGACTGCGCAACCCAGGCGCCGCTCACCGTTCAATTTTCTAATATCAAGGAGAAAAATCTGAGTTTGGTGCTAGCAGGCCTTTAACATCTCTCCATTCTTGTCTTAGCAGAAGAAAGATGTTCTCAGGAGGCGCTGAGCCTGCAGGTAACATCATCTAGCTAGAGCTGTACGTTTTTTGTTATTGTTGTTGTTGTTTTGGGTTTTTTTTGGTTTTCAGTCTATTTATTTTTATAGTTACCATCTATTTTCAAAGAGGCTTTTTCTGATTTGTGGTAGTAAAATAAAATTTCCTTTTAAAATAATTTAAGTCCCCAAACTCTGTTGATTTAAAGGAGAATGAGTAGGTTAAGAATGAAGGTTGTAAATACATATGGCAAAAATGAGACGATAATACTCAAATGAATTAAATTTGGGAGTCTCTAGTCTAATTGCTTTGGGCCTCACATGGGCCTTAGGTCTCACTGCTGTTCTAGTAAAAACTTAATGTCAGCTTTAGATGGCCCTCACTGAGCCCTCTCTCAGTGCACTTGTACTAGCCTTAGGTCCAAAAGCCTCAGCCTCACCCAGCAGACACAGCAAATTGAGATAAAAGTCCATCAAACAAATCCACATGTATTCTTCAGTCCCCTAGGGAGCAACTTAAATGAAAACACAGAAACTCCACTTTCCAAAATTTGCCATAAATTTTATATTCTTATTGAAAGAAATGCCTGTAGTCGCCCCCTCATTTTTATTCATTTGATTCTCCACTGTTAAGCTTATTTCTAAATAAATTCTAAGCAAATTAATTAATGAACTTAAGAAATAAGAGAAAATATGAATTTTGAAGCCAAATATCAGACAGAATTCTGTTAAACACCACATTTGGATGATCCTGACTTTAATTCCATAATAAATACCTGATAGATCTCAAACTCAATTCAGCAACAACCTGCATCACCTAAATTGGGAGCCCAAAGTTCTGGGATGGTATGAGTTGCTAACAGATGACATTTCATTTCTGACATTCAATACTAGGCATAAAAAAAGCACTAACCCAGAACTGAGGTTCCATATGTACCTGCTAGTGGTCTAGGTCATTGGGTAGTCAGTAAAAGAACTGAGGAACTACAGAAGAGATTGATTTCTGGGCTAACCAAGCACAACTGGATGGACACAGTACAATACTACTTTAAAATAAAAAATTAAATTAAATTAAAATAAAATAAAATAAAATAAAATAAAATAAAATAAAAAACACATTCAGCAATGGAACTAGATTCTCCTCTTCTGCATTTTCACGAAGGATTCCTTGGTCTGCAGGCTGCTGGAAGGATGTCTAAACATTGATGATGCCATAATTTAAAAGGAAGAGAGACAATATGGTGAAACTTTTCATCGTCCTTAATAATTCATTTTATCTGATTCTTTTGTTTCTCCTTCTCCCTCTAACATTATTGGCTTTTTGCCACTTCACAATAATTAAGACTTTGACTCTGGGGCCAAGAGGGAACTGGAAAAAAGGGAAAAGTCAATCATCAATCTGAGACAATGACTCCCACCTCTCATGTTGTTACACAACCAACTAGAAACAGGGCAACAACTTCCCGACAGCTCAAAGCAACAAGAATACCTAATAACAGACATACTTAGACTCTACCATCCCTGAAATATTTCCTTCTTTTTGAAATAAGTCATACTAGTGTTGAAATGCTCTCTAACTGTAAAATTCTTGACCTCACATGGGTGCCATTGTTCAATACAATAACTTTATAAATATACTTTGAGTTTCCTGGAAAAGTGACATGTAAATAAAGCATTATTGCCATAACATCTCCCTTAATGATCTAAAAGAGGCAGTAAATAGCAAGCTGATGGATTCACAGATGGTACTAAATTGAGAAGTGTTGCAAACATCAGTAAAGGCAAGAAAAATTATGCAAAAGAGACCTAACATGCTTTAAATAAAAGCAAAACATTTTTAACTTTACGGGGGAAAGAAAGTGACATTCTTTTAGAGAGCCCAAAATACACTGTCCAGCAGAGATGCTACAACCAGCATGTAAAAACATACCAGTCAGAATCATTTCAACTCCTCAAAATCAGCTAACAGGCCAATATGCTTTGAAAGAGGGACTGGCAGTCACATAAATATAAAGCTTATCATAGATGGGGGGGGGGGTTACGATTTCATTAGAAAGTGCCAATGAGAAGTTTGGGTTTGTATGTTTATAACTTTTAAAGAATACAAGATTCCATTTAGGAAGTAAATCTGCTTTATCCGAAGCATTTTTATAAGACTGAATTTGTCTTCCATTTAGACAAAGCCATCTGTCTGGACAGATTTTGCATGTGGACCAAAACAGAAATAATGCTTCTTGAGAGCTGTACTTAGGGTTGCACTTGGCTTTGAGTTTGTCCTCTACTTCCCATGGTGACCAATGGGGTACATCTGAGACACGCAGTTAGAAATACCATCTGTAATCGTGTTGATAGACTAAAACAAACATCAAAGACGCTGACACCACCACCACCATCACCATCACCATCACCACCGCCACGCCTCTGTCTTCTATGCTCTGACCTGTGCCTTCTGGAAAATGTAGACCCATTTTTAATATGGAAACATTTTAATATCAAAATATATTTATACACATGTTGGTCGTTTCATTTGTTCAGGTGATAGCCAATAGTTGCTACATATGAAGTCTTGATGAGCTCAGTGTAAGTTCTTTTTACACGTACCAGACCCATTCACACGTTCTAGCCAACTGAGTTCTCTGATCATTGAGGACTGACACATAAGGTCTTATTGTAAACCAGGCCTTCAAAGCTGTTGTTGGTCTGGGAATGCGCCACTCAATTTTATTAACCTGAGGAATCTGCACAGAAAATCATCTCACAAGGGATCAAAAAGAAAAATGATTTGAAGTATCTTCCAAAGTTAACTTCAGTAAACATGGACTCTAAAAAGGGATCTCAATCCAGTAGCTGAAAATGAGCTGATTCAACACAATAGTTTATTTCTATTGAAAAAAGAGGGGTGCTGGGTGGCTCAGTCGCTAAGCGTCTGCCTTCGGCTCAGGCCATGATCTCCAGGTCCTGGGACCCAGGCCCACATCGGGCTCCCTGCTCAGTGGGGAAGCTGCTTCTCCCTCTGCCTCTGCCCCTCCCTCTGTTCATGCTCACTCTCACTCTCTCTGTCTCTGTTTTTCTCTCTCTTGCAAATAAACAAATAAAATCTTAAGAAAAAAGAAAAAGACTGGAGGTCATCATCGGGCAGGGTCTGGTATGGCATCCCGTGTTGCCAGGCACCCAGTACTGCCTAGTTCACTGCTCTGCCATTTTCGGCATGTGCTTCTCCCTCACAGTCCAAGAGAGCTGTTTGTGTTCTAACTGTCATGTCCAAACAGGACTTAGTCGCGTGGTCACGGCTTGCTGCAAACTAACTGCAAAATAAGGTCTTTATTCCATGCACCCAGGTACCAGGTAGAAATTAGGGGATGTTGTATGTCGCTTACTGAGTAAGAATGAGAGAACGGATTCTGGAGAATAACGAGTTTCAATTAAGAATCATATTTTAACATTCAAAGTTTGCCAATGCTAAAGATTCATCTAACATCAGTCCTTCGTTAACAAAATAAGCATTGATTCTCGACTCTTTATTCATCAGTTTCTTTGAGCTTAGTCACTGAATAAAATTCCTTATTTTTTCTCAACTTTTAAAGAACTCTGCTACGTGGTTTTACAGTTGTACTGTGATGATGTCTTCATTTATACTACCACAAAACGCGAGGGGAAATGAAAAATATTTATAAAATGAAAAAAGGTAAACTTTAATCTTTCCCTTTTTCTGCTACAGACTTTGCCCTTTTAAGGTAGAATTTGATGACCAGTTAAAATAATCATTTTAGTTAGGTCCATTTTAAATATTTTGATCACACTGAACAGTTTTATGTATATCTCCTTACATTTCATAAGTATATAATTCGTATACATTCATTATGCTTTTAGATATAGCACATCACATTATATGAACAACTATTCATTGAAGCCCCCTTGCAGGTGAGTGAACTAGGTACTTTCTGCTTAACAAGTGGCTCATTATTGGTTATGACGGTTAATCAGGGGCATTAATAATTGTATCAGTTATTATTTAATTGTTATTGATTCCATAAGCCTTCCTTGCATATTTCTAGAAACTGAAAAAACGAGTACAGTAATAGAAAATCTAAATTCAGAAAAATTCACTAGGGGTCTTAGGTGAGAGAATATCAAGCGCTGAGACCATCAGAAGGAATTTTCTTCAGGTGTAACAGTTCCTCTTTTGAGTTAGCTTGAGTCTAAAATTTATTTCTAGGGGCACCTGGGTGGCACAGAGGTTAAGCGTCTGCCTTCAGCTCAGGGCGTGATCCCGGCGTTATGGGATCGAGCCCCACATCAGGCTCCTCTGCTATGAGCCTGCTTCTTCCTCTCCCACTTCCCCTGCTTGTGTTCCCTCTCTCGCTGGCTGTCTCTGTCAAATAAATAAATAAAATCTTTAAAAAAATAAATAAAAATAAAAAAATAAAATTTATTTCTAAAATCTGTAAGCCATTCTGCATACTCTGCCTAAAAACTGTTCATCTGCATGTTTTTAAAGATCATATCAAACATTTATGATCAGCTTGAATAGAAATGCTTTTCTGTTTTTCTAGGTCTTTTTCATAATAAACAATGAGGCTATTTGAAAACATTTCTAAGAAATGTATCTAAATAGCAGGAAATCATGTGTAAACTTTGGGAAACACAGTACAAATAAAGGAAATTCTGATTTTTAGCAACATGAGAAATGCAACGGCTCTGGTGAGGAAAGCGTCAGCTACCGTAAAGAGCGTGTTCTGAAATTTTATTCTCCAGTGTAACCAAGTTCCTGCAGGACTGAAGACAAGTGAGCCATTACTGCTTGGAATAAGGTTTCTATGTGTACAGCAGCTATTCGAGCCCCTCAGAGATGGGAATCAGTCTTGTAGACATCTTCCTGATAAAACCAAAAGAACTTTCAAGACTCGCCTTGCCAACATCTATGGGGATACTTAGATTCGGCTATTGGTGAATCATGCACAGCACTCAGGCATCCAAAGAATCAGTCCACAGTCCAATTTCCCTGCATTTAAACAACTGCCTAAATCAACCAAGAGAGTCAATGACTCTCAATCAGTACAATTTCAGGTGCACAGGGATTGGCTTAAAGGAAGGCACGAGTTTTACTTTGCTTCCAACAAAGTAAAATAAGATAAATGAACTTTTTTCTTAATCCTTTGACCCAGTTACTGTTTCTCTTGTCCAAAGAGTGTGCCCCCCCCTTAAATCAAAAAGCAGTATCTGTGTGCTTATACCCCAATCAACAAAAAAGCGGACGACCTGCAAACAATGCTCTACAACTTACACTGTGGTTTTCACTGCGCAGAGGAAAAATATTTATGAACAACTATCGATTATGAACTATCGATTATGTTCATTCTCTTTCTCTATGTGTATGTCTCTGTCTCTCTCCATATGGTTCTGTCTCTCAGCTCTCTGTGTCTCTCTCTTTTACAGACATACAGGCGCACACACGCACGCGCACGCACACACACGCACACACACTCCCTACTCCCTCATGGCTCAGTAACACTAAAAAGTCATGATGGCTCAAAGACAGAAAATTCTGTGTCTCCAGATGCCAACCAAAATCAGGATATAAAGCTTTCCCCTGCTACCTATGTTATAGGAACTAGTGAACAGTACAGACTTGGCCTTCACAAGCAAGTCTAGCTCTTCAGTGTTGGGTATGGTATAAAGCTTCAACCTCTCTAAACTTCCATTTCCTTTGCCTTAATATTAGGGTAATGCCCAACTCACATGCATGTGATAAGGACTAAATGAAGTATCACTTTCAGGAGCCTAGCACACAGGATCCAGCACATTAGTTGGTATAACTTTCCATTTTTCACTTGTGCGGCAAGATTCTCAGCACCGCTGTAAACTGTGGGGTGAAACTTCCTCTACCAGTTCAGAGAAACTAAGCAGTCAAATTAAACAGTGTTTACCTAGACCTCTGCCCCAGACTCACCTGGCCCAGACCCCAGGCTCACTAGACCCAGGCGCCTAAGTTAAACTACTAAATGCTGTCATCTGCTCTTTTCTTTTCTTTTTTCGGGATCCATTTGAAAAGCAAACCACACGGGCATTTCAGAAGTGACCAGCAGTTACGAAGCAAAATGAAAGGTGTCAACTCATTCGTTATGAATATAGAAACCTAATACCTTGCATGGCCTCGAACAACAGTATCTAGTATCTTCAACAACCCAAACAAAAATTCTTCCTACTCAGGCCCCAGAGCAGAGACAAAAGTGCCTAGGAATTCATGCTTCCCCAGAAGCAACACTTACCAATGCCCAAAGGATGGAAGAGTGTGATCACACCAGCTCCCCTGCTCTGATGGGCACCTCCAGGGTGTGGCCTGTTTTGTCTCTGGGTGCTCCCTGCAAGACCCAGCCAGCTGTGCCTTTGAGACTTTGCTTGATGTCACAGCCTTGTTGGGCCTGCTTCCTTTCTGGTCCTGCCTTCCCAGCATCCTACCAGCTTTTCTGAGCAAAATTCCCAATAAATAATATTCACAGAAACAAATCCTGTCAAGGTCAGCTCCTAGGGAACACAGCTTAAGATAGGCATCCATGCTGGGACACATCTGGGTAAAAACAAGGGGCTGTGCTTATTCATTCAAGGACATGGGGATAATTATCTAGAGACAGATATGAATAATCCACACACAGATAAAAAATGAGAGATCACTGTCCTCGCTCACGTGCGATAAGAATCATAACTGATGACACCTGCATTTACTCTGTGCTAGGCATGGCTGTTAGTGCTTTATCCACATTAACCCACTTCATCCCCACAACAACTTCATGAGAGGTAAATATTATTATTATGTCTTTTTGTAGGCCAAAGAAGTGACTTGCCCAAATTCACACTGCTAATAGATGGTAAGAGGTAGGAGACAGACCTCCACAGCGCACACTTTTAACCTCCCTGCCATACAGCCTCTATACATAGATAAGTTTCACTAACTGTAGTTGGCCAGAAGATGAAAAATAGATAACAGTTAACGCTTTGTCACAGGATCTGTAGTATTTCAAAAGCAAAAAACTTATTAACAGGAATATTTAAACTACAATTCTATTTTAAGGTGATGGCTTTATAAATTTACATTCTAAAATTAATTACATGCCAATGAGTATGATTTCCTTTTTCCTTCATTGTATGGCCCTAATTTTTCCACTCCACTTTTAATTTTTGGTTATCAAGTACATATCTGCTCCTTAATTTCCTTCTAAAGGAGTCAAGCTACCTAATCTTGATTTTTTAAAATTTATTCTTGAAAGCATTAATCCAAATTTAATTTCCCAATAAAATATTGTAACTTCACATATATTCTAGGCAAGACTTCTGACATTCTAGGTCAGAAGATTTCACCTCAATAAATATCAAAATGATGTTGCCTTATCTCAAAGGCATCTTTGAGGTTTTGTATTCTGCTAATCGGTGACATTTTAGTAGAAAAAATTGGACTTTTTTTTCTGAAAATGTATTGGTAATAAAATGCCACGAGGTAAAGCATCTAGATCCACCATAAATATCCTATGTCATCAGTACAAATGTTTGGACTGACATAATTTCATATTGCCTCAGAAGAAACTGACAATTTCATGATGCAGAAATGCATGACTTTGGTCTAAACAGCATACAAAGGGTATCACTATGTCAGGTTAGTCATCTATGTCCAGAATTCCACAGCTGAAATCCTTCTGAAGTAAATGGCATAAACTTAGTTGTTTCTATTCCTACACTCATTTTCTAGCAATTACAAGGAAACATAGTGAAACAAATAACAGAAATAAGAAAAATACCAAAGACAAAGCGACAAGGAAAGCACAGTTGTGTGAAATGTTACTTTACTACAAGGAGGGTAGCATCGCCCCCTAGGGTGCATTTGTAGGTAACAGGACAGCTGTGTTAAGTATTTAGATAACTAGTATATATATTTTACTATAAATTGCTTTTCTCTTATTTCTCCTTTATAATAGTTAGACCGTATTAATCTTTTGAAAGTATACATTTTATATTAAATGAGTCATTACAAATTACTTCTTATAAAAAAGAGGACCTTTTTTTGATAGAACTGAGAATCACTGCTTCATTATAATCACAAATACAGAAAAGACACCATCAAATGGCCAATGTGTACAAAGGGATCCTCAGACTTGGTTGGAATCTTAGTGGCATCATCTGAGGACATCTGTCTGGTACGTGAACTGCCTCTGTAATACCCCCAAGTCATGTTTCCTCTTCCTGATCACCTCCTCTATCCAAACATTTGAAAAGAAAAACATAAGTCTTTAGCTTTCCAATGGAGAAGACATGCAATTACTTCTCAACGTCCTCTCTGCCATGTATAAATGAGAACATGCATCAGAACATGCTCCTGCAAGTGGAAGTGTACATATTGAAAGGCTTCAGCTGGAAAGAGAATGTAAATTAAAATCTGAAAATTAAACCAGTCAACTACAGGTATTTTTAGCTTACCAAAAGAACTTTCTCCTCATTTCTCAGATAAATGCACCAAAACAGCTCATGGCGTCTCATACCAGTAGACTAATGCAGCTCTGACATAGTAATGGTTCCTCTGCCTTCCCTATGAACTCAGCCCACCTACTATTCACAGCTGACAGGCTATTTATTTGCTACTATTTAAGAAGACCAGGGGCACCTGGGTGGCTCAGTCTGACTCTTGATCTCAGCTCACATCTTGATCTCAGGGTCATGAGCTTAGGCCCCGCATTGGGCTTCACGCTGGGCATGGAGTCTACTTAGAAATAAAATAAAATAAAACAGGGGCGCCTGGGTGGCTCAGTCGTTAAGCATCTGCCTTTGGCTCAGGGCGTGATCCCGGCGTTCTGGGATCGAGCCCCACATCAGGCTCCCCCGCTGGGAACCTGCTTCTTCCTCTCCCACTCCCCCTTGCTTGTGTTCCCTCTCTCACTGGCTGTCTCTCTCTCTGTCAAATAAATAAATAAAATCTTTAAAAAAAAAGAAATAAAATAAAATAAAATTAATAATAATAATAATTAATAAAAAGACCCACAAAAACACAGCAGTTAAAAGGTCAGGTTATTCACTACCTGATATAAGTGTCAGCAGTACAGGTATTAAGAAGACAAGTTGAAATAATTCAACTGATTTCCCTCTGAACAAAAATTCTGACAACATGTTGGGTCACTCCACATAAGGTGGTGATGGCTTCTGACCTGGGATATGAGAGCAATTTTAAGGTACCAGCTCCAAAAGAGATTGGCTGCCAGCAAGCATGTATAAACTTCAACACTCCAGGAGCAAATGAATATATATATATATGTATATATACACACATATATATACATATATATGTATATATATTTGTCCTATACTATTAATTAGCTCTTAACATTTCCAAAAGTGGTAAATGCTCCAAGTTCAAGTGAGAAAGAACAGTTCAGCCTTTCACTCCCACCTTAGATTCCACTGAGACTCCACAGTGCTTGCTGCTGCCTTCTCTTCTTTCCTCAGGGTTCTCTCTCTATCCCCTAAATCTGCCTTGCTCTGTTCCTGGGATTTTGTTTTGTCTTTCTCTTTGCCTATGGGTCTTTCCCTCTCCAGCTTCTCTTCTCTCTATCTCCCCTTCTGCCTTCCCTCTTCTCTCCACCCTTTTCACTTGGTCACCACCTGGACCTTAACATATTTATTGTTAATATGTTTGCTCTTACTGTTGTCTTTAGGAAAGCATATTGTATGTGTTCGAGTAGAGTATCACAGCTATGTCATTTTTATAGTTATTTAATTTAAAGAGAACCTTTCCTCCTCTTTTGAGTTTACCACCTCCTGCTTTGAACAAATATTCCAGTCCACCAAAGCAACACCAACAAATATTTTGTAAGCTGTCAAATCAGCACAAAAAGCTTGAGAATTTCTGTGTGACACATGCAGGCCTTTTCTTGCTTGGAGTGGATTTCAGTCAGAGGCCTGTATGTCCACTTTAAATACCTTCCATACTTATTTCCCTTGTTAACTAATCCCTCCCTCACCATTTGCCACACCCTCAAAAACACTCCTTTTTCAAAACTCAACATGTATTCAACTCCTTCCCCTAATTTCCATGAGAGAATTTTGTTAAGTTTTGTAAATGTGGGATTTTTTTTTACTCGTGAATTGTGAAAATAATTATTGTTGAGGAAAAAAATGCAACTTTTCAAAAAATGTCCAAATATCCACCAAAACCTAATAATTTGCTTTTAAAGTGTAATCTCATTTTATACTAAACTAATTTCAAGATGAATTTGAAGCAAAGAAAAAAATTAATTTAAGGTCATTTTCTATATGAGGTCATCAAGAAAGAACACTTTATTTTCTTGAGGCTATTTACAAAATGCAAGTCCAGACAGATGCTGGGTTATAAAATACAATAGGGTTTTTGGCTATTCAGAAAAGAAGAAATTCGATAGCTGTCAAGAAAGAGGCTCGGAATTAAAGGTCTCTGTAACTGCTTCCACTCTTTTCCTGCCTTCTGGGCAAATCAACTCAGACAAGCCCACTAAGTCTCACAGACTACAGGGCAAGGGTTTGATGCATTTCTTTAGTTTTAGAAAAGAAATTAGAAACTGACAGTTTGAATCTTGGTGAAACTGGTAAATTCAAGCTGAGATTTGAGTCTGCCCATGTTTCATGTGAATAGCCTATGATTTTACTGTGGCACCACTGCATTTTTCTTCTCTCCCTAGCTCTTTTCTCTTCTCCTCACTCCCAACACCTAACAGGTAAAGCAGAGTAGAGATAGTGGCTTTCTTTTAATACATGAACCCCTTAGAGTTTGCTCTGAATGATGGTGAATATTAGTAAAGGAAAAGCATGTTATGTGTACAGATGTTCTAGTCAGGTATACACTGAAGGCTTATGGCATTTTTCTATGAGCACTGAGAGAACCACTCATCACCTCTTCTTAGATGGAATCAATGACAAAACTGAGAACTTTCACAGCTTCCAGGATTCAGAAAAGAAGAAAATGAGAACAGCCAGAGAAAGATCAGACTCCAAACTGAGACTTTGCACCAGCTAAAAGGCAACTTGATATGAAGCATAAAAAATAATCTATACTGTCTTCTAGAATCTGTGTGAATGTCAAGGAATAACATTACCTTCTTTCTGGTGATGGAATGTGTCTATATACCCTTCCAAGGACAGAGGGCTCAATAGAAGGATAACATTTTATAATACACATTATACCATTTTTCATCAGTAGATCATTCTTTTATATTAACATTATCAATCAAATAAGTCTTTGTTTCAAAAATAAGTATACAAAGGATTTATCAAATTGTAAATAAAAAAACACAAAAAAGTATAAGACATTCCTTGACCCTCAAGAAGCTTTTGATCTAGTTGGGTAGAAAGCTCAGTGAATATCAACCAAAACAGTTCAGACAATGCATGTTCAAAGAGCTCAAAAGAAGGCAACCACATGTTGTTATTCATTTAAATGCTTACTTAAAATATACTGTATATTAGACACCATGACAAGTACTTTTTCAGTTGTGCCTGTTTTTCAAAAGTTTATGATCTTATGAAATAGAAAAGATGTATACAGATAACACTAAGAATAAGTAGGTTCCAAGAAATTACTGTAGTAGTTCAAACAAAAAGCTATAAACACTGAGATGTTTCCTTCCCTCCTCTTTCCAAGGAGAATTTGTTTACAAAGAGAAAATTAAGTTTCTTTCTCTTTCTCTTTCAGGAGGGTAAAGTTCAACAATTACATAAGGTCTCAGATTCAAATTTTTGCAGTTCTTTACCTACAGTTCAAACCCCCAAGTATATGTTGGGTGACTTCTGACTCTTATCCCCCAAGAAAGGAGAAATGTTAAGGATAGGGGAACCAATGTAGTTATTGCTGTAAGTAATAACAGCCTGTCCTTGTCTCAGAAAACTTATGTCTACTTTTAGGATGAGTAAATATGAATATTTAAAACCCAACAGTGACATAATTACACATTCTACAAATACTGAAAGGATGAGTGAATATTGTAAATGACAATCCCAATCAAAACTGGCAATTTAGACCAATTTCTTGAATTTCCTTGAAAGACACAAACTACTAAAGCTGACTCAAGAAGAAATAGATAACCAGAATAGCCTTAAACTAGTAAATAAATTCAATTTGTAAAAAAACCTTATCACAAAGAAAACTGAAGGCTAAGATGGCTTCACTGGTGAATTCCAGCAAACATTAAAGAAGAAATAATACAAATTCTACACAAATTCTTCCCCAAAATGCTGAGGAAGAGGAAATATTTCCTAACTAATTCTAGAGGCCAGCATTTCTCTGATACCAAACCAGACAAACACATAACAAGAAAATAAAACTACAGTGTCATGAGCATAGATATGACAGTTTAAAACAAACCTTTAGCATATCAAAGCCAACATTATATAAAAATCAATATATCAAGTGGTGTTTTCCCCAGGAATGCAAGATTGATTTAACATTTTTAAAAAGCAACGTAATCACTATAGTGACAAACTCAAGAAGAAAGTCCATTTGATAATTTCAGTAGATGCAAAAATAGCAATTGACAAAAATCCAACATTTATTTCTGATAAAACCTCTCACCAAACTAAAAGAAATTCTCTCAACTTAATAAAGGGCATTTCCAAAATAACAAAAACAAAACTAAACTAAACTAAAAAGCTAAACTAAAAATCCTTACAGCTAACAACATAAAGATGAAACACTAAGTGCTTTCCTCCTAAGAGCATAAGTAAGACAAGGGTGATGGTCATTCTCATCACTTTTAGTTGGTATTTTGCTGGAAGTTCAAGCTAGCATAATAAGGAAAGAAAAGGCATCTAGAATAGAAAGAAGTAAAGTTGTCCTTATTCATAGATGACATAATTGTCTATGTAAAAAAGCCAATGAATCTACAAAAAAGCTACTAGACAGAATATCAGAGTTTAGCAAGCTTTCAGGATACAACGTCAATATACACAAATCTATTGTGATCTTCATATAATAGCAATAAGAAATAGAAAATTGAAATTTTAAAAGAATACTATAAACAATAGCCTCATATATATGAAATATTTAGATATAAACCTGACAAAAGATGAGAAGGACCTTAATACTGAAAGCTATAAACCTCTGCCGAGAGTAATTAAAAATCTGAATAAATAGAAAGGCAAACTGATTTCATGTGTGGGAAGACTTAATATTGATAAGAAGCCAATTCTCTCTAAATTGGTCTAGAGATTCAACACAACCCAATCAAAACCCCAGCAGGAAATTTTTTGTAGAATTTGACAAACCGAAGCTAAAATTCATGTCAAAATGCAAATGACCTAGAATAGCCAAAACAACTTGGAAAAAGAAAAAAAGTTAAAGGACTACTACTATCTGATTTCAAGATTTCCACAAATCTAAAGTACTCAAGACAGTATAGTACTGATGTAAAAATAGAGAACAAGATCAATGGATTAAAATAGAAAATCCAGAAATAGCCCACACTTACAAGGAAGACTAATATTTGAGGTGGAAAGGTAATTATTTCAGTGAAGAAAGCATAATCTTTCAATAAATGGTGCTACAACAATTGGGCATCCATATGCAAAACAAGGAGCTTCAATTCATGCACAACATGCAAAAATTAACTAGAAATAGATCGCAGACCTAAATGTAGAATCTAAAACTATAAAACTTCCAGAAGGAAACATAGGATAAAATCTTTGCGAACTTGTGTCAGGCAAAGACTTCTTAGATGACAACAATAAAGGTATCATACATAACATTTTTTTAATTGGTAAATTAGACTGCATCAAAATTAAAACTCCTATTCTTTGAAAGACATGGTTTAAAGAATGAAAAGACAAACTACTACTGGGGGAAGTATTCGCAAATCATGTATGTGATCAAGGACTTGAATCCAGAACACAGAAAGAACCCTCAAAACTCAATAATAATTTGTTTAAACTTGTATTTAAAAAGTGGGCAAGAGAGACACTTTCGCAAAAAAGATATACGGATGGCACATACGCATATGTAAAGATATGCAACATAATTAGTCTTTGGAGAAATGCACATTAAACCCACAAGATACCACTACAGCCCTATCAGAGCAGCTCAAAAGCAAGACTGACCACACCAACCTTTGATGAGGGTGTGGAGGAGATGGCGTTCTCATGCATTCTCATGCCTCTGGGAGTATACAATGTTAAATCATTTTGGAAAATAGTTTCGTAGCTTATTTAAATATACACTTACTGTTTGATCTAGTCATGCCGCTCTTAAGTATTTAGCCAAGAAAAGTGAAAGCCAAGTCCACACAAAGGTGTGTATCTGAGTGTTCACAGTAGATTTACAATAGTCAAAATCTGGACACAACCCAAGTGTCCATCAACAAGTGAATGGATACAAACATTGTTGTACATCCATACAATAGAATACTGTTTGCAATAAAAAGAAATGAATGACTGATACGGGCAACATGAATGAATCTCAAATAATCATGTCAATTGCACGAAGCCAGAACAAAAGCAAAAATGAAAAAAAAAGAGAAAAAAAGGTATCCTCATTGCAGCCAAGTAGGAGGAAAACGGGTTATTAGGTAAAATCCCAGAGTATTTGCTACAAATTCAAACACTTCCACCACACACCCTGCATTTATTGCATATAAACGTGCCAAATAAACCAGTCAATATTCTAACAACACCCTCCTGGCCTGCAAGGGGGGGGAAAAAGTAAAAACAGAACATGATTCCTCATAGCTATAAAGCAGTCCAGAGTCTAACCCAGAGTTAAATATACAGATAGTTCTTACCACATGACTGACCCACTGCTACACTCTCCAGACCCTGGAAATGTTAAGTGATCATTTGTCACTTATATTACCATAGCAATTTGACTCAAAACTGCATCAACACATTAACTTTTTGTTTATACACATTGTTTGCCTTCCTTTCTAAGACTTCTAATTCCAAGGGGTTTGATTTAATCCCCAAGAACAGCTGTGACTATGTTTCAGCAAGAGCACTTAAATTGTGAGCTGCCCTAGAATCTTACGAGGAGTTTGTTAAACATGAGGATATAGGAGTCCCACACCAGATATGCTGTGGTTGGCAGAACCCTCAGATGTCCCCCCATGATATCCATCCCCTGGTGTCACTCACTCACTAATATTATGTTACATGGCGAAAGGGATGTTGCATATGTAATAAAAGTTACTATTCAGTTAACTTAAACTGGAGAGATTATCCAGGTGGGCTGAACCTAATCACACAAGCTCTTTAAAAGCAGAGGGTTTCTCTAGCTAGTTGCAGGAAGGAAAGTCATAGAGATTGAAATGTGAGAGCGATGGAATAAGAGAGATGTTCTCTGCCACAGAGATGGAGGGAGCCATGTGGCAAGGATGGAGAGCAGCCTTTAGGAGCTGAGAGGGGTCCTCAGTCAACAGCTGGGTGGACAAAGGGGTCTCAGCTCTATAACCACAAGGAAGTCAATTCTACCAACAACAGGAGGGAGCTTGAAACCAGATAGTTACCCAGAGCCTGCAGCTAAGAGCCTAGCCCAGCTGACACCTCGATTTCAACTTGCAAGACCCTAAATGGAAAACCCACTTGAGCCCACCAGAATGACTTCTGACTACAGAATTGTGAAATAATAAGTGGGGTAATGTTTTATTTGCCTGAGTTCATCACTGGTTGTGCAGCAATAGACAACACACTTTCTGAATCAATATTTCTGAAAAGTGGTGCCCAAGAATTTATGCATTTAACAAGCTCCCAATTTATTTGTGTACACAGTAAAGTATGAGACCAATCAAACCAGAAGAACACGATCACAGAAACGAAACAGATTACACTTCTGAACTTGTTTCTCAAAGCGTGAGAGGCCAAATCCACTTATGATTCGAATATACCTCTTACTTCATTCCTTGTTGATGACATTTTTCCTTATCAACATGACAAAAACTCTTACGGTCACTTAATTCATTTTCCAGATTCCAAGCAAGGACAAATTATGTTCTAGTCAAAATCCATTTATTCGATTTTCAGTGATAAATATGTTCACTGCCAATAATACGATCAAGTGCACAATACCACTTTCTTGTCTGCACATTCTTCCTTTAGAGACATTCTAACTTCTTTTTAATGTCTTTCAAGTCAATTTACTCTTTTCTGATCTTGGAAAAGATAGTTAACAGCTGGCTATCTTCCTTTTATGTTACATCCTTTATTTCCTATGAGACCGGTGAGTAGCAATGTGCCTATTCCTAAGAGGCCAACTGTGATTGGTCTAAATTGAAGCTATATATGTCTGGGTTGGTAACTGGATAAGAGGTGGGCATGCAATCCAGTTCTGACCGAAAGACCTAAAAAGCAGCCTGCTGGATCATGGGAAAGATTTTTCCTTCCTGGTATAAAGGGAGATACAGAGAGACACCACTTTTTCCCTTCTAAAAATCACCAAAACAAACAAGCAAAATGTATGCAGATGCCAGACTGATGTGGTGCTCATGTCAGAATTCCCAGGCAGGTGCATCAGCCTCACAGAGGTCAGACCGCATCCACATATAACACACCAAGAAACACGAGACAATCGAAACCACTGGAGTCATCCCATGACATGAGAGACTTTGGTGACATGCTGATGATCCCAAGGGAAATATGAAGAACACCTTCATCCTTCAAGACTCTTGAGCTGCCAAACTGATCCTGGAGTCTCAAAATACCCCATTAAGTGAGATTTAAAATGGCCTTCTTATTGAAGCCATTTTTGGCTAGGTATTCTGATGCTTCCTTACAACTCATGTAATCTTTCCTTGCCTATATCAGGTAACATCCCCAGGAAGTTTCTAGGAATGCTTAGTATGTAGTAATTATCTCTAGTCCCTTTTCTTGGCATGTTCCAGAAATCCCAAAGATCCTCTAAGGATCGGCAAGGTGGCACTCTGCCAGGCAAGATATCCATACACAGGCCCATACACAGCGTCTAGAGGAGATGCTGGCTGCCAACTCTCTGCCCCTTAACCTTTCCCCAGAAGCAGCAGGCACCACTGCTGAGCCCAAACTGAAGTTTCCAGAAACAACTGTTGAAGGTGGCTTCATAACAGGCCGTTAGGGACACAGTGAGTTGGAGTAAGCTTGGACTCCACCCAGAAGAGAATAACTCTGGTAGGATAGACCCAAAATCTGTGAGTAAAGGAACTGCTTCAGTTCGTCTAGGTGTGACCAAGGTATGGAGCCTGACAGCTAAGCCCCTTGAGGGCTGTTCTCTGCCTACACAAGAAGCCTAGAAGTTGTGGCTGCTATTTCATGGGGGGGGGGGGGGGGGGAATCAGGCTTTCAAGGAAGAGAGATATTCCACTTTATTTTCTTGGCAAATTGCAGTGGGACACAAAGGTGAAAAACACACAATGTTAAGCACATAGTAAATGCTCACTAAACCCTTTCTTTGATTCATGAATAAAATACTTCAAGAAAATTTTATAATTACAATGCTTGGTATTTCCTTTTTAAAAACTAGTTTTTTCTGGTCTCAGACTTTCTTTCTGATTTACTTTGTGACTGTCAAAGAAGCATGACCTCAGGACAAGGAGAATTCATCGACAATTCAAACTCCTAGAGGCACAAGTCTCCAGCACCATGCTGGGGAAGTGAAAAGGATGCAAGTTGCCACACCAGCCTTCCTGAGCAGCTCTTAGCTAGGCGCCTCTAGTTTCTTTCTCAGATTCTCCTCTGATCCTGTGTAGGTGTCAGAGTGAGAAGTCCTATCTCCCTTCCAAGTGGTACATTATTTCTTTACATATGTTAATTTTTCCAATAGTTTGTAGTTAAGTCTTACCAAGCCTGGGAGAGCCATTCTGATATTTCCATCTCTCTGCTTTGTGTTCATTTTATACTTTCCCTTGGGGGCCAACACTGTCTCTAGGTTATTTGCATAACGCCTCATTGTTACTCCCTGGATGCCTCCAAAATACTGCAAAAAAAAAAAAAAAAAAAACCAATACATGCCAAACTGATGTAGCACTTACATCAGAATTCCTTTGCTCAATCCGCACTCCAGCAGCAGCCTCAGAGAAGCTGGACCACATCCGCATATAACACATGCAGAGAAAGAACTGCAATCACAATCTTCACAATAAAACAACCAGCCACAAGTCCCGGAACAATCCATGCCCACTCTTTCCCACTCACTCCTCTATCCTTTCAATCAGTCCTTAAAAATATCCCCACTCCCACCCCAACTACATTAATCCTATAATTCCTAGGCGTGCAGAGCTCTCAGCAACCCCCACCTCTCCTCCACACTACTACCAGCATGCACACGCAAGCACACCACGGGGGCACACACACATGCTGAAAGTCTTGCTGGATGTGATCCTGTTTCCCTTGTATTCTTTGGGAGAGAGGTTAGTGCAGCCCTATTTGATTTCATTTTACATATAGCAAAGGCCAGCCTTTCCATCTTTGAGAGCATTTATGAAAGCAATTTGGACGAATCAACACACACACTTAGGCACCTAAATCTACCCCCTCCCTAAAAACAAAAAACAGATTTTCTCAAAAGAGGGAGAAAATTTTTTGTCTCCAAGTCTTACTGTTGCACAACGTAACATTTGGTCTCTTAAAAGAGACATGAAAAAGGCCACTGAGCCCTCCAGTGGTAAAATCATGAAAATGATAAAAGGCACATCCAGGCACCCTAAAGAACTCTCATGGAGATGGGTGCAAAGAGAAGAGACAAAAGTAAGTCAGTTTAGGGCTTTTACGTTTTCAGAACACCTCTCAAATTTATTTACTGGGCTTTGGGGTTTATTTATGTTCATAGTTGTAGGTTTTAATAAAGAGTTTAATTAAAGGTGTGTCACCAGATCTATCTGGTGAGTCTTGTTCCAGGTTTGAATTACAACACTTGTAAAAATCAAACATAAAATGCAAACAGCAGGCACTCCTAGCAGTCTGTAATCAAGTGTTTCAACTCAGAGAACATCTGGCTTAAGTTAAAGATGTTCAGTGAAATGGCTAATTATTTTCTCTTGCCACAGGCATTTTCCTGCATTGAGTTACATAAACTGTTGGGTACATGTTTACAACTCTCTGCTTTGCTTTTCTAGTTTCTAGAGGACTAATGGGATAGAGACAGGCAAAGGGCATGTGCTTTTGATGACTCGTCAGAGGCTTAGTGTTTTCCTTCCATCTCATTATTTCATCCATTCAATCATGCATTTATTCATTCACAACTTATCCAGCAAATATTTATTGAGTGTCATAAGTCTCTGTTCTCATAAAGTATAGATGTTTCATGGAGTGAAGTCTCCAAGGAATCTACGTAGACTCATTTAATCACATATTTATAAACAAGCTCCAAGAGAGAAAATCACTAAGAGTCTTGAGAATATATAACAATGGGAACATAGTGTAGTCAGAGATGGTGAGGTAAGACCTCTTTTTTGAGTAGGTTGTATTTAAAAGGGATCTGAAAGAGCAGGCAGGGTTACTTAGGCAAAGATGAACAGCAAGAAGGATAGGTCATAAGAAGACTGGCATGTACAAAGGGCCTGAGGTAGGCGAGGGGCATATATGCAATAAGCCCAGGGTTCAGCAGGAGATAAGGCTAGAAGCTCTCTGTGGGTTGCTGCATCAGCCTCCTTCCGGTTTTTGCTTACACTGCTGTCTCTATCCCAAGTCTATTCCCAGCCCAGAAGCTGTAATGATTCCTTTAAAATCGAAGGCAAGTCATGCCATTACTTTGCTTAAACCCTGCGACACTTCACACACTCCTCCCAGCCACCCCGGCCTCCATGTTCCTACCACACTGCAGACATGCTTCCAAGTCAGGGCTCTTGCCCTGGCTGTCCCCTCTGGCCTGCAATACTCTTCTCCTGGACATGTGCATGGCTGACTCCCTCACATCCTTCAAACCTGTGCTCCAATCTCACCTTCCCAATTAAGCCTACCCTGTCTAGCCAGTTTAAACATCAAACCCTTACCCTCAACTCCAGCCCTCTTCATTCTCCTGACCATGTTCTGGGTTTCTTTTTACCATAGCATTTATCACCTTCTAACACTCTGCTGCTCTCCTCAAGTGATCCCACCCTCTTCCATTATTTTATCCATCACCCACCTGTGGATCACCCTATATATTTTTGATCATTTTATCCATCACCCACCTATAACTCCCTCAGGGTGTGCCTGGCTCTTGGGAGCTTTAGATGCATGCATCCAGATCTCTTCTGGCTCTATCTGGATAACTCATTGGCACAAAGCTCAATGCCACACCTTCTCTTACCATTGACTTCACCTCCCCTTGCATTCACATCTCTAAACCTACCACAGTTCAGCTGGCTACTCCTCTACACAGCCGAGGCAGTTTCTGAGAATTCCCTCAGGTTCCCCAAACCCAATAAGCATCACATTTCCTGATTTTACATCTGAAACATTTCTCAACTCTGCCAATGTCTCATTTGGGCTCTCCTCACCTTGTCCCTTCATTATCCCAGTAGCTTCCTAAACTCTTTCACATCCAACCTCACATTGTTGCCACTCAAATTATCAAGAATGATACAACTTTGAGCAAGTCACTCCTCTCCTTATGCTTTTTCAGAAGAGAAAGGCTTAACCATCAAGCCTGGCAGAGAAATCCTGCATGACCCAGTTCCTCCTCAGTATCTCCAGCCATAATCCCAGCCTCAGTCTTGGCCTCAGTAATGCTAAACATCTGGAGGTCCATTCTTCTTCCTTGTAGTCACCACACCCCTCCCTTCTTTACCTCACCAACTCCCATTCATCTTTCGAGACGACTCAGGAACATTCCCCTGACCTGAACCGAGTCAAAGATCTTCCTCTTATGTTCTACGAATACCTGTGTACACTTCCATCCAATGGAGGCTGAGTCCTAAAATCCACATTTAGCCAAAGCTGAGGCTGAAGTTAATTTCACCAAAACACACAAGTTTATGGACAGTAAGAGTAACTGTAAAATTTTATCATATGTTAACTAGTATTATAATTATCATAATTTCATGTAAAAATTTACATTTTTTTCTCAGCCCCGTCTGTCATTAGATTGCACCTAAAGGTTGCAATCTACATGGCACCACGTTACCACGCTACACACCTGCCTTACTAAATAGATGCTCACTTTCAACTGAGATTTTGAGGTAATTCACTCTTTCTAATACTATTTATTTCACACTTTGTATATTATTTATTATGTCTGATTAAAGAGTTCTCATGGATGTTATTACTCATTATTGTATAATTTTTCCTCCTCATGAAATTTTGAGTCCTAAAGATTTCTACAAATATTAGGATTCTATAAAGATTAGAAATATTGTGATTTAATCTGGATTCTTCTTTCATGTATTATTACTTAAATTTCTATAATGTATATATTTAGATATACGTTATATTTAATAAACATTTATTGAAAATATATAACATCCTCCATGAAGTCATCTAGCTAACACAGTATCTTAGTATTTGTGCTATTTATCCATCTATTTTTTTATTTATTTAATTACTCGAAATTCAACATTCGACACAAAAAGCACAAAATGAGGCATGCCTGGGTGGTTTGGTCAGTTAAGCATCTGCCTTCAGCTCAGGTCATGATCCCAGGGTCCTGGGATCGAGCCCCGCATTGGACTCCCTGCTCAGTGGAAAGCTTGTTTCTCCCTCTGCCTCTGCTGCTCCCCTTGCTTGTGTTCTCTCTCTCTCACTCACTCTCAAATAAATAAAATCTTTTAAAAAAAGCACATAAGGATATTATCATTTTAAGTTGTATGTACAACACTTATCTGTATTGAAAAGTTAACATTCAGACATTAACCTTAAGTATGATGTCATACCTCGCATACTTAAGAGATTTTGTTGTATAGATTAGATATGATGCCAAACTAGTGTTCACGCCTAAGTTCAGGGATGACAGAAACAACGGTAGGGTGGGCATTTCCTCTTGAGCTGCCCGAATGCTCAGACCTGACAATGGGTTCTGGTTGGATAGTGAGGTCAAGCCTGAAGGGTAATACATCCCTAAACTCCAGATTGTAATTTTGGTCTGCTTCTCCACCTCCCCAGCACAGCGTGAACCCTTTGAAGGCAGGTGCTCTACATCAGTCATCTAGGATAGTGTTTGACAAATAGTGAATACTCAAAATGCTTTTTTGAATATTTAATAAACTGACCTATCAAATCAGTGCAGGCTTATTTTTCTAAGATCTTTGCTAGTTGCATATACCTAGGCGGATTCCAACTTGGTCATGCGCACTGAAGTCTTGGCAATGTACCATCTTACATTTAACCAAAACAATTCTCTACCTTTACAATTTCTCATCATTTTTTATTATCTACATTTCTTTTTATACTTACAGCTTATATTCTTCTTTGTTATCTACTAACACATACTCTCTCCTTTCTTCATGTTGATTAAAAGCACATGTTAGAAAACATTCTACTAGGATATTTTATGCTGTAAATATTATTTATCTTATTTGATTCTAAATCAACGAGATATTCTATTTTTTCCCTTTATTGGCATTTTGTTCTTAAATACAGACTCTTGATCAAGTTTCATAAATCCCAGGAGGTACTACAATATTGCACAGTTTTTAAATGATCAAACTAATAAAAGTATAACAAGCTAAGAAATAAAAAGGGTTGCATTTATTTCCACAGATTGCAAAGTCTGAAACATAGTTTCATAATCACACCACAAAGAACAATTTTAGAGTTTACTGCACACATCTTTCAGATTTTAATTCACCCATTCTCATGAAACTTTATTAAGTATGTATTATATATAAGGTGCAACTCTAGGCATCGCCATAAATTAAGAAAACTTGTAATTAACCAGGTATCTACTACATATAATTGTGCTTCATATTTAATAAACCAAATCCATGTGGGAATTGTGCCTAAAACGCACTCACAGCAGTCTTTCCACAGAGGTAAAAACTGTTTTCATGTTTCAGTGTGGTAGCTACTCTGCAGGACAATGTACTATTTGCAACTCAACTTCTTATGGTCTCTAAAATGAGGACAATGCCATTATTTTTAGAACATTAAGAAGTCTGCAGAGGAAGATATTGTACAACCTACTTCCCCATTTCTTATACCACAGCAGTCTGAAGAACACATAGACTTGGAGATTTCTGTGAATTCACAACAGTCAGAAATCTTAAAAATTGATCTGGCATTAAGGAGGGCATGTGATGTGATGAGCACTGGGTGTTATATGCAACTGATGAATTACTGAACATACATCTGAAACTAATGATGTATTATATGTTGGCTAATTGAGTTTAAATTTTAAAAAATTGATCTGTGTTGATCCGATGCATCGGGCCTATAATACACCTGAGGTATCATCCTGCCCAAACTTGCACAATCCCCAAACAACATTTTAGGGGGCAAAACATCTCAAGGAACATGCCATTCTTTCATTAAGCCATTGGCGACTTCTTAACATTCGTACCACTTTTTAATTTGCCCAAAGAACATCAAGCCCTTACCAACGTCTGAAGTTATTTTCCCTCAATTTAAATTCCTAAGAAAATTTAAACCCTTCAGAGTGTCGTAGCTGTAAAACTCCATTTACACTGGCAGTACAGTCTATTTCTACCTGGCAGCAGCATTCATCAGACACCTACATGCTACTGTATAGCAATGAGTCATTTCCTCTTCTGGAGGAGACTTAAAGCACAACCACGCAAAGCAAAATGGACTGAAGAGCTAGAAAGTTACATACTTACCAAAAAAGGAAACACTGAACCACAGTCTGTCACTGAGTGAAAATAGGTAGAGAAAATAAAAATATAAACCGACCGTAAGGTTTAATGAACATCAACACCTTCATGAATCAAAACGCCTATGCAAAGGTTTAGAGAAATGCGTAAAATCATTTCACTCAAATGATGTGACTCTTATTCATTTAAAACACAGCCCTGGGGCTATTTTCGACTAAGAAATGAACAGGTTCATCTTTAACCAACAAAACTAGATTTTTCTAAATTGTTATATCACTCTTTACTTTTTCTCTCTGTTTCCATTTATTTCTGGTGAGGCATTAATAAAAAAGAGAGAGAGAGGAAAAGTACTATGCAAACTCAGTCATTTGGAAATTTAATCGGGACTCTGAAAATTTTCTAATGGTTGGCATCTTTTTTTTTTTCAGTTCCTCTACAGTTTATTGTTACAGCAGAAGTTGCAGGACACAGGAAGACACCCTCCACACATAACACAGTGGTCAGAACTCCCCAAGATAGCCCTTCCCACCCCTATGCCAAGCCCCAAGCATTCCTGCCCCAGCTTAGCTCCCTCCCCCTTCCACTCTAGATGTACCTAGACAGCTATGAAATTTTGTGCAGCCAATGGCCCTAGGCCCCTTCCTATTGCCCCAGCTCCAATCCTTCACTCATAGTTGTTCATTGTCCACAACATCCCATGCCAAGTTCCATTTCACACTAGATGTTTCTATCACATCCTGAGGACCACTAACCCACCAGCAAGCCTCCCCTGACACACATTCATTTAGACCCAAACCCCTCAGAGATCTTAAGCAATGAGAAGCCATACTGGCTTTGGTGAATGGATTCCCGGCCCCAAGTCCCCTACCCTTGCAATGGAATAAGTAGAGAGTCTAACGGAGGCACCATAGGCATTACAACAACCTCTTATCCCTTATCTACAGACCCTGGATTAGGGAGATGGGATACGTACCCTCTCCACCTTCATACCAAAATGAGGGAGAAGGATAATTTAGGGGTCTGGGTCTCTAAGAGATATTAGGACATCTATCTTAGGAGCTGAGGGGAATCACAAGTTAGAGGTCGAGGTTAGGGTAGCAATCAAAGAACAAAGTCCTCTCCCTGCATGATCTGCCCTTTTTCTTTAGTCTAGCCCAATGCCCTATGTACCTCCTGGGTTAGTGCTAGGGGAGAGGGGCTGGGTCCTACACCAGGGCAACAAGGGTCATTCAACAAGAGACCTCTGTGGTATGCCCCAGGGGTCCTGGAGGGAGAGTGCCAGACTTGCTGCTCTGAGTCAGGGTGCAAAAATGTGACCCACTGCCATCAATGGATGTGCACTGGTCAGGGAGTCAGGAGACAGGTGAGTGATGCAGGATGAGGCCATGTAGCCGGCCTTGCAAGAAATACTAGCAGGCCTTGGTCGGCTTGATTTGGCACCATTTAAAAGCCAGTTTTTTAAACAAGAGTCCCTAAATTATTAAATTGTGGGAATTAATCACAGACTATTTTACTGGAAGATTTTACATTTCCAGCCTTATTTGTAATAGCTGAAAAGTGAAATAACCCAAATGTCCACTAACAGATGGACAGGATGAACAAACTGAAATATATCCATACAATAAGCAATAAGAAGGAACTCTTAATACCTGAAACAACATGAACAGATCTCAAAATTATACTGAGTGAAAAAACCCAGGCCCCTCCAAAATGCATAGTATAGGATCTCCCTTACATAAAATTCTAGAAAATGCAAACTAAAGCTATGATTACATAAATCAGATCAGCGGTAGCCTAGACAAGAGGACGGAGGAAAGAAGGGATTAAAATGGGCATAAGGAAACTTTCTGGATCCATGGAAATGTTTCTTATCTTTATTATAATGAAGATTTTACAGATGTATACGTATTTCAAAACTCATCAAACTGTATACACTTTCAATATGTGAAATTTATTATGTGACAATTAAGCTGCAATAAAGCTGTTTAAAAAAAAACTGTCATAAAACACTAATCCCAAAAAGAAGTCATTGAAGTTCCATCAAAATTAGAATTTCCAGTGGTTCCAGTCCAAGATGGCAATGCAAGAGGATACTGAACTCAACTGCTCCCCCCACCAACAAATACACAGAATCTATAGCTACATACAGAACAACTTCCTCTGAAAAAAATCTGAACTGACTGAACAACTCCTATGCACTGGGTGAGCCAGACAAAGCACACGACAAAGCAGTGGGAGAGGCTGGCACACAATCTCACCATAAACCACTTCTGGTGCAGTGAGCCAGATCCAGAGGGAACTCAAAACCCCAAACTTCTTCCTAAGGAGCAAAGGGTTTGAACCCCACATTAGGTGCCCCAATTTTTAAGACCTGCTCCTGAGAGATGAGCCCCCAAAACATCTAGCTTTGAAAACCAACAGGGCTCACACCCACAAGACGTACAAGGCTACAACAAACTGGGACGTGGCTCTTAAGGGGCTTGCACACTTGGACTCACCCAGCTCAGGGCATAGCATGGAAATAATCAAGGAGTGCCTAGACTCTGTACGGGAACAGCCCAACTGGTCATCTTGGAACATCAGCCTGAGGGATGAGTATCTAATCTGACACACATTTTGGGGCCTTCTGGTGTTTCTGGGGATAGAGACTGTGGGCACCATCTTTATATTCTCCTTCTGTCTTGCTCCAGCCAGTGGACACCATCTTAAAAAAAAAGAAAAGAAAAAGAAAAACTCTAGGCTTTTTTTTCCCCTTATTTTCTTTTTTTCTCCTCTGTCAGGCACTATCTCTACACTTTCCCTCTGCCTCTGCCTCACGACAGCTTGCCAGTATCTCCCAGAAAGGAGCTTATACCGTCACCTGGAGTGCCAATTGTTGTGAATGCTCTCCAGGGGACGGCTTCAGACTGCCTTGCACTGGTGGCCAGTGGGGCTTATGCTTTTCACCCCACAGGACTCTATATATTTGCACACTTCAAAGTTGCTCCTTGAGAGTCTGGCTTCCAATCAGTCTCCATCTATGTGCTAAACAAAATCTTCCCCTTTGGAAAAGGACTTGGCACCTTCAACTACTGGGAGCTATGAAAAATAAAATGAGCTGCTTGGATAATCAGAAAGCCTTAAAAGACAACCAAGATCTAGGGCAAGGTTGAATGATAAAGTTCATCTTCTACATGAGGCCACTCCTTCATGACTGAGAGAGGTAGCTGCTCATCTAATGCATGGAAGCTAACACAGAGAGTCAAGTGAGATGAAACAGAGGAAGATGTTCCAAATGAAAGGACAAGATAAAACCTCAAAAAAACAAAACAAAACAAAACCCAACCTAACCCTTCATGAAATGGAGATAAGTACAACTATAGCTACTGAGAATATGTAAATCAATAAACGAGATGAATCCCAGGTCTCGGAAGGAGATATACATATATTATATGTTATATACATATATTATATATATTATATTATATTATATTATATTATATTATATTATATATACCGTATGACATGAGGACCTTGATCCCCCTTATAATTATGAGAACAAGGGAAATTTAGTTTCATTAAACATGCCCCTCTTGATGATGTAATAAGGGACTGTGAAAGCAGTGGATAAATGAAACTCACAGAAAATCTCTTATGATAAGAAAAGATGGGACTAGGGGCGCCTGGGTGGCACAGCGGTTAAGCGTCTGCCTTCAGCTCAGGGCGTGATCCCGGCGTTATGGGATCGAGCCCCACATCAGGCTCCTCCGCTATGAGCCTGCTTCTTCCTCTCCCACTCCCCCTGCTTGTGTTCCCTCTCTCGCTGGCTGTCTCTATCTCTGTCGAATAAATAAACAAAATCTTTAAAAAAAAAAAAAAAAAGAAAAGAAAAGAAAAGATGGGACTAGTTTAAAGCAGAAAAAGGAAGGGACAACTATAAAATGGGAAAATATAAGAGGGCACTGTTTTTGAACACCAAAGTATAGGTAGCATACAACTGTGGCTCTGAAAAGAAGAGAAACCTAGAGTTAGTCCAGGATTGGCCTTTCCTGGGGCAGCACTGAATAACAGATACCAAGTGGAGCAGGGACCATAGTAAGCCAGTGAGGCAGAGAGAACAGAATCCCAAGCTTCAGGGGTTGGGAAGAGAGCAGGCTGGAAGTCAGAGATTTATAACAAGTCTTTGCTGCAAGTAAGAAGGCCTAGCAGACATCATCTGATACAGAGATGAGAGCTGAACAAGGTTGTACGAACGTTGCACAGGGCTGGAAGATGGAGTTCTGGTGCGACCAGAATGAAGAGATCTTGCTGAAAACCTTAGGCATTCAGTTGAGACCCCATGCCTTAGGACTTTCTACTAGAGTAGAAAAGGAGATAATTCAGACTGCATACAATATATCATCTACGATATACACCATACAATAAGAAAATTACTAGACATAAGAAGAAACAGCAAAACACAACCCACAGTCAAGAAATAAGGCAGTCAAGAGAAACAAACCATGAAACGATGATTCAGGTGTTAGAATTATTAAATGAGGATTGTAAAGCAGCTATTATAAATATATTCAAGGACTTAAAGGAACACATGGTAATAAGGAGTGAACTGATGAGGAAGTTAATACACTTCTCTGTGTTTGTTTCCTCATCTAAAAAATGGGGATAAAAATAATACCTACCTCAGAGTACATGATTATATGTAAGTGCTTAGATTAATGCCTGACATGCCCTTAATAAAGGTTTACTCTGATCACGTGACTTGGGGCATTTTATGTTCATATCTGAGCCTCAACTTCTTCATTAGGAAGAAAAGGAAATTAATTTTATCTTCTTAGGACTATTACAAAGATAAAATGAATTCTAAAAGTGTGGAGAAAACCTAACACAATGCCCGGTAGACAATAACTATTTGACGTCAGCTCTCTTGACCTTCCAGATGCATATTTTTAAACTTAAGAATATATGATAGGGGAAAGTGTGATAACCCTTCTTTTTTTCTAAAACAACTGATTAGGAATAAAAGCAATACTATAAGACATTTCTACATTCCTTCCATTGGAATATACATAACTATCCAAATGTAAATGAAATGTTATATCATTTAGGTCATCCCTGCTCTCCCTGATCTGGAAGTCCTTAGTCGCTAACTCCTGAATTACTCCATTATTTACTCATCCATCTGCTCTTTCACTGAATGGCTGTGAGGGTCGACTCAGGGCCAGGCTCTGTGCTGGTCCTAAGCATTCACCTAAAAAAAAACCAAGATAGTCTCTGCCCTCCAAGAACTTAAAAATAATGAAAAGGAAACTAGAATAACTACACCAAGTACTGAGAGAGGGATAGGTACAGAAAATACAAATGGAATTTAAGGCTTATTTGTTTCAGAAGAGGCGATATGTACACTGAGACTTAAAGGAGAAAAAGAGGTAAACATGTGAGAAAAGGGAGAAATGCATCTCAAGCAAAGGGAGAAGACCTGAAACACCTGAAACGAATAAGCATGGAACCTGGAGAACTACAGTATGAATGGAGCACAGTTTGACTAAGTGTTGAGAGATGAGTTATGTGGGGGTCACTTCACAAAGGGCCTAATATTTCTTGTTAAGGACTTTCGACTTTATTGTATGAGCAATGAAGAATCAGGGTCACTTGTGAAAAGCAAAAGAAAACAGATGCTAAAAAAAAAAAAAAAAAAAAAAAAGCTCATCTGCTATGTCATAAGTTATAAAGTCCTTTGTCTCTGACCCAGGGTTGTAGTGTCTTCTGTCAGCATCCAAGAAATTGTGGCAACTAACTTGCTTACTTGCAAGAACAGCAAAATCTCAGACCCTTCACAGTTTTTGACAGAGGACAGGGTTTTCATTTTTAGTGCCATGAAAGAAAACAAGATTCTGAGTCAGACCAATATAAGATTGAATTTTGACCCATCCATTCACAAGCTGCCTAATAACTTCTGAAGTTCTTTTCCTCTTCTATAAAAATGAATATAATAACACATAAAGCGAAAAGTATGTGCTAGTATAATGTTTAACCCGCAGGTCTTTCCTTTTTATATTTTCATTTCCCACTTTTTCATTACAGATGTATAGTTCTACAGTTATATTTTTAAAGTTCTATGATACACATCTTAACGTCAGCAAGAAGTAGTGAGATTTGCGTAGACAATGTTGAACCTCCCTCAGTATGCAGTGGATGAGGTACTCAACAAACATCTGCTAAATCAGGGAAGGACCAGTTGATAAGGGTAGTATATTTTATTCATTCACTAATTCATTCAATACTTCCTGAGACATTATTATGTTCAAGGCACTGTACTATGAAGCAGGGATTCAGCAAGTAGGGTTCCTGCTCTCAGGAAGCTGACATATTCATAATCACAGCTTTAGCAAATATAGGCAAGAACTTCTGATCAAGACAACTGCTGTAAAACACAACAGGATCAAGTGAGAAAATGATCAGAAGGAGACAGCAGTGCAAAGATGTGAAAGGAGAGCTTTCCAAGCAGAGAGAAGAGCAAGTGCAAAGGCCCTGAGGTGAGAACAGGTTAGGCTGTTAGAGGACACTAAAGAATGCCAGTATGACTACCTTCTAGTTACCAAGGGAAAGAATGGTAGGAGGTTCAGGTTGAAGAAGTAGACAAAGGCCATGCAAGCCTCTGTGGTAAGGACTTTGATTTCATGAGTTATTATTATCAGTGAAAGAGTAATACTTCACAGATTTCTCAAATTTAGGGAAAGTAACTCCACAATTTCCATGTAGATGGTGAAATCTGGGCTGAGATTTTATGTCTTACTGATAAATTTCTTAGTTTAATGGTCTTTTCATTGAAAATCTTCTGGAAATATGGTATATTTGAGTAGGAACCAGAATTTAGTAAAGCCAAAATTGCTTTTTAAAATATTAGTGAGCATTTTAAATTTCTCTGTATTATAATAATAGTAATAGTTAATACTCATATGGTACCCACTACTACCTGGCTCTGTTCTAAGTACTTTATTTAGTCATTTTATATTTAATCTTCACAACAATCCTAGAAAAACAGTAGTGATAAGTACTACTATTAACTACAATTAACAGATAAGGAAGCTATAAAGAAACAGATAAGACACACACAGATTAAGAAACTTGCCTCAAATCACATATCTAGTAAGCACTGGGGAAATGTAATTAAAAATAAAATCTCCTGCCAACCATAGAAAAACTTCTCCGCAAAGGGAGAAGAGTAAGAAAACAGTTCTATTACTGAATAAACATCAAACCAGAATGTGATGTGTGCCACAGTCATTCCCCTAAGAGATTGCAAAGACAGAAAGAAATCTCACCCTTGTATCCAGCCAAGCAGATACAGCCCATTACATACATGCTCTCAAGATAACTAAGCCCCAGGTTACAGGACTTGATGCACCATTTGTCACATAGCATTCATCCTAAACTCATCTGGTGACTCAGGATCATCTGTGCTAGCTAATTGGCAATTATCCAAAGGAAGAATATACTTCTCACATCTTTATGACTGAAGGTAGTTTCAGAACTGGACAACCTACCAAAGTTAGGCTTCTCCTCTTCCACAGAAACTGGGAGGCAGGGGTGCTATCCTCCCTGAAATTTACATTTCAAAGAGATGCTTCACAGGTCCCTGAGAAAGATATTCCTGGGTCTTCAAGAGGGCGAAAGTTTTATGGGGCATTTTAAAAGATTTGCACACATTTCAAAGGGACAGAGAACTTAAAAGTTCTCTGAAGTAAATACTCTAAGAAAAGGCAGGAAGTAGGAGTCTCATCTCTTACTTTTAAGAATTAAGCCTCTAATCTCTCATTTGTATTTGCCCTTTCATAAGTATTGTAATTGGGACCTGACCCTACATAGTCTGGGTCTAGGATCTGCACTTTTATATTTTTATTTCTTAGGAGCTCCATTCCTATTTTTCCCATATATAAAATTATATTCCTAATTCTCACTTGTTTCTGCCTTTAGTTTGAAAAATAATAGATGTGAGGAAGCAACTGCAGTCATAAACACTGGACCCCATACTGTCAACAGGACTGATTTAATTCCCAAAGTTTAAACACTGTAGCAAATGCAGGGCAAATCTACCAATAATTTGGCAACTTGCCCATCTAATAATGCATTAACAACCCTGGCAGAACAGAAAAATAAGGTTATTTTATGTACCTTCTAGATGATTGTTGTAAAAAATAGTTTTTTTTATAAGTACCAATACTGACTAACATATAAATCATTCAAGAAAAGAATACTTGGCATGTTTGGAAAATGAAAATCACCGGCTAGTATATAAATATGGCAGATTATAAGGCAACTTGCAGAATATACAAGAGACTAAGGGGTGAGAACACATGAGATGCTTTCTAAAATTTCATCTATATAAACATCAATGACTTTTTTAAAAATAAAGATTTTTTTTCTATAATATCCATTTTGTATCCATATACTCTACAAGAATTGTTATGTGCAAGTACAAGAACATTGTCAGAGGGTGCGATAAGCACTCTCCCAGTATAATTTCAGAAGTTCCCACCGACCGCAATCAAGTTTAACAACTCCACTCAGAACAAGAAGGGATAGTGTATGACACACACTAGTTCAAATTTAATAGAAAATGAACCAAAACGCAATTAAACAATGTACTCCGAACACAGATGATGCCACGGTGAATCTTTGTCTTTGCTCTTGTACCCAGTGACAATTCATGAAAAGCATTACTAAAGAAAGGGCCAAATTGACATATATCCTTTTATAACCACGAGACACACCATTAGAATAAAATAAAGGTATAAGTACTAAGAAAATAATAAATGTGTAAATCCAAACTAACATACAGAGACATGACTATTAAAGGTTCTGAAAAGAAGACAATTCATTGCATATGAAACACGGTGGTGGGGAGGGAGAATTGTAAATTTGCTCATTTGAAAGCTTAATCCAATATCCTAACAGCAGACAGTCTATTGTTTAGTTTGCAATTTTCATGATTGCTAAACATACTTGTAGTCTGGGCCATAAAATATCCATTATTATATTAACTTCTTATTGAATCGGCAATAAATTCTTAGATTTTTTTAACTCGCTAGACAAGTTTACTACAACTGCTAAAAATTCAGTCAATAAAAATGTGAATAACTTAGTCTGCCACACCATAAACTATTGAAGCATTTCATTCATAACCACACAGTTAGTAAATGGTGAAGCCAGAATTCCAACCCACGAAGACTGGATCCAGAGCTTATACCTTAACCTCAAGTTTGACTGTGAATAAAGCCTGTTGTCCTTTCTGATCATCTACAAATGATGTCTTTCAGCATCTAATCTCAAATAAAATTAACATTGACTCTTCTATATAAGTTATTATGGTGAGTGACGTGGGGTTGTAATGAAACACAGACATGGATACTGTATTGAGATGCTTAAAATATAGTGAGAAAAAACAAAGTAGCAATAAAAAAATCAATTAGTGTTTAAGACAGTAGAAAAATATGTTTCAAAACCCACTGCATATATTAATTGCCGAGTTAATTATCTATATAGGTGTTATTGAAATTTAGAGGCAGGAGAGAAAACTCCAGGATGTTGCACTCTCGGCTCTGATTTAGCCAAGTCGATTAAGCATCTTCTGGGAGCATTGTTATACTAATTTGTATAACAGTTCCAAATTATATTGATATCAGCTTTTTCCAAATTGTGGGTTACAACCCATCAGTGGGTCATAAAATCAATAAAATGATCAAAACCAGCAACTCTGTTAAAAAATGGACTGGAATGGAAAATATCAGAGGTTCCCTTGAAGTTTCTTGAATTTTAAACTGTGCGTGTGTACATGGGTGTGTGTACAGAGTCTGCTGTAAAATGTATTTCTTAATATGGTCATAATCATGAAAATCTGAAAGCCAGTGTTGTGTTCCAAACTTGTAGAGGGTGCAGGAGGTTATATGAGTTAAACATTCTCATTCCTATACAGATCTTTCCAAAGGTGAGCAAATAACTTTCTAGGCTGTCACCTCAAGAGTGGCAACCACGTCTCACTACTACTGTTTGTACTCCCGGCACTAGCCACGTACCGGGCAAAGAGCCAGTCTTTACCACGTGATGGAGAGCTTCAGGGCTAAGTGGAAATAGCCAGAGACATTTGAGGATATTAGGATTTCCCTCAATTTTAAAGAATTGATAGGATTTCGATAACTTAGAGAATTGAGTAGTGGTCCTTAGAATTCATTCTTTCATTTCCTGACCATATACTAGGGCTGGGAAGGAAATAAAACTAAAAGCTTTCTACTCAGAGCAGGGAGATAATGAACTGAATGACACAGCAAAGCCAGGATGGTACTCCCCTCCCCCCACAGTGCACTGATCCTACCCCCAGCCCTATGAACAATGGGAAAGTTATAGGTCCTAGAGCCCGAGGCTAGAAAAGTACACTGAGGACACTAAGAAGAGCTGGTGTTAACCATCTTCTCAGAAAAGATAAAATTAGAGGGTTGTGATTCATGCTT
The DNA here is from genome assembly GCF_023065955.2 of Ursus arctos. Taxonomy (NCBI): domain Eukaryota; kingdom Metazoa; phylum Chordata; class Mammalia; order Carnivora; family Ursidae; genus Ursus; species Ursus arctos. The sequence continues at coordinate 75,937,647 of NW_026623067.1, forward strand.
TCTATTTTAAACAGGAGCCCAAAGAACAAAGGTCAGATATTACATATAAAGCAGTGGGTCAGAGAACCAGGAATTAAAGACAGGCTAATTCCCCTAGCATCAAAATGCAGCCTGCCTTTAAGGACTGGGCTCCAGAACTTCTCAACGATTCTTGCCCAACAATCAGGGAGTCATTGCCCTCCCTAACAACGTGTGCACCCTAGCACTGAATCAGGAAGAGGTTTAGCCATAAACTAGTGCAAGGGAAGGTGGTTCATCTGTAGCTCAGGGCATCGATGGCTAATCAGAAGCATCAGATGCTCTTAAATAAAGGACTAAAAACTGTACTTCATGGAACTCTTCTAGTAAAAATCCACATCAAGTTCTGCCACATGGTACTTAAATAGGAAGAACACTAGTTTGAGTTGCCTTACACCTTTCTTCTTCTGCTTTGTTCCTTGATTTACTCTTATTTATTTTTCAAGAAAAGAAGGATGAAAGAGAAGAAGGAAGGAAAGAAGAGAAAGAAGGAATAAAGGAATAAAGAAGGAAAATATGCTGGCTAACTGGACATAAGAAAAAAAATTTAAGTTTTAATAAATAAACTTTAAAAATAAATAAAATAAAATTTTTAAAAAGAAGGAAAATAAAAGCGGGTTTCTTTTCTAGCAGGGTGTTAGGAAACTATCCTGCAGTGCACCCAACAATATCTGGGCTGGTCTAGGGCCTGTCTGCCAGCAGACTATTCCCAGCACACCCATACTGGTCTATATATTAGGCAGTGGGGCATACTACTCCTGGGATTTGATAGTGAAAGACTGTTTCAAAAGAATTTATTTATGCATTTATTTTACTAAAGAAATCATTTTATTACAATCACAGAGGCATACAGGCTGGTTTGTTTGTTTCCTCTTTCTCTTTTTAGCCCGATTTCTGAAGAGTTCTGTTAGGGTGCAATAATGAAAATACACACCACTCTGAGTATTCGAAGCAAAAGGATTATATAATGTGGGGAATTGGCTGCACAGATGGTGGAAAAGCCAAGAAGCTAAACAGGGGACCACAAGGCAACCCAGAGTTTGGCAAAAGCAGACAGTTACCGTCGCTCTTAGGAAGGATGGACAAAGGGAGGAGGTGACTGGGGCCCAGTGGTTGAGGTCACCCAATGAAGCAGGTATCACACTGGAATGAGTTGGGGGTACAGGGCCTGGAGGCATAGGAGACATATTACGCTGGCCAGAGCCTCTCCAAGAAGCACAGAGGTGATAGGAGAAATACTTTGGCTTCTCCCTTCCAACCCTCCTCCCATTGCTGAACCCAGACAGATGCCACCCGCCAAACAGCCAGCAGGAGTCTGAGATGAGTAGGGAGGAAGACAAGGCTTGAACCTCAAAATCCTTCTCAGGGGCACAAAAAGCTAGTTGGTGTTTGTACCCTATCACTCATATTAGTCAAATTCAACATGACCTGGGAAAAAAACCAAATTGAGAGGAAAAATACTACACTCACAAGGAATGTTTGGATCATTCCTAATGTCAATGTCATCATGTCAACCACCGAGGGAGTGTTGTATTCATATATTCACACATTTCAGTATTGAGTTCCTATTATAGGCCAGGCACAGTCCAACATGCCTGTAATACAACAGTGTGTCCAGATCCACACCCTCATGGAGGAAACTAAAAAGATGGGCACTCAAATAATCTCACTATTATAACATCCCAACTGGGAACAATGCTACAAAGCAGAGTATATAAAGGAAAGAACTATAACTGGGGATTTGATCAAGTCAGGAAGACAGAGAATGGCTTCCCTGAGGATGAGCTGATAGCTGGCAAACAAGTGGACATGAACTAAATGTTCCAGGCAGAAGAAACAGCATAACGGGGAGGGTTGTGACCAACAAAATGCTTTAAATTAAGAAGAGCGTACCTTAGTTGGAGAGAGTAAGAAAAAGCAAGATGAGGTGCTGGAATAGGGTCCAAAACCATAAAGAAATTTTAGGCCATATTTTTACATGCTGACTTTACATCAACACACCCTTCACTTTATTTTTTTAACTTTAAAAACATTGTTTTGTCCCAATGTAATTTGGTTTCTGTTCACATTCTATTCATGATAGGAGATCTTTACCTCGGGTAGTGAAAAAGAATTTTTTAAGTGTACCTAGAGTTTTTAAAAAAAATCGGTTTAGGGGCGCCTGGGTAGCGCAGTCGTTAAGGCGTCTGCCTTCGGCTCAGGGCGTGATCCTGGCGTACCGGGATCGAGTCCCACATCAGGCTCCTCCGCTATGGGCCTGCTTCTTCCTCTCCCACTCCCCCTGCTGTGTTCCCTCTCTCGCTGGCTGTCTGTCACATAAATAAATAAAATCTTTAAAAACAAAAAATCGGTTTAGAGAAAACCATTAAACACATATTGAACAGACGGTGGGTAGGTATAGCAGAAACTATGAATTACTGAAGTTTAAGAAACCCTGACATAAGAATAATGTTCTTGAATTATTTAATTATTTTAATACTGGAAAGGACATTTCACCACACTGTGGTCACTGGGAAACTTCCCTCATTACATTGACTGTACTCAAATTCTCCTCAGAACAGATGTTGATAACAATTTCTGGTTCAATTCATGTTATATACCCTGAGAATGTTGCTTAATGATCAGTAAGGAGATGGGCAACATCAACACGATCTGCCTCATTTTACTATTTATTTGACACAGAGAGAGATAATCTTAAGCAGGGTTCATGCTCAGTGTGGAGCAGGACATGGGGCTCGATCTCACAACCCTGAGGTCATGACCTAACCTGAAATCAAGAGGCGGGTGCCTAACCAACTGAGCCACCTAAGTGCCCTGTGCCTCATTTTATTTTTAAAAAATAATTTTAGGGGCAGGGCGCCTGGGTGGCGCAGTCGTTAAGCGTCTAGCTTCAGCTCAGGGCGTGATCCTGGCGTTCTGGGATCGAGCCCCACATCAGGCTCCTCCGCTGGGAGCCTGCTTCTTCCTCTCCTACTCCCCTTGCTTATGTTCCCTCTCTTGCTGGTTGTCTCTATCTCTGTCGAATAAATAAATAAAATCCTTAAAAATAAATAAATAAAATAAAATAAAAAATAATTTTAGGGGCTCCTGGGTGGCTCAGATGGTTGAGCGGCTGCCCTCAGCTCAGGTTATGATTGCCAGGTCCTGGGATTGAGACCCATGTCCATCCGGCTCCCAGCTCAGCAGGGAGTCTGCTTCTCCCTCTGCCTCTCCCCTTGTTTGTGCTCTCTCTCTCTCTGTCTCTCTCTCTCTCAAATGAATAAAATCTTTAAAAGAAAAATAATTTTATGTTAAAAAAAAAACACCAGCTGCTATTTTTTTTTTATAATTGCCAGATATACGATTCATGATCCAGAACTGGGGTGGGGAGGGGGGAATAAAAGTATAAAAATATAAAAATCTTACAATCTTTTGATAAATGAACTGTTGCTATGTTGGTAATTTTTCTTTACTTTTCTATGAACTTTTATTTATAGCTTTTACATATACAAAAGTGATATCACTCTTTATCTAACTTTATGTGTTTTTAAAATTTCAGATTATAATAAACATTGTCTTATGCCACTAAAAATGCTTCCCAATAGCAATGAGCACACCTGGTGTCCAGACCTTGGTTTCTAATACCATTCTCTAATAAAAGGAACTAGGGATTCTTTGGGCAATGATTATTTCTAGGACTAAGGCAGGAAACATAAGGGATGAGGCTTGAGCATCTTATAATAAGAAAGTAAGGAAATACTGAAGAAAATAAATACACATACAAAGATGGGAGTAAGCTAAAGGGACACAGCAGCCAACTGGAAGAGCTCTCAATAGCCAAAGCTGGAACAATCTGAGCAAAAAGCAAATAAATTAGTGTTGGGTTATAACACAAAGTACAAAATGAAATCCATGAGTCCGTGCTACTATAAATCAATGATTGAATAAATAAATAATGGGGAGACTAGTTAATCACTTCTGCTGAATTTCAAACAATTTATGTCAATACTCCACCCTCACAGAAGGGGAACATAAGTTCCCACTCCGTAAGTATAAGCTGTGCATAATGACTTCCTTCCAAAGAATACGGTATGGGAAGGCGGAGGGGAATAATTTTACAGAAGCCTGCCAAACACTACCTCCGGCAAGTGATCACAGTTCACATTGACCGTAATAAGTCAGGTGGAGAGTATGCACCCTTGATAAGATCTGATGAGAATGCCACTCTACCTCTGTGGTCCTTCTACCAAAACCCATAACCCCAGTCTAATAATGAGAAAAACATCAGACAAATCCCAATTGGGAAATATTCTACAAAATATCTGACCATACTCCTCAAGCCTATCAAGGTCTTCAAAAATAAGGAATGTCTGGGGCGCCTGGGTGGTGCAGTCGTTAAGCGTCTGCCTTTGGCTCAGGGCGTGATCCCGGCATTCTGGGATCGAGCCACACATCAGGCTCCTCCGCTGGGAGCTTGCTTCTTCCTCTCCCACTCCCCCTGCTTGTGTTCCCTCTCTCGCTGGCTGTTTCTCTCTGTCAAATTAATAAATGAAATCTTTAAAAAAATTTTTTAAAAAAAATAAGGAATGTCTGAAAAACTATGACAGTCAATAGGACCTTAAGGAAACATGCCAAAATATAATTGGTATCCTGGATGGGATCCCAGAACAGACAAATGACATTAGGTAAGATCTAAGGAGATCTGAATGAAATATGGACTATAAGTTAATAATAATGTCAGTTCATTAACTGTAACAAATGTACTATAGTAATGTTGAATGTTAATAATAGGGGAACTGATTGCTGAATATATGGAAATTTGCTGTACCATCTTAATTTTTCTGTAATTACAAAATTGTTCTAAAAATAAAGCTCATTTAGTATGCATACTGATAAATGTTTTGAAAATATTTTAAATTACCACATAATAACCTACAGAGTTTATTAAATTCTTTAAGCATTTCCCTATTGTTGAATATTTGAGCCATTTCCAATTTTTCCTTATTTAAAGTAGCAGAGGAATAACAAATATCTGCATGAAGATTGGTTCAGACCTTTGATTATGTCCTAGTAATAGATTCCTAGAAGTTCATTCTATGTTTTTAAAAAATCGAAATGATATATTTACCTAATTTCAATAATAACCAAAAGTATTGGAAGTCCCATTAGATTGTGCAGCTTTTCTGAAGTAAGTTCCATTCCTCTAAACAGTAAAAAGAAATTCAGAATTCGCATTCAACTCCCAGCCTTATCCACTGTCTTGCATTCATTCAATAAACATTTGAATAGCTGCTATACTCCAGGCAAATGTACTATTAGGAAAACCATCTAATCACCTTAAGACCTTATTATTTTATAAATAATAAAAGAACACCTAATTCACAGAATTCTTAATTTGACAGTTAAAGATCATTTCCTGATCTTTGTGGTGAGATAGTATATGAATAGTAAGTGGCAGGCGCTTTTCAATTAATTTTTTGCAACCTCTGAATTTCCAGGCCACAGTGTGATTCTGTAGCTAAAAAAGATTCCTCCCACGTTAGCATTTGGTGATATTTTTAAGAATACTTATTTAATATATATATTATATATCTATAATATATATTATATATCTATAACAAATAATTTCCTATAGTATTTTTCTACCTCCTTATAACTTCGCTGCCCTCTGGTGCCACCTAACGCCCATCCCCTCTGGCACTTCTGTGTTTCTTCATCCTCCCGTAAATGTTATTTTAAGCCTGGGTGTAACCACACCAGCAAAACTTCCCTTGATTGTCTTCAAAATGTCCATGTATCACCAAACTCTTCAAAACCATTACCATTGTTTCCATGACATCTAATTGTTTCTTCCCAAAACTTAGAGATCACTTCAAGAAATTCAACAATGTTGTCTGTTAGATTGAGTTTCTTAGAAACATTCTCTGTGACGAAGAACTTCATGCAGATGGTTTTTTGGGGTAAAGGTGGTACCCCGCAGATGCACCTGTAAAGATGTGAGGGCAGCAGGAGTGGGAGGGAAGAGGTGACCCACGGTGTGATTTCAACGGAGTCGAAATATATCCCACAGGGAGCACTGTAGCCTGGACGGCAGAGGTGCCCCAAATGGAGGTGAGAAGGTTGGGCCGTTATGACCTCTCATCAAGCAGTCATTGGCTTGAGCACCCCCCTGGAGGGGGCCAACCTTGGGAGAGGCAATTTCCCGTGGTCGAGGGCAATACCCAGTGAGGGACACAGCTGTGAAGTCACAGCCTACGGCCCCAGAGCTGGGAGGAAGGGCACATCACCAGAGGAGGGGATGTGGCTGGAGCACCGGTTTCCACAATGGCTCTCTTCTCACTAAGTCTTTGCTTGCTCATTTACTCTTGCCAGTAGGTCTTAAAAGCATCAAACTCTTGAAAATGAAGTCTACAATCCTCGGACACTTTTTTAAATCAAGGAGACTTCTGAGAGCTTGTCGTTCATTTCAGTTGTGAAACAGTGAAGGAGGGCGGGCACCCCTACATACCACTCCTAGCACAGTGCCTGGGTAGGCACTCTGGAAATATCTTCAGAGAATACCAAAAGCACCACTATTCTTAGGCATTACCCCCACTTTTAGGAAGTGAAAGGAAGTGACACATAAAAATAAAAATATAAATAATATAAAAGGACCAACAAGGAGATGAAGATGTCTAAATCAGTTCTTGGCAAAAAAACCCGAGGGAGGACTATGTGGAGAGCTGTGAGCAGAGAAAGAGTAGGAATCACATTCTAAATCTGTACTTGAGAAATTGATTATTTCTGTCTGTTTAACCTTGAAAAATAAAATCCCTGTAGTAGTTGCAGCAATGTGGGATATTCTCAGGAGAATAAGAGGTAGCCTAACTCAAAAATTTACGACTTCGTGAACAAAAGTTTGCATTTAACTTTCTTATGTTGGGTTCATCTGTTTGTTTTTTTCCAGACTTTATGTAATTGTTCTGGGTCTGACAATTTAAATCCTTTCTTTAAAAACAGAACTTTGGACTCATGCAATGTTTTATTTGAAAAAGTTCACTGTTGCATAAATACTAAGAAATTGATAAAGATGTGTTAAGTACTTTTTAAAAACTTGCAGCTAAACAGCTCCTTGAGCTATTCTTTTAATAAATGACCAAAGCTATTCAATAAATATCAGAAAACTAAAAGATAAAGTTCACTTACGTCATACCATATCATCTGTCCCTAATTATTCTAATACTTTTAAAAAGTTTTTCTTCAACTAATAGAAAAATTATTTACTAATTATTCAATTTGATCTCACATTTGTGGGTATCTACTATGTGCAAGGCATATACTAAGCAAAGGAAGTAACTAAAAGTGACCCCTTTGGAGACACTCCACTTGGGCTGTGGGGAAGAAAAATTTCCAAGTGTAGGAAGGCCAATCATTACAAAACTATTATCTATAAAGTGCAGGCAGCCCCTGGTTTCCTGAACTGGTGAGGTTCCAGAAAGCTGTTTACTGACTTCACTGGCCCCAGGAAGCAATGTCACAAATGGGGCTGGTTTCCAGATGAGACCTCCTAATACAGTCCTAACAGCTCCAGCCCACATTCTGGGGGCAAGAGATTATGAGGGACAAGAGAACATGGTAGGTTCCTCACTCCTTTACCAGATCCAGTCATTCTGCAGCAAAGCTCTGGATCAAAGAAAGTTTTCAGATAGCATTCTCCCTTCTCTCACACCTCTACTCAAAGCTCTACTCTTTCCCAGCCTCTTCGCATGTCCGTCAACTACTCAGTCCTGCAGCAGCCCCTCAGGCCCAGGTCAATGCCCCAAATTCTACAGATAGAGCTAATTCATTCTCCTCCCACCAACTCCACCCACCCCAATCAAAATGTATAGTTTTCTATCCAGGAATGAGGAGGAAAGAATCTAACTGAATTAATTCATGCTAAAGTAGGAATGATCAGTCCTTAAGGATCCAGAAGACAAGGGAGTAACTTTTAAAGAAAATACTCATTAAGCCAAATGTGAAGAATAACAGCCCATTAACAGTGACAGGGTGGGCGGGGGGCAATGAATATATATTGAGAGTTTACCATTTGCCAGGAACTCTCGCTGCTTCACTAGACCCTCTAAAGGACACCGTCGGGTAGGTATGTTATTCCCCCAGTTTTACAGTAGAGAAATGTGGGATTTGGAGAGGCTAGCACCTTAGTGAGTTCTGAACACAGTCTGCCCAGTCCTCTCTCCCCCATGGCAAAGTCAACCAGTAGGATCCCCACCCCGGGGGTAGGCAGCTCGCCTTGGCCATTCTTCCTTTGCATGATTCCTTCTCTTTCTTTCTACTGAAACCGGAGATCCTCTAAAGGCAATTTTTTTCCAGAGTGTGACAGTTGGGACAGCAGAGAAACTGAGGCAGCAATGGATGAATACTACTAAAGCATATTTGTATAAATGGAACTGCTTCTATGCGGGGTGTGAATCAGGACCTGCTCATATACTAGACCCTGTGAAAGGAGAAGATAGTATCTTAACTTCCTCAGTGTATTTATCCCCAGACAGTATAACTTCCTCAGTATCTACCTGTGAAAAGTATGACTTATAGGTTCTTTTCCAACATTCTAGGCCTCAATTAATGAGACAGCATTTAAGTTAACTCAAGTGTTATCATTTGTACCAAAGCTGACTTTAAAACTACTCATCTCAGGGACGCCTGGGTAGCCAGTCGTTAGGCGTCTGCCTTCGGCTCAGGGCGTGATCCCGGCATTCCGGGATCGAGCCCCACATCGGGCTCCTCTGCTATGAGCCTGCTTCTTCCTCTCCCACTCCCCCTGCTTGTGTTCCCACTCTCGCTGGCTGTCTATCTCTGTCAAATAAATAAATAAATAAATAAATAAATAAATAAATAAATAATATTTTAAATAAATAAATAAATAAAACTACTCATCTCTTACTATGGCTTTACAATAGTATAGAAAGGCATTTAAAAAAGGAATCTGACATACTTTTTTATTCTATACACTATGCTCATTTTACATTAAGAACACAGGGCTGCTGTGAGCCCTGTGCCCCCGGCCAGTAGCTAGATCCAGCAGCTCACAGATCAGAGTTCTAGGTGCTCGATCATTCATCTTCCCAACTGCTGATTATTGACAGAACCCCAAGTGCACATGGGAAATTTCTGCTTGCCCTCAGCAATATTTTTTTTAATTTTTATATATTTATTTAAAAGCAAGAACAAGAGAGAGAGGGAGCACAAGCAGGGGGGAGGAGTAGAGGGAGAAGCAGACTCCCCATAATCAGGGAGTCCATTATGGGACTTGATCCTAGGACCCTGGGATCGTGACGTGAGCCAAAGACAGACGCTTAACAACTGAGCCACCCAGGTGCCCCGCAGCAGTATTTTTTTAATAAAAACAATCCCACAGGGTTTATTGTCATCTAGTAATAAAATGAAGGTAATCAAAACAATGTGAACAAATGTTTTAGAACTACACTCCCAACAAAGGACATCCAAAAAAACAAATTACACGGCCTTCTCAAGAATTTCTCACTTCGCTGATCACTTCTAGTCAGAAACACTTTGGAGCAGGGTAATATTATCTCCTTTCAAACACTTTGGAGCAGGGTAATATTACCTCCTTTCAGCATGATCTGACCCAGTTGTTTTCTTGACTTTGTTTTAGAATGAATCCCCTCTGCATTAACTAATACAAAGTTTGTGCACTCACCAAAACCAATGACACAGCCCTCTATCTGCATGTCCACTTGTTCATGAAGTTACACCTGAATCTGAGATCTATTTTGCAAGTATCTGAAGATGAGGTGGATGGGCTGCACCATCACCTTCTGTGCTTTCAGGCTCTGGCCCACCACATGCCATGGTGGAAGCTGACGAAGTCCACATGCTACTTCAGAAAATGCCCACAGCAATCTGATTTGCCTTTAAGGACATGCTCTCTCCCACTTTCAGTCCCCGTGGTTTAGGTTGGATTCCCCTCACTCTGGGACTCCAAGGTACACCCATGACCTGGCCAAGCACCTCATCCCCTGGCCACAAAGAGTAGAGTAAGAGCCCAATCATTCCAATGAGACTCACTCCAAAGAACTGTGTGCCAAGGGCTGCTGGAGGAAACCACCTGAGCAAGCTGCCCAGAGCCAAACAATTCCGAGGGGAGGGGCAGAGACGGAGAGAGCTGATGGCATTGTTTGAAGCTCTGCATCCAACCTGCTCTGGGTCTTATGAGGAGCGAGCCAATATACTCTCTGTTGAAGCCATAGCCACAAAGCGTTGAGCTTCCGTCACTTACAAGGAAAGGGTCCTGAATAAGACATCTCTGTGTCTGGGCTCCATTCATCTCATTAGATATCTGCATTCCTGCCCACTTCTCCCAGATGTTCGCATTATTATGATGGGAACCAGTGTGTGCTCCTGAGCCTGGACCACCTGGCAGAACCTGAGGGCCCAGCCCCAGTAGCAGGTGCATCTCCTGGCTCCTGGCACACCAGGCATCAGTTCTGCAGCAGGAACTCACACTCCCTCCCGCCCAGCTCCACCCGCCCTCCTTCTCATCAGCTGCTGCCCCAAGCAGAGAATCAGGCTTTCAGGCAGGGAGCTCCAGGTTAGGTCTATAGCTGGTTTCTTTTAGAGGGAGTTAAGGGTGATTCCATTTGTCAAGGCCCAGAGCACACAGCACAGATCCACGTCCCTCTGAATTAACCACCTCTTAGGTTTGAGAACTGCCTTCTAACTTAAACAAAGCTCTCTCTTCAAAATGTCTTCAGGGAATGGGCTTTTACCTTTTCTAGCACATTTATTTCTAAAACATGGCCATGGGATCACTGAGAGAAAATGAGTAGAGACAGCTGAGGGGACAAAAGTCTATTCACACTAGTACTGGTGCAAACCAGACCAACAGCAGTTACCATGAGGTAATTGAGCCTCTGTATCTCCTATGAATCCCCACGGTTTTATTTAGTTAACAGTGGGGGGTCTACACTACGGTAGTGACATTTCGCTTTTGTGTATATTTACTATTTCCCCAACTAAGAGGACAAATTTCTGGAGGGCAGGGGCATGGGTCCACAGAAGCTAGAACAGAGACATGTGAGTATAGCTCATAGGCAGCAAACATTGACCCCTGAGGAGGATAACTAAGAGGATTCCATACTACATCCTCTAGTAAAGAAATCTTGCTTTTCAGTGGTTCAGTCCCAAAGAAGACTCTATAAAAGGGAACAGAAATCAACTTCCAGGAAACAGAACCCAATATTAACAATAAACTCCAGTTGTGACCAAATTAGGGTTCCAATTTTATACTGGTCTCAGTAAATGCTGCAGGCCACAACTGGCTTTTTATTTCTGGGCACATCTGCTCATCTTTTTAGGAAGCCAGTCTATAGTTCTTTCCTTCTTAGAACCAATCCATGTCCCCTGCAAGTTTCTGGGATAAATAAATATAAAAGGTCATGGACGAAAATTCAAAGACTCGGGTTTTGATTTTTTTGTAGTGCTGATGGAGCCATCTTACTTCATGAGAGCTATCACTGAGTCTTCCTTTTAACCCCAGGGCACTAACTGAGGTTTTTGGAGTCCATGGGTTGAAAGTCATAGACTTCCTCACTTGAAGGTGAATCAACAATAACGGATTTGCGTACATTTGTATTTCTTTATGAAGAGAATGCAGGTCATCACCGTGATTGGCTGGGGAAGTCAAAGCTTGATTGGCAGGCCTGACTTGGGCAGGTCTTGGTATAATTTCTGAGCCCTCATTTGCTGGACATGCTAGAATCCGTACCCTGGGCTTTCATAAAGTAGCAAACAGGCTACTAATACTACTACCTCAGGTTTGTCTGATGGACTAGAGTCTCAATGAGAAGTTTTTGTATTTTTGTATTTCCTTTTTTTCCCTACTGTAACATGGCACAACAAACATCACGGTGAGCTTTTATACCCTTTAAGCTTTCCTTGTTGTTTAGGCACTACTGCCAATCTGTTTCACAAATGTGAATATTGGTTGTACATGAAAATATAAAACTTAGGTTTTATATCTAAGAAAACATATAGGAAAATATATAACTTAAATCTCCTTTACCATGTTTTAGATCTGTTCATCAAGCAGTCTTCCTAATTACCCATGATTATGCTAACAAAATAGATTTAAATGTACGCCTCCTTACAGAATCTCTTCCCAAGGTTCTTCATTTTTTTCCCCATCCTAAATTCAGGAAAGACATTGGAAGCTCACAAAATATGTGTCTTCCATAATTTACCGCTGTAATATCTAAATCACCGGGCTTTATCTCATTTTCATCTCTACTTAGGCTCGGAAATGTGCTGTCTCTTAGAATCTCTCCCCTGAGTACTGACAAGGGGAGATTAGATTGCATTTCCTGCCTTCATTTACCTTCCAATAGTGCACAATAAAAAGGCAATAGGAAGAATGAAATGGCTTGTTTTTCCAGGGGGAAAGATATTTTCATCTACTAGGTACTTCGATTTCTTACAAACATTTCAAAAATACAACACCTTAGGAGAGGGAAGTAGCCCCAATCAACATTTCTACCTCTTTACAAACCAGGTCTGTGAACACAATGTGGCCCCTTGGGTAGCAGCAAAGAACAGCTATTCTCAGACCAAAGCCATGAACTTCCTGAAGACAGTTCTCCTCTTCATAGACGAGCATCTGAGCTCTCAAGAGCTCCAACCATTCCAGACTGATCCCCATACCTTCTTTTTACCGAATTCCAGCTGCCCAGGCAAATTTTCTCTAAGTGCCTTCCATTGCATTGTCCTGTGCCCAGAACTATCTGCCACATTCCTTGCTTCCTTCTGCTCCCCCAAATCTGGCCAACTCCTGTTCATTCTTTGCTTCTCATCCTAAATGTCACTTCTTCGGGGAAGCAGTCCCTGCCCCCTCCTTCCTGCAAGCTTAGGTTGGGACCACTTAAAATTGATGCCTGTAGTTCTCTGTACTCCTCTGACTCCATTATTACGATTATAATGGAGCACAATCTGTGTATTTTAGAAAACTGTAATGGAAAATTCTCCTACTAAATCATAAACTTTCAGAGAGCAGGAATTGGTATGTCTTCTTTATCAAGGTATTAACAAGATACCATGTCTACCATAGGGTTGATATTTCATAAATATGTGAGGAAGGGAGAGAGAAAAGAAGAGAGACAGATTACCAAAATTGTTGGTACTATAGCAGAAGAAAATGTTCCAGCTACATATATACATCTGAGGCTGGTTCATTATACAGAACATTTAACCAACTCTTTTCACCATTCCACGACATCTAGAAGAGCCAGCGCTCGTGAGCAGATGGAGCAGCTTCAGTGTGGAGGAGAGCCATGAACCATGGCAGCAAGACTCATGAGTTTTGGAGCCAGCCACTTACTCACGCACAAAAATCCCAGCTCCATCACTTACCAGCTATGTGACCTGAGCCATCTCCTCACCCTTTCTGAGCCTCCACGGAATCATCTGTAAAATGAGGCTCAGAGCTCTAGCCTCTTTTAGAGTTGTCTCAAAGGCTAGAAGAAATAATGCCTGTGAAGCTCTCATGACTAAGATTTTGGTGCCATTATTATTATCATCAAGAAACATTAGAAGTCATACTAAATTCACAAGATATTATATCTTGCCTTTTCCTTGTTAAAGGAATATACTCCAACCAGGCATAGTCGCCAGCAACTAGTTGCTAAGAAAACAAGCTGTTTTCCTGTCCAGAGATCCTAACACCTAGACTAACTAGGTATAGAACGCATAGCTTCATTTTTCATAGGCATTTAACAACATGATTGGAAGTCCAGATACACGCACAGAATTCACAACAAGAATGTTCTGAAAAATATTCACTTACGAGCTCTCAGAACTGAGCATGCAAAGAAACACACTAACCCATTCACACTTACTCATCTTTCTGGATACTTTCCTCCAACCAAGAATGGCACATTCTTCCAGTTGTCTCTCCAAAACAAAGTTGAGACTCAGACCCTTTGGTAAGACTGGTGTTAAAGTAATGCCAGAATCAACGATGAATCAGTGGTTTGGGTACCAGTCATGTACCCGGTACTGGTGCACCGATGTGGCCTTGCTAACCAGTGGAGCGGGGGGTTTCCAGAAGTTACGGCCCTGGCAGAAATCAGATGTCTGTTACCCAAGCTCTGCCGCTTACTAGCTATGGACAGAACCTGGACTGTATACAAGTTAGCCTCTCTAATCATTTCCCAGGTATAAGATGCACTAATAATACCTCTCTGTCAAAACTGTTGTGAGCTTTTGAGTGAAATAATGCACATAATCTATAATGACTATGTGAAATACCATATAAAGAGCACCTAGCAAATAAATCAATTTCATTTCATATTCTTTCCCTAATAGAACAAGAACAAGAAACAGAACAAGAAAGCCTTGATGTGAGAAGACAGGGAAGGCTATAAAACATAGATAATACATAATTATAAGGGTCTCATAACTTATAAAGCATTCCCAATGACAATACCAATAAGAGAAATAGTGGCGATGAGCTAGCGGGGTTACCTGATGAGGAAGAAATTTTTTTAAAGCAAGACTGACATTCAAAGTTGCTAGCAATATCTTTATCTAGCAGTCTAAGAGCACTAAGAGGACTTAGCACCAGGAGAAAGTAAGTGGGAGAGCTAGGATTATGCCTGACACCAAAATCTTCTGTTACATAAGGTCTGTCTTTATTATAATTACTTGTTATGAGATAACCTTCAGATAAGAAAGACGGGAAGGAAACGGCAGAAGAGCTGTAATGTTACTACTGAGATGGGGGAAAAGACAAGGTTTTAAAACTTCATTCAAACTTCCCCTGAAGTTCCATATCCCTAGGCCAGGCTCCTCAGCACAACCTCCTTCAGAGAGCCTTGCCTTGTATCTTCCAAATTATGCTGATGTGTGACTTTGGAGCAGTCCCTTAAACTCCTATAACTCAGTTTCCTCATCCAGAAAATGCAAAAGGTAATAAACCTACTTCAGACAGTACTGTAGTAGAAATGAGCTAATACATATAAAGCACCTAGACTAGTATCAATACATAATAAATACTCTGTAGGTTTAGTAATTTTTAATAGTAGGTATAAAGAGTCATTTTAAAATGGCACCAGGGTGAGAGGCCCCGGGGTTCGTGGGCCACAGGTCAGAGGTGAGAGGCTACAATTACAAAGACAGCCCAGCCCGGGTGGGCGGGGGACACTCAGCATGTCCTACCTCATGTGACCTAACTTCGGAAGATGGAGCGTGTGCTGCGATTTTACAAAAGTTAATTCAAATGCAGGGTCGTAAAGCCAAGCCTTACCGCTAGGAAGAAGTTAATGGGCACTTAAGTAAAACTAGTTTGCACGACCAATTTCTAGCACCAAATACAAACAAAATTTGTGTAGCTACTAAAAACTCACATTGGATTCATATGCCTAAAAGAAAAAAAAAAAGATTTTAAAATATGCAATAGACACAAATAAATACCCCATTCAGGAGGCTATCCAGATATAATTAAGAGGATGAATAAAGTGACAAAATGGTATAAGAACATATTTTCAAAAACAGTCAGTAAGGATCGGTAGCAATATTAACAGAAAACAGAACATTTTTTAAGAAGCCAACAAAAGCAAAGGCCTAAATCAGTTATTCTCTGACTTGTCTTTTGAGGTGATTTCACAAAACGAGCTTCCTCATGAGTATCAGGAGTATCCTCAGATGAGAACACATCTTTCCAATCCTAAAGGTATCACTTTTGCTCTAATTAAAACACGAACTGTATCAATAAAGCAGCTCACCAAAACACCTCCCTATTTTTAACTGTAAGTATCTATTTGTGAGGGTAAAGCCAGGCCAGGCTTGAAAATACTAATGACAAATAGTGGTTATTGTGATGTCTAGGTTTCAAAAGATTAAGGGAATAATTCTTTCCAAAGGTGGCTGTAAATAAGGTAGATACTTAGGAAAGAACGATCATTCTGCGGAAGAAAAGCCATTCCTTATACATTAGTTCAAATTCAAAGTAAGACTACTCATTCCCTTTGTAGAACACACCCCATAGTAAGCCACGAAAACTGTCTGCTGATTGGTTTTTTCTTCTCTCTCTTTGCTTGAGCTGGTTATTATACAACTACTCAGACTACATAGACTTAAGCCGGTTGTAAAGACAATGCTATCATTGAAATACTATCACATTTAATTTAGAAGTGGAAGAATATTGGTGTGCTTGGCTGGCTCTGTCAGTAGAGCACGAGATTTTAATGTCAGGGTCGTCAGTTCAAGCCCCATGTTGGGCATGCAGCCTACTTAAAAATAAAAATAAAGTAAAATAAAATAAAATAAAATAGTAGAAGAATATTGGAGTTATGGTCATCTTTGACTCCAGGAGCAAACAGTGTGTGTGAAAGAATAGGTATGTTTATACAACATACCTGGAGAAGACGTAACACTGTGTGTGTGTGTGTGTGTGTGTGTGTGTACAGCATATGTCAAAGCAATACAAAATGTCAAAACATCATAGGAGCTATTTAAACTTCACTATTAAAAAATTATAAAAGCTTCTAATAAATAAAAGCGCCTGACTTTCCTTTTTTATTTTCCCTGCCCATGTTCCCAGAAAGAAAGAGAAGTAAAATAGCAGAAAGCCAGGGAGCAGCAAGGCAGAGAATGAAGAGCCAAGAGCTACATAATACCCCCACCCAGAGAGTCCTGTGAGAGGTAAACAGCCTAACCACTGTTGGTAATCCAAAATACACAAAAATCCCCTCCTAGTAAGTTCCATACAGTTCTTCCTCTGTTCTGGCATATACCCAGGGAGAAAAAAAGTTCAAGTCAGAGAAAGTAAAAATGTCAGGCAGAAAGGAATAAATATAAGATCACTTAACAAAGCTCCGTCTTCCTTGAAAAGAGGCAGAGGGCATGGGGCCTGGGAAACTGGAAAATGCAGGCTTCCCTCCATCTCCACCTGGTTCCCATCTCACTCAGCTGATCCCTACAGAGCAGGCCGGAGAGTCAAAAAAACACCAGCTGGGTCTAGAGTAAAGGAATGCTGCCTAGGGAGCCAAAGGGAGCAGGAAAGGATTGAGGGGTGACAACCAAAATGATTAAGTAAATGGTTTTTTTTAACTTGAAACTACAGAGTTGAATTGGCATGTATGCAAAGCCAGTCACAATCACAGCTGGACTCCAGCCCTGTTCCTCAGCTCTGGCTCCTCTTTAAAAGCAGAGGGGAGCAAAGAGGAGAAGGGGAAGGTGCAGTCCACGCCTGCTCTCAGCCAGGAGACAGCGGGGGGCCATGCTGAGTCAGGGTTTCCCACCTCTAGGGAGCATGAGGCTTGGCAACAGCTCTGCAGTGAGAGAGAGAGAGAAGAGAGAGAGAAGCTCTCTCTCCAAAATCTATTCCAATCTCAAAAGATACTTTAGGAAAACACTTAGACTTCTAATTTGGTGTGGTGAAAACACTATTTAAAAGCGACTATAGAAATGCTGGATTTTTCTGTTATGAAAAGCTATTTTACACTTCAATAAAAAAACAGAAGTCAAATATGGCTTAAGGGTCTAGACAGAATATGGTTTCTATTTTGAGAAGATACCTATTTGCAATTTTCAGAAATTGATCATTTGCCATGCACAGATCAATCTTTCATCTAAGAAAACAAACTTTAATATGTTTGAAACACAAAACACCTCAAGAATGAAAATTTCCATTGGAGCCCATGGATTCTAAAACTTTTCATTTTAACTATTTCATCAATATTTAGCCACTCTGATACCAGGTCCATAAGAATCTATGAAACAGAGTCATGTGGGAGGTTTTCTTGTTTTACCTGATTTTGTTTAACAAACATGTTTTACCCTTTCTCTTACTCCATTAACACTATTTTCAGTGCCTAATGCTGCAGAGAAAAGGAAAACTATTTATTCAGGAAGAATTCAAAGTAACTATAAAGAATATGAGCTATGACGGTAAGTAGGTGACAATCTGGTACTCAGGAGCCTGACATCCCCAACCATAAATGCAAATTCAAAACTCAACCTTCCCTCTCCCTTCCCCAGAAAAAGACTTTCCAATAAAACCATTTTTTTTAACAGGACCAAGAAAAACCAAAGACATAAGTAAAGGGGGAAACACGGTGTGATTATGTCCTTCCACTCTCCTTTCCCTGACGGTTCAGCCAAATCACTGGTCTTTCAAATCTTTCTTTCTTCCCATCCCCAAGGTCAAGTTACTGCCCAGCTTCCGGCTCCCCCTAGGACTTCTGTGGTTCCTGCTGCTAATAGTGCCTTCTGATGCTCACCTGACCCTGCCTCCCTTGCTCAGACACCTCCAGGGTTCTTAACATCCAGGTGCCCCGGATGCACTGCTCAGTGCCCACAGTCTGGCCACAGCTTCATCTTCACCTCTACTTCCCAGTACCCTCCTTCCTGACCCCAGGCCTCAGTCCACCATTGACTCCCATGTTTTGAATACACAGCACACTTATTCGCCTCCGTGACTGTGGCAGTATCTCCTCCCTGCCACCACCACCATCTCCCAGGGTCCAAATCCCAACCACACTCCAGAACAAGGCAGAAGCCATCAGGTGGGAACACCCCTGAATTGCTGACACCAAGCCTACCTCTTACCTGCATCTACTACGCCCATTTGCAATGGAAGAGGAACCCCTCTTCTGGCTGAGGCTACCACTTCCCCTAGACTCTGGGGCCTACTCTGACCCATGCCCTGAGGTACGTCACCCCTTCATTTATCCCTCTGTTCTCCTTAAGTGTCAACCTCTCCCTCCTCAGAGGCTCCTACTTATCAACCCACTCCAGGTGATACCCATTAATAAACCAAAAATCTTCCAAAGATCCCATCCCAACTCTGGAACAAACTGGTTCCTGCTCTCCTACTACCACTTTCTTTTATCCCCTAAAGAGCCAAACTGCTTGGCTTCTTTCCCTGTTCCCAGCTTCTCTTTCTCACACCCCTCAGTCCACTGCATTCTGGCTTCAATTCCACCAGTCCTGACTCCAATATTTTGTAAAATATTGACACCTCCTATGTTCCAGATAACATATGCCCGGCACTGAGAGAGGAGAGGAGAAATCGGACCTGAGCTCCCTGAACCAGAAGTTCAAACTGATAGTTAAATTCAGCTCAGAAATATATTTCATTTGGACTATCATTTTAAAAAACATATTTTTTCAAATCATTTGCCAAAAATTCAAGGACCTGGAGATTTCACATGAAAATCCAGATTTCTAGCTTGTATTAAAGAATCTAGAAATTCTGGCAACAATGCTTCCTTCATGATATGACAATAACCTGTTGAAGCTGACAAGCAGCTGCCCCTTCAATGGGGCAAGAGCTCCCTGGTTCACCATGGACCCCATCAAACCCTCTATGCTCATTCTCTTTTCTCTGATGGTCCCTGTGAGCAGTGAAGTTTCAATCTCTGTTCTAGACCAGTGCTGTCCACTAGAAATAAAAATACGAGCCACATACATAATTTTAAATCTTCAGGTAGTTATATTTTTAAAAAATGGAAAGGAACAGGTAAAATTAACTTTAATAATATATTCCATTTAATCCAACATATCCAAAATATTATTCTGATGTACAAGCACCATAAAAAATTAATAATGAGATATTTTACCTTCTTTTCTCTGTGCTAAGCCTTCACAATCCAGTGTGCATCTAACATTTTTAGCATATCTCAATTCGAATTTGCCGTATTTCCAGCGTTTAAGAGCCAAGTGTGGCTAGTGGCTCTGAGACAGCACAGCTCCAGATGCTTAATGATTCACCATGAAAATCATCTTCCACGTAGACAGAGGGAGAGAGAATTTTAAGAGGAAAGAAGAAAGCAGGCAGGACTGAGGAAAAGGGGGATAGACATTAAAGAGGAGGCATGGTGAGGACTTCAAGTTAGGAGGGAAGGAGGCAGGGGCACCTGGGTGGCTCTGGGTGGCTCAGTCATTAAGCGTCTGCCTTCAGCTCAGGGCGTAATCCCAGCGTTCTGGGATAGAGCCCCACATCAGGCTCCTCCACTGGGGGCCTGCTTCTTCCTCTCCCACTCCCCTTGCCTGTTTTCCCTCTCTCACTGGCTGTCTTTCTCTCTGTCAAATAAATAAATAAATAAATAAATAAATAAATAAATAAATAAATAAATAAAATCTTAAAAAAAAAAAAAAAGGAGGGAAGGAGGCAGGATGACAGAGACAATGAACAGTGTTCCCCGAAAAGATCAGCTGTAGTCTAGCGCTCCAGGTATAAAGACAGCCTTCATAGGCAAATGCAATTAACTGGCAATGCAGATTTTCTGGAGGGAGGCTTTAGTGTTTCATAAATAGGCTCAGCATTAGATGTGGTCACTGTGAAAAGCAATTGACCAAAAGTCTGACCCAGAGTTCACACACTTGACATTCAAAAGGCAACAGAGTGGACCAGGCTAGTGAGGACAGGATTCCTGGCCGAGGCTGGGATTTTAACCTAGTTCAAGGGGATGGGTTTCAGGAGAGGTGGCAGTGATGCAGGCAGGAAATTATCTTGAGCTAAGATCCAAGCAGAGATCAAGACTTAGAGATCATAAGTGAGTGAGACTATGTCACAAGGTGTTGGAAATCCAGATGTGCAGTGCAACATCAGCGGTCAGAAAAGGAGAGCTGGGTGCCAAAAAAGGGTACCCAGAGTCAGAGACTGGCACCAAGAAAATGCGTCCCCGAGCCAGAGACCTCAGAAGTAGAAATCACTCCTCCATCCTCCAAGTGGATACTAGATGGTGGCCCGTTAGTAAGTGTCATGTCCTCCCTTCACACCCACGGGCATGACCAGGAATTAAAGTACAGTCTGAGAAAAGCCAAGCCACCAGCTAAGGAAGAGGAGAAGGTCAAATACATCTGCCAGACGTAAAAGGATTTGGAAACAAGAAGGCAGGAACATCATTATATAACTAAAAGTGCTTTTGAAACTTTTCCAGAGAATTCTGAATAGCTCTAGCCCATCCATTCATCCCTTCATTCACTCAGCAACCACTTATTGGGTAGCCTTCCCTCTACAATGCTGATTAGACAGGTCGATTGTACTAAGGTTTGCCAAATTCTACTCTAGCCGTGCTGGTGAAGGGAGCTCAGGCTTAAGCAAAATAGGGTGAGTTACTCATACTGACAGGGCCTCACTGAATAAAACCTGTGGGATTAGGAGTACGCAATAATCCCCACACATCCAGAGGTCCATTCATCTATCATGTGTTGTAATTTTTCCCAAAAGGATGAGAAACCAGGCTGGTATAAAATATCTCAAGAGACTGCACAGGAATATTATTCTCTCAAGAAGGCAGTATGCAGGACTTTTAAATCTTATTATATTGAAAATACAGGTGGTTTTTGCATTGCTTGCATTCAGACTGATGTTAAATACAAATATTTGGAAACATGAAGAAAATCATAGCCTGATATTCTGCTGAAAAAATAAATTCTCAGATAAGAAACCAGAAGGGGGAATGAAGCATGAGAGACTATGGACTCTGAGAAACAAACTGAGGGCCTCAGAAGGGAGTGGGGTTGGGGAATGGGATAGACCGGTGATGGGTAGTAAGGAGGGCACGTATTGCATGGTGCACTGGGTGCTATACGCAACTAATGAATCATCGAACTTTACATCGGAAATCGGGGATGTACTGTATGGTGACTGACATGATATAATAAAGAAAAGAAAAGAAAAGAAAAGAAAAGAAAAGAAAAGAAAAGAAAAGAAAAGAAAAGAAAAGAAAAGAAAAGAAAGAAGGAAGGAAGGAAGGAAGGAAGGAAAGAAAGAAAGAAAGAAAGAGAGAAAGGAAAGAAAGGAAAGAAAGGAAAGAAAGAAGAAACGTCTTCATTGGAGGGGGAAACTATTTGCACAAAATCTTCAATTGTTGAGGGGTAGTAATCACTTTCCACATCTGATTTATAAAAAACAATGTAAGTTGGAAGAATGGTTGACAGTGACAAAGAAGGCAAATGGCACATAAAGTTAATCTTGCGGGGGAAAAAATGTTTGATTGTCAACGGCTTCAACAAATCAAAAATCACCAATAAAAACAGTAGAGATTATTTGGCAACAGAAAAAATGACATGAGGAAGGGTGTCTCATACCTTTCTATAATTAACTTTACAGAAATATCAACTTTATGCTTTATACAGATGCTATATGCAGATTTGCTTTATACCATGATTTTATGAAAAACAAAAAAGTTTATCTAAAGCAACTTCTAGCACAATATTTACTTCATTCACATTAATCAAACAAACAAAAAAGCCAGTATTCAAACAATAACTCTCCGTTACCAAGAGAAGGTTTTATTTAGGACTCTTAGCTTATTGCGGCAAGAAAATATATATCATATTTAGTAAGTTTTCCAGGAAAAAAAAGAAGTCAAAACCAAAAAGTTGCAGATTTCAAAAACATAATTTCTGTTTATCTAAAACATACAACTATGACACTGCAAATAGCTATGAATTAACAAAAAAATACACAACCCTAACTTCGGAATATGAAGAATTAATTCATCAATGCTTATAATATTATCTAGACATACTATTTACTCTTCGTCAACCTAGAGTTCACAAACATTTTGATAACCATCACAAGCCAAGAAACCACACTACATGTATTTCTGAGTAACAAAAGATATATTATAAACCTTTAATTTTGTAAAATCATCCTTTATTTCCAAATGACGGGGCAAAAGAAAAAAAGGAGAGTGGTTGTCCTATTATCTTTATGAATCTATTAATCCCATTTTCTCTCTCTAAATACTTATTTCACTTTTCCAGAATAATGTGCACACACTTGCCAAAAGTAATATAAGATTTTTTCATTACTCTGTGAAATAATGATGTCACCAGTACCACCTTGGTTAATCTCAGGCTACTTTTACCACCTATGCAAGTAAAATAATTTATATCTTAAATGAAGAGGACCGGCAAAGTTCCCCGTTAATTTTTTTCAGCCACCCACTTATTTGTAATGGTAGCAGTGGCAAAAATACACTGTTATACCATAATATACTAGCAATTGCTTGGGTTTATTGAGCTCCCATAATATTTACTTGATAACACTTCCATATATACGAGATTCATAGCTGCATTCAAATCTTCCAGATACACAGTATAGAACATAAAAGCCATAGGAAAATAATTCCACTCCAAAGTAAACCTGTCACTGTGCACTCTCTTCCTCTGCAATAAGCCGATGATCCCCATATTTTTTAGAATGCTATCACACATCAAACTTCATGCCTTGTTCCAAAATGCCCTAAGATCTCATCCTTCCTCTCTCACTTTGAAAAAGCTTTGAAAAGCTATTAACATTGCTTGTAGGGCTTGTTTTTGAGAGTATTTGTTTTTTGGTGATTTTAAGTCATTCACATTAGGAATTACATTTCTTTAAATTTGTGTCTTCCCCAAGACAAAGTTATGTTCTTTGAAGTAATATTAAAGACACTTGGAAAATAGCAAAAATTAACCCAAATCACATTTTTAAATCATTTCTGAAAACATAAACTTTCTCTAAAAGGTCAGATAATTAACCAACTTGCACTGCATGTATAGACTTCATCTTAGAAAATATTTTTCTACTTTTTGTTGGAGATTATAGATGTATTTTAGGAATTTTACCCAATGAATGACTATTCCTCTTACTATGTTTTGAAGCATTTCTATTATATCCTGAATAATGTAGCCACTTTTTTTTACAAAAAATTTTTTGCTTTTCTATGGAAGCAATTTTAACAACATGAATTTAAAAGAAAAAAACAATAAAAGTTTAACACTCATAAACTTTATGCTTTCGTTAAAGCCCTAAAAAATGGGACATATTCATTCTTCACTCTTTATCTTAAAATACTGGCTTCCTGATTCTAGCAAAATATAATTTTAGTAACTCATCAAGACAGAATACATAAAATTGGCATATTTTTGATATGCACACAAATTGAGAAAGCATCTTTCCCAACTGTGTTGCAGAAAATGAAATGCATCTGGTATGACAATATGGCCAAGCACGTGAACTAGAATCAGTGGGAAGAAATGGGTTTTTATTTTCTTTTTCTCAAAGCAGAACATTTTGAATAATGTACATGCCCCCAAAACAAAGCATTATTAACCCTGTTAAAGTGCTTTCAGAGGTCTATTGGGCTGAAGACCACAGGGTAGCAAGAGGTGGCTGGCAGGGGCCTGGGAGGCAGCATGCTTTGCTCAGTATTAATCATTGTAGGTCAGTGATTTCTCTCCCCCAGGAGTTCAAACTGATGTAGTTGCTTTTATTTATTTATTTTTTATTTTCTTGCTTTTGCTTTTGCTTTTGCTTAACACCTCCACCCAGAGTCGGAGTTTATGCACATATGTTGTTGTGGCCTCATGCTGAGCTGGAGGGGGGAAGTGGAGCGGTAGGGAGGTGTTGGAGAACATGGCTAATGCCAGGATCAAGCAGAGAGAGATAGAGACATTTGCGTTATTTTTGCAATGAATTTTCTTTCTTCTTTGAAAGAAAGTTCTTTTTATCTAGGCAATCTGAAGATGTATTCAATGCTCTTATTGTCTTTGTCTTTCATGTGTACCCATCTGGCTTGGTGAACAGCACAGGAATCTGCATATGCTACACTCTCCCTCCCCCAGCCCAAATATGTTCTGAGGCCAGGGGCTGGGAGAGCAAAGAAAGATCTCTGAGTGATGCAGGAAGCTTGCAAGGGTGCCACACAACTCAACCTATTCCTGGACGCCTCAGGGAGTCCTCTTCTAATTCCAGCTTCCAACTCTATTTCTTCCTCTTCCTCATCACAAGGTGAGCCAGCTGAGCTCTCGGAGTTGGGCAAAGGGGCCATGAGAGGACCAAGGAATCCTGCTTTTGCACTGGCAAGAGAGTGCTGCTGAAAGCCAGATTTGTGACTCCTAACAGAAAGCTGTCCACTCCTCAAGGAACTGACTCCATGAGCAGCAGACGCAGGGAACCAACAATGGAGCCTCTTCCTGGGACTGTGTGGCCTCAAACAAGCCCCTTGGGGCTACTGTTCTGCCTATACCCCACCTTTCACCTATTCTTTGAAAGGTATTTTAGCTTTGTTATTCCTTTTATGTCTTCACTGAAATGCTGGTTGCTTATAACAAAAAGCTTCTTTAGAACAATAGATGGTATGATGAATAATGTCACTTGTAAACATGATGTAATAGTTATGAAATAATGTATCACAGAGAAAAGAACAAATTAATATAGCTAGTACATCATGGAACTGATTCTAGGGAGTGGGGAAAACCCCCAGAATGTCTGTAAACTTGCAAGTGTAATCATAGGACTGGAGTCATCTCAGAAGCACAAGCAGCTCTGAAAGCTGTCAAAGGCAGATATAGTCACGTAAAAAGACTCTGAAGAATTTTAGTACAAAACCTCTGTCTGTCACTTATTAGCCATGTGACCCTAGAAAGGATATTTAATGTTTTGAGCATCAGTTTCCTAATCCATAAAATGTCAGCAAGAACGTCTGTCCTGTAGGGTTGTTGGGAGGATGGGATCCAGTAAGGATGTAAAGCATATGGTGAGGGCACACACGATGTTAGTTTAGTGTGCTCTCCAAAACAGGCTGAGGTCTTTGGTATGCAAAATTCATGGTTATTATTATTTAGACTCTTTGTCAATGTTATCAAGAGCTACTTTTCTCAGAATAACTAAAAACTTTTTCTAGAACATCAATAACATCCGGTTACCCACCCGTATTCTGGCTTGTTTTCTGAAACTACGCTAATTAGCTAATAATCCATAAAATTTTTCAATTGATAGCCCATCTATTCCTGTCTCTTGCTGTTGGAAACATGGCCTTACGTTTTTTTTTTTTTTTTGTAGCTCAAATTTCAATCTAATTAAAGATTAACCTTTAAATTAACTAAAGATTAATTAACCAGAGTCAAAATAATGAGAATTTAAATAAGCTAAGATGTATTGGAAGAAAAGAGCTCTTTAGGTCACTGATAGACTGGAACTTTCAAACTGTTTGTTAGCATTAACACAATTTGTAAGTATTAAGAGCGCATCTGCTCTCCAAAACCCAGAGAGCAAAAGCAGCTGCTCAGTGGAACGCCTTAAGAATCCTACAAGTTCATTTTTACTTGGCTCTTGTTGGACCAAACTTAACTCTTGCCTGGATAAAGAGGCAACACGATGTACAAAAAGCAGCATAGTTAAAACGCAACCGCTTCAGATGACTATTACAACTTGGAAAAGGCCCTAGGACCGAATCTGACTAACTCGGCTGAGACGCTTACGCTGTCCACTTGTTGGGCAGCGATCTACTTGCAGCCGGAACTTTTAAGAAGGGAGTGCGAGAAAACAAGCGGACTCCTGCTTTAAGAGTTTCCCCAATAAACGGCCTCACGTTTGCCAATGATTCACCTCTCCGCATTGCTGTTCCTTCCCGCAAACCATCTGTTTCCAATGATGGCCCCTCTGCACCCTCATACACGGTTGTAATTTTTTTTTAAGTTGCTGGATTTGTTTTTCTTTAGAGAGGGTGAGACTTAGCTAAGACAGTTCTCCTAGGAGACCTCCAAAAAAAAAGTACCCATTTTATGTCTAACTTTATTCCTCTCCCTTTTGGCTACTATTAATACTTCAGTTTTCATTGGCAACGCATAAAGCTACCCAAACAGCTTCTCGTGGTAGGTGTTATTTCTACCAAAAGTTAACGTCAGGGTGCAAGTCAGAACTGTATCTTTACTGAGCAGGATCGGGAATGTTTTCTTTTCACTACTTGATTTACTAGGTAGCACCTCCACTCTCTGGCATCTCCCGCGTAGCGACCTCCCGAAGCCGGAGGCGTGTCCCGCGCACCTAGTCTCCCGCCACACGCACAGGTCGCTCACCTGACTGCTGCCGAGCTCCTCGCCTTTCTCCGGGGTCCGCGGCTGCACCGGGCTCTGAGCTGGCTCTGCGGAAGGCGGCGGCGGTTCCAGCAGCTGCTCCAGGCAAGCAGTGCCCGGCAGGGATGAACTCTTTTGATGGCACAAGTGCGCCTCGGGGCCCCGACGCCGTGCACCCTCATCTCGGGCGCGGTCCCCCCTCGCGGGCGGCTGGGGCGAGGAGGACAGGGAGGATGAGGCGGAGGACGAAGAGGGAGCCGAGTCCGGAGAGCGTCCGCCAGGAGGCGTTCCTCCCGCTGCTCCGGCGGTCGTCGCCGACCCCTTTCCCGCGGGGAGTAAATGCTCACGGATCCGGCGGCGCAGAGTGGACCCCTGCTCGGTTCTGCCGGCGCCGCCGGGCTCAAGAGGCTCCGGCGAGGAGCAGCACAGGTTGGGCTGGGAGGAGGAAAAGACGCGGTCCAGCACTTGCTTGCGCTTCTTGAAGCCGCTCCACCTGCTGCCCGCGCCACCCACGCCGGCCAGTGCGTCCCGCCTGCCCCTCGGGAGTGGCGGGGAGGGCGATGGGGTGTCCGCAGTGCGGCGCTCTGGGCCCCCTGCACGCCCGCCCCCGCCGCCCTTGCTCTTGCCCACCCCCAGCTGCAGGTTCTTCCAGAGCCGGGCCTGGAAGGAGGAGGACGCCGCTGCAGGCTCGGGCGACCCCGCCGTGGCTGCCCGGGGCTCCATCCTCCACCCCCTGCTCCTCCTCTCCACTCCTCCTCCTCCTCCACCTCCTCCTCCTTCTTCTTCTCCTCCGCCCTCTTCGGCTGCACCTCCTCCCGGAGCCCCGCGGTGGCGGCGGCGGCGGCGACGGGCGCAGCAGCAGAAGCCGGGAGTGCCCGGCGGCTTCAGGACAGCGCGGGGGAAAGCCGCCGCCGCCGCCGCCTCCAAGGCTCTTCGGCCGCCGGACTCCGGCGCCGCCTCTTCCTCCTGCACCTGCCGGGGTGGGCTGGTGCTGCCACCGAATCCTGGCCGCCGCGCCTGCAAAGTTTCTAGCTCCGAGCTCCGCAGCTCCAGTCCCCTGGAGTGCCCCAGGCCGCGCCCTGGCTCCCTCTCCTCGCTGGCTTTGGGCTGGAGAAGCTACGAGCGCCCGGCGGAGCGTGCGCGTCCAGCTGCGCCAGGGACCGCGCCCTGCGCCCTCAGGGCAGCACCTGTCAGCGGCGGGGGCGGCTGCCTCCCAACTGGGCGCGCGCGCGACTCACACAACAGGGCGGATCGGGCTGAAGACAGGCGCGACCAGCAGACCCGCGGGAGCACCCCGGGACCATCCTCCAGCTCCTGGGTGGGAAGGTGGGCAGGCAAGAGCCGGGTGGAGATGGGTAGGGACCCGAGCCAGGTTGCTCCCCAGGATCTGGCCACAGCTCCCCACGTAGCTCTCCTTGGGCCGACGGCTAGACGCGCGCGCCGGCTAGTGTCTGGGTCCAATGAAGTGAGCTAGAGAGAAGATTATGCGCCTTGGGTGCGTCCTGTGGGGCACAGAGAGTCCATATCGAGAAGTGAAACTGACCGAATTCTGGGGCTGAACACTGCTGCTCCCTCCCCGTTGTGTGCCCTGGATCCAACAAGAGAGTTTGATTTCTTCTGTCTTGACTTCATCCCATCCGCCCTCGTTGCTCTTTATTTGCATGTACACCGGTCGTTCTTTTTGTGCTCCAGGTCTAGAGGTTTCCGGAGTGTGACCGTAAAATAGCCAGCCCTAAAGTTGCGGGGAGTTTATGGTGAACGAAGACGTGGAGGATGTCCACTGCCTCTCACACCATCCCAAATGCGGAGAATCTTTTCATTCAAATGCATTTACTTCCTTTGCTTCATTGCAACGCAAATGGAAAAGGTCTCGTCTAGCTCTTTCAGAACTTGCTTCTCCCTAAATCTACTGATCCAAGGGTCTTCTGATTGTACAAGAGTGCTTCTTGAAAAGCAGGTGACACCATGTCCCTTCCCTCCTCCATTGTCCTCCACACCATTAAACGTGGAAAATGAGAGTTCCCTGGGCTTTGGCACTATACTGTCTGATTCCAGTCGCCTCTAGCTATCAGTATGCCCTCCAGGTCTTACCATCCTGGCTTTTTAGTCTTTTTTTTTTTTTTTTACCTTTATAACAAATACTTAACACATATTTATTGAGCACCGACTCTGTGCCAAGCAATATGATAGGCTGTGAGGATGAAGCTGTGAACAAGGCAAACAGGGCCCCAACCTCATGGAGCTCACCTACCAGTAGGAGAGCCAAACTGTAAACAGAATTTCTAAAAGGAAAAGTCCCGTGGAGAAAATAAAACAGGGTACCATAACAGACTGGCTATGGAGGTAGGATTGCCAGATAAACTGCAGGACACCCAGTTAAGTTTAAACTGCAGATAATTTTTTAGCATCGGTATGTCCCAGATATTGTACATGACACACTAAAATACCATTTGTTGCTTCTCTGATATTCAAGCTCAACCGGTGTTTTGTATTTTTTATTTGCTAAATCTGACAACCCCATACAAAGGGTTTTTGGTTGTTGTTTTTTCTTAAACCAAAAGTCTACTGAGAAACTAAAGTTTGAGGTGAGACTTAATGAGGACAAAGAGATAGTTCCTGAAAGATCTGATTACAGCATTCCAGGCAGAAGGAACGGCAGATGCAAGGGCCCCAAGGCAGGAAGCAGGTTGGTTAGGCATGTTCAAGGACAGATGGAGACCCAGGCCATATAGAGTGGAGCAAGGTTTGAAAGAGTAAGAGATGGAGTGGAGAAATGGACAGGGTCCTGGTGGGATGGGTCCCATAACCACAGTAAGAATTTGAAGTTCCTGTAAATGAAATGGGGAGCCATTAGAGAGATTTTAAACAGGAGAGTAACATGATGTGATTAACTAATACCTACCTGCCCCAAAGGGCTGTTTTAAGAATTAAGTGAAAAAGGACTTAGGCCTGAGGCTTTTCTACACAAGACAATCAAGTTTAAAGTACCATGACCACAAAAAATTACCTCAGTACAGAACTACCATGATAGTCCAAAAAGAACTGAAATATACAGGTCTTTCTTCTCTCACACAGAAAAATTATTTTGTTACTGATATTTCTAAGACATGGTAAACCAAAGCATAGAGAAAATAAGAAATGTAGAACTGCCATAAACAAGTAAGAAGAAATGACCACCACTTCTTACCAAAACTCTTTATAAATATGTCAGTTTGTCAGATTTATATGACACGGATCTGTGGACCCATGGAGATAACTCCATACAATTCAGACTTATATTCATATAGTCTTAATGATGCAGTTAATTGACTTTTGTAGTTTAATATTTTCATTTTTCTCCTCCACCTAATTTTGCCTTGAAAATACTAACTGAGATTTTGGGTTCTGGGCTCTATGATCCATCCCAAGTAACACTTATCCATCAATGTGAATTCATTTATACAACTTGAATATGTACGTGTATGTAACTTGCATATGTAACTTTTCCTAAATATCTAAAGTGGATTATAAGATGAAAGGCTGTCCTACAAATTTTGCATTATATAAAGTTGTACACAATATACCCAATGTCTTATTATATTTAAGAAAAGATACTTATAAAAACGACAACACAGGGGGAAAAGGGAATGGTACACAGTGATCGCTGAGAAGTGAAGAATCACTTCTGGCCTGACTGATCAAGGAAGATTTCTTGCTGGAGGCATCATCTGAGCTAAGATCTATTGCAGGCGACAGAGTATACCAAGAAGATAGATAGCCACCCATCAGGGAAAGCAAAATTCATGGCACGTAGCTTTTCTTTTTATTATAATTTACTAACCATCTTAAATATTGATAGAGCATCTGTTGCTTGAATTAATAGGAAATTAATAGATGCATCACACACTGACATACAGGAGGTTGGGAAGGGGATGGGTAAGGTAATATTTCAGCACAAACCCAAAGGAAGTGAGGGAGGGACCCAAGCAGTGAATCTGAAGAATTTTTCCAGGAAAAGGGAACATTAAATGTGAAGAGACTGAGGCAGGAACTGGCTCAGACTTAGATATGACAAAGACAGCAGAGTAGCAGAACAGAGAAAGCAAGAGGAGAGGGGGAGGGGAAGAAATCGCAGAGATGTCTAAGAGCCAGGTCCCGTAGGATTCTGCAGGCAACAGTGGAGACTCTGGATTTGGGTGGATGGGAAGCCACTAGGGGGCTTTGAGGAGAGTTTCCTTATTACCTAATTTGCATTTCAAAAGATTCACTCAGTCTTTTTGTTGACAATAAAGTAGAGGAAGGGAATGGGTGGAAACAGAATTTTGTTTTGTTTTGTTTTGTTTAAGATTTTATTTATTTATTGACACAGAACACAAGCAGGGGGATGTGGCAGGCAGAGGGAGAAACGGGCTCCCGCTGAGCAGAAAGCCCAAAGTGGTGTTCCATCCCAGGACTCTGGGATCACGACCTGAGCCGAAGGCAGACCCTTAACTGACTGAGCCACCAGGTGTCCTGGAAACAAAGTTTAGATAGGAGCTATCACTCACTATAATACCCGAGGGACAAGGGTAGCTTTGAGCTTTAGCTGAGGAGTGATGAGAGTGGTTAAATTCTAGATTCACGATGTTTGCAGGTTAGAAGCAACAGGACTAGGCAAGTCTAGATATGGAGTACTCAAACACTGGCTAAATGGTTTGCATCACTATCTGTAATTCTCATAGCAACCCTATTTTGTAGATGTGGGAACCAAGTCTGAGGCATGTGACATGATCTTGCAAGGTCACACATTGAGTAGTGAGAAGATCCCAGGTCTAGGGATTCCAAAGCCACAAACCTTCTTTAGTTTTAAAATGTACACATAAGTAAAGAGAATAAAATAATTGAAAGAGGCTTCAAAAGATGCACCAATCCATGTCCTTGCCTTGCGTGAGCAACAAGACTGTCTTGGACAGAACCACAACCTCCACTTGATGAGATCAAGGACATAAATGCAAGCATAAGGACAACATTTGGGGGACTAATTGAGTTAAAGGCCAACTAAATGGCACTTAACGAGCCCTCTCATCAGTAGAGCTCTGGCTGCTGTCCCAGCCAGCTCCCAGCCCTGGGCCAGATGCCTTCATGGCCTCATTTCCTCTATCAGTCTCTAAAATGGGGATAATATCGTCTATTGGCCTGACCCACCTCACAAGGATCCAATTAAAAGCCAACGTAGGCAGTGTTTTTGATGAGTAAAGCCTGTCTACAACAGAGATGATTGCATCACTTTGTAACCAAAAAGAAGAAAAACTACCAGACTGACTCGTTTCAACTTACATGGAAAAACCCTGCCTGTGTGGAGAGAAGCGCTGTGACCCTTTTAAAAGCAAGTCATCACAGTTTCACATGTTGACTATACAGTCAGCTCAACAGAATAAAGCCCTGTTCAGGTGTGAACTAGTTTGGGCCTTTTTCTTCCCTGCAAGTTTTCTCAACAGTTCTCAAATGCAGTTTAAGTAATTTCAGAGAAGCTATTTCTATTAACTTTGTTTAACCTAAGCCACCTCCTATTTTCTTCTTAACCAGAGTGTTAAAAATTCTAGGGTCCTAGACCAAGATGTGCTCTGGAATGTCTACGTTGAAAAGGCATAGGATTTTTCCTATGTCATGTAGCCCGAATGGGGGAGAGGGGAGGTTTAAGCCGTTTTTGCATATTTTTTCAATCAATTGTCCTTATAAAAGAAGGAGTTAAGTGGAGATTTGGGGAGAGAAAAGCCTTCCGCTGCCCACCTCTCAATGCCAATTCTACATTGCACAAAGTCACAAGACATGGGCTTTTGCCTGGTGTTGTACCTAAGTGCTCTGTAACCACAGGCAGCCCATAGAGCCTCAGTTTTTCACTTGTAAAATGAAGAAATTGAACTAGTTTCCCTCCAAGGTCCTTTTCAGCTTAAAAGTTATGTAAGATTCTGAAACAATTCTCCAGTGTAGGATATAATCCATCTACTCATGCCAGGTCTGATGTCCTACTTTCACCGGTATATGCAAAAGCAGGTATTACTGGATGTGCATGTAAATAACCCCCTTTGAATATATACCATTTCACAGAAGCTCCGAGGGCCCTATTCCTATCCCTCGGGCCTCAGCACTTCACGGTGGGTATCTGATCTCTCTACTACACCTTCCTCAAGTGCCTGGAATAGTCCTAAACCAGTAAGTTCCAGGAGATGATGTATAGATATTTTGAGCTCCCTCAGAGAGGGGGTTGGGTTAGGATAACTCAGAGGGAGAGATTCTATCTTTTTCCTAGTTCCAGTGCCCTTGGTGCCATTTGGGTTGATAACACACACTTTCTGAGCTTCCTTCTCTTCCTGTCTCACACATCTCCTCCCCTAACACTGCACCCTGCATGTCACAAATAAACTGCTTGTGTTTGAGTCCGTGTTGCTAAGTTGGCTTCTGGGGGAACCCAAACGAAAACACATGCAATGGACATTTCAATCTTTAGCTAATGAGGTCCCCGATTTGACCATTCAATGAAAATAAAAGTAATGTTCTCCAGCAAGATTCCTTTGGGCCATACAATTCTCTTACAGGGGACTATAAATACAAAGTGTATCCCCCAGCCTACAGTCTATACCCTGAAAGGGAGACCCCTTGAGAACCAGAGTTTTCATCTATGATTTACCTCCTAGTGTAGACGATACCCTGGAAGATCAGTCTCAAGTGATCATGGTCATTTCATCCCTTTTGTCAGATCTGTAACCAATCCTGGAAGCGCTAAGGGTACATTACTTAGGACTGGATTCCACTATGAGTAACACATATACCTTCAACATGTTCAAGTCTGTCTTAACTGAAGAGAACAAACTGATGGTTGCCAGAAGGGAGGTGGGTGGGGGGATGGGTTAAAGAGGTGACGGGGATTAACGAGAGCACTTATGATGAGCACCGGGTATTGTAGGGACGTGTTGAATCACTAAATTCTACACTCAAAACTAATAATACAGCTCGTATGTTAACTAGCTGAAATTTAAATAAAAGCTTACAAGAATAAAAATGTTGAAGAAGTTGGGAGGTTGTCACTCAGATTGAGTACGGCACTCCTATCTTGTTGCTCCACTACACAGGCCCACGATTCTCAAAGTCACTCATGCTTCACCGTCATCAGTGGAACTCCAGTCATTACATTCACCTTCCAGCAGACAGGAGAAAAGAGTAAGGAAGAGTCTGCCCCCACGTTTAAAGTTCCTTCCCAACTCTTCTTATATCCCAGGGCTTAGAACTCAGGTACAGGGCCATGTCTAGCCGTAAAATCTTTATTCTGGGCAGTCATGTGTCCAGCTAAGAAATCTGGGGTTTCATTATTGAGGAAGAAGGGGCAGGTGGATATTGGGGGACAACAAGCAGACTCTGACACAGAGGAGTAGTCATTTGAGGGGCTCCTTCACTCATAAAGAAAGGGCACAAAATGAATGATCTCTTTTCTTTATCCACATGTTTTGATGTTTGGTGTGATGTCTGGAACTGCTGTCCCCATCTCCTTCTGAACCTGAGGATGAAGTGAACCCCAGCATTGGCAGAGGAGAGACAAACAACCTCAGTTCTGGATGTCATTGTGCTACACAATCAGTCAATCCTTGAGGCCTTCCTTAACTCTGATCCTTGCCTTATGTAGTTATCTATATATTAATTATTAAGTAGGAAATTAATTTTTCTAGATTTTTAGCCAGTTTTAGTTTTGTATTGCTCTCATAACAAACAGAACTGCTTAAAACAAATATTCATTTATTGTCTCACAATGTCTGTGGCTCAGACATCTGAGCACAGCATGGCTCCGTGGTTCCTCTACTTCAGGTCCCACAAAACTGAAATCAAAGTGTTGGAGGGGCTGTGCTCCTTTCTGAAGACTCTGGAAAAGAATTAATTTTTCAACTCATTCAGATTGTTGGCCGGATTAAGTTCTGTGTCCTTGCAGGGCTGAGATCCCTGTTTCCTTGCCAGCTGTCCACAGGAACTGGGGCGAGGAGTCATATTTAGCTTCTAAAGACTGCCTGCGTCCCTTGGCTCCTGGCCCTCTTCCTCATCTTCAAAGCCAACAATGGCAGACTAGGTCCTTCTCACATATGAGATCTCAACCACCTCCCCTTCTGTCTCACCTCTCTTACTAACTCTTCTGTTGGCTTCTAGTTTTAGGAGCTCATGTGATCACACTGGAAACTCAGTTACACCTACAAAGTCCCTTCACAGCTATACCTCTACTAGTAACTGATTGAATAACCGGAGGCCAGGAATCTTTGGGAAGACATCGTTAGAATTCTAGTTACCACAAGTTTCCTAGAACCCAACGTGTCTTGATTGGCACATTCTCATTGTAGACTAGAAGAACAAAATACATCTCCCCAGGTTGCCTCATTCACAGTAGGGCATTAGAGGAATTGGCTCCATGTTACAAAGAATTGAGACACATCAATAGTCACTAATGGTAAGAGCACTGAGAGCTAAACAGGGCAGAACTTTCCTCTTCACTGTGTTATTTCAAATCTGGTCGTTCTGCTAATGAGAATCACACTGCTCCCCTATTTTCACCTAACATCATGCTTTCCCAGGTTGCAATCAGTTTTGGGTACATTTCAAATCTAATCCCATAACTCACACATTTTTCTCTGAGCTAAAAGGGTTATTTAAAAAATTCACATTATTGATTTCAAACCATTGCCTAAAAATTGAGCTGCCTTTCTGGCAAGCTCTGTCTTAAAAATGCCTGCTTAGGGAATACATGAGCAAGAACTAGTTAGAAAAAACTTTTGTAGAGTTTTATTCTGAGTGAACCTTCTGTCTGAATCCCATCGGGGAAGTAGGCAAAGGAAGGAAAGAGGGAGTATCTAAATGTGTACAATCATCCTTGGAAAACTAAAATCAAGTATTATGTATTTTATGAAGAAAATTACTTTAAATGAAACTATTTTGGCTAAAATAGATTTCCCAGAGGCTCCTGGGTGGCTCAGTCAGTTAAGCTCCTGCCTTCAGCTCAGGTCATGATCCCAGGGTCCTGGGATCGAGCCCCGTGTGGGACTCCCTGCTCAATGGGGAGTCTGCTTCTCCCTTTCCCTCTGCCTGCAGTTCCCCCTGCTCATGCTCACTCTCTCTCACTCTCTCAAATAAATAAATAACTACAAATCTTTAAAAAATTAAATAAAATAAAATAGATTTCCCAGACCCTGATTTGTAGCCTGTAAGTCTATCCCCCTGGTTTGTTCTTAATCTTGACATTTGCCACCATTCACAGTTAAACCTCTAAATTCTGTCTGTATAACTACATAGGTAGTACAGGTATTGTTTTCCCCCTTTGACAGAACACCTAAGAAACCAACGTATGAGGGGACTTGGCCCAGGTCTCATATAAAGCCAGTGGTGAGATCAGTGAGGTAATTACAGGTAGCAACATCTTCCAGAGTTTGGGCCATCCTTACTCCCACGACTCCCAGTGTATGTGGATCTATTTCTCGTTCAATTCTACAATTCAACAGATTGGATCCAAGCACTATTTAACCACTCCAAGATCAAGAATTGTCTGTCTCTGTCAGGATGCGTCAGACAATAGCCTAAACTCCAAAGACATCAGGTCTGGCACTGCAAAGTTCTGGCTCAAGCTGGAAGGCAGCACCTGGAAACTCTGCACATTTCCCCCAGCCTCGGGTGAAGAAATGAATTTGAGGCAGAAAAATTGCTGCCATAAATAAACAAAATGACATGCACCATTTATGGGGGCTGTCATCTATAAATAAGACCTCTGAGCACTAATGAGATTGGATATATGGCAAGAAGGCTAGGGACAGTAAGGAGAGTCTGACATTGCAAATAGGAGTGTATTGGAATGAAAAAACAGTCTGGCTAACTTTTGGGCAGATGGAGAGAAAAATACAGCTCCTTTATGTTTTCTGTAACTAATCTGGTTTCCTTTAGACTAATGTCACTCAACCAGAAGTTAATGGAGAAAAAAGAATGAAATATCCAACCCGACTTTAACAATCACCAAGATTTAATCATTTAGACAGTCCCTTTGGGAAACGCCTATAGTCTTCTTGCAACAAAATGTCTCTCAGGTAGGCTTCTCTCCCCTCGTTACTCTCCCTAAGAAGGTATCTGGGTAACTGGGGAAAGGCTGTTTCTTTCACATCTTCATGAAAGCAGGAAACAGCCAGGGCAATGTCATCTGCCTCTTCTGCTTTGGGAGAGATATGCCTTGTCTACCTGTTTTGCCTGCTAGCATTCATGAGCAAGTCTGCACTCATATGATCTGGTGTTTCCCACCCTAATCAGAGCCCGAAAAAGCTCCCAGATGATTCAACATTACCTTGGCTCCCGCTGGCTGGGGCCCCTGACATCTATCTGTCATTTCTCTTATACAGCTTGGGCCCAATTATTCCTACTAAGCTTCTACTGTGAGGCCACCTAGGCCCACTGGCACTTGACTAGGCATCCATAATACAAGAGATGAGTCAGGCTCAAAAAAGCTCAATGTCAGGGCCTTCTCCTGCCAGCTCTAGAGCGCCACCTAATCTTTGTTAGTGCGTCTGCACCCTAAATGGGTTTGCGACTGCCCTGTCCTCTGGGAGTAAAGAGAACTTCCTCTTTCTCTCTCTCTCTCTCCCTCTCTCTCTCTCTCTCTCCCCCCTGTCTCACCCTATCTCTCCAGCTCCCTCTCCCCCTATCCCTATCACTATCCCTCTCTCCCCTGCCTTCCCTCCATCCCCTTGGACTGCCCTTTGGTATCTAGACAGGATAGGTTTATCATTCAGGGTTACAGCAGAAAATAGAGACCACATTCAAATAAGAAGATTTTGATATAAATTTTATTTTCAAAGATGTGGCAAGGTTAAGAGCTGTGGCTCTCAGAATCTGATCAGAGACCTGAGATCCTTTCAGGCCAAAGCTATTTTCCCAATAATTCTAAGCTGTCATGTGCCTTTGTCATAGTCTCCTACAAGTGTACAGCAGAGTTTTCCAAAGGC
This sequence comes from Ursus arctos, assembly GCF_023065955.2. NCBI lineage: Eukaryota > Metazoa > Chordata > Mammalia > Carnivora > Ursidae > Ursus > Ursus arctos. The sequence goes on from NW_026623067.1 coordinate 75,975,464, forward strand.
TACACAGCATGTACTATTTATAAGAAAGGACATCATAAAAAAATAAAAGATAAAAAACAAAATGGGGAAGGGGAAATAACTACAAAATATATAACAGCCTAGAGATTAAACTAGAGAGGTTATAAGGAACTCCTCAAATTGATACAAAAAAGACAAACAACCCAATAGAAAAATAGGCAAAGAACATGAATGGGAAATTCATAAAATAGCAAAACAGGAAAAATGCAAATTGTAACCCCATGAAGATACTTTTAAAAATTTATTACAGAAATTAGTAAAATATAAAATTGCTTGAGGGTATTAGCTTTGGTATGGGTGTGGGGAGTATATATCACAGTTATTACTAATGACAATGTGAATTATTATAGCCATTTAAGAGGTCAATTTGGGGGCACCTGGGTGGCTCAGTCGGTTAAGCGTCTGCCTTCATGATCCCAGGGTCCTAGGATCAGGGCCTGCATCAGGGTCCCTGCTCAGTGAAAAGTCTTCTCCCTCTCCTTCTGCCCCTCGCCCCTGTTCATTCCCTCTCTCTCTCCCTCTCTCAAATAAATAAATAAAATCTTAGAAAAAAGAAAGAGGTCAATTTGGCAATACGTATTTAAATGCACATAATTCATGACTCAGGAATTCTACTCCTAAGCTTCTCCCCCCACCCCCAACACCCCCGAACTCTGCACATAGATTAGGCTATACGTGTAAGGATCATATTGCAGCATTGTTAGAAATAGCAATAATGGTTAGTAATAGCCAAATAAAAGAACAAAAAGGGAAAACGCTAATGTCCTTCAACACAGGAGTGATTATATAAATTGTGATTTATCCATGCTATGAAATTTTATGCAACAGACAAAAAGAAAGGGGTAGATCGATATGTTCACATAAGAAAGATCACCAAAACATTGCGGAGTCAAAAAAAGCAAGTTGCAAATAAATATTTATGCCATAATAACATATTTCCATTTATAAATAAATAAATAAATTCACAAATAGAAATCAGTAGTTCAGTAAAAAATAATACACCATAATATAGTTAGATGCATCTCCACAGTGGAATAATAATAGTTTAATATTAGGGAATTTACTAAAATACTATGCCGTATTAATTTGTCAAATGAGATCAAATAATACAAAGCATGTAACAAAATTTGTCGCCCTTTACTAATTTAAAAATCCTAGTGAAATAGAAGGAGATACAGGAGTGCTTGGGTGGTGCAGTCGGCTAAGCATCCAACCCTTGGTTTCACTCAGGTCATGATCTCTCTGGTCATGGGTTCCAGCCCCAAGTGGGGCTCCACACTCATCAGGGAGTCTGCTTGAGATTCTTTCCCTCTGCCCCTCCCCCTGCTCATGCCCTCTCTCTCTCTTTCTCTTAAATAAATAAATCTTTTTTAAAAAAAAGAAAGATATGGATAATTTCTTAACATGTTATAATACTATATGCATAAACTCCAAAGCCAGCAATAATATTTATGGCAAAGCAGTAATAAAGGCAATTCTGTATAAGTCAAGACCCAGGCAAGGAACCCAAATAATGGCACAGCCATTTATAAGTGTTCTGCAAGAGAGAGCCAAAGCATTTAAATAAGAAAATAAAATAAGGTGCAAATATTGGAAAGAATGAAGCAAATTTTTCATTATTTATAGATGATAATCATTGTATACTTGAAAAACTAAAGAAAAAACATAAAAACAATAAGGAAAAACGGTAAAGGAGTAAGTTACAAAATTAATCCATAAAAATCAATAGTTGTTCTTTCTACAGAGATTATAAAATAGAAAAATAAGATAATTAAAAATAAAAAACAAAATATAAAAACCAAGTGCACAAAATAAGATAAACCTAAGAGCTATATGAGGAAAGCTTTAAAACTTTATTGTGGGACATGAAAGAAGGCTCAATAAATGAAAATCACCTGGGTGAGGACATTCAGTATTGAATAGTGATCATTTATACTTAAATGAATCCATAAAGTCAATGTGATCCCAATCACAATACCAAGAATTTTTAAAACATGAGGAAATAGTTATAATGTTCATTTGGAAGACTATGTATGTTGTAAGAATCAGAAAAATAAATCTGTAAAATAAGAGTTTCAGGGGGAAATTAGTTCCCTTAGAAATCAAAATTCATTATAAGCTACAGTAATTTTTAAATTATAGTCCTGGTTCAGAAATAGACTCTATGGATCAATGTTCAGAATGGAGTTTAGAAATGAACCCAAGTACCAACAGGTATTTAGTTTTTCATAAGGATGTTACTTGAAAACCAACAGTAAAAGATGAAATACTTAGTTGAGATAAATAACTAATCCTATAAAGAAAAACAAAACAAAAATGTATTCCTACCTCCTTCCTGTTATCCAAGTAAATTTCATATAGCCCAACTACTAATCCAATGCTAAAGTAATTAAGAATATTATAGCAAATTGAATTGAGCATATTAGAGGAATATCTAAGTGGATCCAACATTATTCCATGAATGCAGACACTGTTGCCTGTTTCATTCACTAAAACATAAGATGCCTGACAAACATGTGAGGTCTGCGTCTTTGGGGCGCCTGGGTGGCACAGCGGTTAAGCGTCTGCCTTCGGCTCAGGGAGTGATCCCGGCGTTATGGGATCGAGCCCCACATCAGGCTCCTCCGCTATGAGCCTGCTTCTTCCTCTCCCACTCCCCCTGCTTGTGTTCCCTCTCTCGCTGGCTGTCTCTATCTCTGTCGAATAAATAAATAAAATCTTTAAAAAAAAAAAAAAAGATGCCTGACAAACAGCTAGTATAACATGAATATTTGTTTGAATCATATAGCAAAACATTAATAAAGATAAAAACTACAGAAGAAAATATAAACAATTTTTTAAAAATCTTTGAATTAGAGGGGTGCCTGCATGGCTTAGTTGGTTAAGTATTCACTCTTGGCTTCAGTTTATGTCATGATCTCCGGGTCATGAGAACGAGCCCCATGTGGGGCTCCACACTCCATGGGTGGGGTTCAGGGGGTCTGCTTGAGATTCTCTCCCTCTGTCCCTCCCCCCCTTCAAGTGAATAAATAAATCTTTTTAGAAAAATCTTTGAATTAGGAAGATGGTTTTCATTATAATAGGAATTCCAGAAACCACCGGGGGGAGTAAAGATTGATAAACCTGGTCAAATGAAAATTAAACTTGTCCACTCAACCAAATTCCCATACATAAAAAACATACATGAGTGGCAAAAGACAAATCGTTCTAACATTCAGAATGAATACTAAGACAACAACCCAAGAGGAAACTTAGCAGAAATTAGTGCATAGAGAATAAGCTATACACAGAGAAAGGAATACAGACAGTCAAGTATAAGTTCATCATTAAGTAACGAAATATCAATTTTTTAAATGCCACATTTTCTAACCAATAATATTTGAAAAGGTAAATTAAATAGATTATACCCAGTTTTCACATGTATTACTTATTTTAAACGGAGTTCTCATGCACTATTAGTGAAAATGTAAAATGGAACACATTTGTTAAGGTAATTTGGGGAATCAAAATGCTGAAAATGTTTACCATTTGACCCAGTAAGTGTTGGTCCACCACCTTGGGAAGTTTCCTGGATGAAATTCATTATTCAAATTTTTTATTATTTATATATAATATCAAATCGCCCCCTCCCCACATAGGTTCAATAAGCAAAGGAACTTCTGCAGCTTGTCTATGGAGACTATCAATCTCCATACCCACCCACCAGAATCTTATAAGTTTATAGAGAACTTAACTGGGTCCAGTCACAAATTCAGTGCACCCGGTCTCAACAACACCTTCAAGGCTGCATCCTTGAAACAGCTTCTAATATGGGCATAGTAGGCAGAACATACATTTTAGGGATAAGAGAGCTGTCATACAATAGTAGGTAGAATATACAGTCTAAGGACAGACAGCTCTCTGGTCAACCAGCAGTCGCATCCTCTCTATGACCTCCTCCAACATTAAGTTTTTCTAGTAATTTATCTGACAAATATACTATCACAAATGTTCAAAGATGTATATTCATTACAGCATGTTTATAATAGTGAAATTTTCAAACAATCTAAATATTCATCAGTAGGGGTCTGGTTAAATAGCAACGCATAAAAATAAGGGAATACAACATAGTTATTAAAGTAAACTGCAAGAGGAGTCCCTGGGCAGCTCAGTCGGTTAAGTGTCTGCCTTGAGCTCAGATCATGCTCCCAGGATCCTGGGATCGAGCCCAGAGAGGGCTCCCTGCTCAGCCCCAGCCTGCTTCTCCCTCTCCCTCTGTCTGTCACTCCCTCTGCTTGTACTCTCTCGCTCTGTCGAATAAATAAATAAAATCTTCAAAAAATAAAAAATAAACTGCAAGATATGAAAAATTAATATATATTTAAAATTAAAAGAAACCCACAGAACAACATGAGAATGCCATTTTTTATCTTTAGAAGCATATATGTAGGTAAATGTATACCCCATGTGTGCACTTCGGGCATCCGGAAAGAAATACACCTTTTTATTTTTATTTTTTTTTTAAGTGGGCTCCATGCCCAGCATGGAGCCCAGTGCAGGGCCCAATGCAGGGCTTGATCTCACGACCCTGAGATCAAGACCTGAGCTGAAATCAGGAGTCAGAAGCACAACCAACTCAGACACCCAGGCACCCTGGAAATATACCTAACTCTAAATAGTGGTTACTTCTGGTATGGGGCAAAGAGCATTTCTCACATCACACAATTTTAAGTTGTCAGATCTTTACAACCATTTGTTGGCTTTATAATAAAAACCATTTAATAACTGTTTAAGCTTTTAAAACAATATGGGAAAGCCTTAATATTTCTAAAATAAAGAGTAAAATTAATATAGGACAAATAATATATTAACATTAATTAATGTCACATTAATTAATATCAACTATATTAGTATATGACACAATGTACTGGGCATTAGAAGGCTTGGAATTAGAAGATCTGTGTTTGAATTCAGCTTTATCCCTTACTTACTATCAATAATTTATCAAACCCGTATTTACTGAGATACTAGTACCTCTGTGCTAGCTACTAGATTCCAGCAACTAATGAGACAGAACAGACCTTTCCTTTATAGAGGCAACAACTACTGGTTATATCACTTAGCCTATCTGGAGTCAGTTTTCCCATCTGTAAAATGGGAGTAGCAATGCCCACTTCCCAAATTATTGTGACAATTCAATGAGTTAATGCATGTGAAAGTATCTAGCATCTAGCTAGTGCCTGGAACATAACAAGCACTCAGAAAATGTTTGCTGAATGTGAACTGTGTGCAGTCACAGATGACTTCACTAGCCTGAGTTTGTATTGAAAATAAAAAAGACAACAAAAGTGCCTGTGTTTGGAAAACAAATGATAGATAGATAGATACTGTCTTACTTCAGGCTGCTTGAACAAAATATCACAGACAGGGTAGGTAAAAAAACAAACATTTATTTCTCATGGTTCTGGAGGCTGGGAAGCCTAAGGTCAAGATGCTTGGAGATTCTGTTTCTGACAAGAGTTCTCCTCCTGTTTTGCACTTGGTCACCTTCTTGCGGCTCCCCACAAGGGGAGAACCCCACCCACAAGGTGGAGAAAGACTCTGGGCTCCTTTCTTATAAGGCCACGAATCCCATCATGAGCCTCACATTCAAGCCTCCATCCAAATTTAATCACCTTGCAAAGGCACACCCCTAAGCACCATCCCTGCAGGAGTTACAGTTTCAATGTATAAACGTGGGGCAGGACACAAACATTCAGTCCGTAACAGATGCCAGTCCTTCTATATTCATTGCCCGAGAGAATATTGCTCCCTCCTCAGAATCAGCCAAGACAGGTAACTATTTTATTTTAGTAAACTTGTCAGTGGTCCTGTAACAAACAATAGTTTTAATATATCAAACTAGTATATATCATCACAGAAAAAGCTCTTGGGATATGTTTGGATTTGCTAGTTATTGCCAGACTCACAACCTGGCATTCCCGGCTTGAATCTGTAAATGAAAGATGGTGGAATTGGTATTACATAATCTCACTCCAATAAATATGGACTAACCTGGCTATGGTTTTAAAATATTTATTTTAAATGTATTTTAACAATTTTTGTTTATGATACAATGGCAAACAATTTTAGAGCAAACAATTTTAGAGCAATTTTGGAGCAATTTTATTGGTTCGCTTAACGAAATTAAGTTGCCAGTGAAAAGAGATGGAAACAATAATAAGGAGGTAAAGGGTTAGAGAGAATAGATAATACTTATGTTGAACCCATTGAGAACAATAGAGACGTACTGCTTTTCTGTCAATATAACTTTTATAAATAATGATTGAAAAGGCATTTGTTTCAAAATCACTCGGTCAATTTGAATTAGAGATGACTCTGCTATTTCACTGTAGTAGACTTGAAGGGGGATTGCATCAATTTCAGCCAAGTCATTTTTGTTTTTTATAGTTTTGGATTATTCTTGGAATTTATTCTCTGTGGTAGTAATATGAACAACTAAGAAGATCAAATGACATAAGTAACTTTTAAGACAATAACTGCAATTTTAAAGCCAAAAATGCAGTAAAAGGACCCAATAATTCAATTCGACATACACATTATGAGTACTTCCAAAGTACAGAGTCTGTCCTAAGTGCTACCTCAACACAAGATCAATCATGCCTGATCTTTGTCCTTGCAGAGCATATATTCTAGAAAGGGAGCTCTGACACATTCAGAAATGATTATTAAACAGTAAAGAATGATCTGAGTTCTTAAAGAAATAAAAGACGCTTTAGGAAGAGATAAAGAAGAGAGAGATTTTTTTGGTTGGCAGACGGGGTAGGTGATGTGGATCAGAAAGTTTCCATGACCAACATGGCATGTGAGCTAAGCCTTGAAAAACGGGTAAGGTTTTATTTGACAGGTGGAGACGAGGAGCAGGAATACCAAATAGAAGGAAAAGCATAAGCGAAAGCACAATGTAAGATCGTGCTCAAGAATCAACAAATGGTCTCATTTGCCCAGCTTACTCTTGCAACTTCTGGGGTGGGGATGGGGGGAGCGCTACATATCATGGAGGAGCCAAATATTGCCATCATTTATATAGTGTGTTGGACTTTATTCTAAGTCATGGAGAGTCACTAAACATTTTTTTTTTAGTTGTAGAAGTGACATGGTTTGAGCTGTGGTTTAGGGAGATTGGTCTGACAGCGTATTGGACAAGGGCAAAATGGGAAGCTGGAGGAAACATTACAGAATGCATTGACAAAAGGATAAGTTATAATAGCCTTAGTGTCTTAGGCTAAGGTTGTGGCAAAAAGGAAGAGATCTTAAAATACTTTGAGTGACACACAGGAGGGAAACAACACATTTTGAGCTCTTATTTTGTTCTAGATGCCATATATATATTTTATATATAATATATATATGCATATACATATACATACACACATATATATATTTTATTATTTTATTTACATATGTATATGATCACCACAAGAATCCTGGGTGGTAAATAATATTATCCTTCTTAACTGAGGCTAAGAGATCAAATAACTTGCTAACTGTGTCTGATTTTAAAGTGCATATTTTTCTGTAAAATTTACTTGCTAGTTGATTAATGTGGGGCAATACGAGAGAGAGAAATAAATGAGTAAAAGATGACTCTTTGGCTTTGACCATAAGTGATTGAGAGGATGCAGATGCCACCAATAAAAATAAAATATCCTAAAGAAAGAATAAAGAGGAGGATAAGAGTCAAGTTTTAGACACTTAGAGTTTGAATCAATTTAAAGGTGTTATCAATAGGCATTGTTTCCTCTCACCCCACTGGTTCGTTTACTCAGATCAGGCTTTCATCCTGTTTTACCAAAACTGCTCATGTGACGGTCACCAATGACCGCCTCACTGTTAATCCAATGGCCAATTCCCTACTGTCATCTTAAATTAACAACAACATTTGATGCAACTGTGCTCCCTCTCCTTCCTGATAATTTTTTTTCACTTTCTCTCTAACACTTTGTGCTCCCTTGCTCACAGAAAAACTTGTTAGTCTCCTTTCTTTGGCTCTTCCTCTTCCCCTCAAACTTGTAATGTTGTAGTGCCTCGGGGATCTATCCTTGATCCTTTTGTCTTCTCCACCTATGCTCATCCTCATGGTGGTCTCAGCCAGACATGACTTCAAACACCATCTATATGGCACCAACAGTCACGTTCATATTTACAGCCCAAGATCACGCCAGAATCCCAGAATCCTACCCAACATCTCCAGTTGAACGTCAAATAGATGCCTCAAATTTATCATGTCCAAATGTGATCTCCTTATCCTCCCCCATCAAACCTGTTGTACCTGCAACCTTTTCAATATCAATTGATAGCAACTCCATTCTTCTAGTTGTTCAGGCTAAACATATCTAATACATCAGGAAATTCTAATGACTCTATATCCAAAATATATCCACAAGTTGACCATCTCCCATCAACTCTACTCCTACAATTCTCGTCCACTATCGCAATTTGCCCAGATTGGAAAATAGCTTTACAGTTGGTCTCTCAGAGCTATCCATACTACCCTACACCTTTTTTTCAGCACAGGAACCATTATAATCCATTAAGCTTATAAAATATGTCATGTCATTCCTCTGCTCAAAACTCTCCAATAGCTTCCCATTCCACAAAGGATAAAAGCCAAAGCCTGGCAAGACCTTAAACAATCTGACTTCTCATTTCTTCTCTGACCCTCTCTCCTACCCACTAAGTCTTTGCAGTGGCTCTTCCTCTGCCTAAAATGCATTTCCCTGGGATATTTTTGATGTTAACTCCCTCATATCCTTTAAGACTTCTATAAATGTTTTTTGTCTGAGCCAGCCCAGCCCTAACCACCCTACACAAAAGCGCAACCAATACCCCTATCACCACTCCTGCTAACTACACTCCTGATTCTCTTTATCCTGTCTTTTTCTCTTCCTTCTCATAGTGCTTTTCACATATAATCTACTTTTTATGCTTATGGTTTGTCTATCTTCTGCCACCATAAAATAAGTACCATGAAGAAGGGTAACTCTGCTTTATTCACTGATGTATCCGAAGCACCTAGAATATTACTACCTGATACCTAGAACACATTCAGCTAGACATGGGGCTCTACCTCATGACCCTGAGATCATAACCGGAGCCGAAACCAAGAGCTGGACACTTAACTGACTGCACCACCCAGGTGCCCCTGTAATGCCCAATGTCTTGGTCAAACCATAATACAGCTCAAAAACTCTTAATACAGCACACTGCCTATGAATAATACAGACTGTGAAATAGTGAGATTTATGGTTTACTCCTTCTCTTACATTATCTCATTTATTCTTCCCATAAACCTGTGAGGTAGGTAAGGCAAATAGTATTAAATCTATTTGTCAGAGGAGCAATCTGAGACTCAGAGGTTTGAAGTGAATTGCCCAAAGTTGTAAGCTAGAAAGTGACAGAACCAGGACTCAGCACAGAGTCTGCTTAGTTTCTCTCTCCCTTGGGACACCTGGGTGGTGCAGTTGGTTACGTGTCTGCCTTCAGCTCAGGTCATAATCCCAGAGTCCTGGGATTGAGTCCCACATTGGGCTCCTTGCTCAGAAGAGAGTCTGCTGCTCCTCCTGACCCCTGCTTGTGCTCGCTTGCGCTCTCTCTCTCTGTCTCTCTCTCTGGCAAATAAATAAATAAAAACTTAAAAAAAAAGTTTATCTCTCCCTCTGCTCCTCCCTGCCCCTCTAAAATAAATAAATAAATATTTTTTAAAAAGACATTGGGCATTACAGGTACCCATTCTCTCCACTTGTAAAATAAAAATAGTACCTACCTTGTTTATCTAATTTGATTCCTCTAGGGATCTAATGAGCTGCTGTATAAAGGTGCTTTGCAAACTTTATACCATATGTTTCAGACTCTGGAAACAACAGTTCTCATACTTCAGTGTATGTAAGACTCACTTGGGGAGCTTGGTAAAATTGTGGATTCCAGAAACCCTTCCCCAGAAATTCTTACAGAGACCTGGGATCTACATTTGGAACAAGTCCCCCAAGGTAATTCTGTTGCACAGTCTACCTGTCATAAGGCCGAAAGTGGCAAGACTGGGATCATTGAGGAGGTATTAAAAAAAGAAGGGTAGAAAGGGTGATAGAAAGAAGGTGAGGCCCTTCTTCAGTCCTGCTAATGGAGACCTGGAGGTATGGGAAGAGATGGGCTTATTCTGACCCCTGCGTCTCACTCTTGATGCCCACTGGGGTAGGATGGTCTTTCCTCCAAGGAGGCAAGAAAGGTCTAGAAGTTCTTTATCTAACTGCAAGGGTTTGATCAGAAAATGAACAACTTTCTGAACAACACCACTGACTATTTTATTAGTTCGAAATTGGACTAGATACTTGAACATGGAGAACACATTAATACAATGGGATATGGAATAGTTTTATACCAAAATGTCAGCCTTTCTTATCCTTGATGCCAAAATCATTAGGCATGAACACTCATGATCGGTATGAAAACAAGCAAATAATTCTCTCCTACTGGCCACAGAGGTATTCCTTCTCCCAGATCTCTCTGTAACTGCATCTTAGCCTTTTGATTCATAGGATTTGAATTTGAAAAGAGCTTAGCCATCCTTATCCTTCACTGATTGATTTCATGCAGCTGAGACTTTCCCTGGCAATGATTACTGTTTTCCTACAAAAATCCCCTTTCTTCCATTAAAGTTTATCATTTGTTTAAGTGTAGGACAGTACTTTTCCCACAATTAACCTAGAATAATGTTAATAGTTCTACATAGCAACACAAAGATAATGTTGATGGTTGCTAAAATAAAAACAATTAATGAAACAAATCCATGTGCAATTAAAAAGTAAGTCCATACTCCCTTGCACTGAAGTATTTCCCAATGATAAAAATAAAAATCTCCTGCACGGCAAAGGAAACAATCAACGAAACTAAAAGGCAACCTACTGAATAGGAGAAGATATTTGAAAATGGCATATATGATAAGGTTTAGTATCCAAAATATATAAAGAATGGATAAAACTCAACACCCCAAAAAACGAATAATCCAATGAAAAAATGGGCAGAAGGCATAAATAAACATGTTTCCAAAAAGACATACAGATGGCCAACAGACACATGAAAAGATGCTCAACATCACTCATCATCAGGAGAATGCAAATCAAAACCACAATGAGCTATCACCTCACACCTGTCAGAATGGCTAAAATCAACTACACAAGAAAGAACAGATGTGGTGAGGATGTGGAGAAAGGGGAGCCCTCTTGCACTGTCGGTAGGAATGCAACCTGGTGCAGCCACCCTGGAAAACAGTATGGAGTTTCCTCAGGAAGTTAAAAATAGAACTACCCTATGATCCAGCAATTGCACTACTATTTGCCCAAAGAATACAAAAATACTAATTTGAAGGGATACATGTACCCTGATGTTTCAGCAGCATTATCTATAATAGCCAAAAGTATGGAAGTAGCCCAAGTGTCCATCAATGGATGAATGGATAAAGAAGAGGTGATATATAAATATATGTAATGAAATACCACTCAACCATAAAAAAGAATGAAATCTTGCCATTTGTAACAACATGGATGGAGCTCGAGTGTATTATGCTAAGTGAAATCAGTCAGAGAAAGATAACTACCATATAATTTCACTCATTTGTGGAATGTAAGAAACAAAACAAATGAGTAAAGGAAGGGAAAAAAAAGAGAGAGAGGGAGGCAAACCAAGAAAAAGACTTTTAATTATAAAGAACAAACTGATGGTTACCTGAGGGGAGCTAGGTGGGGGATGGGTGAAATAGGTGATGGGGATTAAGGAGGGCACTTGTGATGAGCATGGGGTGTTGTATGGAGGTGCTGAGTCGCCATGTTGTACACCTGAAACTAACGTTGCACCGTATGTTAACTAACTGGAATTTAAATAAAAACCTTAAAAATTTTTTTCAAATAATTTCCATCTCCTTCTAAATATTTCCAGGGTTTATTTATCATAGATCATCAAGAAACTTGAAATAAATTTCAGGGAAGATTAAAAAAAACATCTTTCTCTCAAGAGTGTATACATTCCACAAACTTTCACTCAAAAACATTCAGGTTTGGGGCGCCTGGGTCGCACAGCAGTTAAGCGTCTGCCTTCGGCTCAGGGCATGATCCCGGCATTATGGGATCGAGCCCCACGTCAGGCTCCTCCTCTATGAGCCTGTTTCTTCCTCTCCCACTCCCCTTGCTTGTGTTCCCTCTCTCACTGGCTGTCTTTATCTCTGTCGAATAAATAAAAAAAATCTTTAAAAAAAAAAAATTCAGGTTCCCTGGTTCGACTTAAAAAGTGTCTATAGTTTCCTCTTGAGAAATAGTCCCAAGAGTCTTATTTTACTTTTATCTTTCACTTATTTTTCCCTGCAATACTATTATGCCGCTTCACGCCCAAATTTTATAATTTGAAAGAGGACCATACCCATCTGCAGGAGCACATACAAGCATACCAGCATTTTATTTTCCCTTGCTGAAGATCGATACATGGTGGCTCTGCTTCTAGCACATCATGAAAAAAAAAATATTCAAGCACATAATTCAAGATTAAATGTGCCAGATAATATGTTTAATGGTAATAATCATTCTTTTCATGAAATCTGTGTACTGCAGCTGTGCTTTCACGTGGGATGAAAGAATATGGTCAAACAAATTATGATACATCAGCCAGTGACAGTACTTTCATTAAAATTATAAATATGTAAACTATATTAATATTGTAAATATAAACACGTCTACAAAATGGTGTTCATTCTAAAAGTAACTACAAAATATAACATGCATACTGTTTGAAATTATTATAGTTTATTTATTTAAACTCTGCCTTCTTGGGGCACCTGGGTGGCACAGCGGTTGAACGTCTGCCTTCGGCTCAGGGCGTGATCCCGACGTTACGGGATCGAGCCCCGCATCAGGCTCCTCCGCTATGAGCCTGCTTCTTCCTCTCCCACTCCCCCTGCTTGTGTTCCCTCTCTCGCTGGCTGTCTCTATCTCTGTCAAATAAATAAATAAAATCTTTAAAAAAAAAAAAAAACCTCTGCCTTCTTTAAAAAATTATTTGGTCACTTTGAAGGCTATCTAGCACATAACAAGATGACATAAATTAGAAGAAATTTTAAAAGTAAGGAAATAACGTATGACTATGTAAACATTTATATCTAAACTGACAAAGTTCAGAAGTTAATTTCGTGAAATAAAAAGTCTCATGTTTCACGAGTTGTTTTTTCCGTAAAGTCAAGTACATGATAAAATATTTTTCAGCCATAGTTCATGGAAAATGCCCAAAATAGTTTCATAAAGGAAGTTGTCTCACTGAAACAGGAGATGGGTTCTGAGCTCATAAGACTAGTGTCTCTAGGGTATGTTATTTGAACATCAGAAGACTAAGGATAGTGGTCTAAGGATAATTCTTTGGCTTCTGGTTCCTTCTTTTGGAATGTAAATTCCACCAATCTAAATCAGCAAACGTGAGAACCGATTATACATAAGAAACTGTTTCAACCTCCGCCTCTAAAAAAAAAAAAAATGTCCTTAATAATGATTAGTGTCTGCTTCACACTTTGGGGGTAATTATTCCCCCTTTGCTGATTCCAACAAAGCACAGCACATTTCAAGGTAAATTACAATTGCCTGGAGCAAATCGGATTGAGTGCTAAATTTATCTGAATAATCTAAAACAACTAACAGGAAATAAATGTTTCTACCTCTTAAGAACTAGGATTCTCAATACCTCAGCAAAGTATTTTAACACAAGGAAAGGTTTCCAGAGAAGTGAGACTAAAACATCTATCACCACAATCTTGGCATTTATTCTATACTAATTGCATTTTCGTCAGATTAAGTACGAGAAGAAAATGACTCAAAGCTTCTAATATATTTAACTGTGTACAAGATCACTAAGTCCCCCTGGGTTTGTTTCTTGTCTTTAATAGATTAGCGTCATGTTCCTTTGAAGAAGCCAGTTTGGCACCTGGGAAACCTGGGAGGAGAACAAAATCCTGTGAGAAAATTCAGCATCCTCCCATGTATATCCTTCTGATGCCAGAGAAACAACAGAAGAAGGACAGCAGCATGGCTGAGGGTCAAAACAAGGACTTCAGAAAGGAATCCAGCAAGAGAGACAAAGGGCAGTTTTGGTCTCCTTCAGCCAGAGGCCAAGTGGCCTCCCTTAAGGTGGTCCAATGTGCCCGACGACAGAACCCCCCGGGCAGTATCCCTTGCAATTCATTTCCGGGTCACGCAAACACTGCAGGACAACTACCAGGCTGACACCAGTCTCGGGCATCTCCCTGAACACCAACATGTGCACTAGTTACATCTGCTTGAGTTCTCTCAACTTCTTCAGTTGCAGACTATTCCTTTTTTCTTTTTCTTTTTCTTTGTCTTTTGAGTGGTTTTGTCTTTCCTCTGGCATCAGGGCTAATGCCCATCCTTTCCATGACATTTAAAATATGCAATTTCTACTATACTTAATAAGAAAAATGCTTGTGAGAGATCCATGATTTAATTTCTAGCCTCTTAAAGGGCAGGTCTCATTCAGTGTTAGTGTTCTAAATTTTACAATTTTAAAAAAATCTGTTAGACTTTAAGCTGCAGGAGGACAGGGACCATGGTAGAGGCATCAGAGTGTTGCTAGAACAGTGGCTCAACATTTAGATTCTTGAGTAAGCCTGCCTGGTTCAAATACTAACTTTATGAGCTACAGAATTTCTGGACAAGTTATGGAAGCTCTCTTGGGCTTAGTTACCTCATCAACAAAATTAGAATAATAACAACAGTATCTATCTCAAAGAACTGTATTGAGTGTACTGAATGGAATAATCCATACAAAATATTTATCACAATGCCTGTGACAACTATATAACAAATGTTTAATAAATAAAAACTCATTCTAAATTGGCTATTGACTAAGTATTTTAAAGGGTTTGAATAGGGCTACTTGATCTTCTTTATTGCAAATAAACTAGGTCGATGGTGCAGATATACCTCAAAGCATACTAACTGATTTATTGTATTTTCAAGTCTGCTTCCTACTGGGTTTTGGCACATATGATTCTATTCTCTATTCATTTATCTTCATTATATTGAGGAATACAAAACACTGACCTTAGCTTCTCTTCCCTGGTTACTGTTTCACTATTTTTTATAGTTGCATAATGCATGATGTGTCAGGAAGATAAAGTTTATACTCAAGACACTGATTCATGAGTTCTTATTTTTACTTTGAGTAATTTTCTATTTCTTTGGGACTATTTTAAGTGTTTCCTCTGTTAAAATTACCTTTCTCCTCTTGAGTAAAATTGAATTCACATTTTAGAATATTTTTATGTCTTAAAATATTACATGTTTTCTTTTTCCTTTCCTTTTCTTTTTTTAATTCACCTCTATGAGAAACTACCTTATAGGTGGTGGTGAGAACATCTGTCCTTCTTTGGCCTTTTCCTTACTAGATTTGGTCATAAGGGCAGGTTTCCTTGTCTTCATTCTCATGGTATCCTGGCCTCTTTTTAGCTATTTTCTGATTTTTTTAAATGTTTTCTGAGTTGCTTCAACATACGTCATAATAAGAACTAATCTTCTATTTACATTTGAAAAATTAAAATATTTTCATAAGAAGGAATAACTAATTTGTTTATATTGTTGCCAGTAAATTAGATCCTAAGGCATTCTTGGTTTTCTGGGCTTTTCACTATCTTTCCTGTTGTTATTACTCTTGTTTTCGTATTCTTCTCTACATCATATTTTATACAGAACTTAGAGAAGTTGGATTAAACTTAAATAAATTCTTATTTTTAATCTTTTGGGGAAAAAATAATAGGAATAAAAGGGATTCTAACAACCCCGACTACACTGAAATCTAGTCACGTCTCGTTCATGGGTCACAGTCCTAGCATGGATCCCAGCAATGTCTTGGTCTCTCCAAGGTTGAGCACATGAATCTCAACCTTCCCGGGCCTTGGTTTTCTTTATTTTGTTTTATTTTGTTTTGTTTTGTTTTATGTAAGAAGAGATGGAAGGAATGAGCTGTAAGTTTCTTTGCAGATACAAAATTTGTCTTCAGATAAATACATCCTAAAAATTCCAACCATTTACATTGCTGTAGCACTGATAAGAAATTATAAGAAATAGCCCAGGGTAAAACAACAAAATATACTTTAACCAGTGATCTTCTGTTGAAAGAAAAGCCAACTGAAAAATGTACTTCCTTTTTTTTTTTTTTTAAGATTTTGTTTATTTAGAGAGAGAGAGAGAGAACACAAGCAGGGGGAGGGGCAGAGGGCGAGGGAGAAGCAGATGGGGAGTCCAGCGAGGTGATGGGGGTGGAGGGAGGGCGCTCCATCACAGAACCCCAGGGATCATGACCCAAGCCGAAATCAGATGCTTAACGAACTGAGCCACTCAGAGGTCCCTGAAAAATGTACTTCCTTGAAAGAAACTTTCCTTTCCCTCAACACTAGATGATTATTTAAACATACTTTTTTTTAGATTATTGGTATTTTAAAACTGAATGAGGTATGAGCACTTTAACAATAGTAATACTTCTTGGTCATTAACGAGGGTGCAAATTTTACAGAATATTAAACTTCAACTCAATACCTGTATTTTCTCATAAAACGAGATAGAAAATTTCACTATATAAAACTGCACCTCAGATATGTTTTGTCATCATCCTTGCTCCTGGTTCTCTTTTTTCCCATTAGTGCAAAGTGACACCCTTGCATTGTCTGATACTTCCTATGGGGAGGAGAAGTACCCAAAGTGACTACTCTTTCAAGGAGTAGTTGCCCTTCCCCCTAGACCTGGGAGGAGCTGGAGGAACTGAGAAATACAGCTATTTGGTATCACTATTCCAAGTACCAAATCATCCTGCCCTCAGTTTGACTGTGTAATGGGAAGTCTCCTATTTCACGTGAAGTAGGTGGAAGCTGCCCATTCATTTGAAAAAAAGCATTGACAAAAATAGGATGTCTGTCATGGTAGAGGGAGACGAAAATGTGTGCATAAATAAACTGATCTTATTGTTTCACTTGAACATGAAGGTCTATTGAACTACAGAGTGTGTTCTGGTAAAACGACAGCTGGGTTGTTGTTTTTTTAAACAAGATTCTATGTAATTGTTTCTATATTTTTATCATCCCCAAAAGAGCCTTCAGAAAAATATTCTCATATTTTCACTCATAAAAGCAGTCCCCCAGTTTCCACTTTCAATATTTTCCTCCTCATTTTAAGGTCTAAACCAAAATTGAGGTAATTATGAAATGTTCCCTACTCCTTCTTTGAGTATCCAAGTAACAGCCCAAAGAGAAAAATTGTATCAGAAAACCTAGGTCTTCATCTTAATTCCTGAAACAACCAACTGTGTGTTTCATGGGTAGGTCACTTGACCTCTTTGTGCCTCAGTTTCCATCTCTGCAAAATGAAAGCATTGGACTTGATCTTTAAGTGCCACCCCTGGAGCTATAAAAATCCATAGCTGTAGAACAATTTTTGACAGCCAATTCAGTGAAGCAACTCCATTTATGGATTCAATTAAGTCAATCTCTGGTTTGGATATTAGGGAGAATTTATCTGATCAGCTTGGGAGGACAGAGTATGAGACTGGAGGCCTGAGAGAAAAGAAGAATTCAGTGAATATGGTGACTTGCAAGAAAGTATATTACTATTGGGATCTAGAACTAACTGAGATTGGCGAGATGCACTTATTAGTGGTCCTTCTGCATCACTGACACTGGGTTTGAATGGTGGGACTCTGACCAAGTTTAGATCCCATCACTGGCCCCATGATGCTTTCTGTAGGCTGGAAGGTCAGGCTTAGAGCTTCAGTCTAGGAGGCCTCTGTTTTGTGCCCCCAACTACTGCATCACCTCCTGAGTCTTGCAACAGTTCCACTCATTGAATGACTTTTGCAGGTTATTTCAGTAACTTAATACAATCTTTTCTTTCCAAATGCAAACATCCCAAGGTGAGACTATATTCAGTTTTTTCCTCACTGCACTTAAGTTTTTAGACCCTCTCCCAGATAACATTTTGATGAGGAAAGAGAAAAAAAGAGTACTGCCCCATCAGGGGTTAAAAAGTGAGTAACCAAGAAGGTGGAGTGCAAAGGCAAATTGGCTGGGAACCCAGACTTTCAGTGAGAAACAAATGTGCCCCAGTGCCATGAAGGTCTCTAGGTCCTGCTCAGCAAAGGACAAGAATAGCTTAAAACCCCGCTTGGAGAATGGTGAGAATCCACCTTTGACTAAAGAAAGTCGGTAATGAGTCTGAGCAAGAAAAGTACTGACAAACTAAAATCTCATTATCTGTCATTATCAAGGAATAAGGGGTGGGAATTTACCAAATACCTCAACTCTCATTTAAATTCCAATACATCTCTTGATTTTAACAAGTTTGACTGTAATCTTTCCAAGTTATTAACAGAGCAACTATATACTTTGTCAACCAAACGGGGATACTTTCAAGAGTAAAGGAAATACTATTTTTAACAGTGCTAGACAATATATTTATACCAAGACTGTCCCAGGAAAACCAGATGTATGGTCACACTTGGTAACTTTCCTATCTCCTTGTGTGAGGTATTCTTTTTTTTTTTTTTTTAAGATTTTATTTATTTATTTGACAGAGAGAGAGAAAGAGAGAGAGCACAAGCAGGGGGAGCAGCAGAGGGAGAGGGAGAAGCAGGCTCCCCGCTGAGCAGGGAGCCCTATGCAGGGCTCCATCCCAGGACTCTGGGATCTTGGCCCGAGCCAAAAGCAGATGTTTAACCCACTAAGCCACCCAGAAAGCCGGCCTTGGAAATGCAATTATAGCGCCCCTCTCTCCTAGTCTCCTGGGAGTGGAGGAGCCTCACTTCCTCCACCTTCCTGCTTCAAGTGGTAAAACTACTTTTGTCATGAAGCTATGAGAAAGTTTACTTTTCCTTTGGTTGAGGCCAATTAGCAAACACAAGTGGCCTATGATCGGCCATGCTAATTCTTAAATTTAAGTCTCTCCAACCCTTTTCTCTGTGGAGCTAGGTATCTTAGACTTGGTCTTTGCTTTCTCCCCTATTTGTTGGCAATGATATCAAAATAAAAACAACTCTGCTCATCTCGTCCAGTTTTTCTTTAACAATCTCCCAAGAAAGCCACCTCAACAACCATAGGACAAGAGGATAGGAAGAGCGCAAGTGGTTGGATTCCTTGTAAGTAACGAGCAGGTAGTAAAGAGCTGTAATTGCTAACTGTTGTCATCACTGTTTTCAACATCGCCACTTAAAATTTACTTTCACAATCAGCACCTCATTTTAATCTTCAGAGCAACCTCCTGAAGGAGGGAGGACAGATTATCATTCCTATTTTACATGGGGATCAAGAGAGACCAAGTTTAAGGGACTCATTTTTCCAACTAGAAAGAAGCAGAGAAGAGATTTTAATCCGAATCTTCTAGCTTTAAAAGTCACTGCTATGTCTACCATGTGATATACGCTCCATCTCAACCAGCCCCAGGACTGCAGATGACAATCTATGAAGGAAAAAATCTGAAAGATTCTGGAGTCAGAACTGCTATTCAAAAAGCAATAGCTGTAAGAAAAAAAGTGGAAGAGTGCCCAACATTAAATTGTACAATGTTTTTTCCTGGCAACTCTGTTCCAACTGATTGTCTGTAATGACTCCAGGAATAATATCATATTTCCCAATAAATAGCTGAAGATGAAATCACTGCAAATTTTATGTAAATCATTGCCCCGAATGGTAGGAGGAATGCACATTTTCTCTTTCGATTGTATTTGTCCATTTAAGTTGTCTGGAAATTAATTCTGTTTTTATAGAAATTTAACTGCTGTATTAGATTTGATATACTGAACAATTTTTCTACGTGGTTACCAGTACTAAAAGGTGAGGATTTACCAAGGCTGTCCTTCCCTTTGGACTTGCATAGACTACAAAATGTTTTTCATTCCTCACCACTGATTAATAGATTAATAGATAATTGGTGCCCATGGATGAATGTCTGAAATGCAACTTTTAGTGGTGGGATTGGGCTCCAGAATCTCTGTCATGAAGCTTCTCAGGAATATAGATGTAAACATTCAAAAACACTTTTACTATTTCTCAGGGATGGTTATTTACTGAATTGACTTGAATCCAGGACATCTTAACCAATTTGATAAATTCCTCAAAATATTAATACTTTCCAAATCATAACCACATACCATGTCAATCATTATACCTAGAGTTTTAATAACAAAAAAAAAAAATGGTACCCAGTTCCTTCACTTTGACATCTGGTTGAGGGTGTTTTTTTGTTATTAACAATTCCAAATAAACATTTATTGCATTAGGATTGGAAATTCATTTGTCCTCAAGGCAAGCATCCTTGGATAAATGAGTTATGGAATAAATATGATAGAACAGTTTTTATGTCATTTCTATAGTTTGTATTTTTATTGTGATAAAATGCACATAACAAAATTAATTATTTTAACTATTTTAAAGTATAAAATTCAGTGGCATTTAGTACATTTACAATGTGCAACCATCAGCACTATCTAGTTCTAGAATATTACCATAACTCCAAAAGGAAACTCCATCCCCACTAAAAAGTCACTCTCCATTCCCCCACATCCTAGCCTTTGGCAACTAGTAATTCCCTATTCTCTCTGTGGATTTACCTATTCTGGATAATACATAAAGATGAAATCATACAATATGTAGTCTTTATAGCTGGTTTACTTCACTGAACATAATGTTTTCAAAGTCTACCCATGTAGCATATATCAAAATTCCATTCCTTCTTAATGCTGAATAATATTCCATTGTATGTATATACCACATTTTGTTTATCCATTTTTTTTTACCTTTTGGCTATTGTGAATGATGCTGCTATGAATATTGGTGTAGACATATCTGTTCAAGTCCCTCCCTTCAACTTTTTTGTATGTATACCTAGGTGTGGAATTTCTAAGTAATATGGTAGATCTGTATCTAACTCTTTCAGAAACCACCAAACTGTTTCCATATTGGCTGTACCATTTACATTCCCTAGCAGTGCATGAGGGTTCCAATTTCTCCACATACTCGTCAACACTTGACATTTTCCACTTTTTTGATTTTGGCTATCCTATAATATAGCCAATCTCATGGTAGGTGTGAAGTGGTATCTCATTGTGGTAAGTTTCTGTTACTTCTTATTACAGAGAAATTTACTCTCAACTTCCACCCTGAACTAGCAAAGGGTCAGGGCATGTGAGCCAGTCCCTGAGTGGTTTCACTTGACAGGAGGGCCCTCTAAATGTGTGGACCAATGAAAGATGAAGCTGAAACATTCCATTACAGCCAGGAAGAACAGGGCTTTGAACACTAAGCAGAGTCACATCAGAGGGTGAAAGGTAGTTTTTAAGGAAAGAAATGCCATAATGGGAGTTGGGAATTAGAACAGTAGAGAGTACCATGACGTTGGCTGAACTGGGAAGAGTACTCCTGTTGAGGTGGTTCTAGGGCTCTGCATCAATATATTAATCACTCATGTATTATGAGATAGCACCTTATACTTTATCAAGTCAGCCAAAAATGGTGGAAAAAGCAATGCCACACAGTCCCCAGTTGGGTAGAGATAAAGGTATTTGGAAATATTTTGTGAGCAGTTCCAAACTAAGAATTCTTGAATTCTTTGAGTCTAAGCAGAAATCTTCTTGGAGGTGATGGTAGGCTGATGGTCCCACACAGGGAGAATTTTGTGGTGAAAAGCTTGAGACTTGACATTTGACAGAGCTTGACTTGAATCCCCTTTATTCACTTACTGATCCTGTGACCATGCTCAAGTACCTTACCTTCTCCCAGTATGAGTTTTCTGTCCTTAAGATGGGTATACTATCTATTTCATTGTGTATCTGGGAAGATAATCGAGATGACGCATGTAAAGAGATTATACATGTAAAGCAGAGATCCTGGCACACAGCTGGTGCACACTACATGCAAACCTACTTAGGCCACACCTCTTTTTAGATGAGCGCTTGAGTTATGGTTCTGGGAAAGGTCTTGTAGGAGTTGGAATCATCTTGGAAATGTAAAAAAGAAAGAGAGACAGGGGGTCAGTGTCTCTTTCCTCAGAGAAGGCCTTGGGTCCCTTTGATGTGAAGGTAACCCGGGAACAAGAGGTAGGCTGGTGGGACCTGATTCAAGTCCACACCCTGGTAGTCACCTTAAATTTGGCTCCTTTTTCACTGACCTTAACTCATTTCATTGACATTAACTGACATTAACTCATCTGTCAGTTTAAATGATTTGTAGATGATCTATAGACCAACTTTGGTTTCATTGGGAAATTAAATCCCTGTAAAATTGTGACTGCAGTTTATTCTCAAAGCAGATATATGATGGCAGGCAATGGATTGCAGAAGCGTGTAGCACATAGCTGGGCCTCTGTCCAGCTCTGTTCTCCTCTCTGAGAGAAAGAAGTAAACAACATAAGCAAGATAGAACACCATCCCTTGCTGTTGGGGGTAGTGGTGATATATTTAGCTCTTGGGTGTGATGATTTGCCTAATATTTCTAACCGTGTATTTGCCAGAAAATGTAGCATCCAGGGCATCAGGAAATGCAATCCCTGGTGCCAGAGTATGGGACCCTCAGGTTTGAGCCTGGCACATCAGGCTGTGAGTGTTGGCTCATACTACCCAAGTGATGCCATTATTAATTATCCTTTCTAATGGAAATTTCTCATGGTTGTCAATTACCTTTTGGCAAACATTATGCTGGGCTTTTACATATAATCTTGATAATAACGACATGAAGTAGATGAGTCAACTGAAGCTCAGCTAAACCAATTGGCTGATACACATTCGTGCAGCCATGTCTTGGACAGGAAAAATGCAATTAAAAAAGATGACTAGAGTCATTGATTTCCACTCTAACACAGCAATAAAATTAATTTCAGAGAAGAGCTTGTTTTGGGTTATGTGAAGGAACCAACAACCAGTCTAGAATGGAGTTTGAGAAACTGAATGGCTCTGTATAATAAAGGAACAGAAGTTTTTAGACTGCACTCTAGTGATCTGAGAGGAGGACAGGATTTCTGGAAGACAGGAATAAATAGAATGGAGAGTGCCCAGTACGTCACCTAGTGCCTAGGTCACTAGTATGGCCAGTCACCTAGTAGCAAGTCAGAACCTGACAAAGAAAAAGGCCATCTGATTGGAAATGGTAGATGCATTTTTGGGGACAGTGAGATCTGCACTGAATTCATAGCTGTTTTTTTGCACTGTGTCCGATGACTCTCAGTGGCAGTCAAAGCTTAGTAAAACTTTGTTACCCTTAAAAGTCTTGCACTGATAGCATTTTGGTTGTGTGGCTCACGTTTAGGGTGAAGTGAGGAAGAGAAAGGAAAGCAGGTACAGGAGAGAATAATATGACTAGGGATTGAGAATCAAACTTGGAGCAAGAAGGAATGGCATCCTAAAGGTCCCTCTTCCTAAAATCTTCAGAAATACTGGGGAGGTGATGAACTTCTCTCAGAGTGTGAATTATTTTATTTAGATAACAAAAGAAAGGAGAATCCTAGAAAGTAAGAGTCTCGGGGCTCCCTGGTCATATTACTTGGTGACAGAGAAGAATCTGGAGGCCAGGTATGCTCGCCCCTAAAGCCCAGCTCCTTCCCAGTTGCTCACTGCCCTTGACTTGAGATGACAGCTGTAGCAAAGGATGAGAGGGAGATGGTTCGGTTGTACAGTCTTATACTTTGTCTTGGTGTCCAGGCTGGAGTGGACCCAACACTGGGGCTTCTCCTTTCCCTCTCAGCTTGTGAGAGTTGTTTTTTTCACCCACTACTCCAGCATCAATTTTAATTGGAACAACTTTTTGGTGTCAAGGAATATCTATTGGAGGGTAATGAAAAACGGAAGAAATACTCAGAGCTTAACAGCCACAAAGTTCTCAGATGAGCTAAAGTAGATTTCTTTGCTAAATGGGGATTTCCTATCTATGAGAAAGGCCTCCTTTAAAGCTGAGTTTGTTCCATTATATTTCTAGCAGAATCCATGTATCTTAGTAAAGTATGAAGGAACACTGTAGTATGCATGGATGGGCCAAGAGGATAAAGATAATCTGATGACAGTATTTTAAGGATAACAGATGATTTCCTAAAAGTAGGGCTGATGACAAATATAGGAGGGATATTATCAATTAATCGCGTATTTTTATAAAGATTTTACCGAAACAATCTTGGTAAAAAATTAGTCATTCTCTCTATAAAGGAATGTTATGTAGCAATATCTCCAGAGCAATGTCCTTTCAAAAATTTAATAGATATCTTCTATATTACATGTTCTCTAAGTAGCTATTGCAGTTATCCCTCACTTATTCCACATTTATGTGGAAAATATATTCTCTGAAGCCCAGCTGGGAGACAGAAAATAAAGGAAGCAAGGCATGTGAGTAGCCTAAATCCAAACTCAGGCCTTTCCCCTGAGTGATGGTTCAGAGGAAAAGACAAATACACGTTGGCTCAGTGAAAAAATGCATGAATAAGCCTATAGATGCACTTATTTTAAAGAGAGTTGTAATAAACTTGCAGATTGATTTTCCCAGTCAGCAGGAAATGAGAAGAAGCAGTTTAGAAGGAACTAAAGGAGTCAGACGACTGTGAGGGACAGACGTACTGACAGCTGACCAAAAAAAGTGGGAGAAGGACAGCTGAGTATTGGTACTGAAGGACTACGGCACGAAG
This sequence comes from Ursus arctos, assembly GCF_023065955.2. Classification (NCBI taxonomy): domain Eukaryota; kingdom Metazoa; phylum Chordata; class Mammalia; order Carnivora; family Ursidae; genus Ursus; species Ursus arctos. The sequence continues at coordinate 76,000,210 of NW_026623067.1, forward strand.
ACCTAAGAACAAAGAAAGGCACCTCTATTTGAGATCACCATGAAGTACAGGGCATGTTTCTCAAACTGCAGTCCCTGGACCAGCGTCAGGATCACTGGGAAATGTAAATGCAAATACTCAGGCCCCACCTCAGATCTACTCAGTCAGAAACTGAGGGTGGAGCTTGACAATCGAATAAACTGTCCAGGGATTCTGGTGCCCACTACCCTGTCAGGTCCCCTGGTGGTTAGGTCCTCTCAATCCAGAGGGCATCGCTGTGTTTCAACTCAGTGAGATGGGTGTTCATGACTTCGATCATAGTGAAAAAGTTACTTTATACTTGCTCTCCCTGCTTGTGCTCTCTTTCTCACTCTCACTCTCTGACAAATAATTAAATAAAATCTTATAAAAATTAAAAAAAAAAAAACAGGTGGCTTTCAGATCCTTGAGAAAGACATTTCTGGGTTGTAAAACTGGCAAGAGGCAGTTTGAAAGATTTACATCTGAAAGGGGCAGAGTAAAGGATATACAATAACAAGTTATCTACAGTAAATGCTCTTGGAAAAGGGAGATCCAGGCGCTTATAGTCAGGAAGAAGCCTGTTTAAAGTCAGTCAAGCTAAAGAGTACTTTAAAGCCATCTTGGTCAAGACCTGTGGGAAAATAGCAGCAAACTCATTTTTTTATGATTTACAAAACATGTGCCAAAGTGTTCTTGTTTCACTGGATTTCCTCATAAGACTGATAAAAACAATTTTATTTATTCAGGAAAAAAACTGTGAATCAGGCAGCTGAATTTATGTTCCCCTGTGTGATGCCCCCTCGTCTTCTTGGGACACAGTGAGATCTATACTGAGTGGACCACATAATCTCTCATCCTAAATGACCTGCCACAGAAATTACCGGTGAGTTCAAACACTGGCTACTATGACCTGAAAACAACAATCTTTGGATGTTACCAACAAAGAGGAAATGGAAATCAAAGTGCTTTCACTGCAGCCTCTCAGAAACTCCTTCAAGGGGGAAGCTAATAAAATGTAAAAGCCATATCAAAGAGGAAATAGAGTTAAGAAGTTGAAGAAAAATCTCACTCTTCTCCTAAGCTGCCAAACCCTTCCTGGGTTTACTTTCCTCCTTACCAGGCCCCTTGATCAATCAACTCAGTAACATCTACCAGCCTCTTTCGTTCACTTAGCTTCTTGTCCTAAATCTTAACCCTACCCTACCAATCCCTAAACTTGTAGTAACTCAGCAATTTACTTTCTCTACCATCCCTGCTATGAAGTTGCACACTATTGAAGAAATCTCAAAACTTAATCTACTGGCAGTAATTCATAGGTTAAGTTTCTGTAGACAGAATAATGGCCTCCACAAAGATACTCACATCCCTCCCCCCTAGAATCTGGGAATATGTGACCTTACATGGAAAAAGGAACTTTGCAGATGTGATTAAGATCTCAATATTCAGAGGTTATCCTCGATTACCTAAGTGAGCCCAAGTGTCAAGATCAAAGGAAAAGAACAGACCTAGAGAGATGGGGTGATGAGCTTTGAAGAAGGAGGAAGAGGCCATGAAACCAAACAATACAGGTGTCCTCTAGAGAGCTGGAAAAGGCAAGGATACAAATTCTCCCCTGGATCCTCCAGAAGAAACACAGCACTGCAGACACCTTGATTCTAGTCCCACAGGACTCATTTTAGATTTCTGAAATCAGATCCTCAAGGCAATAAACATGTGGCATTCCTCTGTGGCTGCCAACAATGACAGGGGGCAGATCCTAGTGCTTGGTGGCCAATGCCATCTCCTGGCCACACAGCAGACATCGTGACCAAGGAGGTACTGTTGAATGCAAGGTGGTACTCCTGCACTAGGAGGGCATCAACCTTTCTGGTAATTTCTACAGAAACAAGGGCAGGCCCGTTCAGGTGTGCTGCCCCATGAGACCACTTGAATCCAGGCTGCCCTACACCACCTCTAGGTGTTTGACGGGATCCCGTCACCTTATGACAAGTAAAAGTGGATGGTAGTTCTGCTGCTCTTGAGTCTGTGCCTCTGAGGCCTAGGTGAAAGTAGGCCTACCTATCTGGTGCTAGGAGGTTGGCTGAGTGTACCGGGGGTGACAGCCACCGTGGAAGAGAAGAGGAAGGAGAAAGCCAAGATCCATTAACAGGAGGAAAAAACCCAGCTCATGAGGCTATGGAAACAAGACCAAAAAAAAACAAAAAACCCATGAAGAAGAAAATTGATAAACACATGCAGGTATTTATTAAGACCCATGGACTCCTGGCCTGAGCATGATAAACACTGTTTATCCTTCATGCTTGGCCTGGCCTCCCTTTTCCATCCCTGCCCTGGATGGGGCGGGGGGGGGGGGCGGGAATCCAGGGGCAGCCATCCAGGTGTCAAGGCAGCGTGGGCCTTAGAGAGCTGAAGCACAGAAGGGGCCTTGGTCACTGCTTCTGTTTAAAAAAGAACAGTCTTCTGCAAATGTATTTCAAATGTACTTCAAACAGCTCTAACAGTTGCGCAGACAAAATTCGTCTCTGATATACTAGTTCACAAGAGAGTTTTAGAAAATGGAGAGTTAAGGACAACCAGTTACTTTAGCTTTGGTATTTGCACGAGCAAGCTAGAAAACTAATTGGAACAAGGCATCTGTTTCAGCTTCCCACATGTCGGGTACTATACACCGCAGCTGTCGGAGAGTGCTGGGGGGGGGGGCAGTGGGAGCCTGGGGTTGCACATTCACAGTCATAGACTGGGCACGCACACCATACAGGCGTTGCCCTGCTGCTTCCCTGTATTGTGTGATCAGAAATGAATACATTATTTCAAAGTAAATGAATCAATTGTGTTGGGTTAAGCCAACTTAGTTTGTAGTAATATGTTCTGCTGGCAGTAGAAAACGGATAGTTTCCAACCTCAGGTGGGTCTTCAAACCCTCAGGAATTGTGATGGAGAGACTTCAAAGACCACTGCTTTCAGTTCCTTTCCTCCCTATACGTGCCTGCTGCTCAAGATTTCAACAGGTGCGATCTCTTTGCCTTCCCCTTAAGTCTGGGCTGGCTTCTTCATTTGTGTTGACCAACAGAGCGAGACGCAAGGGACACTCTGCCAGTTCTGGCCCCGCCCTTTCAGCAGCTTTTTGCTTTCTCCCTCTTGGTGGCCAGCGACCATGAAGGAAGTCTGACAGTCCTGAGACCATTGTGCTGGGAGGAAGCCCGAGCTGTTCCAGGCATCCCACATCCCAGCTGAGACACCACATACAGGAGTGCAGGAACCATCTTGGATTGTCTAGCTGACACCATATGAAGAACTGCCCAACTGAGCCTAGCTCAGATTTCAGAATCATAAATCATACATGGCAGCTTTTAAGCCACTAAGTTTGGGGTGGTTTGTTACCAAGCAAGAAATAGCTGAAACAAAAATATTTGTTTTCCCATTCCCTTCTCCCATTCCCTTCCCTCTCTGCAGATCATCTTTCCCCCTATTTTAGAGAAATTCTGGTCCCTCCAGCATATTTTCCATTGGTTTCAACCCTAATCTCCCCTCCCATACCTGTAGCCACATTGATTTTCTGGTCTTTCTTAGAATTACCCTCCTGATTTAATCCCATCCTGCATCTCAAAGTTTCAATCTTTCTGCAGATTCACTGTCATTCTGCACAGGCTCCTTTCTTCAGGTGGTACACACACCCAGGGAGATCCCCATCCCTTTAATTATAGCTCCAAGTTATTGCTCTCCTTTTTTGTCCAAACTTTTTTTTAGAAGAGCCTGCACATGTCATGTTGACATTGAACGCTCAGTCAGGTAGTGAGCTAAATCAGCGGAAGGACCTAATAAGGGTTGATCAAAGGCAAGAGTGTATGGGGGAGTGGGGCAGAGGGGACTGGGGGGGAGGTCTATTATTTAAACAGAATCCAGCTGCCAACACCAGTAAGTAAAGGTGGGTTTGTGGCAAGTAGAGGCAGAGGGAGAGGACAAATTTGTAGGGTTAAATGTATCGTACAGGCTGGGTGCAAGTCCCAGGCAAGAAATAGGGAGGGCACTCAGTCCAGCCAGACCAGGAGAAGGTGCAAGGTTGGGCCTTGATTATCCAGCTGTGCATGGCTGCTCTTGCTCAGGTGGACAAACAGGCCACTTCCTCACAGAAAGACTTGCCTGCTCCAGAATTTTCTATTCACTGGTGAGGGCTCCAACTCTATATACTTAATGGATTATACTCAGAGAACAATTAATGCTTAGATACCTACCAACAAAGCAACAATTCCAAATAAAGTAACATTGAGGTCAAATTACCACATTAATTATTTCAAATTATTTTTCCCTGAAGAGATATTCACTTTGGACTATATGTAACTAAAAATCTGCAAACCAGCTTTCCCAAAATAATAAATGAACAACATTTTTGCATTCTACCAGTAGGGTGAAATTGTAAAGAGCACCCGCTTTGGAATCAGACTGTGCGGTATACAGAAGAGGACACACACATATCAAAACAACAGTCCATGTCTTAATGCTGGAAATGGTGAAGATGTTATCTTATGTAGCAAGGGGAAATTAAAGTTGCAGAAGGAATTAAGATTGCTAATCAGCTGACCTTAACATAGGGTGAGTACCCTAGTTTATACAGGGAGGCCATTTTATCACAAGGGCCCTTCATAGTACCTGAGGAAGACAAAGGAGGAGGTAAGAGTGGTGCACTGTGAGCACCCAACTTGCCTTTGCTGGCTCTGAAGTTGGAGGAAGGCGGCCAGGAGTCAAGGAAGGCAGGAACTCTAGAAGCTGGAGAAAGCACAGGAACATCCTCCCCTAGAGCCATGCTTTTAGTGCAGTGAGACCTTCGTCAGACTCGTGACCTACAGAAATATAAGGAAGAAACGTGTCATTTGAGCTGCTAAATCTGTGACCCTTTGTTAACGGCAGCGATAGAAAACTAACAGTGACTACATCATTCAAATCCTGACTATCATTTACCACCGGTGGACTTAGGGGATATTACTTTTCTACTCTTATTTAAAATAAGACTGATGAAATGAGATGAGATAATACATTAAATATTTAGAGTAATGTCAGACACACAGCAAGTGCTCAATGCTAAGTGTTGTTATTGTTATTTCATTGTTGTTTTTTATTTACCTTTCTCTTTCATTTTTGTCACCAGGTTTTACCTGAGACCCACACTCCAAATATGTTTTTCCTGTATCCACTTAAACAGCACAAGGCCCACGCCTGCTAAAGGATTAATACCCCTGAAGCCCTGAATTGCCTGGTGTACCTTCTTAGAGTGCTTTGTTTCTAGCTTTGAACATCTAACTCATCTTGCTTGTTCCTATCTTGTTAGAACAAGCCGTACTAACACCATTTTTTAAAAAGAACTTTGCTACTCTTGAGGACTTAATTGCAGTGTTGCTGGTTGATGAGTTTGCATTTTAAACCGAGACCTTGAAATAAACACAGTCATTTCAGTTCTTGATACAACACAGAGAAAGTGCATTCTCTGATTAGCCTGTCGCCTTAGGACTGCACCATGACAATGGGATAAAATTAGCCACACTTGCCAATGACCTGATTCCCATTACAGATTTTGGCAGTTTCTGAACTCTAAATTCTTTCTGAAGTATATTGTATTTGATATATTTAGGGTGTTTACAGTACATCTAGCCATTTTATTTGAAAAATATAATGTGTTTGCAGTATTTGATTAACTTAAATAATTTACATTTTCACAAGAGGGAAATTTTGTTATATGCCTAACTTTGTTTTTACTAAGTTCTGGGATCCCCTAAGAGAACACAATCTTCAACACCATCCATCCTCATGCCTACAAAGCATGAAAAAGAGATTTGCATTAGGGTCTTGCTTTAGTCTGAAGAGTCCCACCCTCTTACTCTCAATAGTTAACAACAGGAGACTTTTTTCTTAGTATTGACAGAAATACACATAAAAAGTATCAAAGAACACTGTTCGGACAAAAGGTTTTTGGGATGCCTAGGTGGCTCAGTCAGTTAGGTTAAGCGGCTGCCTTTGGCTCAGGTCATGATCCCAGGATCCTGAGATCAAGTCCCACATGGGGCTCCTTGCTCAGTGGGGAGCCTTCTTCTCCCTCTGCCTGCCAGTCCCCCTGCTTGTGCTCTTTCTTCCTCTCTCTCTCTCTCTTTCTCTGACAAATAAATAAAAATCTTAAAAAAAGAAAAAAAGGTTTTAGTGATGTACCACATCTTTGGTAATTTCAACAGTTGGTGAAAGAGAATGGATTGAGCTTCCTTGTTTGTGAATAATTCATTCTTTCAACAATGTTCAAGTATTTATTAAGTTCATACAATGTCCCAGGAATTAAGAAACTCTCCCAAAATCTAAAGAGTGGATTGTTTAGGAATATACATATGTATATGTGTGATTAAATGGATTTTAAAGCCCACAGAATTCAAAATAGTACCACCTCTAGGGGAGGTAGGGAGACGGGAAGGGTGAGGATTACACAGGTAGTCCCACTGGTATGGGTGTGTGGGAGTTCTGCAATGGATGGTAGATCCTCAGGTGTTCATTCTCTTATTGTGTTTTACAACATACACATACTTTACTTATATTCTTTTAATGTATCAAATACTCATTTTTAAAAGGAGCAATCAAGTTCTACTTTAAGTAGCTTCTAGTCTTACATGGTGTCCAGAATTTGACTGTTTCTCGTATCTTATCCTGTAACCATAGCCTTTCTCCCCCACCACTCCATATTTAGGAGTCTGTCCCCATCTTTTAGGGGGAAAAATATCCCAAACTATATGTACCAACATTTTTTTAAAAATCCTTAATTAAAGAGCATGACAAATTCAAACGTGTTTCCCTAGCCTGAGTTCGAAGGCCCAAGGATCGTCATTGTCTAATGAGAAGACCAGTGGGTGCTCTTGTTTATTTCCTGCCAGTTTCCTGCAACTGGAACTCAAGGCAGGTCAGCCCCTGACATACCTTGTGTCTAACATAGTGCTATATAGTTGAAAGGCAAGTTTCTAGACCCAGTTCCAACACTAGCTCACTGTGTGAATTTATGCAAGTAATTAAATATTTTGTGGGTTTTTTAAAAAAAATTTATCAGTGTCAAAACACTCACAAATATAACCTATCTCCCTGGACCTATGAAATATAATTACAAACATGAAAGCATTTTGAAAAGTTAAGTGCTATATTAAAGTTGAATACTATTATAAGTATTCTTATTACAAGTATGTGAATTTAATAAACATTTATAAAGAAATGTGTGCCTGTAATAATAATTAAAAAAAGAAATTTGTGTCTGTATTTCAACAAAACTAAAGAAATAGAAGAGCATAGGGGGGCAGAAAGAAGATAGATTTATAGCCAGACAAGCTTGGGTTCAAACCTTGGCTCTGTTTGTTTTTAGCTGTGTCATCTTTATCAAGTACATTTATTCCTTTGAACCTCTGTTTTTTCACCTGTAGAATGGGATAATTATACTAGCCTTATAGGACTGCGGGGAAGATTAATTAACATATAACATTAAATCCTTCTACTGTACCGGTGGGAAAGGAAACTGGTACAGCATCTGAGGAGAGATACATGGCAACATCCATCACATAAAGTTGACATATCCTTTGAACAAGAAATCCCACTTCAACAAGTTTGTCACAGTCTCACACCATTATGAAATGACAATACATGCATGGTTGTTTATTATAGGATTATAATTACAGAGCCTTAGAGATTATCTAAATACACAGAAATAATGCACATCCATACAATAGAAAATTATAAAACTATAAAAAGTGAGGAAGTTCTTTGTGTATGCATATGGAGAGATCTTTAGGGTACCTTGTTCAGTGAAAAACCAAGGTACGAAAGGAAAAGTATGAAATATACCACAATTTTTAAAAGATTAAAAATTTCAAAAGATTTTAAAAGTTTTTTTAAAGAAAAAATATTAGTTTAATATTCATGAAATATTTCTCTAAGGATACAAAAGATCATATCACTTTGGCGACCTTTGAGGAGGGAAACTGGAGGACCCGGGGAGGGAAGAGCAGGCACCCTGCATACCCTTCTGGACCTTTCAAATTTTGAAACAACAAATACATCACCTATTTGATAAAGCTGAATGAATCGATGGATGGATAGATGAATGAACTGCAATATCTGGCATAAAATAAATGCTAAAAAACTCTTAGCTTTCATTCCCTGCTTCTCTCCACCTAAATTATCTTAGAACTAAATGTATAAATTTTAACCTTTACTAATTTCACCCAACAATTTCAAAAATTCAGTTCTTTAGTTTAAATAAAATAAATGGTAAGTCTGCCATTTAAAAAAAAATCCATATTTCCCTATGGTTTCAATTACAGACAATGAAATAGAACATTTTATCTTTCAGCAGGTTCTGATTCTTTAAAAACAACAACGACACACAAAGGCCCATTTAAACCCAAAGTGAACTCAAGACTCAAGGACATTAGAAATGAGAGAACAAGCTCAAACACCTCTGTACCTCCTTCCCCAAAGGGAACAAGGTGAACTCTCTTCCTGCAGAGCCTGAGCCACGTCATCCTTTGAATTCAGCCTCCTCTCCCACCTGACCTTTACAGCCACTTTCAAGCAGCAAAGAGAAATTCCCTGATTGAAGCACGAATGAGGAAAGAAATGTCCCAGGAAAGGGAAGAGGCCAACAAAGCTACGCGTTCAATAACCCAAGTAGTTGGGAGGACAAAATAATTTGACTTAATTAACTTTTCCATTTTTCTATATGATTAAAGCAATCCCTGTTACCTACAACTCAGTATCCTTCACCTCTGTGTTCCTTGGACCATTTTTAGAATCCTTTTGGAGTCTTAAAATACTAGAATAGGTTTGAGCTCAGGTGGTATTTCCTATTTCAATTCTCAGGTTACCTCCCTCTTCAGTACCTTCCCATCTACAAGGGTTGGTTCTTCAAAAAAAAAAAATAGATTGCGATATCATCACTTGTTTTTCTTTTGATTTCATTTACTACATCCATCACACTTTTGCTTTTGTTTAATCATGAAAATGTGCATAAGGCTATAGAGATGTACCTGACATAGAAAAATGAAAAAGTAAATAATAACCCCAGACAAGAGCGCTGAAGGTGAAGCAGTGCAGTCTGCCACAAAAGTCAAAAGAATGAGGAGAACAGTAGGTGCAATAGGCCCATAAAGGAGGAAGTCACTGTGGTCTGAAAGGACTGGAAAGATTTCATTAAGGAAGAAGCTCTGTTGGGTACTAGAGAATTTGGACAATGGAATAAAGAGGTGAAGATATCCCCGGTGGGAGAAACTGTGAGTGAAGGTATGGAGAATGAAAAATCTAAACCACATTCATTAAAAAAAAATTTTTTTAATTAATTTATTAAAATAAAAATAAACCATAGTCAGCTAGGAGTTGTCAGTTTGGGGCAGTATTTCCCAAAGTGTACACCAGGTAACATTGGAGGTACTAAAAGATTTTAGATGATACAAGGAAAATCATTTTATATTTTAACTTTTTTTTTTTTTAAGAGAGAGAGAGAGATGGGGAACGGGAGAGGGAGAAGGAGAGAGAGAATCTCAAGCAGACTCCACACTTGGCATGGAGCCTGATGCAGGGCTCAATCTCATGACCCTGAGATCATGACCTCAGCCTGAATCAAGAGTCAGATGCTTAACTGACTGAGCCACCCAGGCACCCCTATAGCTGTGTTATTTTGAGCAAGTCAGTTAACCTTTTGCAATTAAGTTTTCTCATTTATAAAATGAAGAAATTAAACTAGATCATTGGTTACCAATTTGGGGGGAATTCTATGAACTACTAAAATTTCAAAGAAATCTGAGAGCAGAGCCACAAGATGGAAGGAGACTGGGTCCCTGAGTGAACGTAATGCCCCCTATATTCAGATTTTACTTGAGGAAGACATGAACTTTATTGGGTTAATCCATTGATATCTGGGGATTATAGCAGCCATCATTACTTAACGTAAGTCACATACCAAGTAAAGACATTTTTAAAATACCATCTCCTATCACAAAGAAAGGACATTTTAACATCAAAATTATAGGAAGCATACAATCTTAGAAACTGGAACAGTCCTTCAGATTGAAAAGCTAGCTTCCTGAAAAATTCATTGCCTTGCAGCTGCTTTTTCTCATTTCATCATGAATGCATGAAAACTTCATTATGAACAGTCATTGGCCCTTGAACAAGCATTGAACTTTAGGACAGATGATTCTCCACTCAGTCAGAACTCAAGGCTGAATTCACCTGCTCAAATAAAGTTGTCAAGAAGCAGCCTCTCTCCATCTCCTGTCTCTGCCATCCTGTGTTGCTTCATTTCCAACAGGGTAAATTCTCATGGTGGGCTTCATTCCTCTAAGGCTAACATGAGCATAGTTCCAGGTCTAGAGGGGAGAAAAGCCTTCTTCCTACTGTTTTGTGAAAAGTGCCAGCATCAGTTCTGCTCAGATCAGCTTGGGTCATGTGCTCACCACCAACCAAATACTTCCGCCAAGAGGCCTGAATGGGCTACCTGGCCATGTCTGGATCACATCCAGGGCTGTGTCCCCAAGGAAAGACATGGGTGTTCTATTACCCAAAGATAAGAGAATAAGCTCCATGGGGCCAAAACTGCAGATACTACAACTTCCAATGACTCTCCAGCACTGAAATCCAGTTTATAACTGGGGCAACCTGATTTGAAGAAGCTTACAGAATATCCTAGGAGCCCTCGGTATTCTTCATAGCTGGGTGCCATAACGCTGCAGATGACCTTAAGCAAGGATTCTGCCCAGCTTTTCAGTGGGATTTTAAAAAAGGTGCGGGAGGGGTGCCTGGGTGTCCCAGTTGGTTAAGGGTCAGATTCTTGGTTTCGGCTCAGATCGTGATCTCAGGGCTGTAAGACTGAGCCCCATGGAGCCCAGGGCTCGTGCTCAGTGGGGAGTCTGCTTGAGATTCTCCTTCTCTCCCTTTCCCTCTGACCCTCCCCCTCACTCACTCGATTTCTCTAAAATAAATAAATAAATAAATAAATCTTTTTAAGAGAAAACAAAGTGTAGAAGAATCAGTTTACAAAGAAGCACTTTGAAGATCAAAGAGTAAATGAAGAATAATCAAGCAGGCACGTATTTCCCAAAATGTGTTATTATTCATATGAAGATAGATGTAGATGCCAAATTCATAGGCTTAGGCAGGCTTATTAATTTCAAATGTGAGCTTTGGTTTTTATTTGGAGCATAAGAACAAATGAGATAAATCTGGGTTAATTAAAAACTCAGTTTCTCCACCTATCGTAATATTTTTTATGCTATTAGTGTCAGTCCATCTGTGAGAAAAGACTCAAAGACATCCAGCATTTAGTATCATCAAGGCCACATCATTTTTCTCCTCCTCAGTCTGGTGCCCCCCTCCTTCTTAAATTGGCGATTCGTAGTATCATTAAATGTATCATTAAATTTTACTTTACCCAGATTAGTACAAAATTTCAGGCTTTCAGTCTAAGCCCTTTTGAATTTAGTACCTCCAAATACTTTGAAAGACCTGTGCCATCATTTTGGTTCCTCGTATTCTAATTATACAAGAAGTCTGGATGTATTTTCCTATTTTTCAACAATCTAGCCAAGTCTCATACCAGCCTATACCTCCAGAAATAACTGAACAATGAAGAATTTTCAAACTTAGTACAGATAAAAACTATAATACCACTCTCTATTATGTAGTATTTTTCTTTTCATCTCTGCTATCATTAATTCAGTCAAGAGCCCTTCCATATGAATTCTCCACACAGCAATGGATTTGTTTCTGTTCTTTTTGTCCATATTCGTCTCTCTCAGGCAGATGTGAAGGCCAACTTCTGCCTTTATCGCTTCAAGGCTATCTCTGCCTTGAATCACCACATAACACTGCACTTTTTCTTTTTTCCCTCAAAGAGAAGAAAAAATCTATAGTCCCACACATTCACTTGCTATTTCTAATGTATCATAACATGTGAGGTCAACTTGTGTAGTTGAAATATCGGAAATTTTGAAAATATTCACAATTATTAAGATGAAAATTAAATGTATGGATTAAATTTAGAGGTTTTTTTTTTTAAAGATTTTATTTATTTATTCGACAGAGATAGAGATAGCCAGCGAGAGAGGGAACACAAGCAGGGGGAGTGGGAGAGGAAGAAGCAGGCTCATAGCGGAAGAGCCTGATGTGGGACTTGATCCCACAACGCCGGGATCACGCCCTGAGCCGAAGGCAGACGCCCAACCACTGTGCCACCCAGGCGCCCCTAGAGTTTTTTTCTAAAGACACCTGATACTTGTAAAGTATTGTCAAATATTAAGGAATAGGGACACCTGGGTTCCTCAGTGGGTTAAGCGTCTGCTACAGCTCAGGTCATGATCCCAGGGTCCCAGGATCAAGTCCTGCATTGGGCTCCTTGCTCAGCAGGGAGCCTGCTTCTCCCTCTGGGTGCCCCTCCCCTTTTGTGCTTTCTCTCTCTGACAAATAAATAAATAAAATCTTTTAAAAAATATATCAAGGAATAGCCACTGATTCTTTTAACAAATACGTATCAATTCCCTGAATGTGTCAGCCAGTGTGCTCTGGGAGCTGAGGACACAGCACTGAACCAGGCACTGGCTCCCGCCCTTACAGAGATAACATCCCAAAGAAGGAGCAGGAAAGAAACACCAACACAATTGTTAGAAAAACTAGGTCAAAATGTAGAGAGTGGCTGATGGAGAAAACTGTGATGGAAGTCATCTCTCAGGACATAACATCTCAGCTGAGACCAGGGGATGAGAAAAAGGCAGTCATGCTGTGGAGTCGGATGGGGACAGATGTCCAGGCGGAGGAAACATATATGCAAAAGTCGGAGGCTGGAAAAGTCCCCCAAAGTCAGAGGCTAGAAAGGAGGCTGGTATGGTTAGATCATTATTTTCACTCATCTCCGTAAATACCCAATTCAGAGACATTATTTCTTGTCTTCATTTAATGCACCATTGTCGTTTCATGGTTAAGTCACTTACTTCTTAACTTTAATTATGACTTACTTTACTTATGCATTTAGGTCATTGTGAATTCTCTGAATGAGTTTGTCTTTACCGCTAGAGAAGCCTTTTGAGAGTCACTGTATTAAAAGCATCAGCTACCATGCCAGTGGTCAGGAAGAGTTAATAGACCTCCCCAAATGTCCGTTTACTGCCAAAAAATCCTGTATACCCTGAGAGAATCTGGCTGGGTATTTGGAGCCATCTGGTATTTAAACAAAGCCCATTGTGCAGAACTGGCCAGTATTTTAAAAATATAGTACACCCAATCTAGGTTTTAAATGCATATATGCATTGAATTAGACTGTGCCCATCTTTGCCTTTGAGTGCCCTGGTTTTAATAACATTTCAAACTAACAAAATGTCATGTAAAAAAGATGGAAGGAGCAGGGCTTGATTGTCTCTTTTGAGCTCGGCAGAATCCTGGTGTCTGCTCCATCTGCTTCCGTAAGCACTGAGCCAATCAGGAGTCAGCCAGTCTGAAGATGACAAGATGCTGACTGCTTGCCCTAGCTCTGCTCCAGCTCTCTGGCAAGTGGGAGAAGAGGCTTCCTTGGCAAGGAATGGGGTAATCATTGAGAGGATGGACCATGACGTCAGGACGACCTGAGTACAAATTCTAGGCTGCTGTTCACTGGCATTAAGACCTTAGTCCCTAGGTAACTTACATAACCTCTCTGAGCTTCACTTTTAGCAACTATAGAAGAAGAAGGTTAATAACCATGTATTTGATTTGTTGTGAGAATTAAGTATGAGAATGTATAGCAGTGTGTGGCACATAGTAGGCGTTCAACAGTAGCAGATACCATTTTTATGTCTTAATAAATTTCCTTCTTCAGATGAGAAACACCTGCTAAACAATTACCAATCCATAGAGATATGGCAGGTACTGAGGGTATATAAGTTAAGCAACCTACCAAGGCCGTCTTGTATCAGTGCCAATCACTATATCCACCCTGTGCCCCTTATCTAGGGCTAGGGACCTCAGCAGGACCATTTACCTGGGGGTCCTCACTGATAAGGGACCTCATATTTAGACATGTTAGAGAAATACCTTGCAAGGTGATTCCAACATGATCTTCCTACCTCCTTGTGCCTCCTTTCCAAGGGTCTTTAGGTCTTTTTTGGATTCCCACGTGGGGAAAAGAGTAACTGATAGCAACTTTCACTTCCCCTACCAATTCTAAGAAAGGTCCGTTAAACCCCTGTCTCCTGGATACCTGGTGATCTTAAAGTTTTAGAGAAATAAAAAATAGCTGCTTCTAACACAATAAAAAGGTCTAGAATATCCTGTTTGAGAGATAAAGCAAAACACTTGAAACTTACAAATGATTTCAGGTACTCATCACTTGATGGCACTATTTGCTATGTGTAACTTAGTAATAGCCAACCAGCTTTACAAATGCCTCTTAACTCTTCTCATCAGAGGAGACTCTGTTAAAATGCCAAGTTTTCTACAAAGAAATAATACTGGACTTGAAATATTACCTTAACGCAAGAACATAGAGAAAAACAATTCCTAGGCATTTTGCAGACCCCTCTACTTGATGTGTACGCCTTCCTGAACCCCTGACGATAGGCTTCTGGAGGCTCCATCCCAGCAGTGGCCCCAGTGAGCACTACCTCTGCATCCAGTGACCCTCTGCCTGGACAGGAGAACATCAAGGGGAAGCCTCGGGTCACTAGCTGTCTTTCAACCCTTGTAATGTCTTGTTGACCTATGTTGCAAGGCTTGAGCCCCAGTCTGGTGATGGGTTATCTGAAAAGCACTCCCTGCTCCAGGAGAACTTCTCAAGGAAGTGGTCCCGGGGCCAATGGGAACACTTGAGTTTATGGCAGTGGAAGAGAGTCTACTTCCTCGGCTGCCAGATCAGCTGCCTCCCCCTGACCTCACTTCCTGCCACTCTGTTCCTTACTCCTTTTTGGCCTTCTTTCAGTTTTCCTCATACAACCTGTTCTTCCCTGCCTCAAGTCGGAGCACACGCTGTTTTCTTCTAATTGAAATGCTTTTCCCCAGACCAGCTACACCCTTTCAGGGCCCACTGCAAAATTAAAATGCAGGTGTTCTTATTCAAAACTCATTAATAATTTCAAGATGGTGAAGAGCAAAGCTTTATACCAAGCATGTGACCCTTCTAAGCATGGGGACCTGAGTGAATAAACAGGTCTTACACCCACAAAAACTGGCCCCATTTTTCTTCTGTTCTTCACATAGCTGGCTTATCATCACCAAGGTCATCATTTCTAGTTATTCTGTTTCTTTTTTATTTTCTTTATAGCACTTAATACAATTGTAGATGTTAAATAATTAGCTTACTTTTTGGGGTCTAGCTCCCCCCCCTTTTATGCTATGAGCTGCATAAGAGCAGAGGCTACGTTTAGCCTTGACCACATGGATCTCCAATGCCTACAACTGTGTCGGGTATAGTAGACGCTTAATAAATACATGTTGTGATATATCTGGGTGGCTCAGTTGGTTAAGTATCCTGACTCCTGATTTTGTCTCAGGTCATGTTCTCAGGGGGGTGAGATCAAGCCCCACGTCAGGCTCCACACTCAGCAGACAGTCTGCTTGACATTCTCTCCATCTGTCCTTCCCCCAACTTGCATGCACTTTCTCTCTCTCTCTCCAAAATAAACGAATAAAACTTTTAATAAATAAATAAATACATGTTGCATGGTTAGATTAATTTATGTTTCTTTGCTTTCAGCTACAAGTTA